>NC_059075.1:138140946-138741183 GCF_020497125.1 Mauremys mutica
GCTTTCAAATATCAAAAGAATGTCCGTATTTCAAAAGCAGACAAAACAAAAGCTTTTGCCTGGCTTTGGCATGTGTGAGGACATCATCGTATTGATTGGGGGGAAAAAAGAGAGATAACTACAGCATTAGTCATCCATACAATCAGACCTGGATTTCCCCAGAACTTCAAAAGGCTAAGGGCAGCCTGACAAGATGAAACATAACAGGGTCTCATGTGAATGCGCACAAGGAAAGATGAAACCTGAAGCTAAAGCTTGATTCAAAGACTGTTCACTTCAATGGATCGGGCCCGTATAGAATCACAAGACTGTGCAGTAACTCAGGCCCAGATCCTCAAAGTATTGAGGTGCCTGGGAGTGACGCACCTAAATATCTTTGCAGATCTGGACCTCAGGTATGTTTCTTAGTTTTGTTCTTGTTGCAGAGAGCTTGGATATTCTTGGAAGAAGGGCTCTGTATTAGTGCATCATACAATCAAGATTATTTTTGATTGGACTCCCGCTGACTTCCATGAGCTTTGACGCAGGTGCCTAGAGGCTAGCACTTAGATACTTCAGTGATAGGCTTTCTAGAAATAGATGAGTGATAGAGGGCCTGGGTCTGCTAAATGGCAAACACCCTCTTTTTCTATTGCTATTAGGGTGAGTGGAACCCTCAATTCTTCAACAGACATTAAGGGGCTCTTGGAAGATCATGCCCACAAAAACAATGAAAAGTCTGACCCTGCATTCCTTGTACACTCAAAAACCTCCCCCTGAAGTCAATGGGAATTTGAGATTTATAAGGAATGCAGGGGTGGACCTGTAACGTGAAATTGAAATTACCCCACTGGCAAAATCATCTATCTATCTATCTATCATTCAGATTTTATGTTACAATCAGGGCTACACCCAGGAGTTCAGCTACTCCTTTTGAGAGGTTTCTTTTGTGCCAATAAGTTACTTTACTGCACCAGCATTGCTATAACAAATTATTTACTGTACAGTAACAGCAGCTGCATTTCAGTCTGAAACCAGCCTGCAGGTCCCATAGGCAAGATAAATAAGGTGTAGATGAGATTAAATAAACAGCTGTAATTTCAGTGTCAAAATAAACATATAAGATCCTGCTAAAGGCAACTCTGAGATACTGCTGAATAGTTGAAAGGGGAGAAAACAGACCCCCTCCTTGCAATAAAAATAAGCAAAGCAATTTCATTTTCTTGAGCTCAAATCCACTATGTTTTAGACCATTCTGGGCCTGATTCTTCTTTTACCATAGGTGCTGGAAATAGGGGTGCTGGAGCTGCTGCAGCACCCCCTGACTTGAAGTGGTTTCCATTATATACAGGGCTTAGAGTTTGGTTCAATGGGTCTCAACATTGCGCCCCCCCCAATTGTTTCAGCACCCATCTTTCATGGGTGTAAATCCATTGCCACCAGTGGGATGACCCCTGATTTAGACCCCAATCTGGGAAAGCACATAAGCACACGTTTAATTTTAAGTACGTGCTTAAGTCTCCCATTGATTTATAGAGATGCTTTCCTGCAGAGCCGTAACTAGGGATTTTTGCGCCTGAGGCAAGGGACGGGGCGGCAAGTTTGGCTCTTCGGCGGCAGGTTCCTCTCAGAGGGAAGGATCTGCTGCCAAATTGCTGCCATTCTTCGGCGGCAATTTGGTGGCAGGTCCTTCCCTCTGAGAGGGACTGGGGGACCCGCCGCCGAATTTCTGCTGAAGAGCCGGACGTGCTGCCCCTCTCCCTTGCCAATGACTAGTGGCAATTCGGCGGCGAGTTCCTCAGTCCCTCTCGGAGGGAAGGACTTGCCGCTGAATTGCCGCCGAAGGAGAGACTTTCTGCGCCCCTCACCTTCCGCGCCCGAGGCAAGTGCCTCACTCACCTTGCCCTCGTTATGGCACTGCTTTCCTGCATTAGGGGCCTTTGACTGGAGTGAGAGCTGAATTATTTTCTGTAGTTTTGTGTTGTAACTGGTGTAAAATCTGGCTCAAGATACCTGATTTCTTTATGGAAATATCAAACTAAACAGAACCAAACCCAGTGTAAGGATCCTTCATTGTAATCATTAGGATCACTGTAGCTTTAAAATTTCCCTGCTGTTGCAACATCCTAGTGTACATAGGCCTCCCATGGCTGCAGCTGTTTTGAACACTGTGGGCTGAATTCTCTGCAGGCATAACGCCATTAAAGTCAACAGGGAAGCTGGCATGGAATTTGGCTCTGTGTCAATTAAACCTGCTCAGAGCTAGTCTAATCAGGGATGCAACCCCATGCTCTGACTGCCAGAGCTGGGACTGGACGACGGGGGGGATGGATCACTCAATAATTGCCCTGTTCTGTTCATTCCCTCTGAATCATCTGACAGCGGCTGCTGTCAGAAGACAGGATACTAGGCTAGATGGACCATTGGTCTGACCCAGTGTGGCCGTTCTTACCTTGTTATGCTCTAATCAGCATGATTATTTTGGGATGACTGGATCAGGGTTCCTGATGTTGCTAACACTGGTGTGACATTTTTAGACAATGGCCCCGGTTTGGTAAAAGGCCACGGGTGTGACCTTTTCTGCCACCAAGGTCAATGGCAACAAGTTGGGCCCTATTTCTAGATTCATACAAGAATGAACTTCCCATATCAGACATGTTCATAGAAGCATGATCTCCATCTTGCAAAAAGGCAGAGTTCTGCTAGGTATTTAAATACCAAGGAGGGTCATTTAGCTTATAATTGCCTCTAATTAGCACTCCTGCCAACTGGCAACATTCTTTACCTGCAGCTGAGTGGTATTCAGACAGGTGTGAAATTCATTCTTGCCTTTGAAAACACCAAAGCAACTAATACTGCTCTGATCCTTTCAACTGGCCCCGTTGATCAACATAAGAGAGGGGCAAACACATTAGCACCAATAGGAAAAGGCTTTGGAAAGTAATTTATGACCTATCAAGCCTAATGATCAGTACAATGGCCACTGAATTCCACTGTAGCAGTCCATGAGATACTCTGATTAATCCGCTTGGCCCCATTCTGTTCATCCATTCACCTGGAGCTAGACATTTTTTTGGACAAGTATTTTTAATTTTTTTTCAATGCCATCCTGATAAGGGCTGGACAAATAGATTTTGTGCCCTGGCTAGTCACTTTTCATAATGCTTTTGTGAGATTGGCTTGGCTTAATATAGAACATCAATTTGACATTGATGTATGTACCAACTGAGCTTCTGCCAAGTTTATTCATAAGACATCACTTATTGGTCTGGTTTCTGTGAACACAAATGATGCAGGATTGGCAGAAGCGTACATATTGTCTTGTTGCATTGTTGGACAATGTGGCTGGAAAAATATACTCACCTCTAGGAGCAGTTCTGCATGTGGACAGTTTGATAAATGGAAGAGCACAGAGAAGTAAAAGGAGCAAAGCAAAACTGCGGTTAATGCTTATTCTGTATACTGTGTACAGGGTAGCAGTGTTCTCTAGCGATTAGAACAAAGGAGAGAGGAGGCCGGATTCCTGGGTTTTGTTGCTTGCTCTGCCACTGACTGGCTGTGTGAATTTGAGCAAGTCTCTTAACTTCTTTGGGCCTGGATAAATGAAAAGTAATTATTCACTTATAAAGGGAGATTGATACAGAAGGACAGGAAAAAAGCGACCTTAAAGTATATGGTACCTTATATATAAAGGTGATGGTCATCTTAGAATTACCAAGAGAGACAAGGTGGGAGAAGAGGCTACACTGTGTAGCTGGAAAGCTTGTCTCTTTCACCATCAGAAGTTGGTCCAATAAAAGATATTACCTCATCTATCTTGTTTCGCTAATATCCTGGGACTAATATGGCTATAGCAACACTGCAAACATAAGATAGATAAGCCCTTGAGTATTAGATGGACAGATACAATTTTATATGTCTGCTTTAAACTCACAAGACTTAGGACATTATAGAGTTAAGGCAGAAGTGGTGTCCCCATTCGATGCATTCTGTCTGAGTATTTCAGCCAATACAGTGTGCAAGACCTCCCACTGTCCTACAACTTCCAAATTGCAGCTGATAAGAAGCACAGACAAGGGCTTGAGATAAGGACGGAGTGGTAGCTATTACCCTACATTTCCATGCTTTTGTGAATTTGAAGTAGATCCTTGGGGTTTTGTTTTCCTCTCAGATACATGCAAATGGCTTTATTTAATGCAGAGTTAATGGGAGTTATGCGTGCGTGTCAACAAAAATGAATTACCCACCCAGGCTGCCAGAGGAGACTATAAACCTCAAGTGTAGCTTTCTGTCTCAAGTCTGTCTATTACATCTACTTGTTGGGTCCGTCTCATCAGATGTCCCCCTGCAACAGATCAAATGGAAGACGCAACATATTGACTGTGACATGCAATGTGTAATAGCAAATGATGGATGTTGAATCATTTTGTCTGCTAGCTGTTGAGAAAGACAGTAGCTCATTGCCATGACTCAGGGACTGAATTCTGGATGGTCTTAAGGTCTAGTCTACACACAGATTTTGTACCAGTATAACAATGTCATTTAGGGGTGTGATTTTTCACTGAAATAGTTATACCAGTATAACCATGAATGTGGATGCAATTATACTGGTATACAAATGCCTTATACTGGTATAGCTTATTCCTCTTCCAATACAGAAATAAACTACACTAGTTCACGTACTTTTATACTGCTGTAACTGTATCCACAGTGGCAGGGCTATACAGGTTTAACTGCCCTGGTTGGTATAGTTAATACAGTGCAATTTTTGCCTGTAGAACGTATGCTGGGTCTCCTCTAGAAACTGGCTTCTTCCTAAAAGTAGAGGGATGCCTTTAAAGAAGTGTGTTGTGTTTTTATATAAATAAGCTGTGTCTAGTGACAATAAGGAGGGACTTTTACCAGTGAAAAGGACACCCCACCAAGCAGCAATCTGACTGCTTGGTGCAGATTTGATTCAGAACAACACGCAGGGTCTGATTTTTTAAATCTGGTATCCGGTAAATGTGGTCTCTACTATTTGCAGGTTCAAACAAGGACTTGTAGGTAGGGTGACCAGACGTCCCGATTTTATCGGGACTGTCCCGATATTTGCTTGTTTGTCCCGCGTCCTGACCAATGTTAGGTCGGGACACTGGACAAACAAGCAAAGGCTCCGGAGCCCGAAGGGCTCGCGCCCTCCCCTGCCCCGACTGCGCCCCCTCCTTCCCCCATTGGATCCTTCCCCAAATCCTCGCCCCCATCCCCGCCCCCTCACTGCCCCATTGTCTCCCTCCCCAAATCCCCGCCTCTTTCCAAGCATGCCATGCCCAGGAGACTCAGGGGAGTGCAGGGCCGGGGTGAGTGTGAGTCTGGCCTGGCCCCGAGCAGGCAGGACTCGGGCGCGGTACCTGGAGGGAGAGTAGGGGGGTGGCCTGTGGGGCTAGGTGGCGGCTGTTCTCCCCACCTGGGCAGGGGACTCGGGAGCAGCCGCTGCTGCAGCTCCCACTGCTGCGGGGGGAGGAAGTGGCCAAGCACGTGGCGCTCGGCGGCTGCGGCTTTGGTGCCCGGGCCCGAACCCCCCGAGCCCGGGCCTGCTGCGGGGCAGCGCGCACACTGCGCTCAGCCCCTGGCCAGTCGCGTCTGGGCTGGCTGCCCAGCTGGTGCAATCCCGTGGCGGAGGCATCGGCAGCCCAGTCCCATTCGTTCCCCTGCAGGACCCGAGCGGGATGCGGGGGGCTGGGGCCTGCTGCCCCCACTCCGAGGCCGCCCGCAGGATTGCACCAGCTGGGCAGCCAGCCCAGACGCGAGTGGCCAGGGGCTGGGTATGCGCAGCGTGCGCGCTGGGTCCCCGCAGCAGGCCCGGGCTCGGGGGGTTCGTGGGCGCCAGAGCCGCAGCTGCCGAGCTTGGCCAGCGGCCGCTTCCTCCCCCCGCGGCAGTGGGAGCTGCAGCAGCGGCTGCTCCCGAGTCCTGCTGCCCAGGTGGGGAGAACAGCCGCTGCCTGGCCCCGCAGGCCACCCCGTACTCTCCCTCCAGATACCGCGCCTGAGTCCTGCCTGCTCGGGGCCAGGCTGGACTCACACTCACCCCGGCCCCGTGCTCCCCTGAGTCTCCCGGGCCTCCCTCCAGCGCTTGCGGAGGGAGGAGGAATCGGGAGTGGGGGATTTTTTTTTTTTTGCTCTGCCGCCATTTTTTCCCCCTCTGCCCCCGCCCCGCCACCCCCCCCCCCCGCGTCCCGATATTTGACCTGGGTGATCTGGTCACCCTACTTGTAGGCAGCAAGCTTCCTGATTTGTTAATCACAAGTCAGTAGCTTGACAAGTACATCATCTCATTTGGGTCTGCAAATAAAGACACATGCAGAATTATGCCTGCTGTTATTTGGAGGCACAAAGAAAGTAGTTGAGTTAATGCTCTTCTTAAAATCAGGCCTCTTGATCTATCTATCTATCTAGCCATCCATCCATCCATCCTCTTCACCCTGTAACAAAGCAGTAGTTTAATGGTGATAGACCTTTTTAGTCCATGACCCACAAAATGGGAAAAACAATGTCCTGTGACCCATTATATTGCTCGATCCTTTGCAGTTGAAATGGATTGTGGGATTTGGGTCTCAGGAATAGTATAGCCCAATAATAAAGAACAGTACAGTACACTGCAGAGAGCATTCTGGCCTGTTTAAATGCAGTCATTCTTAAATGTAATTGTTTTTGTTAGATCTCAAGTATATTTCCTCCAAAATGCCTCAGATAATTACTAATCCATTTTCAAAAGACTATGGACAATAATTTTCCATGCTAAGTTTGTGTTACACAAGAATTCTGAAAATCTCATGGATAGATGGTGTAACCAATGAAAAAGGAGTGGTGATAATGGGAACTCAGCAAACACTAGTAGTCATATATCTTATGAAAGGAAAGATTCTAATTGGCAGGGTGCATTTTATGGGGTTCAGCAGGTGATACGTGTGTGTACAGGCACTGGAAGGGAAAGTTGGTGGCAGAAGAACAAGGCAGGGGAAAAAAAAAAAGATCATGGATGATGGATCAAAAGGACTATTCATCCACAAAGAGTAGCAGAGGATGGCACCGAATGGGCTACCATGGTTGCAACCCTTCCATAACAGAGATGCCACATAAGAAGAAGTTGGTTTTGGTAGAAATGTTGGCAAGAAAGCAACTGAAACGCAGATCATTTTGTGTTTGTTTGTTTAACTGATCTCCAAATCAAAGATGGTTACAATAATCTAAGGCTCAGATTCAGCAAAGTATTTAAGCACATGCTTAAGTGCACTGTTGAATTGGAGCCTAAATCATAGTCCCATCAATGAAATGTCCATTCGGCGTGGCAGTGACAACAACCTCTGTGAATTGAGAAAGGGAGGAAAAGTTACTGCACTTTCCTCCCCTTAACAACGAACGGCTGCATTCTACCTTCAGCTACCCTCACTGGGGCTTCAGGAATCGAATTGGGGCAGAAATGATCCTCTCTGTAAATGGAAATGCCAATAGGGCCCGAGCTGAGGTGGCCTTTCTAGGGTGTAGCAGGAAGGATCAATGAGACACAAGAATGATTTCTTACATCCTGATGCATATTGCTCACTGGGCTGGTGCAGCATGTGATCTCAATCAAGTACCTCCTCCAGGTCTTTTTAAGCAGCTCTGTTTGCTATCCTTGTAACTTAAGGAGAGCCCACTGCATCTGGATGGAATGACACATGATGTTAGTCATGCTCAGGGCCCCTTGACCACCCTGATACAAGGCTAGCCTTGGGTGCACTGTATACATTACAGGCCTGTGAGCTGTTGTAAGGCTCCACTGATCTGCCACATTAGATGGGGGTTCTGGTTACTGTACTCAGAATGATGTTTCCGAGTCTGTTCCTTCTGCAGTCCAGCTCTGCAGATCTGACGAGCTTCCTTTCACAGCGGACTCTGCAGGAGCAAAATCTCTGGCAGCATTCCTGTCTTTTGTGGCAACCAGGCATGGCCAGAGCTATAGAAAGCGAGTGGCTAATGCTACAGTTATATAAAAGAAATCTTCAAAGAGTCAGTGTCTGCGTCCCATTAGGGATGGCTTGCAGTGGCAGAGCAGGGTAGAAGATACTCCATCTGGCACCATCCGCTTAAGTGGCTTTGTGTATGCCACAAGCAGAATGAAGTCAAAGGAACAAACCAGCTCCTTCAAACAGAGCCTTTGATTGTAATTACCAGTTGCAATGCTGTTGTTCTCAGATTGGGTTACAGCATGATTAAAATCTGGGGCCTAACGATCTCTCTCTAACCAAATTTCACAGCCGGCCCATTTCTTACAAGGGGCAGAACCAGAGACCTGTAGCTAAAAATCCACAGTCTACGGCAGGAAGAGTCAAAACCCAAACTTGAACTGGGCCCATATTTTGCAAATGATCCCTGTGTTTATAATGGAGCTGGACCAAAAGTTCAGATCGGAGCAACCCTGAAACCTGAGGTGTTTGAAATCTAGATCCAAATTTTGTGGATTGAGTCCTTGTCTAGCAATAAAACTCAAACCCAGGGGAGTTCTTAGAGGGCTTGTTCTTTTTTTTTTTTTTTTTTTTTACTGAGAACACGTTGCACAGCTCTATTCATTATACCATATGCATACAACAAACCCACACAGCTGCATGTACACACATACACAAATGGTTCAATGCATCTCTGCACCCATATGCGCACACATACATACACAGGCATGTTGATGGCACAGTTTATGAACACACACTTACACGTACGCACACATGCCTAGGGACACACACACACACACACACACACACACACACACACACACACACACACACACACACACACACACAGAGGTGGTGCAGTGTTATCTCTGCATCAAGTCCCAGGCCCCCTGAGTCATACTTCGCAGACAGTTGGTTTCATTGTCATTTCATGCAGAGAAGCAGCCTCCCATCACACACTGCAAAGGTAACTAACTCTGCCTGCCCCACTTGGTAATTATGATCAAAGGGCCCGTTCTAAGCAGCTGGTTTGATCACTAGCCTAGACCTCCTGGCTTACATTTTGCCTTGTCCCCGTAGGCATAATGGGAAACATCAAGTATTAATTTCAAAGGTGGAAAAGCTCTCAGAATTGGCTGTTGGGAAACACTCTGCATATTGCTTGTGTCTTGGAACAGGAAACCCCACAACTCTCCAGTCCCCAAAGCTCTTGGGCAGGAATCTGCAGATTTACCCAAGAGCCTTTCTTCATGGTCACACTGATGCAACTGATAGCAAAAATTGGCCCGTAGGCTCGTTTGTGTTGGAAATCTGCATCTGCATGAGGGACTCAAATCTGCAAGGTGCTGAGCACACAACTCAGTGAGATCTCTTGCAAGTTTGGGTCCTGGGTCACAATCAGGGGAAGTCTGTGCTGGGAAGATCTAGATACAGAAAGCAGAGCCCTGATCTTTACCTTCCCCTGGAGGACAGGCCAGCAGAGACAAGCAAAAGAGAGATGAGTTTGATACCCCACCTGCACAAGGGTATGTGCAGCACCCTACCCTTTCAGCATTGTGGTAGGATTTCAGTGTGGCCCGCTGTGCTGCCAGCTGGACATCACAGAATGGCTGAAACAAGCATCAGTTAGGAACTGTCTCCACTGGAGCTGGAGGTGTCCTTTCCAGCTCATGTAGACGTGCCATGCTAGCACTGATCAAGCTAGCGTGCTAAACATAGCAGTGTAGGTATAGGCGGTGGGACTCATGATACAGATCCACCTAGACTTAGGTACCTACCTGGGGAAGCTAGCCTGTGCCACAGCATTGCCATTATTAGCATGCTAACTTGATCAAAGCTAACACAGACATGAGCTGGAAATTACAGTACTATTGTCACTAGCTGGAGGCTGCAGTGTGCCTTGACCCTTCAGCGATAGCGGGAAAACCAAATCCTTTGTGAAGCTGCTTTAGGCTGAGGCTAAGAGCCGGGGTGCCCTCTGCTGTTCAGAGAGCATTCCGGCGTCGTAAGAAAGGGAACAAAAGCAGTACTGCCAACCTCAGTGCTCAACAAGCCGGAGTCAGGCCCTGAAAAATCATGAGTTTGGCTTAAAAATAATGAGATTTTGTTTAAAAAAATACCTTTTGGATTCTTTTGATTTGCCTGTTGGTTTCGGAGCCTGTAGGCTGCACTCCGGCCACATTTCAAGCTTTCATCTGCACTCAGGAGGGCTAGAAACTCACTTTTTGTTTCCAACGAAAGCTGAGATTCTTGGGTGACCTCTTGGTTCTAGCGGCTGGGGCTGTAGGAAAAACAATAAAAATTGTGACACTTACGCTGCACTCCTAATAGTTGCCAACAGTACAAAAGCACCAGCAAGAAATAATCATGGGACATTGTTTGCAAATAGGGGCCCAGATGTCCCGATTTTATAGGGACAGTCCTGATATTTGGGACTTTGTCTTATATAGGGCACCTATCACCCCCATCCCGTCCTGATTTTTCACACTTGCTGTCTGGTCACCCTATCTGCAAAGCAGGGGGCCAGGGTGGGTAGAGAATTCTGTCTAACAATCGGTAAATTCCAGTGTCACCCCCCACTGTAGCCACCTGCCAGGTAGCCTCAATGGGGAGAGTCCAGGGACAATCCTGCCCTGTCCCCCAACCTCTGCTGAAGTGGATGGAAGTCCTTGAGCACAGTGCAGCTAGTGTGAAGTGGAGGAGGTAGCCTGAGGTCTGCCCCCATAAACCACACCGCTCCTGGGAGCTCCCTCGGCTCAGCCATAGCAAGCTATTTGGGGGTTAGCAGGCCGATAACTAGGTGGATCCACCTCTCACTGGATCAGGTACGGTGGTTCTTATTTTATCCAGCCTTCCTACCTTCTCGCCTCCTCCCCCGACATCTATATCTCGTGGGGGCATGTGCTTCATTCAGGAGTAGAACAAAATCAGGACACAATATACAGGTTAATGCTGGAATCAGTTTTATTTGGGGCCCAGTCCTGCTCCCACTGGAGTCAAGGAAAGCATTGACTTCAGTGGGAGCCAAGCCAGACCCAGAGAGCTGGGGAATGATGCTGAATCGAGAACACTGCGGTATTAGCAATGCGCCATGATGTGGACCTTTAACATCCTCATTCTGGATGTTCTGCTGTCAAAATCACTCAAGATGGAATACAACATTGGATTTCCCACGGTTTTCCTACAGAATCTCTCTGTCCCACCCGAAAGTTTAGAACAACTGAATTGACTTTTGCTCCGGATACAGGGTAACTCATTATGGCAGAGAGTCCGAGTCCAATACATCAACTGATTTTCAAAAGCATTTGGACAGAGCAACAGTAACATGGTAGCTCTGCATTATTTTGCCTGCACTCTAAAGGTTGCGGGGGACCCTTGCTTAATTAACCAGGAGAGGCAGTCAGGAGGAAAAGCCTTGGGAAGCACGCAGACACCACACCTCCAGGGATTTACTCTATTACACAGAGAAAATTCATTAAATTGCTCTGATCACTGCAACTGACACCATCTTGTTTCCCTTTGCTTTATACTCCCAGACTCAGTGTGTCCCAGGAATAGACCCTCTAGCTTCCCAGAGAGAACTTTGGAAAGACTCTTATGGAAAACACTTACAGAATAGAAAAGAAAACAACCAAATTTCTACAGGTTTTCCTGAAGCATCCTATAGAATTTAACAGAGGATTCTATCACTACCCTTGCTTTAGGGCATAGAAAAGATCACATACTCTATTAAGTCCTACAGGGTTTTAGGGTGATTAACTATAGAACCCCATTACATTTCTATGGAACCCCAGAGGTTTCATCCCTATTACATTCAGTGGGACGGAATCAGGCATCAGAGATTCCATCCTGGTTTGACACCAAGCCCGGAGCATGCTGGGACATGATACGGGGAATATAGAGTAGTGCAGCTGCTCATGCGACACAGGCATGGTCAATAAAGTACAGAGGCAGGTTCTTCTCTAGGAAGACTCAGTACCTTGACTGAAGGAGTTCTCTATATGTCATCTGGGACCCCATGTCCTGCAAGGGAAGGGGTTGGGTTTATCCTTTCTGTCCCTTTTCAGTGTACAGCACTGCGCAAGTGGCTAGGCAGATTAGAGGCTTGTGGGGGTTGTTAAGCCATCCTCTGATGTGTCAGTGAGGGAAGAAGGATGTTTGGTCTCAAGCGTCCAAAAATGTGATCCAGCATCCTCCGCTAGCCAATGGGGTACAGGGGTAGGTTGGACACTCCTTGCGCTGAGTCGGCTGGGGCCAGGTTTCAGTATTGCCAACATCAAGCATTAAAAATAATGAGTCCAGTCCTCCAAAAATCTCACGATTGATTTAAAAAGTCATGAGATTTTTTTAAAATGACAAATATGGGGATCTTCTGGTCTCAGAGCCTTTGGGGTGCACTCAGGTCATGTTTTCAAGCTTTTCTTCAAGCATAAGGCCTAGAAACTCACTTTTTAAAAAATGAAAGCAGAGATTCTCATGCTCTCTCTCAAGTCCAGTAGCCAGAGCGAAAGGAAATACACCAAAAGTTGGGTGAGTTGCCAGTACTGCTGTTTAGCCATTATCTGATCTGCCTGCTTCTTTGGCCATTCTCTCTAGGAAGGCAGTGTGACCCAGTGCATCAGGCATGGGAATGAAGTCAGGAAACCTAGGTGCTATCCCTGACTCCGCCACTGACTCACTACATGACCCTGGGCAAGTAATTTCATCTCCCTGCAAGAGGGCAATAATGAAACTTTCCCACCTTCATGAAGTGCTTCGAGACCTGTGGTTTAGAACAGCAATGAGGGCACTAACTGCTGTGATCATGGATCTATGGGACTGGTAAGGAGCCTCGTACCCTCGTGTCTCCTAATCTGACCCAGGTCATGAAGGAGAAATTATTAACATCCTTGGAAATTCCTTAGGTTCAGACCCTGTTGCCATCAGAGCCAGTAGCAAAACTCTCATTGACTCTGAGGGGGAGCAGGTTTGAGTCTTTGCAACAGCTGCCTTGTTGCCACCCGTGCTGGAGTGTCTGCTCAGGCTGCATGGTTCAGAGTGACACCCTCAGGTCACCAGGGCTGCTCTCTTGGCGTCATCTTCTCCACGCTTCCTTTCTTGTTCCATTTCATTCCATCAGCGCCCCAGGCCTCCTGCCTTTTGCCAGATCGACAGCCCTGGGGGGATACAGCTGGAGGCCCTCGTGCGATCCCTCCACAGTGCTCAGAGGTAGCAAGACCGGAGAAGAGGAGGAGGGCGGCTCAGGCTGTGGGGTTTGCCCACATTCATACAGGGAGGCAGCTGCGGGGATGTTGGAGGAGTCATTTGGAAAACGCCATTGGGAACCTCAGCCTCCTGGGGTGAATGCGAAGAGCACTTGAGAGGTTGTTTTGGGAGAATCCAGCCAGCAGAGCAGCTGCATAAGGCTGATATAAGAGGCACTACACTGACCCCAGCTTAGGCGTGGGGTGGGCGAGGAGCATGTAGGGAGAGAGAGCTCGTGACTGGAATGGTGGGATGGAGGGTCTGGAGGTCAGGACGGAGATGCAGTGGGAGAGCTGGGAGGGGGGAAGCCCAAGACTGGAGTAGCAGGGCGTGCTGCAGGTCAGGAATCAGGTGCACTGACTGGGCTGTTTTGGGGGTGCATTGAGAGCGGCACCTGCGAAGCTTGTCTGTCTGTCTCTGCCTCTTGCACCTTCAGCCAATAAGAGCAACCAAGCTCCTGTCCGTTTGGGGATCTTCATGCAGTTCACTTGGACAGCTGGTTCTGGACCACTGAACCCTCTTTCAAAGACAGTGGGGCTTAGTACATTTGCACGGTGGTTTTAGATGCTGGTTGGGTTTTTCCCCTGTTCCCTACAGCAGTCTCATTAAGCCCCCCACACTGTGATTAATTAACAGAGGCTCCTCTAGTTTCACCTTGAGCTGCTCTCTCATGTGAAGCAGGGAGACAGCTACAAAAAAATAGTTTGAAAACTTTCCTTGAAATAATTAAAGGAAGAGTAGTCTGAAAACACTGTTAGCTCCCTTCAGGCAGTGCCAAGTACAGGCAGAGCCATCCCGGGGAGTGGCCCAGTCTTAGGATGCCTAAGACAGTGTTGTTTAGTGGCTAGAGCACTAGAGTGGGTCTCAGGAGACCTCAGTTCTATTCCCACCTCTCTGCTGTTTGTCCGTGAGCAAGTCACTTCCCCTGCTGGGTGCCTCAGTTTCCCCGTGTGTAAAGTGGGGATCATGATATTGACCTCCTTTGTAGAGTACTTTGAGCTCACCCATGAAGAGCACTTGGTATTAATTATTATTATTATTATTATTAATTAGAGCAGCTCTGACTACAGTATAGCCAATGCAGAGGCTTAACTTGGAATGTCGCCTGGAAATAAAGCTGCACCCAGGCAGTGCTGTGGGTACCCACAGCCTAAAGACTCAGCAGCTGCAACCAGGGCCAGATTTTCATGAGACTTCAGCGTGTGGCTGCTGAGCTCTTGTGCAAATCTGCCCATTGCAGCGGGAGGTGCTGGGTGTTTTGCAAATCTGGCCTAGATGGGAACTGAGCTACTTCCCATAAACCAGCCCTACAGGCCCCCCTCCTGGCATGGGGTGCATACTTCTGAGCTTTGGCTGTGTCTACACTAGAGAATGGAATTGTCACTAAGCAGTTTAAGCACAAACCAGTGCCATGTGTCCACAAGTGCCAGGCACATTTGGGTTAAGGATCACTGCAGTTTGGCCTCACATTTCCGTTAGCACTCAGCTCCATCCCTGCAGGCGTGCTACCCTCTGGGTCCCTAACCCACTCAGAGGAGCCAGGATTCATTCCCAAGGCACTCGCATGGCCTTGTGAAATGCATTCGCTCATCTTCTGCAGTCAGAGTTCCAGGCTCTGTAGCTTTGGTCACACCCCACCCCACTGTTTTCCCGCAGGCCGGGTAAATGACATAGTGTGAGACCCCCTATGATTTGTCACCCTCCTTCCCCTGTGTCATTTGCAACCGAGGCTGACGTTAACGAGAAAGTCACGCTCTCCACAAGCCACAGACACCTGGGCGATGTTCATGGAGCTGGCAGGCGATACAACCTCTGGGATTCAATCTTATTAAGAAGGCCAGGGAAGTCTGTCCCTTTCACTGCCGCCCCGGTTTTCCTGTGGCATGAGAGGAGGATGCTCAGACAGGTTGGAGAGAGGGGAAATTCCACTCCTCCTGAGAGACAAGAACCGTGTACCTTGCAGATAAGAGGCGATCAGGTTCCTCCTGCCTGCCTGAAAGTCCCTGGAACTACTCATGGACGGCAGCAGGCTCTGGATTTCAGTGCTGGAGAAAGACAGAGCCTTGGCAACCCTGGAGGCTGACGTCATCTCTCACCACAGGGCAGGTTTCCCACATACTGCTCCATCAACATGCCTTAGCACCCTGACCTTGCTGGACCCCTTCTCTAGGGACCAGAGGCTATGTCAGCCTTGCTGGCAGCGTTCATCCTTGGCATCTCTGCCAACGAGGGCACTGCCAATTAGTGCCAATGGCAGTGACGAAGAGATCTGCTCACTAGGAGCTGAGCTGAGGCTTTGGCTGTGCTGGGGATTTGCCTCAGTCCAGGTCCTAGTGAGCAGGCCTGTTCGTCACTGCCGTTGGCACTAATTAGCAGTGGCCAGACCCAGGTGCAAACTCCCCCCGTCGACAGGCAAAGCTGCGACAAGTTGCGCTTTGCACCAATTCAGCTTCCTCTGGTTGCAAATATGAGTAAGTTACATCAGTGCAAATAGCCACCTTGCCTCTTTACACTAGTGCAACTACACCAAGGACTGAAATACCCAGTGCAAACGAACCCCCCCCAACTCATTGCACAGACACTCCAGCTGCTAGCTGGTAAGAGGCAAAAGGCTCTATGGTTAGCTCATTTCCCTGAACCATCCAGTCCCTCCACACGTTCCCCGAGCACATCAGTGCATCATCACCAGATACAAGTACAAAGTGAGCTGCCACTCATTTCAAACAACAGCTGCGGGGTCATTAGAATGATCTACAGTTTGCACATAGGAGCTTTGGGTTCGCTAACTAAGCCCATGTAAATGGAGTTAGCTCCAAGCAAACGTGTAGCTCGGATAACTATTTTTTTTCTCTAAGTGCTTTCCACAGCTATTATTTTGATTAGTAACTGTCTCTCTCTCACCGCTTCCCAGTCCCCCGGCCACCCCGGCTCTGCATTTCAGGGCCTGATCCCCCTCCCGCCAACACTACGCTGACTCTAGTGTGTTCTGTGGATTCTAACCCACACCGGAGGAAGCAAGAGGAGAATCAGGCCCTGGGCTGCTTCTTCGGACTGCGTCTAGAAGCGAGACAAAGGGGCAGGATTCCTTCCCTCCCTTACGCTGGTACAGCCCCACCAAAGCCAGCAGAGTATTACACCCGCGAGATCAGAATGTAGCCCTGAGTCTCTGCCAGCAGAATGCATCATTATACTAAGCAGGGCTCAGCGCTAATGAGAAAAATCAGCCCAGTGGGGAAGCAGCAGGCTGGGTCTTGTGGAGAAAAGGTTCCTTCAGGACAAAGGGAAGCGTTTAATTAATAGATGGAGATTTTATGCTGTGCAGAGGCAGTGCTGGGAGCTGGGGTTTGCTATTAAAATGGAGGGGGAAAAAAGCCACCCCTTTTCCAGCTCTGCGCGGCATTTGCATTTGTGAGCCAGAAAGCTGTGTTATCCAACACACCAGCAACTCATGAACCGGAGGGGGATTCACAGCCTCTAGGCTGGGCCATGGCTCCCTCTGGCTCTGCATACTGAGCTGTTTTGGCCGCTCAGCGGGCTGGGCTTCACTGCCATCGGGATCATAGCGGCATGGTGTGCAATGGATTCCAAGTCCATTGATAGCCCACTGGCTTCAACGGGAGCAGGAGGAGAATCATGGTAATCACAGCATCAGAAATGTAGGACGGGAAGGGACCTCAAAAGGTCATCTAGTCCTGTCCCCTGCACTCAAGGCAGGCCTGTGTAATAGACCATTCCTGGCAGGTATTTGGATAACCTGTTCGTTAAAACCTCCAATAACAGAGATTCCATAACCTCTCTAGGCAATTTGTTCCAGTGCTCAACTACCATCTGGACTTTCTCCAATTTGTCCACCTCTTTCCTGAAATGTGGCACCCAGAACTGGACACAATATGCCACGATCACAATAAATCAACACAATAATCTGCACTCATATTGTACAGTTTAGCCAACCTGCTTTACAAAGCTGGGGCAGTGTCCTTCTCCCAACAGGGAAACCGAGGCCCAGGCAGGGAAAGCTACCTGCCCAATATCCTACACACAACCCAGGAGTCCTGGCTTGCAATTCTACCCGACTGCACCATCGCCCACTGGAGTGGGCTGCGCTGATGTGGGACGTGCGCTTCATGGAACTTCCCACGTGGAGTTCAGAGAGAAGTTTCTTCTCCTTAACTAGTTTCACACACCACTTAGCAAATTAGAACCGCCACCAGGCACTAATCCTGGGCTCTTTTACAAACACTCCTGTCATTCCCTCCTTCCCACCTGGCTGATTATTCTCCTGCATCTGAATAATTTGTTGACATTTCCCTCCCCTTCCCTTAGACAGTATCTGTGACCACCGCTACATCGGCCCAGCTTGCCATTACATCAGCTCGCACATGCTAAGCTGGGCTGTGCCTGCTCGGGATTTGGAAGGGAGGCCTGCAGGGAGAAAACAGTGATTTGCTGAGATGCTCTTCCCAACACCCCAGCATGGTACCAAGTGGGGGGCAGGCTGTGGTTGTGTTTTCGGGACCAAGTTCTGGTGCTTATGGCAGAGTTATCAGTCCCCCACACTCTGTATCTGCAATGGGCCAACCTAAATTGATCCTGTAGCTTCACCTGGCTTCAGCGTTCTCCTTCACTTCCTGTCTTCAATGACTGTGTGGCGTTCCTGAGCAGTGTTGCCTTCAGCCCCACAGATAACTGCAGCTCAGCTGTTGGTGAGGCCATCCCGTATTGCAGTTACTACTTTGCATTTATCTAGCTCCTTCCCTGCAGAAAGGCCCGGTCCTGTCAAGTGCTGAGTGCTACCAACTCCCACCACTGTCCATGGTGCTCAATAAACAGGGCTCAGCATCTCCCCAGGTTGGGCCAGAAACAACCAGAGGCCCACCGCAGGCCAAGGCTGTCGTCTCAAAGAGGCTGCTCTTTGGGAGCCTGAGCTCCTAGATCATGGGCTCCTAGACCCTCAAAGGTATTTAGGCTCCTAACTTCCCCTGAAACCAATAGAAGTTAGAGGCCTAAATACATGTGAGGATCTGGGCCCTTCTTCCTAAAACATGGTGGGAGCCTGCTGCAGGGTGCGATCAGACAGGCCATAGCTGCTTCCAGTTGTGTTTAGCCAGGGGGGATGTAACTAATTGTCTCCGGGGCTGCTAGCTGCAGAGTAAATATATTCCCCCTTTTCATCTGTACCAGGTGGCAGTCTGAGATCAGAGGGGAAGGTGACTTACAGCTGGTGGGACAGCACTTCAAAAGGGGCCACTGATTTCACTGCTTAATGGCAAATGCAAATAGATGGGAATGGTTTTCTCCCACGGCCTCTGCAACAACTTTCGGGAGAGGGCTCAAGCCACAGCATTCAGATCTGAATCGCAGGCGCACTGATCAGTCTCTGATTTATCGTCTAAAAAGAATGGCTCAGGCCTGGGAAACTCCTTCAAATCCTCTGCAGTGCTAAGTACTCAGGATATTACTGAGCAGGGCTGGATGTGACCGGGTGACAGCTCAGCATAGCCCATTACCTAGTCTCTGAGCCAGCCAACCCCCTGCGTCTCACTTCTATGCAGCTACAATGGAACGGGATACTCCGTGTGTCCCCCTGCTAATATCCCTTGTCTCAACTACCTTCCTTCTCGGCAGAGACACACTGGATAGAGGGCTCCTTGTATTAGAAATACCTCATTAGAGAATTCCAAATGCGATGACCCAAAAAGCCACTAGGTGTCCTCAAAGCGGCACACTAAAGCAACCCCAAGACTGTCCCGCTTCTTTGCCAGGCTCAAAGATTAGCAAGGCAACTCGCTGGAGTGGCTGGGAACTCAGTCCTGGCGACTGGGGGGTTTGCTAGGCCCCTGTGCCCCCTGGATTTCTGCATGCTCTTCCCTTGCTGCATTTTGGGCTATCGACTTGCCTTTGGGCTTCAGGATGTGACCCATGAGCAAATAGCCCACCCAGCTTGAAAGCCCACATGGCACGTGACAGACCAGAGCAAAAGGCATCACAGTGCTGGCCCATCGCAGCCCATGCTCTGGAATCCACTGAGGTCTTGAGTCACCCTGGAGAGACTCTTCTATCTGGCCCAGATTTCCCCAAGCCTGGCAGGGAGCCTCATTCCTGCCTCCCAACAAGAGTCTTATCTTTCTCCCTCTCCTTGACCTCTGAGGCCGAATCAGCCAGCTGCAATCAGCCCAGAACCTCTGCTGCACAGCCTGTGACTCACTGGCACTGCTTGATCTAGGCCTTACCCTGAACGCAGGGCCTGGATCCAAGTGATGAGTAGTAAATCGGTCATTTGGGGAGAGACTAGGAAAATGTTTGCAGCATGTCCGACGAGCTGATCCCTGATTACAATGAACCCACGTCCAGGCTTTGCATTATGGAGCTGGAGAGGATCCCAGAAGTTATTTTGCTGAGCCAGACCCCACAGAGTTACATCACCATGGCAGCACAGAGTGCCTACCTCCTAGTGAGCAGGGAATGTGGCCAGAGGGAATCTGCACCACTGGGACTCATCTGCAGCAAATACTCCCCCTAGGAGCTGCAGCATCAGGCTCAGGGAGATTAAACTGGATTATTGGCGCTGACTCGCAAAATGCCAACATCTCGTTGTGATGGGCCCACTTCTCCTGGCAGAAAGCACAGCCACTGAGATCCGGTCACATCACCCTCCCACTTTACACAGGTGCGAACAACTGCAAGGTGGCAGCTGCTGGATTTTACACCCTCTTTCTCCCTTCCTTGTCTCATTAAGTGCCCTCTAGTGTTCCCAGCAATCTCCTGCATCCCCTCCCTCTTCTCGGAGCTGCTAGCATCCGACACAGCCTGGCAGCTGGTGTGCTGGGCTGCTGGGCAAGTGAAAAGTATATTTTGTGCAACAGTTTAAAAAGGATTTATTTTTCCAGTTTGTTTGAAGTTTTCTGTGATTTTTTATTTTTTTTAACAAAAATATGTAAATGAGATTTTAAAAATTGTTCAAAATTACAATGTTGTAACAACAAAGATTTCCCCGCTGTCACGGGGCCACACACTGGGAACTTCACAGCAACTGCAAGGATAGAATTTAGGTGCTCATGGCTTAGAGCTCAAGTCCCTGCCATTTGGGAATTCCATTATCTGCTAGCAGTATAGGGCCTATGACACACAGCTGAGCAGTTCTGACTATCCAGGTGAGGACAGTGATGCACAGACCCACAGTACATGACTCTATCCAGTAGGGAACAGTCCTGCACTGGGCTGAGAAGGGGCTGGACAAGACGTGCTCTTGGAGCTCTTTTTGATCCCTGGGTTATAGCAGGGCCTTTGTGTAGTTACCTTGAGAGAGCAGAGCTCCTGTATCTCACGCAGCATCTGCTATGGGAAGACGGGCGGCCGATCAGCAATGGCTCAGTGCTGGGCTGGCTCTGTCCCTGCTCCCTGTAGTGTTGTGGGAACATAATCTGGTTACGACCCTGCTGCCAGGCCTCTGCCCTCAGAGAAGGGGAGCAGCCCAGCAGAGGAACAAGCAGCTCACGCCGGGCTGGAGGCTAAGCAGCAAAGCACTGTGAACAGGCCGGCTGCCCAAGAGACAGCTAAGCCAGGTGGTCCTGAGCTGGGCGCACTGGGCTTGGCGTGCCAGGAGCTCTGCAAGCACCCGTGTCTCCGCTCCTCTGGCTGATCGCAGCTACCTTTATGGATTGTTTCAAAGTGCTAAAAACTACCTCAGGGCCCCATTTCCCTGGGCTTTCTTGGCCCTACGGTGGCACCAGTACCCCAACCACCCCAACTTGCCGTGGCAACAACGCCCCATCCATCCCCAGCCCTGTGATGCACAAATGCCCCAGCTCTAGGCACCAGCATTCCAAGCACGTGCTTGGGGCGGCCCTTTTCAAGGGGCGGCACTCCGGCTCCTCGGGGGAAGGCCCTTTTCAAGGGGCGGCAGGCGGCACTCCGACCTGGCCTTTCATCCCAGGATCCCAAAGTAGCTACAAGTCCAAGCAGCAGAAGGCCAGGGCAGTAGCTGCAAGGCTGAAACACCCTTCCATACCCATAGCTATAACCACCCAGCCGAGAAAACGGTGCTCAGCTTCCCCATTGCAGACAGGCCCAGTGATTGCTCTGTGCTGGTATGAGTCACATTTAAACAGGACTTAGCTTGAGCCGCATGGATAGGGATTTCCTTCTGAGAACCGTGCAGGCCAGCCACCGGGAGAAGCACAAGGACGGTTTTAGAACATGGTGACAGCACAGCTGGCAGGAGAAAATGAACCCCCCTTCTCTGTTCTGATCAGGGAAGTGCTTCCTGCTAGCAGCCGGCTTGTCCCATGGCTCTGCCCAGTGCAGTGTGGCCAGGGGATTAGCATGGGTAGCTATGTCGGCCTGCCAAGGGAGAGCCTGGCTTTGTTCTCATCGACAGAGCCTGTCACCGGAGCACTTGCCCCGTCACAAATAACATTGACAACCGCTGGGCTCTTTCAAAGGCAGGAAGCACGGAAGGGTCTTAAGCGGTTTACACTCGCAATTGGCTCTGGCTAAGCTGCCAGGCAGCTTCCTCCACACCCCCCCATCCCACCCCCCCCAGCCCTGCAGCTACACCCCTGGCTTGTTCTGCACAGGATGGGGAGGAACGTTCACTGGTAAATCCCAGTTTCCTCCAAGGCAAATGACTTTATTAAGGAATGTAGACAATAAGCCTGCGAGGCTGGTGGCTGCAGCAGTGGTAAGGCTGCCCTAGTGCAGGGCCTTCGATGACAGTCTGTACGCTTGCTAGCAACAATAAGAATTTCCCAGGCTGGCTCCCTCTCCCTTTAGTCCATGCTGCCCCAGCTTTGCAGCTCCCCAGTTTGATCCCTCCGTAGCAGGGAGGAACCTATGGAATCTCTCACTGCAGAGAGCCTTTGCTCAGCGAATACAGGTTTTAATTGTGCTGCTGCTATGAGCAAGAATCGCAACCCATCCATCAAAGAGCATTTGGCCACAAACCACAGATACAAATTTAAACAAAACCAAGGAAGAGGAAGTGACTGCTATGGCATTCTGGCTTCGCTGTGGGATGCGTGTACGTAGAGGTGGGTCCAAAGCCATTCCCTAATCTCTTGGGGTGTTGGAAATCCAAAGTTAGCTCGGGGTCCAGGTTTTGCAAATGGTCCTTTATCTGTGAAGTGAGCCAAAGTGAAATCCTGGATCTGAGCACCCCGGAGCATCATGGGCATTAAAATCCCAACCTGGAACCGGATCTGAATGCTGCAGCTCAGCCCCATCTCTGTGTCAGAACCAGTGAAGGCAGGTCTGCCTGTTCTATGCTAAATGCAGAGTCATCCATTTGCTTCAAACAGTCCTCAAACTAGCCCTGCATGCCTCCATCTGTCAGAGCACGCCCAGGAGTGCTGGCAACGCTTGGCTTCAACTCCGGGCACAAGAAATGGGCAAATTCTACAAGTTAATGGGCAATGAAGTTGCTGTCAACCCAGACATTGGACTGGCTTCTCTCTGGCTGATGGCGCTCACCATCCATTCTAGCTTATATGATTAGGAAGTTCCCCTGTAGCTCGCCAAGGGATTCTGCGCAGGGAGGAATGTCTTGCACCCTGGGTGCTTGGCAAGCGTAATGTCACATTAGAACAGGAAGGCTGGTTCCACCCAAACAATGGAGTCAGTGGGGTTTCTTTAACCAGCGTGTCTGGCTACACAGGGTCTTCATGTGAGCACTGCAGCTCTGAGCTATGGTTAGAGAAGCGCAGTAGAGTATGAGAACGTAGCCCTGGCATACCCTGATCTATAGGGTCCTTTCCCAATGGCAGGGGAAACGATGTTCCAGCTCCATGGGGCGCTCTTCTCAGCCAAGCTCCTTCTTGGACCTTTGCAGGTGGTCAGAGTGGATCCCCCCCAACCAAAGTGCTCCTCCTAGGCTGGTCAATCTCCCGCACTGCGGTATGAAGCTGGTGCATTCTTCAGCAATTCGGGGCTGGCATAGGACCGAGGGGTCCTGGATGGGGGTGGAGATGAAGGGGTGATGCCCCTGGGTAACAAGGCTGACTAATAGACAATCAGGAGCCCCTGCGGGCCAACAGCTTCAGAGCAGTGTTCGCTTCAGAGGTGTGTGCACAAGGGTGGGGCGCTGCCTACCTTCCCCAGGACGTTCTGTGAAGGCAGCTAGGGGTGCAGCAGGAGAGAGCAAGGTGCAAACTACGTGAGGCTGATCCTGACAGCATCACCGCCACTGCCTCTTTCCCAGGACCTCAGAGCTGGACCTGCCAGGGGGTGGGAACTGGAAAGGGGCTGGCTAGGAGTCAGAGATGCACAGTGCCTCCACTGCGTCACTCAAGCCCTGGTTCACTCCGCCAACGGCCAGCAGGCAGTTCTTCACCACGATGCTAGAGCAGGTGCAGCGGGGGGTCGGCATGGGCGGCAGGCTCTCCCATTTGTTCTTCCCTGGGTGGAAGGCTTCAGCTGACTCCAGGACCGTTGGCTGGTTCCCTGAAAGAGCCAAAGTGGGGTGGCGGAAGCGGGAGGGGGAGGGGAGGAAGAGCAAAAGTGTTGTGGAGACAGGATAAATATACAAAAATAATGGGGGGGGGAATCAAATTTGAGCAGAAAAGAAATCACCACTTTGGGGCAGTGATCCAAAAGCAGAAATGGCCTCATTTGGTCCTACGTTGAGCAGGGGGTTGGACTAGATGACCTCATGAGGTTCCTTCCAACCCTGATATTCTATGATTCTCTCTCTTTCCCCCCCCATCTCCCATGAGGATGCTTGGGATGTCTTCTCTGCTACATAGAACAAAGACTTCTCTGGGTGGTCATGCGGAACCCAAGGTGATACCTGCCAGCTCCTGCTCACGCTCCGGCTTCGAGTCTTGCTCATTCTGTTCTTTGTGTTAATCATGTAAATAAAAATAACACCTAGCTCTTATGTAGCGCTTTTCAGCTGTGTATCTCAAAGCATAACTTTTCAAAGGAGACCAGTATCCTTAGCCCCACTGGGGGAAACTGAGGTACAGGAAGGGAGGCAACAAGAACTTGCATTGAATAATTTCTTTCTTTTCAAGTATTGCAGGACACAGAAACCAGAGCCTGCTGCAAGCTGCAGCTTATAGCGACGAGTCTGCCCCCTGCTGTCCAAAATGGTTGATGACCCCTAGTCTCCAGCTGCACCCGGCGGCACCCTTACCCTACAATAGCAGCTGTGCCACACTGGCTCCTCAGGACTCATGATGCCCTTCCAGCCCTGGTCTGGCCCGGGGTGGAGTTGCCGCTCTGTACTCTTGTTAAGGCTGCAGTTGGCAGCTAGATGGCGCCATGCAGTGAACCCCCTGCACCATCCCTCACAACTACCCAGGAAGAAACAACTGCCATGAAGGATGGCTCCCAAACACCCAGCAGCGACAATATGAATTTGTGGGGCAGGTCGTGAACTCTCACACAGGCATCTCCGAGTGGGAGTGGAAGCTCGCAGGTAACGCGTTACCCAGAACTAGGAGGAGGGATGGAAAAGAGATTTGTACCTCACAAGCATCGCATGAGACAGAAGAAGATTTCAGCCTCGATTTTCATAAGTGACTAGTGATTTCGGACGGCTCCATTTTTGGGTGCCCAACTTAAGATACCCGAAAGAGGCTTCATTTTCAGAAGGCAGGTTCTCAACAGAAAAATCAGGCCCCTTCCAGGGTCCCGTGCTGGGCAGCCAAAAACGAAGCCACTCAAAATCAATAGGGACCTGTGAAAGTCTTGCCAATTCAGGTGAGATTTCCCAAAGCGCCTGAATGACACAAGAGACTAATGGGGAGATTTTCATAGCTTCGCGTGGCAGTTAGACACCTAACTCCCATTGCAAGTCAACCTGCCTTTGAAAATCTCCCTAAGGCTCACTGAACGTTAGTGGGATTGGGGCTCTGAAGTGCTTAAGTTACTTTCAAAAATGGAGCTTAGACTCCTAAGTCACTTCAGTGCTTTTGGAAAGGTTACCCTTCACCTCCAGTTGTTCCTCACCTAGCCCCCCGGCCACGATGACTCGTCCTTTCAAGTAGCCAGCGACAAAGTCCGCTCGCCTTTTCTTCAGGAAGGAGGAGCGATCCATCTTCATCCAGCCGCCTGAGGAGAGAAAGGACAGACAGATGAACCGTGCTAATCTCAGCGGTTCACCACACTCCTGGTGAAACTCAGTGGTTTGTCGGGGAGTTTTGCTCAGAACCTTTGGTTCTGTTTGAACCCCAGACGCAAACAAACAGAGTCAAAAGTCACTGGGAGGGATACTAACTTCACACGGGGTGAAGTTAGAGATGGACCTGAGCTAAAATCCCGGCCAGGCATTGGGTGTTTGAAATCTGAGCTCAGAAGAGGATATCGATTTTACAACAGGCAGAACCGAACCCTGGAGCCAAACTGTGGGCTGCTGGAAAATCTGGATTCAGATTTTACAGCCTGTGCCCATCTGCAGAAAGTTGGCATGAACATCCCCTCCCTCGCCAAGCAAAACTCCTGCATTTCACACTAGCCCAGACACACCAGCAAGCCAGGGGAAACCAAAGCCCTGCTTGGTGTTCCCTACTGAAGGGAGAACAACTGAGAATCAATGTGCTCCATGCAGATCTTACCTGTGTACAAACAGGTACAGCACAACTAAACCAAACCCCACTGGCCTCTCCACCTCCGTAAAGCCTGTTTGCCTGGCATTGCCCTGACTTGTATAAGCCTATGTCACAGCTGGCCAGGGTCTCTCAGGGCAGCATCCAGGAGAGAGTTTGGTATTAGAGCCAGCTGCCTGGACAGTGGGTTTGCCACCCGCAGGCTGCGTGGCTAGTTTGCTTTTTTACTATTGATGGCAGAGCTGGGTGCAAGCGAGCCGCAGTCAATCCTGCAGGAGACAGCGTGCCTCAACCCTCAACAAAGCCAATGGGAGCTGCAGATCCCTCTTAGCCCACCTATGTATCGCTCTAGCTGTGTGTCTTTAGACCCTGGCTGACTTAAAAGCTATTGCCCTTCATATCACACACACTCCTCACCTGCAAGCACTGAACCTGACGGGCACCCACCTTGCTCAATGTCAAACACATCCACAGTCTTCATGAACTTGGGCTGCCGGTACAGCCTGCCCTGCCGCAGCCCCCCGAGACTGAAGAGGTTGTGCTCCGTGGGCACGAAGCTGGAGAAGGCCCTTTTGCTGGGGATGCTGGGGAACTTGGTCCATGACCTGGTCTCTGTGTCGAAGACCTCAAAGGCATTGATGGCGTATTTGGACTGCCTCCCACCTGGGGCAGACATGGGGACAGAAGCATCCCAGGGCAGGGTCAGTTTGTCAGTTAGCTGCCTCCAGGCTCTGGGAGAAGCACAGGCTAACTGGGAGTAACTTACCTGGCAGTTGAAATGAGTGAGGCGGGTTTCAGACAATACAGAACCATACGACGGAACTTAGGTAACCACCTTATTATTATTTCCCTTATCCTCCCTCCTCTGCTTTCATCTGCCACACTCATAGACTCAGACTTTTAGGTCAGAAGGGACCATTATGATTATCTAGTCTGACCTCCTGCACAACGCAGGCCACAGAATCTCACCCACCCACTCCTGTAACTAACCCCTAACCTATGTCTGAGTTATTGAAGTCCTCAAATCATGATTTAAAGACCTCAAGGTGCAGAGAATCCTCCAGCAAGTGACCCGTGGCCCACACTGCAGAGAAAGGCAAAAAACCTCCAGGGCCTCTGCCAATCTGCCCTGGAGGAAAATTCCTTCCCGACTCCAAATATGGCAATCAGCTAAACCCTGAGCATGTGGGCAAGACTCACCAGCCAGACACCCAGGAAAGAATTCTCTGTAGTAACTCAGATCCCACCCCATCTAACATCCCATCACAGACCATTGGGCATATTTACCTGCTAATAATCAAAGAGCAATTAATTGCCAAAATTAGGCTATCCCATTATACCATCCCCTCCATAAACTTATCAAGCTTAATCTTGAAGCCAGATATGACTTTTGCCCCCACTGCTCCCCTTGGAAGGCTGTTCCAGAACTTCACTCCTCTAATGGTTAGAAACCTTCATCTAATTTCAAGTCTAAACTTCCTAATGTCTAGTTTATATCCATTTGTTCTTGTGTCCACATTGGTACTAAGCTTAAATAATTCCTCTCCCTCCCTGGTATTTATCCCTCTGATATATTTATAAAGAGCAATCATAGCTCTCCTCAGCCTTCTTTTGGTTAGGCTAAACAAGCCAAGCTCTTTCAGTCTCCTTTCATAAGACAGGTTTTCCATTCTTCGGAACATCCTAGTAGCCCTTCTCTGTACTTGTTCCACTTTGAATTCATCCTCCTTAAACATGGGAGACCAGAACTGCACACAGTATTCCAGATGAGGTCTCACCAGTGCCTTGTATAATGGTACTAACACCTCCCTATCTTTACTGGAAATACCTCACCTGATGCATCCCAAGACCACATTAACTTTTAACGGCCATATCACATTGGCGGCTCATAGTCCTCCTGTGATCAACCAATACTCTGAGGTCCTTCTCCTCCTCTGTTACTTCCAACTGATGTGTCCCCAATTTATAACCAAAATTCTTGTTATTAATCCCTAAATGCATGACCTTGCACTTTTCACTATTAAATTTCATCCTACTATTATTACTCCAGTTTACAAGGTCATCCAGATCTTCCTCTATGATATCCCAGTCCGTCTCTGTATTAGCAATACCTCCCAGCTTTGTGTCATTCGCAAACTTTATTAGCACATTCCCACTTTTTGTGCCAAGATCAGTAATAAAAAGATTAAATAAGATTGGTCCCAAAACTGATCCCTGAGGAACTCCACTAGTAACCGCCTCCCAGCCTGACAGTTCACCTTTCAGTACGACCCGTTGTAGTCTCCCCTTTAACCAGTTCCTTATCCACCTTTCAATTTTCATATTGATCTTCATCTTTTCCAATTTAGCTAATAATTCCCCATGTGGAACCATATCAAATGCCTTACTGAAATCGAGGTAAATTAGATCCACTGTGTTTCCTTCACTGGATGCATCTTAGTCTTAAATTAGATTGTAAGCAAGGCTGATCAGAAACTTTCCATCCAAAACGGTTTTCAATGGAAAACTGGGTTTTCAACTAAATGAAAAATATCAGGAAAAGTATCAGATTTCTGTGGAAAATTTCGATTTTTTTTCATTGAAAAACTAAACACCCAAAACCCAAAACATTTGTAATCTGAAATGTTGCTGCAGTGCCTCATGGGAGCTGTAGTTCAGGTGCCTCATGCTCCCATTCTTCTCCATAGGCTAAGCTCCCTGGTTGGGCTACATCTCCTATGATGCACCACAGCCAAGGACTCCTTTAACAGAGGGGAAACTATGGTGCATCATGGGAGATGTGATCTGACCGTGGAGGCCAGCGTATAGCGTGGAAAAGGAAAGAAATCCCATTTTCTGACCATTTTCTCTAACTGGAAGCTCTTTGGGGGCAGGGCCAGTCTCTTCCTAGGTGTGTACACAGCACCTAGCACAATGGACCCCCGATCCTAAGAGGGACCTTTGGTTGCTACAGCAATACAAATTAATAATAATGGTAATAAGCCCAGTTACCAATGGAGTTGACCATCTATCCAAAGCCACTGTCCCAGCTGTTGACAGGGGTTGACTGGCCCATAGAGATTAAACTCTCCTCTTGCCCCTGGGGGGGGATTCCCTTCCGTCAGGGATGAGGCACAGGGGCAGGGCAGTGAATGGGGGAAGCTTGTCCGTGTCAGCTCTGTAGCTAAACAGAGGCCATCAGCCTCCAGAGCTGTCAGTACAGCACATTTCACCAGCACTTATTCTCACTAGGCAACCTTTAAGAATCAATAAATAAACGAATCACTCAGTTCCCTGAACAAGGTTAAAAATGTAATTTGATGTGTGTGGCGCTCCTTGCCGCACAGCCATCGCGGAACCCAGCTGCTCTAGGACGACAGCACATGGAAACGTCACTGCCACGAAGCCGGGGGGTGCAGGGGAAGGTCAGCCCTAGGGGGAAAGAGTCAACGACAGGAAGTGGGAAGACAACATCTGAGGCTTTCAGGAGGGCAGCGGTGGGATAGGGATGTACAAAAGCCAGTGGCTGGGATTTTCAGAACAGCCTAATAATGATTATTAATTATTTGCATTGTGGGAGCACCTAGGAACCCCAGGCATGGAGAAGGATCCTGTTGTGCTAGATGCAGTACAAACACAGACCGGAGGAATGGTCCCTGCCCCAAGGAGCTTACAGTCCAAGTATAAGACAAGAGATACCGACAGAGATGGGGAAGTACTAGGAAACAATGGCACAATACTCGTAGCTGATCGACAGTGTTCTCAACAGCTACCTAACTGGGTTGGGTACCAACTTCCATTCAAAATCATCATAATGGTTAATACTGTGGTGCTCACTGCTGCCGGAAACAGAACACCGGACTACAGGGAACACTGGGGTGATCTTCTGTGTCCCTCCTTCTTGACGGACTCTGAATTTAGCATTCTCTTGTAGGGGTGAGAACCCAAACACCACAGCACTGAGCTAGTGCAAAAGGACCTGAAAATTAAACGGACTATGGACAGTAAGTGGAAATGATTGACCTAAGGCTACGTCTACATGGGAGCTGGGAGGTGTGTAGGTTTGTTCAAGCTGGCATGCTAAAAATAGCGGTGTCGTCAGGGTAGCACAGGTGGTGGTTTGGGCTAGGTGCCCGAGCACGTACCCACTCGGACTCCCGGGTACGTACTTGGGTAGTAGCCCCAACCGCCATCCATGCTACTCTGGCTATACTGGCACAGGCTTGTCTATGCAAGCTGGGAATCACACCTCCCAGTTCAAATGTAAATGCAACCTAAGGAGAGCGAAGTGCAAAAAAGGAAACAAACAGTAGGAATGTGTAACTGATGGTGGTTCAGCACTGCCAGCTGCAACCCCTCTGACATCACGAGTTGGGCCATCAAAAATCCTGAGAATGTGACAAAGACTGAGATTTTTTTTTTTAAATAATAAATGTTGTGGTCTTTTTATTTGCCTCCTTAGTATTTAGGATTTATGTTTACAAGCTCTTCTCTGCAATCATGTGTTCTGGAAAGGTAGTTTGTTTTTTGTTTTTGAAAAAAAAACAAAAATAAAAGCTCAGAGACTCAAATAATCACATGACTCCAGGAGCTGGGGCTTTAAGAAAAAACACCAAATATCCCAAGACTTATAATAAAATTACTAGAGTTGAGAACACTGGTTCGTGCTTTAAATTCTCCCCTTTATAACAGTCTAGAAGTGTCATTAGTAACACTGTGAAGGACTTTTAAAAAAAGAAATATTAAAATATTCATTTGAATTCAACAGCCTGAACTTGAAATTAAATAGAACTAGACTTTTCCCAGCTTCTATTTCATGCAATGAAAACATGTCCTTTTTATGCACCATGCACTTCATGTTCCGCACTTAGAGCAACTCTGGATAGCTAGCACTGAAAGGTATTTAAATATGTGCCAGTGTAATCAAGACTAGTTCACAGCAAGATGGGTACCGCCAGCTCAGGAGCTTTTGCAATTCAGATTGGGTTCAGCACTGGTGCCGCCCATAACATGGCCAAGAACTCAAAATGACAGACCAGAATGGCCTAGGCAGCTAGTACTTAATGGCAAAAGATGCCATATTATTCTTTTTATAAATCAAATGCAAATGAATACATCTATTTCCCATTCAGGTGCTCGGCATGTCTTTGAAGACTGGAAATGTGCGCTTGCGGCAGAGCCTTGCACACTGTGTGTTCATTAGAAGTGGGTAAACTTCAAATGCATCAAAGGTTCTTTTCTGTAGCAGCCTTAAGAGAGGCAACATTGTCTAGGGATTTGAGTGTAGTCACGGCTCCTTGGTTTTGATCCACGCTTTGCCACTGACTTGCTGTGTGACCTTAAGCAAGTAGTGCTGTACCTCTGCCTCAGTTTCCCCATCTATAAGAGGAGGATAATGATACTTACTCCCCACAAAGGGACAATGACATCCTGACATCAGTGGGGTTTTGTCATTCAGGATCAGACCTTTATGTCTGTACAGTGCTTTGAAGATGTAAACTGTCTCTGTATAGATACAGAGCATTTTTATGGTTATTAAAGGCTAAGTGCTTGTGCAGGTGTCTCTCGTCTGCAACTTGAGTGGGCAACTTATCTCGCTCATAACAGACCCAACCCTGAGCCTGCTGTGCCAATGGCCAAATTCCCACTGACTTCAGCAGATGCAAGAGCAGGCCTGGTATTTCTAATGGTGGCTAAACCCATGGGATGCATTAAAATCGCCACTTGGTGGGTGGATGGAAGCAGCTTTCAGAACCTCCTATGAGGTTTTAGGTCAGTCTGGGTCTGTTCTAGGAATTCTCTCACCCTCAGCATTCACAGGAGCACACGGATTGGAGGAGCTATTGTCCAGCAGATCCCTACAGAAGAACAAGGAAGGAGGCAGCCAAGGCCCATCCTTACCGAGCACGTAGATCTTGGTGCCCCGCAGGAAGGAGGTGGCGGCGTACCTGGGTGTGGGCATGGTCGCGAGCGACACCCAGATGTCCTTGAGCATGTCGTAGTGCTGCATGTAGTTGTGAGGCCGCAGGTCCAGTCCCATCCCGCCAGCTGCGTAGACTCTGTAGTCTGCAGAGGGCAGAGAAGCAGAGGCCACAAGGGCTCAGGAATGCATCCAGATCCTAATTATTTCCTGGGACAATGAAAAAGACACTTGTCCTAAAGGCAATCTCCAGGGTGCAAAAATGCATGCATTGCGTGCGTGTGAACATGCAGGTGCGTGTTTGTGCATGCCTGGGCACGTTGCACTGGCCTCTACTGGATGAAATCAGAACTGCTGAACTCTATGTCATAGCCCTTGTACTGCTAATAGGTAATGGAGATTCTTTTGAGCCCCAGTTCAGTGCCCTACCCACTATCCCGCAGTGCCGCTGCTCCTTCCATGTAAACAGCACTCTCTAGAACCTCAGAGCCATTGATCTGTTCTGAGATAGATTTACATCCCTGCAAGTGAGAGGGCGTATTTGCCTAGAGCACAGCTAACTTTGGGCCTAGAGTGAGCACTGTCCCTTGGGACGAAGGATATTTGGGAGCCACCCTCTCAGTTTTCATGCGGTGCCCACTGTGCCATGTAAATCTTTGCAATAACTCAGACCAGTAAGTATTCTACTGCCAGGCCCATTCCAGTGCACCATGGCACTTGTCCTGGGCAGGGAAAGGGTTAACGAACCAGAAGCAGTTGCCAAAGAGGCTCTCTTCTCTTTCGTAACAATGGAATAAATATGAATCCACCTTCTTTATCCCCCTCCCAGCACACCTAGACAGATATTTAAGCACTACAACAAATAAAGCACCTTTGTGCTCTGAACTGGAAAAGCAGCTTCACCCAAGGGGTGGGGTTTGTTTGATTGTCTCACGCAATCTGCTTTTGCCATCCTGTCTGGTTTATTCTGGGCCACCAAACGGTGACTGCAGACGGGCATCTGCGTTTCACGGAGCCAATCCTGTGTCGATCAGCCCCGGTCCCAGCAACTCACAAGCCTGAATCTCAGAGACTTCGGTGATGTCTACACTGCAGCTGGGAGCGAGCCCCCCAGCCCAGGCGGACTCCTGCTAGTGGGGCTCAAGCTAGCCTGTAAAAAATAACCATGTGGGCGTTCTGCTCAGGCTGGAGCTTGGGTTCCCTAGGTGGTCAGGTAGGCTTAAGACCCTGAGCTTGCACCAGAGCCAGAACATCCACATTACTATTTTTGGCACGCTAGCACAAGTCTACCTGCCAGCTGCAGTGTGGACAGACCCCTACAGGCCCAATAAAGCACACATGGTAGGGGGGAGACCTGGTGGCACAGCGGAAGCATGTTTAAGAAGCCAGTCAGGGAGAAAGTGTTGCTTTCAGCTACTCCATGTCCATATTTCAGAGCTGCATTACTGCACCAGCCCTGGCATTAATGTAGGAGGGCGTATGCCTGTGCCCACCAGATACCGATAAGCGCTTGAAAAAGGCCTGCAAATAAATGACGGGGGAATAGGGAAATAATGCCAGAGGGTCGTGGCGGGAGGGAAAAGCCTGGTAACACAGGGGCTCTCTGCTTTTGATATAGAAATGCAGGACTGGGAGGGATCTCGAGAGATCATCTAGTTCAGCCCTCTGCACGGAAACAGAATTAAGCAGGCCTAGACCTCCCTTCTGTGAAGGGAAATGGGGCTCACAACAGTGAGGACTAAGATCCCTGGCTGGTGCCAGATACATGCCTGAGCGCTCACACAGCCCTGCCGCTGCCCAATGTCCTGACTTGCAGCACCCCCTGCTAGTCCAGCCTTGGGGTTCCCATGTGGAGCTCAGCCATAGCCCCTCCTGCTACTCAGTCTGGGTGTTCCCTGTACCCAGCTGATGCCCCACTGCCCTGGCCTGCGTCACAGGGGTTGAGGTGGAGGGATTGTTTCCCTTTGGAGCTGTTTAGCCCCTGAGGGGGCAGGGGGCGAAAGGTGCTGTGGAGGAGCAGGCTGTGTTGTTTCACTCTGGCTGGGATGCAAGTACCTGGCTATTGTTCCCTGGAAGAGGAGATGAGGTGATAGAAACAGATGGTGCACTCACACTACAGAAGAGTCAACACAGCACTCTCCAGCCCATACTTAGGAAGGGCGTCTGAACTGCCTCAAAGCAAGCGAAGGATGGTTAGTCCTGTGACCCAAGCCATGGTGTCAGAGCCAGGACACACATAAGGCACAGAACCAATTTGTTCATAGCTGACTCCCTGTCGCCCACATCTGTCTAACAACAAATCCAGTCCTCACCAATGGAATCCTTTACATACAAACCCGGGGCGGGTAAGGGGGGAGGGAGGGGCAGGATTTCTCCTACACAAACCTTCCAGGCTTTATTTCCAGAAATGAAACCCAAGAACCCAATGGCAGCAACCTGGCCCACAAGAGCATCCCTATAATAATCCCCCAGCGTATGCAGAGCAGAGCACTACTGAGCATCCCTACAATAATAAACCAGTATAGGCAGCCCTCAGCAATCCCAAGCAACCCTATAACAACACACCAGCATAGGTGCCCTCCCCCCGAGCACTTCTGAACAACCTTACACTAACAAACCAGTCTGCTCAAGGAAGACAAAATATTGTAGGAAGGATTTACGTTCCAGGCTTTTCTGGCCAAACTGATCCCTGGTGTATCTTTGTTTAAGCCAGCAGACTTACATCAGGGATGAAACTGGCTCGATGATGGTAAACTGGTTTTTTTTTTGTTTTAAATATCTTGACAGTATCGTTATAATCCACCTAAAAACAAATGAACAAAGCAACCAACAATTTCCAAAGAAGCTGTCTGGCGATTAGGCAGAAGAGGCGGTCATGATCCAGAGCACCTCAGGAAGCTAAATGACCTTCGGGCTCATTGCATGAGAACACAGCTCCCAGCCTGGGGCTTTTCATCACATGGCAGCACATGCCAAAGGAAATCAATATTCCAAGCCTCCGTTTAGAAATGATAAACAAGATGCCTAGATAGGCAAGCCAGAGCCCTGATACAAGGATTTTCCGTATGTCCATTTAATGTCCATTTAATGAAAGGCAGAGGAAAGAGGAGTGTTTGGAGCTCACCTAAAGACACCTCCTTTTCTTGCACCACAGAATTTGTACCTGCGTTTTGCTCTCAGAGTTCAGGCAGTGGTGCAAATCAGAGCCCTTGTGCCTCTAATGACAGTACCGGATGTGGGGGGAATCGGGCAATGGGAAGCATCAGTGCTCGCATTCACACTTGTGCACTCGGTTCATTTGCACGGGTGCAGGTTTTGGGATCCGGCTGTGATATCCCTACCGATGCTGCGAAATCCCCGTTCCGTGATCAGCCCCATAGGGGTATCACAACCTGGCCCTTTTCAGGGGCAACTTGTCACCCTCTCTCCAAGGAAGATGAGGGCATCGACTGTTGGAAAATGCACCTACTGACACTCTCCCTAAACAGGCCATGAGGTTCAGGGGGTTCACAATGGGGCCTCGGGCACAGGCGGCAGGTCGTATGGGCCTGTGGTTTCCGGGCTCCACCCATATCCAGAGCATGAAGATCCGGCTCCACCAGTGCTTGGGGCTGGGCCTCTCTGCCGGCCCCTCCCACCACCCCCGCCCGCCACCCCCGGAGCATCCCTACGCAGTGGCTGCCTGCCACTGCCCGTGCTGTGCTCCCTTGCTGGCCAGTGGCTGGCTCCTTTCATGCTGCGCCCACCAGCGCCGCTCCACCGCTCCGGCTATAAGTGAGCGGGGTGGGCTGAGGCGGCTGCTGCAGTCTGCGGAGGGAGGAGGCACACGTGACATGATGGCAGCTCTCCCCCGCCCGGGCCCTGACCCTTCACCCATCAGGCCACTAGCTGATGGGGCGCATCCTCCCCCACCTCCGGCGCTGGGCAGCACACACAGCGCTGCGGGGGGCTGGTGGAGAGGGGTCCTAGGAGCCCATGTAGTGTGGTGCAGGGCGAGTGTGTTGCTGGCGGCAGACCCACCATCAGCAATTCTGGGCCCCAGGGCAGATCAATGAATGGGCCCCCTGCACCCCTCCCTCAGCCGGGGCCACAAGCCTTCCCACCTGGAGAAGCCCTGAACGCGCCCCACCCCGAGCACCCCACGTCAGCTGCTGCAGCCCTGTCCCTGGGAGAATTCTGAAAGGCTGTTGAGCTGGGGTGGGCCTGGGAAAGTACAAGGCTTTTCCCATTGCTAACGAAATCAGGTCACAAGGAGGCAGAATGATTTCACCTGTCTACTTAGTAACTCATTGTGGCTATGGTAGAATCGGCAGCTCCATTGCCTGTTTCTCCAGAGGGCAGTGGTACAAGTGCCAAACCGGATAAAGTGGTGGATCCCACCCATCCTATGGCCCAAATGGGAGAGAGATAAGGAGCCTACCATCTCAGCTGTGCAGCCCTTGGAAATAAGGGCCAACCGAGAGCTCTTTGTTCCTATTTGTAGCCTTTCGGGGAAAGTCACTGTAATTGTCTCTGCTCACAGATTCTGACCCATTTTATGATCCCCGTAGCTTGCTTTGCAGAGGTGCTAAGTGCTCATCACTCCCATTGACATGAATGGGAGCTTAGGTTTCCAGCATCTCTGACAACCAGACTATAAGGCCTTGGAAATGCACGTGAATGGGACCATTCCAAGGACCAAATTCTGCTCTCCATTCAATCCAGGATTGAAACTTGTGTAACTGAGAGCAGAATTGGGCCCTACATCTCTAACACCCCTATTGGCATCTCTGCCTTACAGAAATCCTGCAGAACTAGAGTGGGGCCCAAGACAAAACCTGGGATCCAAAAGTCACCCAACATTGGGAAAGTTTGGATTCCAGCAATGCAGCTTTGCCTGTCTAAAATAATCCCGGCCATAAGAGAGCTCACCGTCCACAGGCAGAGCTGGAGATCCAGAGGGAACCACAGGGTCTGTCTGGTTTCAGCAGCCTCAGTGAAAAGTCCTCTTTACAGTGGTTCTGGTCCAGTCCTGCCTCGTTTGGACATCGCAAGGAGGAGGGGTCTAGCTGACCCAACTTCTCCCACCGGAGATAAGGCTCATCTCGAGTTCTCAGTGCAGGGTTTGGGAAGGGGGATTGCTTCCTTGCCCCCGTTCAAAGCCTCCCACCGCCCCAAGAGTCTCTGAAAGCTGTTCAGCTAGATGCACAAGTTGAACTCACACCCTACCCTCCACCCTTTCTCTCTGTAGTGCCACTCCCCACACATTGCCTAGGAAACAAATTCTCCTTGCCTTTTACCGTCACGGAGATGCCCATCGAAGCTTCCCTCAAGGAGTTCCTCTTCTTCCACTTGCCATCATCTATGTTGTACATCTCCACTATCTTCAAGGGCGTCTGGTTCATCCCGACCCCTCCTATCACCATGATCCGCTTGCCCAGGGTGGCCACGGCTACTCCGGCCCGGGCCGTGGGCATGGGAGGGAGAGAGTTCCACTGGTTGGCTTCGGGGGAGTAAACCTCGAAGCAGTTCATGGGGACTCCGTTGTCGTCGCAGCCTCCGATGGCAAAGACCTGGCCGCCTGCCTCCACCAGCGAGCAGTAGACCCTGCCGCTGGGGAGGGGTGCGAGGGTTTTCCAGTGGAAATCTTTGGTACTGGGCACTTCCATTGCGGATCGTCAGGGATGAGGCAGCATCTGTCCTGCCTGCCAGGGGGCTGGCTAAGCTGCAAAACACAGCCAGAGTCAAGCATCACACACAGGGAAAACAAGCAGAGAAATATACAAAGAACCCCCACCCCCACCAGAGAGCCGGGCAGCCGGGAGCACAGCAACCCCTTCATGAGCAATGCATCTATTTCCACGCAGCCACCCATAATGAGAGGTCCCATCTACCACAGAGAGACACAGAGAGAGAGAGAGAGAGAGAAGCAGGAGCCAGTACCTTTCATCACGTCTCCATTAATTCTGCAGTTCCACATCTGTCAGAGCAGCTCACACAGAGCCAGGTCCTAAAAATAAAAGGCACAGGTTGGATTCAGCTCGCTCCCCCCTTTTTTGAGCATCCCCTCCCCCACAGGACATTCCAACCGAGGATGCTGCAAGCCGTCAGCTCCCCGGCTCGGTGCTTTCTTGGCTCATTAGGAACTTTTCTTTGTTTAATTCTTCATTGACAAGATTATTATTAATGCCCATTGTCAGCATCTTCCCAAACCCCCAGGGGGAACCTACCATGGTACCTCCTGCTGGGAAAGGCAAAAAGGCTGGAGTACAGAGACCAACCCTCCAGCCACAGCTCTCTGACTGTCACACGCAGCATTACAGCTGAACTGTAAAAGATTCAAAAAGCAGCCCAGCAGGACAGAGTGAGAGTCCCAAACTACCATTGGAAACCAAGGATTATTTTTTCCTCTCGCCCTGAATAGCTGTCAAACCTTCAGATGAAATGAACAAATGAAGAGCGACAGAGGAGAGGAGAGAGACAGAAGGGGATCGAGAGAGGCAGCCACCCACGCACTCACACCTGTATAAATAGGTGTGCAAACCGCAGCGAGAAACTCAGCCTTCGTTATGTAACTCGAGCTGCTAGCGAGTTTAATCTTAAAGTAAAGTAGGATTTATATAGCCCATCACTCCGGGACTGTAGCATCCTCGACACACATACAGAGCACAGGCACACTTCTGGCTCCAGGGGCCAATGCTCCTCTCCAAGTGTCACAAACTGATCCCTGAAATTCAGGCTTCTAGCAATAATGGATATTTGCCACTATCAAAGTAGAGCACATGTGGAGGTTTATTAGCCTATATGGGAAACCTTTCCCCACCTAGCATTGTAATGATTCGTACTTATCCTTTATAAGTGCTTTCCAGGGGAGATCTTGAAGTGCCTTCACAAAGTAACATTATCCCCATTTGAAAGAGGGGCACAGAAAGGTGAAGAGATTTGCCCAAGGTCACACAGTGAATCAGTGTCAGAGATGGGGAAAGAACCCAGGAATCCGGACTCCCAGAGTGCAGGGCTATCTGACTTGGTCCCCTCTTTCTCTGGAGCTTTCAGGGATCTTGATGCATGTGAGATGCAACCTGAGCCTGCTCCTCTGCATGGTTTTGTTTTAGAGAAGCCTACGCCCATCACCTCTTCTCAACCTTCTGGCTAAGACTGAACGTGGCATCGGTTTAAGCCTCGGATACCGCAATTGCTCTATTGTGGGGGAAACTCTCTCCTGTTTGTGATGGGGGAAGGGGTCGACTCAATGGCTTAATGGCGCTTTCCCATCTATTTCAAAGGTAAGGTAAAGGCAAGCCCTAAGCCCAAGCAAAGCTAGCAACTTGCTGTGGTCCCAGCTTTGTAGGGGACAGCTGGCTTTTTAGGGGCAAAGGCCAGCCCCACGCTCCTCTGCATCAGCAGGAGCAGAGGGAGAGGAAACAACCTGCTCCCAGACACTCCTGCACACCCCATTCCAGAAGCCTGAGCTCACACCACCACTTGCAGATCATGGCTCTGCCCAAAGGCGGTGGCTGGGATGCCCCTTGCCACTGCCAGAACTAGGAGCCATCACAGAACTCCAGAGGAGATATGTCCGCAGCACCTCCTACTAACCCACACCGTGTCTCGTGCCATGCCCGGCATTGCTTCCTAAGGAGCCAGGCCTCCCACATTAGAAGCCCCTGGTTGCTTTTGGGCCGACAGGGCTGTCCACACACACAGAATGGGTGGGAAGCACTTACTCCTCCAGTTCTGGCCGCATCACTTCAGATCTCCCCAACTCAGAACCCTTTGACAGCGAGAGCAGATTGAGAGAGCCTGTAACCTAGCAACAGCCACCCACAACTCCCTTTAATCACCCATCATTTCTGATCTGAGTTGGTATCTTGATGGGTTCACTGAACCGCACTGTGGAGCATGAGCAAATTCTCCCCAGAAGGAAAGAGGGGCAGAGGTTCTTAGCTCCAAAGGAACCAGGGCTATCAGGAAGGCTCTGCATGGCTGAAACTTTCCAGCCTGAATTCAGTGCTGGGGCAAAGGACAGGACTGATAGCCCTGCTGTGGCACAGTGGGTAGTGCGTGGAGACCTGGTTTCTGTGCCCAGCTCTGTCCCTGACCTGCTGGATGTCCCTGGGCAAATCACTTTGCCTCTGTTTTCCCCATCAGGAAAGTTGGGATAATGATAGTTTGTATAGCCCCGTGAGATCCACGGATGGCAAGTGCTATAGAACGCAAGCGATTATTATTTATCCCTGGGTGGGTATAGAACTGGCATCAGCAAAGCAAACTTCTCATCCACTGTCCTGCTATCATTTGCTAGCCTTGATCTGTAAGGACCACCTGCAGGTGAGCTCAGTCTGCCTAGCCCAATCACTACTTAGCTTCTTCACTGAGACTGCCAATAGAGAGTCATGCAAATGACTACTTGCATCCAAAGACGTGGGTATTCATCCACGAAAGCTCATGCTGCAAAACGTCTGTTAGTCTATAAGGTGCCACAGGATTCTTTGCTGCTTTTACAGAACCAGACTAACACGGCTACCCCTCTGATAATAGAGGGAGGGCAACTGTGATGCAGACAGCTGACCACTGACAACTGGACTGAGGTCCATCAAATTCATTTCACACATGAGCTGCTAAATAATCTTCCAACAGCACAGCACTATCCAGATCTTAACTGGCAAAGTAAAGCTGGGTTTGGTCTCTTTTTTAAAAAGGACAAAGGCAAAATGTAAAACGGGTTATTATTATTAATAAATATTATAAAATTCTTATATTGTGCTTTACAGCAGGAGATCAAAGGGTTGTTTTTTTGCAAGTCAACCTTCCAATTGACATGTTTATAGAATGGATCAAATAATGTTAATTGGATAAGTTATTGTCCTTATGCATTATCAGTGCTTAATTTGTAAAGAAAGAGGTGTCAGAGCTCAAAATGGCGTCTGCCACACACCATCACCTCGCACGCACCGTATGCGCAAGGTAACACCGTGCATGCAAGTGTCGAATTGCATGTGTTACTAAACACCACTGCCAGAAGAGGTGCTGTGCTGAGCCCCTGCAAGCTCCGACACAAATTAAGCTCTGTGCGTTACTGAGATTGTAAGCATTCTGGGGCAGGGGCCATCTTCACTACGTGTGTTTTTATGTATAACCTAGCACAGCGGGACCTTGGATCAGGACATCTAGGCACTCGCGCACTACAAATTAACCTGTAATAACAATAAGTCAAAGCATTTTGTGAATTATTTGATCATTTAGAGAGTCAAATAACAAACCAGATCCTTATGTGGTATAAGTCAGCATTGCTTCATTGTCTCTTGAATAACAGATGAACAATTTAATATTTGTCAAATATCTAAGTTTGCTCAGAATTTGACCAGCTCTGTGGTTTTTATTCCTTCCCCACCCTCCTGTACCTTGGCGGCTTGGAAGCGCTCACTTAACGTTTTCACCTGTAGTTAATTTTACATCATCATCACAATAGAACCAGCATGGCCCAGCAAATAGGGCATTGGACAAGAAGACTTGAGTTCTATTCCCAGCTCCGCCACTCACTTGCTGTGTGATCTTGGATAAGTCACTTCCCCACTCTGTGCCTCAGTTTCCCCAACTATAAAGAACTAAGCATTATTATCTGAAACATTTGGCAAAAGCAGAAGTTCAGCTCAGGTGCCAGGGAACAGTATTGTTTAACCAACCAATTCCTCTTCCCATGTGGGATGCAACTTATTTTCCAGCAGTTTAAAAACTAGCCACTTAGACAAGGTATCAGTGGCGAATCCTCTTCCTATTACCATAGTATGAGGTTTCAGCTATACTGCTCTTTAAGCTGATTTCAGGAACTGTGTTTAAACACGATTCCAACTAAACTAGATTCTGCCATGATTTGACCTTTGAGAAGCCCAAAGCACGTTAACTAAAAATGATGAGCCAGATCCTTAGCTGGTATAAATCAGCATTGCTCCATTGATGTCCACAGAATTTAAGATTGTCTAGTTTCACTGATTTCATTGCCAATTTACATCAGCGGGGGGACTGGTCCCCATGCTTTCGGAACAAACTTCAACCCCAGGAACTATGGCTAGGCAAACTGTGTTACTTAGAAACTAGCTAGAACGGGGTTAAAACTAATTTTAAGCTCCCAAATGTGGTTTAAGGGTGAATGTACTCAGAGCTTAGCAGCTACCTCTGCCCCTCCCTGGGGTGGGAGACCCACATTAATATTGTTACTGTAATGGAAAGTACAGTCGCAGCACGCTGAGGCATCAAGACCAAGAGTTATAACCCTTTCAGCGCCTTTGGCAGCAGTCTGAGCTGATCATGCTTCCCTGTGCTGAGTCAGCTGCATTGCTTTCCTTGTGAAATGCAAGATCCTTATTGGAACAGGAGGCGCACAGGGTTCCAAGGACTTTGTGCAGTTTGGCCCGAAAGAAGCAGATATTCCTGCATATGATTCGGTGGGTGGTCATTCCAGGTCAACATGGGTTTGAGGAAAAAAGTGATGCAAAACTGAGACAACAGGGCCTAGGAGCAAAATCTAAGGTAACCCAAACGTAAAGGGGCTAACAACAACAACAGGGACGCAACGTCACAGTCCCACAGTCTGTATTCAGCTGTCTCATTAGGGAATTTCAATGGTGGTGAAAATGAGAGGATTGAGACCACCACACAATGCAGACATTTGCTATGCAAGTTTCTTTCAGCCCACAGGGTCCTGCTAGTTCATCTCCCTCCTGACCTGCAGCAATCTGATTACTCCAGTCCCGCGCCTCCGTACAGCCCTGCCAGTGCATCTCAGTCCTGATCTTGAGGAACCCTGCTTTCCAGTGCTGGGTTCTTGACTCCCCCTCCCCCCGCCCCGACAGCTTTGCTAATTGATCTCAGCCCTGACCTGACGCCGCACACCCTGCTCCTCCTCAATTTCAAAAGCACCAGCCTTATGAACAACCAGTTATATGAACCTTTTTTCCCCAAACTGGAGAAAAAACATGGGAGAACAAAAGTGATGATGAACAAGTCGACATCCCTTCCCATTCTGATGCCTTCAGTTCTTGGGGAATCGCTTTGCCATGGGGTGAAGGACAAGACGAAAGCCACGCAGTGCACCAGGCCGCAACTTATGCCCTGCACCTGCTGTATTTTTGAGCTGTTTGATTTTATGACCTGAAATCCCAATAAATTAGCAAAAGAGGGGTTCTACTGTACATACCAGGTCTAGGCTCCCCTACACAATGCACTAATGAGCCAATGCACCTCAGCCCTCCTCTGAAGCTCTTCTCCCGCTTCTATTCATTGCTGAGATTCCCAGACACTCCAGCCAGTGACCTCTCTTAATCCTGTCCTGGAGCAAACCCTGAGCCTCACTCTTGAGCACCAGAGATTCCCAATTGTGTCAGAGCATAAGAAAGCCATGGGCCTGATCATGGCCCCATTGAAGTAGACAAGAGTCTTTCCACTGACTTCACTGAGCTTTGGATCAGGCCCATAGTGAGGACAGACTAAGCAGAGACCTGCCAAATTCATTCCAGTTGTGATCCAAGTCAAATGGAACCCAGGCGTGGGCGTCCAAAGGGGAGCGTCTAGTGCATTAATCTGCTACCTCATATGAATTCTGCTGCCTTGGCATTGAAACTATCTTCTAGCCTTGCCGCCCACCTCTAAACAATATACAATAAAAAATAGTTAAGGTCAGCCTGAAACACATAGTCCTTCCCTCCTCTCTCAAGGGGCACTAGGGTTTTCACTCCAAAGTAATAACTGTGCTGTGCCTCGGGACTGTATGGCTGTCACTGATGAGCTGAGCAAATAGCCCCAACCTACTTCAGCCATTTTCCTCTTCATCATCTCCCAGGCAAATGGAATTACCACTTAATTATACCAAACAAATTGGAAGCGTTAACATTTTCTTCCTAAATGGCTACATTAAAACAAAAATGAATAGTAATTCTTTTTCTATCAAAGGAGATGGGAGAGGAGAGATTCTCTTCGTCATGCTGAGCCAGCTGCCAGAGCTGCCCGAATCATTCTCACCCAGAAACTGACAGGATAAAAGCTCCTAGCAGTGGGGTATCCCTGGACCACAGAGTGCATTTGTGGTTCCCAGCAGGTGACGAGGTGTTGAAAGCAAGGTGGCAGGGAAGGCAAGAAATGTACAACCTCAAGAAAGAAAAATACAGGTGGCCTGAATATGGGAGGTGAAACTGATGGGAGCAGAGGGTGCGCAGCAACTGAAGCCTCTACCCAGTGGTTCTCAACCAGGGGTGCCGTACCCCTGGGGGTACACAGAGATCTTCCAGCGGGTACATCAACTCAGCTAGATACTTGTCTAGTTTTACAACAGGCTACATAAAAAGCACTAGTGAAGTTGGTACAAACTAAAATGTCATACGGACAATGACTCGTTTATACTGCTCTGTGTACTATACACTGAAATGTAAGTACAATATTTATATTCCAGTTGATTTATTTGTATAATTTATATGGTAAAAATAAAAATGGAAGCAAAAGGGTGCTGTGACACTGGGTATTTTTATGTCTGATTTTGTAAGCAAGTAGTTTTTAAGTGAGGTGAAACTTGGGGGTACGCAAGACAAATCCTACTCCAGAAAGGGGTACAGTAGTCAGGAAGGTCGAGAGCCACTGCTCTAGCCCATAGTTTGTATCCTACAAGAGTTAAAACAACAACCTGGAAGCTGTTTTAGACAAAACCATTCTTTGCCCTCTGGTTTCCATCATGCCATTGTTTGTTATCACGGGGGAGTGCAGAACATGCACAATTAATGTTACTTTTTAAATATTCAGCTGGCGTGACTCCACTGAAGTCAACAGAGCTACACAAAGTCACATCTGGCTGAGGATCCAGCCCCGTGGTTTTTAAAGCAATGTTTATTACTTGCAGCAATTTGCTCTTTATAAAACAGCCATTTGCCATTTATTAAACAGTTATGTGTGTTAAATATTGTAGTACTGTGATTGTGCGTGAGTGTGTTGGGGGGGATGAACTCTGAACACCTAGGTTTGCTAGAATGCAGGTAGGTCCTCTTTGCTACCTCTCTCTTTCATAGAATCTCATATCACAGGTATTTCAAAGGGCGTCATGCTCTAACGATAAAATACACCCCCACGCAGTGGGTCAGAGCGAGGCCTAGGAGCCACTTAAGTCTTGAGTTTTCATTCCAGTGAAAACAACTTTGAATTTAAATACTCTCCTAAAGCATCAGCAAACCCAAACATTGTATCCCTGTGCAAGTTAGTGCCTGAGAGTGAAACCTACGAGAGTGAAACCTACTAGAGAATGACTCCAAAGGAAAGGGAGTCTCTTTTCACCCTCCAAGCTGACTGAAATGCAAAAGGGTGTTAGATGTTGAAAAGTAAATGTGATGCTCACAATTCTTTTCATTTTATACCAAAGGTTAAGGAAATCTGGAGCCTGGTACACCACTGCACCTGGTACATCAGGTCCAAGCTGGTGGAATGATACCGATTTCCATGGAGTTACAAGGCTTGATTTGCCGCTGTGGTTCTTAAAAATATAGGGCTTCATTCTGATCTCACATTGGCTTTACACAGGCGACTCTGAACTCTGCTGGCTTTGGTGGAGTTACTCCTGATTTACACTGGTGTAAACTGAGAGGTGAGCTAAGCCCGTGACATCTGACAGAGTCTCTTTGAGGACCACGATCCTAAAATATTACAGCTCCCCAGACTGGTCGCACTGTTGCCAAGAAGTGGGCTAGACAGACAGATGCAGATTAGCCACCAGCCTGACAAAGACACTAGAGAACCTATACTCCTTCTGACTCCAAGAGGAAGCTCTTGTACTCACCTAAATGTCACATCAGATAAGTGCTGTGCAGCTCTGCTACATGCTATCTGAACTGTCAAGGAGGTTTGAATGTTTTGCTGTGAATAATATGACAAACCAATACCAATAGCTGAATCCACAATTATTCTCAATACACTGGAGACTGTCACAGCAGCAGAGACAGGAAGACGGCAACAATAGGTTGAGAATGTTACGCAAACACTGGCGAAAGATCTCATCTCCTGTTCCCCAAGCACAGCATTTAAGTTTCTGAGCTGCTTCATTTCAATTATACTGACTGCCTGCGCTCTGTTAAAAGGAGCAGGAGGAGACTACAGGCAGCACGGCTTGGAGATAGAGACACCGTCTCAAGGGAGACACTTCAGGGCTGAGAACTGAGCTGATATTTGCTCTTTCAATGTCACCATCTAGGGTAGGGGTCTCAAACTCAAATGACCACGAGGGCCACATGAGGGCTAGTTCATTGGCCCGAGGGCTGCATCACTGACACACACACCCCTCGCTGCCCCCGACCCTGCCCCCACTCCACCCCTTCCATGAGGCCCCGCCTCTTCCCACCCCTTCCCTGCCCCCATTCCAACCCCTTCCCTGAAGTCCCCACCCCAACTCCACCCCCTCCCTGCCCCAGAGGGTGTATGAGGGGTGTGGCAGGGACTCAGGGCAGGGAGTTGAGGTGCAGCAAGGGGTTGGGGTGCCGGCAGGGGCTCAGGGTGCAGAAGGGGTGTGGGATGCAGCAGGGGGCTCGGGGCAAGGGGTTGGGGTGTGGGGAGCAGCAAGGGGCTCATGGCAGGGGGTTGGGTGCAGGAGGGGGTTGAGGTTCAGGCAGGGGGCTCAGGGCAGGGAGTTGGGGTGCAGGAGGGGTGTGGGATGCAGCAGGGGGCTCAGGGCAGGAAGTTGGGGTGCAGAAGGGGTGTGGGATGCAGCAGGGGGCTCATGGCAGGGGGTTGGGGTGCAGGAGGGGTGTGGGATGCAGCAGGGGGCTCAGGGCAGGGAGTTGGGGTGCAGAAGGGGTGTGGGATGCAGCAGGGGGCTCAGGGCACGGGGTTGGGGGGTGAGGGGGAAGAAGGGCTTCGGGCTCCAGGGTGGCAGCAGCGCACGCCGGGGCCAGGGCAGGCTGCCAGCCCCGGCCCCGGCCCTGCTCCACTCCGGGAAGTAGCTGGACCCATGTCCCTGCGGCCCCTGGGGGAGCGGGGACACAGGGCTCCGTGAGCTGCTTGCCGTACCTCCAGGTACCTCCCCTGAAGCTCCCATTGGCCGCGGTTCCCTGTTCCCAGCCAATGGGAGCTGCGGGGGGGGCGGGCAGTGCCTAGAAGCCAGGGCAACACACAGACGGAGCCCTCTGCTCCCCCCCCACCACAGGGACATGAGGTCAGCTCCTTCAGGGAGCGGCATGGGGCTCGAAAGGGGCAATCCTGCGGCTGTAGTTTTCCCACCCCTGGCCTGGAGATAGGCTGGGGGGCCGCAGGAAATAGCCCCACGGGCCACGTGTTTGAGACCCCTGATCTAGGGCCTGTGGAAAGATATGAGGGTGTGGTTGAGCAGATGTGGAATCCCGATCCAGCATTCATGGGACACCTGATGGCAGGAAGGAGGCCTCAGCATGGAGCCTGTAGCTACATGCCCCGTAATCACCACAAGGATTGTGCTGAAGATCACATCTCCTTCTGGGTGGCCATTCTCCATCCCTTCACTGTGTACGCTTCTTGGGGTATGTCCATATTGCAATCAGGGGGTGCAGTTGCAACTCATGCAGACATATCCAAGCTAGCTTTCATCCAGCTAGCTTGGGGACTGCAGCAGTGAAGCTGCAGCAGCACATGCTTCAGTGTGCACTGTACAAACCCACCCAGAAGCCTGGCTAATTACTCATGGGGCTAACCTGCACTGAACCACCAGTACCTGAGCTAGCTCCATTAAAGCTAGCTTGAGTATGTCTACATAAGCTCCAGTCACACATAGCTCAGTCTTCACGGTTGATGATACCAGGGATATTCACAAACCTGAGCCATTTTTTTAGGTGACAAGCCTGAGGAACTCTCCCAGATTGAGGTGTCATTAGAGGAGGTTTTGGAACAAACTGATAAACTAAACAGTAATAAGTCACCAGGCCCAGATGTTATTCACCCAAGAGTTCTGAAGGAATTCAAATGCGAAATTGAAGGACTACTAACTGTAACCGATCACTTAAATCAGCTTCTGTACTAAATGACAGGAGGATAGCTAATGTGATGCCAATTTTTAAAAAGGGCTCTTACAGGCCGGTAAGCCTGACTTCAGTACCAGGCAAACTGGGTGAAACTATAGTAAAAAAACAAAATCGCCAGACACGTAGATGAACATAATTTATTGGGGAGTAGTCAACATGGTTTTTGTAAAGGGAAATCATGCCTCACCAATCTACTAGAATTCTTTGGGGTGGGGGTGGGGTCAACAAGCATGTGGATAAGGGGGACCCAGTGTCAATAGTGTATTTAGATTTTCAGAAAGCCTTCGACAAGGTCCCTTACTAAAGGCTCTTAAGCAAAGTAAGAAGTCTTGGGCTAAGAGGGAATGTTCTTTTGTGGATTGGTAACTGGTTAAAAGATAGGAAACAAAGGGTAGGGATAAATGGTCAGTTTTCAGAATGGAGAAAGGTAAATAGTGGTGTCCCTCAGGGGGCTGCACTGGGTCCAGTCCTATTCAACATACTCATAAATTATCTGGAAAAAGAGGTAAACAGTGAGGTGGCAAAAACTGCAAATGATACAAAACTACTCAAGATAGGCAAGTCCCAGGCAGACTGTGAAGAGCTACAAAAGGTTCTCTCAAAACTGGGTGACTGGGCAACAAAATGGCAGATGAAATTCAAATGCTGATAAATGCAAAGCAATGCACATTGGAAAACATAATCCCAACTATATATATAAGATGATGGGGTCTAAATTAGCTGCTACCACTTAAAGATCTTGGAATCATTGTGAATAGTTCTTTGAAAACATTCACTCAATGTGCAGCAGCGGTCAAAAAAGTGAACAGAATGCTGGAAATCATTAAGAAAGGGATAGGTAATAGGACAGAAAATATCATGTTGCCTCTATATAAATCCATGGTACGCCTGCATCTTGAATACTGTGTGCAGATGTGGTTGCCCCATCTGAAAAAAGATCTATTGGAATTGGAAAAGGTTCAGAAAAGGTCAACAAAAATGATTAGGGGTATGGAACGGCTTCCGTATGAGGAGAGATTAATAAGACTGGGACTTTGCAGCTTGGAAAAGAGACGACTAAGGGGAGATATGATAGAGGTCTATAAAATCATGACTGGTGTGGAGAAAGTAAATAAAGAAGTGTTATTTACTCCTTCTCATAACACAAGAACTAGGGGACACCATATGAAATAAATAAGCAGCAGGTTTAAAACAAACAAAAAGAAGTTTTTTTCACACAACGCATGGTCAACCTGTGGAACTCCTTGCCAGCGGATGTTGTGAAGGCTAAGACTATAATAGAGTTAAAAAAAGAACTAGATAAATTCATGGAGGATAGGTCTATCAATGGCTATTAGCCAGGATGCGCAGGGATGGTGTCCCTAGCCTCTGTTTGCCAGAAGCTGGGAATGGGCGACAGAGGATGGATCACTTGATGATTCCCTGTTCTGTTCATTCCCTCTAGGGCACCTGGCACTGTCCACTGTCAGAAGACAGGATACTAGGCTAGATGGACCTTTGGTCTTACCCAGTATGGCCATTCTTATGTAGAAATCTCGAGTCAGGGAGCGGGTGCACATGTGGTGCTGCACACCAGCTGCTCAGTGTGGACAGTTTCACCTACTGTCTGATCCAAAGCTCAGTGTACTCTCTGGATCACGACTCAATGCTTAATTTTACTGAGACTGCGTGTAGCATCTGATCGCTTGCTCCAGAGGGCAATGACTAAGCATCTTATTAGTCATCTAGTAAAGACTCGGGTTTATTTCAGCCTAGGGCTAAAGTCAATGGAGTTACATCAGGGCTGAGTTAGCCCCTGCAGCCTTAATATCCCACTTACCCTAAACAGGAGTAGTGTCTTTGCTTTGTTATTTAAAGAGAAACTCACTTTTTCAATGCAATGCACCTGCAAGGGGGATGGGAGACTCAATTGATTCACCTTGGTGAAATGTTCAGAAAAGAACTGGACTGTAGGCCTGCCTTACAGTGCCAACACACCCTGTTACATATGCCTTTAACAGAGATGCAAAAAGTAGCATTTTAAATATCTGAACTTGGAGCTTCCTGACAATACAACAGGAACAAAAATCACATTTTTCTAGAACATGGCAAGAAGCTTATGGAGAAACATAATATGACCAAATTGTAGGGGCGGGGAGGGAAGGGAGAAGAGAATAATTATGAATATTTCCTTCAACCTTTTTTGTCCTGTTGCTACACGCACAAAAAGTTGGCAGGATACAATGTATTTTAAATAAACACATGCTGTGTCCTGAAATGTTCCAGACAAGCGAATGTCCTGTAAACCTTGAAATGAATCACGATCATCAAAATCAGCTGCTTCAGCTCATCTAAAAATATATATAATTTAATTCATGTGCTTTTTTTTGGGTAGTTGCATGGAATGTTCAGGATGAATTTCAGCCAAGGTGAACCTAGTGCAAAGGGCTTGATTCGTGGGCCGATAGACATCAGTGGCAAAAGCCCCAAGGCGAGCAGAATCAGGCCTCGTTAGTTATGTCCTCACTGCAAATAGAAGTGAGTTTTTACATCAAGGTAGCTTTCTTGATGTAAAGAAACAAGGCATTGTCGTTTTTATCTTGATGCAGCTATTCAAGGTCAACTCTCTGCCCACCACCTGGGGTTGACCTCCGCTAGTTATATGGAGGTGAAACTACCCATACCTTTTCTCTCTCAGAATTTTACACTGAGAAACCAAGCTTGATGTTAAATGCACCTTTTTTGCAGTGAAGGCATAGCCAATGAGCAAAGCGTGAAACACACCGTTGGGCAGATTTTCAGAAAAGCAACACGACAGATTTCTCAGTGCTCAACACACATAATGGGGCCAGATTTCCAAGCGCTCAGCACCCAGTGGGCACTCAACTTGCTGAGCTCCCCTGGAACTCTGGCCATTTCTTTTGGTGCCTAAATAGGAGCAGAGTCTTGTTTGAAACTAGGATGCCTTTTGTGAGTGCTAAGCACTTGGAAATCTGGTCCTCCTACTAAAGATTTCCATGCTTTACAGCATGATCCTGTAAAAATAAAGCCTCTCCTTGCGGTTGCTACCCTCACAGAAAGCTGTGCAGCTCAGCTCAGCAATATCTGTAGATAGGAAGGCCTTCTATATGCGGATCTGAAAGCTATGAGCTTAGACAGAGTATTATTTTATGATTATCCTGCCCCGCACAGTATTGAGTTACCAGCCTGTGCTTTCAAACAACCCCAATTTATACCACATTTTAGCTGCAAAGGCTTTAAAACATTCTGAAAACAGGGACTCTGGTGCCAACATTATTTCCCCTTTGCACAAGGCCTGACAGCTGAGGTTTCTAGATTAAATATATATATTCTGGTTAAACCTGACATTTGCTGGCCTCCCATCAAGTTGAATCAAGTCTCTCGACAGCTACCAGAAAACCCGACAAAATCCCGACAAGCCCTATTTCCTCCAGGATTACATGGCTGGAAAATGTCATGCAGGGGAAAAGATGCTTTGGGTGTGGAAAGAGGGAAAAGATTGTATTGGTAAATGGGAATTAACTGAAACTTTGTGAGGAGAGAAGAGACCTTTGCTACAATGGGCAGTTCATGTCGCTCATTCTGAATTTATATGCACACAGTTTTAATGCAAAGACAGCAGACTATGAATATTTAACTTCCTGCCTGGTTTTAACCCCATTACCAGCCCCCGGAGATTGTTATTTGCTGTCTTATCATGCCAAATGTAATTTTCTGATGTTGCTAAACAGGAGGACAGAACAGCATTTGCAAGGAAATATTCCACAGCTAGCAGCAGGGCAAGGGTAAATCTGTAGGTGCCTCAGAGCAGGGGCAGAAGGAAAAGAAATGACAGTCTGATTTTTAGAGGAGGTGGGCACCACACCTCTGGAAATTCTGCCTCTTAGGACAGAGAGGGATGCAAATTATCCCTTGTCCCTGTGTGGCTGGGGAGCCTCAGCGGATATAGCAAGATTTATTGGACTGCTTGATTCACCCTGGGATTTGTCTAATGAGAGACTCAGAGCTGCAATTCCTACAAAAGAAAAACAATCCACTTCACATAGCAAACGCTGACCCTTTCCTGATCTTCCTAATCCCCATGCTGTGTTCCTCATTCCCACCCAGTCATAACTACTGTTGCTCTCCACAAGTCAAAGTCATTTTATTTTTCACTAGATCAAATATGCAAGTTTCACTTTCATATCTTTCAGCCTCATTAATCATGTTTGCGAGGCACCCAGCCTTGTGGTATTTAGGCCACCTCTATAAATATAATTTAAGGAGCTTGGGCCAGATCTTCAACTGGGGTAAGTTAACATAGATCCATCGACTTCACCCCTTTATACCAACTGAGGATCTGGGCCTCTTCCTTCAAGGATTGGCCTGGACTGCAAAAGGCTGATACTGTCTGGCTAGAAGCACCCTCTGAGAATTTATATACAATGCAACCTTAGCTTTGAAGCCATTAAAAAGCAACCACTGAGAGAAAATTACCACCCTGGCCTGACCCACGTATTTCTTTTTGAGAACACTGGTGCTCTTAAAGATTCATCTCAGGTTGCACCTTAGAAGCTATGCTCATGTGTGAAAGAAGCTGCTCCCTTGCACTCATATACACACACGCCAATAACCCAATGACCTCTAGTGAGCGTGGAATTGTCTCTCAGCTGCCAGAGACATACTTCAAAAGTGTCTTGTACTTACAGTTTTTGAGAGGCAGCAGTGGGTCCCAAGGAAGACTTGCTCTTTATTCAGAATGCTCTGCAATTTTAACACAAGAAAGTCCAGACACCTAGCTCCTGCAGGAGCAGCTCTGAATCTCTCTTCCCCTCCCTTGTTCCTCTGTCTCATTTCTCTCAACAGCCATTCTCTCTCTCTGTGCGTTGGTCTCCCTCCTTCTCCCTGGAGGTTGCAGCCTTTGTTGAGAGGAAAGAAGCAGACTAGGTTTCCAGGGGGAGAAATAAAATCAACTGGCTGCATAAATCCAACTGACCTAATCACTTTCCTACAAAAGATGAAAGACTATTAGAGTCAGAGGAATCCCCATCTGGTGTGGTGACCTGTATTTTTCTCAGTGCCCAGAGTCAGAGAGAGAGAGAGAGAGAGAGAGAGTGTGTGTGTGTGTACACGTACTGGATTATGAGAGCTATGCTAAGCCTTTTATGGCTCCCCATGCTAGCACAGGATGTTTTGTAAGAGGGTCTCTGTCTGAACTTGCAGGGAAAACAAAAACAGGGAAAGGGAGGCAGAAGGAAGGACTAAAATGGGAAAGATGAAAAGCAGGAGATGTTTCAGTAAGACACAGAGGGCCAAAAGGTAGCCCTGGAGAGACAAATGTAACTCCCTTGACTTGTGGAGAGTTTTGCCTGCTTGAGCCAGGACTGAATTTAGCTCAAGGTCTCAGTGAGCATTTCATTAGGCAGCTGCTCAGCCCACACCCTAGATCCTTTAGGGGCAGGGGAGAGAGATGCAAATGATCTCTTGTGCCTGTTTGGCTAGAGTCAGAGCCCCGGAGGATGAGGCAAGATTTAATAGACTGCTGGATTCACCTGAAACCACCTTCACCAAAGGAGGACATTCCATGAGAGAAGTAGAGCGCATCATGGAATGGGCCACCCTAATCCCCCAAAAGAGCCTGCTTCAATACAGAAAAGAAAAAACCCACTGACCGCACACCCTTAGCTGTCACCTACCACCCCACATTAGAACCCATACAGGGCATCATCGAACAGTTACAACCCATTCTCCATGGGGACCACATCCTGAAAGAAATCTTCCCCAAACCCTCTCTTTTGGCCTTCAAACAATCCTGTAGCATCGCTAAGCTCATCATCAGAAGCTAGCTCCCCACCAACTCAAAGCAGCACCAGGCTGCCATAACAGATGCAAAACCTGCAGTGCATATCTCCACTGCTGTGATGGTCAATACTCCCACCCCACCCCCACCCCACCTTCAAAGACCCAAGGGTCCTACACATGCCCATCACAACATGTGGTGTACCTTGTCCAGTGCATCAAATGCCACAACAACAACGTGGGTGAAACTAGACAATCACCAGACTCTCAAATGAACTCACACAGAAAAATGATAAAAGACAAAAACACCCTATCTCCTATGGCTGATCACTTTTTAAAAAAAGAACACTCTACAGCTGACCTCTCGGTCTTCGTCCTCAAAGGAAACCTGCACAACACCTTCAGAAGAAGAGCCTGGGATCTTAAATTCATAACTCTGCTAGACACCAAAAATCAGGGGCTCAATAGAGACACTGGTTTTATGTCTCATTACAACACTCTGTAACCCACTAACTTGCCTTTGTCCTATGGCTGCAGAGGTGTTAATTGCCCACTTCATTTTGAACAATTTCTTGCAACATGCGTTAACTCCTGAGGCTTAACCATCTGTTCCATCTTGTATTCAGCTGTGACACTTTCTGATTAACTTTCCCAGCCCTGAAGAAGAGCTCTGTGGAGCTCAAAAGCTTGTCTCTTCCACCAACAGAAGTTGGATCAGTAAAAGATGTTCCTCAACCAACCTTGTATCTCAAAGTATATCCCAGCAGCTACTTCCCAAAGTTATATTTGCATAATGGCCTAGAGCAGTTTTTTCCTGGTGCCAACATCACCATCTACTGAGGAGCTCCCTACACTATGACACTCTCTCTAATTCAGTCTCTTTACCGCTTATTTTTGCTGACTCTCTCCATATTGAATTGCATACATTCACATATGCCTGGGAAAATGGTTGATGATCCCACTGGATATCACTTCCTAAATCTGGGAGCTCCTTGAGATACGGGATGCGTCCTAAAACAGCACATGCACATCTGTGTATAGCCACCCAGGCTTGGATATTTAGTAGGGTTTGAACCTGCATGCTTCAGATCTAAAAGCATGAGCATCTATCACTTGACCTAAAGATCTCAGCCCTGTAATGTCCCCCTGTAGTATTATCTGATCTGTAGTGCCTAAATACATTTAAAAATCTGGCCCCAGGTGCCTTGCCTATCATCACACAAGGAGCGTGTGGCAGAGCTGGAAACGAAACTTCAAAATCCGACTCCAGGGTCCTCACCCAGGACCATCCTTCCTCTCTGACCTGATTACTATGTGAAACCAAGCGCTAGATCATCCAAAACTGGGCCCAGGCTAGTTCTAACCTTAGTCCACGTTTGCAGAAAGCTAGCAAACCTTTCAGAGGGTCTGACCTTAACTTTCAGTGCTGTCAGGAACCAAGCAAGGTTAATTATTACAGGTGTTTCATGCAGTTCTACATAAAAACTCTATTTTTAAAGCAAACCAGGCCATAGAAAATAAAGAAATCAACAGCAAGATGACTAAAATGACTCCACATGGAAGTAAATTCCCATCCCCTACCAGCTATTTATATCTCCGATTAGCTTTCCAGTGGGAGGATTTAATTTGCATTTAAATAGAAACCTGAGGAACATGGCCAATCTAATGTTAAAATGCTAATTACAAATGCATTTGCCTCTTTAAAAATTAAAAAGAATGTCAACGTGCATTTTAACGGGGGCTTATTAGAGGTTTGGTTTTATTAGACACTTAGTATTTATAAGTTATTATTATTTAACAGACTGTTTACCGCTCAATCCAGACAGCTGAAAACCTAGACACCAAGGAATTTGCAAGATCTGAGCTGACTGCTATGGAGGTGGTAACATCACCATGAAAAGTCTTCTCAGGCCATGAAACACCTGGTTGAGTAGAATATAAATTATAAGGTAAGGGAGAGGAACTGTGGAAAGGGAATCTGATGTGCCCCAAAATGAAACAGCCACTATGGATAAATAAGTGAAAAGAGGCAAGTGAGCTCCAGCCAGCCATCAAGGCACCTAAGCACTTGCATAATTTAAGCATGTGAGTAGTCCCAATGGAACTAGTCTCACACACAAAGTCACACACGTCTTTTTGTGGGTCAGGATCTAGGAGGTTTGCCACTGTTTTCAAAGCAGGATCTGGACCTGTAAGGAGAGAGGGTTGGAAAAAAGTTCACAGAAACCTTTTTCCCCACAAAAATGGTTTTTTGATTAAATTGAAGATTTTTCACCAAGACTTCCATTTTCGTAATAAAAAAGTTGTTTTTGTCAAAAAAAAGTAAAACACCCAGTACTTAGATGGGAAGCTCTCTGGGTCAGTGGCCATTGTTTTGTTCTGTCTGTACAGCACCTAGCACCATGGGGTCCTGGCCCATGACTGGGAATCCAAGGCACTAATACAATACAAATAAAATAAATAATAATGATATTGAAAAATGAAAGCATAGTCACCAGCATTACAATAGCAACTGCCACAAGCTCCAGTCCTGAATTCAGAGCCACTTCTGCACTCTTAACTCATTGTGGATTTGGATAGGCACAAGGGTCCAACGGCAGGATCGGGGCCCACGGTTTGCACCTGCCTGCGCAATACAATCCCAGTGATTCGGAGATTGAGCATGGACTTCAAAGCTGTCAGCTTCCCCACAAACAGGTTGAAGAGCACCTGGACTTCAAAGTCAACAGCAGGAATAGAAAACCCAAGGACCTAGTGCTCCAAGCCACCTGAACTAAAAAATCATCTCTGTTAGCTGTAGGAGTATTAGATTGTATAGCCTCTCTGGTGGCTGCAACCACTAGAGGAGGACAATGATTATATATGCTTCAGAAGGTCGGAAGGCCTATTCAGTAGAAGGCAATGGTTAGACACACACACACACACACACCCCAATTATTTCATCCTACATGTAAGTGTTGTCATCAGAGGAGGACCCGAACCAACCCCCCAGATCTGAACATGCCCAAACTTTGAGGAGAGACCTGAGTGGGGTCAGAATCTGAATCTAAATTTCACTACTGACCCCTGTGTTTCTACTAGGATACTCTGAAACCTTGGATTCAAACTCCCTGAGTGTTCCAATTTGGTGGCTTAGACTCCTACTTCTAATGATGATCATTTCTCTTCTTATGTGTCTGTACAGTGCCTATCACTATGCATTACATACATTAAGATGCTTTTAGACTCTGGAGCCTGTGGCATGAAAAATGAAAATGGAGAGAGTTGGTCAAAAAATTTCAAAAAGTGAAATTCCAGTGAATATTTGTTGTAGAGTTTTTGTCTTAAAAACAAAAAAAATTGTTTGGTGAAAACGTTTGACTCATTTTTCAGCAGCTCTAAAACGGAGATTGCTGTGCTCCCTAGCAGACATTTGTTCACCTCAGAAAAACATGGGTGGATGGTCAACAGCAGGGACCCAACCGGAGATCTCTGGGTTAGAACAGCTCAGAAAAATGTCAATGACACCATTTGCCACTGGAAAATGCAGCTCCCCCATCATATTCAAAACACTTAGTGGAGTCCTGTAAATTCCTCCGAATTTTTGTTTCAGGGAAAAAACGGGGGGGGAGGGGGGGAAACAACATTCAAACAAAGCTAAACAACTAGGGAATTAAAACATTTTGCTTTTTCATTTTGAAATGTCTTCATTTCAAATTTCTCTCTCTCACACATGGAACAGAACATCTAATCAAAAGCCATTGAAATCAAATTTTGAAAAAAACACAACCATTCAGGTTTCATTCCAATGCACAACGAAGCCAAATTCTGAAATCTCAAAATCCATCACAGACTGGAGCTGTTGTCCTCCAGCCAGTGCATGAGTTGTTATGCCTAACTGAAGAGATCCACCTCTCTTAGCCAAGGCTGTCGCAGGCTCATCAACCTCCAGATGGTCCAGCCATCGCTAGAAGGGTGCGGAGTGCCCCAGCAAGCTGGCATGGGTTATATTACTGAGCAACATAAAATAGGTTGAGCCAGCCAGTACTAGGGGAGTCTAATGGGAAGACCCAGAACTGGGACTCAGGAGACTGGGGTCTATTCCAGACTTTGCCGATAACTTTGTGTGATCTTGGATAAGATACCGTCTTTCTGTTCCCCTCCCACCTTTGGTCTATTTTAAACTGTAAGCTCTTTGGAGAAGGGACTGTCTCTTATTATGTGTATGCACAGTGCCTAGCACCATGTGACCTGATCTTAGCTGGGGTCTGTAGGTCCTACAGTAATATGAATACTAACAGGATACCAGAGATGTTGCAGGGTAGATCATGGATGTATCAACAAAGATGCATGTGTGGAAGCTTGCACAGTCTCTCTCCTCATGGTTTCATTCTAGCTAATTCTAATAAAATCATTCATAAGTGCTAATGCTATTAGCCCATCAGCATCTAATTCACCCCACTTTTTAAAACATAACATTACTATCTTTCATTTGCCTGGCAATCATTTCTTAAACGAGTAATTCAGTGAGACTTACCTTCCCAGGGAGAATAAACTGCATCACAATAACATCTGCAAAAGACAAAAGAAGTGAAAGATCAAGACTATGGAAGAAAGAGGGTTTGTTCTAGATAGAGAAATGTGTTGCAGAGATAGGTAGATCAGCTCGGCCACAAAATCCAACGTGTTCATTGCATGACTGATGACTTCCCTGCTGTCTGAGCCAGACCTGACAAGCTGGAAAATAACTGTCTGTCTCTTAAGAGCCAAGCTTACATAACACGCTACAGAGATTCCAGAGTCTTCATATACAAAGGTAGGAGTTGGTTTACCCTAGCAGTTGTTTTTTAAATGGTAAAAAAGCCACAGCAGTGTGCATAGTTGCTAAACCTCCTTCCACCTCCACCATCTCACTGGCTGCTGGGGGCCTGCTCTGTAATGAAAGGGAGGGACACAGAGACAGACAACAACTGCCATGGAAACAAACTCACCAAACAGATTTGGAAGTCAGACTGTTCCATTAGATGAGTGGGAGAGAGAGAGAGAGAGGTTTGTCTAGCAACTTGTTATGTTGAAATATGGTCAGAGCAGAGGACAATGTCAAGTACAACTACAGAACAAGCAGGACAAAATCCACCCATGGATTGACTCCAGCTGGTGTCCTCATTTTCATGGATAGTCTTAGCATTGCCCTGGCATGGGGGCAGATGCAGAGGGATCTCAAGATGCTTAAGGTAGCTTGTGGGTTGGGAACGGCCCAGTCAAACTCTGGCCTGCCCTGGCAAACAGGGACCAGGTAGCAAAAATTTCTTGCCTCTCTGAAAACGAGGCAGGAGGACTTAAATTTAAAAAACAAACAACAAAACCTGTAAAGATTTTCTGCAAGTCAACATCTGTTTCCATGGGAACGGCAGCAGTAGAATTGTCGGGACTCTTGTAAATTACACAAATAGGCTGAACGCTACAAATTTCAGGTTCCCTCCCATAGCACCTGCAGCCTTTTAAGATTCAACCGGCTCTTAATATATGCAGTTTGTCAAAGAGGAGGCCATTTTTTCCTCCTGCTGCTCTTTCCTAGAGATATTAAATCATCTGGAGGAAACTAACTGGCCTCTAGCTTGCTTCTTGCTTGCCTATATAAACCCGCCCCTGGAAATTTCCACTACTTGCATCCGACGAAGTGGGTATTCACCCACGAAAGCTCATGCTGCAAAACGTCTGTTAGTCTATAAGGTGCCTCAGGATTCTTTGCTGCTTCTAACTGGCCTCATGGATCTTTTAACTTGTGGCATCAGACCAGATACTGTTTTTGCATGTATGCTTTATGCAGCAAATAAAGGGTTAATTTCCCAGCATTCATTAACTAATACACTATGAGCCAGATTAATCCCTTGGATCATTCTGCTAAAGCTTCTGCAGCGGCCCCTCTGCTAGTGATGGATCCCTTGGCTGAGCTGCAGTGATGAGACCAGGCGGAGGGTAATGGAAGAGAACAAATGGCTCACTCCACACTCCCCAGACTCTAATGGTGGCTCAGCAGCCCAACAGATAGGAATCTTCGTCAGAGCAGGAGATCTGAAGTCTATTCAGCAGCGTGGGATTATTTGCAGGGTAAAAGAGGCATAGCACATTAGCCAAGTATGTTTTTGTGCCACTCTGGTTGACCCACGCAGGATCGCCACCTGCTACTGCTCAAAGCCAGCAAAATTAGCCCTTTCATTTACATGGTAGAGGCCTATATTGTGGAGTTAGAACTGCTGGATCCATTCCTCACTGACAATCTCTCTCATAGATCTGGCAGTCTGGCATTTAATTAATTCTCCCTCTTGCAGGGCCCTCAGCTAGTTCTGCCACAAGTAGTCACCTCAATCCTCGGAAACTTGAGCTGAGAGCTTCGGGATCTCTCAAGGGGAGAAGTATCAGAGGGGTAGCCGTGTTAGTCTGGATCTGTAAAAGCAGCAAAGAGTTCTGTGGCACCAAATAGACTAACAGACATATTGGAGCATGAGCTTTCGCAGTGTATTCACCCACGAAAGCTCATGCTCCAATACGTCTGTTAGTCTATAAGGTGCCACAGGATTCTTTGCTGCTTTTCAAGGGGAGAAGTTCACCAGCTGCACCTGACCCTCTGACAAACAGAGGGAGGCATCATTTCAGCAGAGGCAGCCTCTAAGAAAAGATAGTGGCTGGAAAAATACATACGTGAGAGCAACATGCAAAATTAGCCAGTTAGTAGCATTTCATCATTATCAGCAAAAGACGCTAAGCTGCATAACAAGCCAGCCTATATAAATGGGATGAAAAATAAGCCATCGGCCTTTCTGTTAAAAAAAAAAAAGTAAGTCCATGTTTATTTACAGCTGGGAAAATGTTTATTCTTATGGAGAAAGCTTACTTGGGACCTAGGAGGAATCAAAATAGCTGATCTCTACTCAGGATTACCATTGTGATAAATGGAAGCCCATGGAAATAAACCAGTGGTTTGCCATTGTCATGAGCTCCTTACTCTCTGAGTTCACTAATACTGTCCTGTATGTAAAGAAGGCAAAGATGATTTCCTACGTAGTCCAGTAAAGGAGGCAGTGCAGTTAGGAAAGCAGATCATAAATCAGGTCTTCTACATGATGTTCCCAGCTCAGAGAGTGAGAAAGAGCAAGCGAGTTTGTCTAATGGTTTGAGCAAGTCAAATCGGAGTCAGGACTCCTAGATTCTATTCCTAGCTTGGGGGAGGAAGAGGAGAGAGTACAGGGGTCCAGAGGTTAGAGCAGGTGGCTTAGGAATCAGATGTCATGGGCTCTATTCCCTGACCAGGAAGAGGAATGTGCTCCGGTGGTTAGATCAGGGGAATGAGAGTTGAGACTTATGGATTCCGTTCCTTGCTCAGCCACCGTCTTATTGTGAGCTCTCCGGGCAAGCCACCTAAACTCTGTGTATTGGTTTGGAAATCCGTAAAATGGGCACATCATTTACTCACCTCACAAGGGGAGTGTTAGAATTTATGAAAATACTTTGGGGAACTTAAGCTGAGGCTTAAAGACAGCAAGTGTGTTAATCACTAAACAGGTGTACCCCATTTAGTTTGCATGCCAGCGGGGCAGAACCCTGTACTGGTAGGCGAGCACCTGCATTAGGAAGTCCATTCATTCTCTAGCTCCACAATTGGGTGGATGAAAAGTTAGGTCACAAGCCTCTAGGATCTAGGCACTTTTGCATGTATCTGAAGCCTTGCGAAACAACAGGAGCAACTAGTGGATTGGGCAGAGCTGTGTTCACAACAGGGGCGGCTCTAGGTATTTTGCCACCCCAATCACGGCAGGCAGGCTGCCTTCGGCGGCTTGCCTGCGGGAGGTCCCTGGTCCCACGGATTCGGCGGCACGCCTGCGGGAGGTCTGCCGAAACTGTGGGACCAGCGGACTCTCTGCAGGCATGCCGCCGAAGGCAACCTGCCTCCGCCCTAGCGGCGACCGGCAGAGTGCCCCCCGTGGCTTGCCGCCCCAGGCACGCGCTTGGCGTGCTGGTGCCTGGAGCCGCCTCTGGTTCACAACAATGGGAGAAGACACAGTACCACCATGGCAAATGCATAAGGAAAAGGTGATAGTCCCATCAGTCTGATACCTTGTCTTCATCAGTGGCAGCTCTCTAAGACGCCTTACAGCCCCAGCTGCTCCTCATCCCTGGGATGTCTCTGAGGAATATGGAGACAAGTTGATTATAATTGACCTTACTGCTGCAGTGCCCCAGCCATTCCCTATTTAGCAACCATTTTGCTGTCATTACTCTCCCAGGGCTATTTCTGCCTAGCACAGATCCTCACTGACAGGTCTCAAGAGGAGAAGGCTGCAGTGCGTAAAATTAGATGGGTGGGAGAGACAGTCTGAGACGGCAGCCTGCCAGCAATCTGGCAAACGACCAAAGGGGAAGGCAGCAACAAGCACAGCAGAGGAGGGGCTAGTTGGTTAAGAAAGGACAGTGGACCCCAGTCCAGCAATCATTCCTCCCAGTTCATTGATGGAAATTCAGAGCACAGAGGATGGAGGGAAAGACACAGAGGCAAAATATAAGCAACCAGATAATTGAAACAAAAGCTGGTGCAAATATAGCCTTTCCTTATTATCTAGCAGGGTCCCTGTACCCAGACCCATTTGAACTATTGATGCTACAAGTTAGGGATCCTTTTACTGCTCAGTCTACTGGATCACTCTATACTGATTCCACTGAAGTTTCTCTGCACTGAAAAGGGCATAACAGATAGCAGGATTGGACCTTTCATTTGTGTTTCCTGGATATAGGGGCAGCAATTCTCTTTAGCCAGATATTAAAAAAAAAATGAAAAAACCAAACCCAGCTGCTCCTTCTCCCCCAGATGCAGAAGCAACTCATACATTTGTGAAGTATTTTCTGAAGAAAGGACAAGCTGCTGCTGTCTCCTCCATACTAAGCAACAGGCTGCCTTGGGAAGCCACACCCTGGCGGGATATGGAGAGCTGTCACAGCACAGACCAGCAGCAGGTGTTTACATTCACAAAGTGACTGGAAAGGAAGCAGAAGGGTCTGCGTCCAAGCAAAATAAATAAAGTGTCAGACTTGTGGTCGAGTTAAGCAGTCGCCATGGTGGATTAGCCAGCTTGAGGGGTTCTCTCCGAGTTTATGGGATGAAGCACTAGAATAAGGCTCCTGGCTATGGAACGGACATAGAGCAGTCAAGAAAAGGAGATAAAATCCAGAGAATGGGGGATAATGTACCCAAGAGAGCACAGGCTCTCCTCTCTGCTTCGTGTTCCCAGCAATCAGTCTCCGTGGACAGGCCCCTCCGACCTTGATGCCAGTCCTCTCTATGGAACATTGCTGCTGTCTCTCTGAACATAAAGGAAAAGGCACGAGGCTTTCACCCTCAGTGGGATTAAGTGTAACAGACAGGAAAACCGATCAAATCCCCAGCCAGACTCCATAACTATGATTTCATACGTCTACTGAAACAGATGATAAAAGAACAAGACTATGGGATGGGGTTGCGGCTAAGGCACAGCTACAGAACTCAAGAGGGTTAGATTCCTGGTGTGACCTTTGGCCAGTCATTTACCCTCTCTGTGCCTCAGTTCCCCATCTATACAAATTCCTCCTTTCTCCCACTCTTTATCATGGCTGGACTGTATGTCCTTTGGGGCAGGGGCCCTGGCTCACTCCGTACCTAGCACAATAGGTCCCAATCTTGGGTGGGACTGCTGTAATACTAATGCAGAGATTCCAAGGTCAAACAGAACCATTGTGATCATCTAGTCTGCATAACACTGGCCACACGACTTCCCCCCAGTAATTCCTAGAGCAGATCTTTTAAAAAAACATCCTGTCTGGATTTATAAATGGTCAGTGATGGAGACTCCACCACGACACTTCATCTTTCATGCAGACTCTCACCTCCATTACTGTTATTTGGTAGCTTCCTATGGCTAGCAAAGGTGATCAGTCAATATCATGCTACTCTCAGCCTTCAGAGTGCAGATAAAAGCAGCCCCATTTCCCACTTTGCTCCACTCGTAAGGGTTGAAGAGTGCATCTGTGGCACCAAGCCACGTGAGCAACGTGTTGACTGGGTAGAGCATCGTGGGAGCCATGAGAACTAATTCATGGGAGCTCGCACAAGGCCTCTTCGAGTTTGTATAGGTTCTTACGCCAGATCCTTGCTGTAATATCAGAGTGCCTTCCAGGTGTGCATTAAGCATCAGGACTAACATCTGTCACATGTTCAGTCATCCTCTCCCCAGGGGAGATATGGGAGCAGTGCAGTCTGTGTTTTGGATTTATATACAGATGCATGCTTATATTAGACACACTATCTGTACACACACAAATACACATATATGGAGTATGTGGCTAATAATCTATATCTAATCAACACACACAGCTGTATGTTTATGGTAGAGAAGGCAAAGTCAAAGAAATTTGCCTTGCATAGAGCAGAATGTGGTGAGATTCACTGCTTTGCCTTGGGTTCTCCCATCTATAAAATGAGGTAATAAATCTTACCTGCCTCCCCCGAGGAGATTGTGAGGATTAATCGTTCTAAAGTGTTATGAGATCAAGTGACAACAATGTCATATTCAATATTAAGAGGCCAAAGCTGTTCTTGGAAACTTCATTACCTTCAACAAAGTGACATAGAGAATAAATCTGACCCCCCCACCCTCTCCACGCTGTGCACTGAACGCTACACAATCATAGCTTCAGCAACAGCTCTGGGTTGTGTTCTAATCTGACCTAGTGCAAAAGGTCCTGTTTATAACATTTTGTATGGAGTACAGCGATAGGAGACAGAGCATAATGGAAAAGTCTTTTTTTTTTTTTTTTTTTTTGCCAATTGGCCATTCAAGTCAATGCATAGCCTTGAAATGAAATCCCACAGAGCACAATTAGAGCACAATGTTGGAAGCGGTTCTGAAATGGAGGCTTGAAGGGCTAGAGGTGAGACACAATGAACTAGCAGAAGGAGGACTTATTCTCTAGGCACAGAGAGTGAAGCACTCAGGCCACATCACTCCCCTCACCCATTCACGTATGCCATGACTCAGCAAAGCAACTTGCCTTCAATGGGACTTAGGCACGTGGCAAGAGCTTTGCTAAATCAGAGCTTGCGGGACGTTCAGAGATGCCGAACACCCACAACTCCATGTAAAGTCAATGGGAACTGCAGGTTCCTTAATGTGCACGGGCTCCACAGACTTACCATGCATTTGAATCGCCTCTGATCTCCAGACTCTTTTCTGAGCCTGAATACAGGGAGTGGACTTCCTGCTGAGCATTTATGAAATCATTTATCTTGCCTTAGCTCAGAGGCCTAATTACTTCCTTTGGCTGCTTCCTTTATTGAAGAGACAACTGATTAAATGCTGCTGCTTAAAACCCATCTCCCGTCCTGCTGATCTAACCATGTCATTTCCCCATCTCACATCCCTTTCCTACCTTCCTCTCACCTGACCTACCAAGTTCTAGCTGCACATCCTCACCTTCAAGTCCCAATTTCCATCTGCTCACCTGCTGGATACCTGTCCTTTGCTTTCTCCACACTGTTCTTCTCCCATGTTGTCCCTACTACTTGGAACTCTCTGCCTGTAACTCTACTGACTGCAATGGAGCTACAGAATAAGAGATTAGGCCCTGTCTCTACGCACATGTAACTAAACTCTATTTAAACCCACCTTAGAACAAGATTTTCCTATTAAAGATCAAAATAATTTTTTTACAAATTCTTAAATACTAAGATATGTGCAAATTCTACCCTAAAGTTGGCCACACAATCTCTAAACTTGTGGAGACAGGCATAAAAGATACCTCCAACATTCTGCTTGCAAATATGGACTGTCCAGCCATGTTCAGCTGAAACTCAGCAAATTTATTACTGAAATCTTGCCATCTAATGCCCCTAAGTGTTCAGCAAATCAAGTTTAAAGACCCAAAACTCCTATAAAATGGATTTGAGAGCGCGAAAGCGCGAGGGAAAGAGAAATAGGAGCCCGTCTAGGCTGAGTCTGAGCATCACATTTTTATTGCAAAAGAAGTTTACAACTCACTGTTATTTGTAACATCTGAGTTTCCAAGTACTGTTAAATTCAGTTGAGGCAAAAAGCTTTCAGCCAAGTAACGATGGCCCTAGAACAACTTGGCGTTACTGAGCTTCCACCAGATGTTTGACACCTTAAAATAAAAGTGAAAACAGAAATGTAGAGCCCTCTTTATTTTCCTCTTTGCTCATTTGGCAAACTGATGAACTACAACCCACTTGTGATCTCTCTATAGTGGAATCTGGTTTATTCATCATCATGGGCTTCATCCTGTGCCCATCTGGAGCCCAGAATAAAGCTCCCACTAACTCCAGTGGGGCTGGATAAAAGTACCATTGATGGTAATGCTTTACCTATCTGCCATTCCACACCTATCGAAACCAGGGCACGATGCAAGTCTTGGCTGTACAACGTGCATTGTGATCACAATATCAGTATTATGGATCTCATAAGGTAGAAATCATTCAAGGGGCTTGCCTAAAGCAAAGCAAGATGAGCAACCGCTTGAGGTTCTCTGCTCTTACTCAGCATACACTGCAGCAGCCTCAGCATTTCATATCGGGCCTGCAGTAAAGATCCCTCGCTACGGAGGGCATAGTTTGAGGCCATGCTGAGTTGGAAGAGCAGCCTTGATTACTGCGGAAGTAGTAACAAGAAGCATAACCCTCTCCCCTGCCCCCCCCCAAAACTGGCCACTTAATTTCAGCAACAAAGCTGCACCCCTGCATAAACTTTCTTACCACTGCAATATGTTCCAGGCCACGTCTCAAGAGCACGCGACACGAGGCATTCCTCATCAGTACATACACATGGGGAAATCCAAAAAGTTTGTGAAAAGTAAAGTTCAGGTTGAATAATGGAAGAACCAACACACACACGTGAGATTTAATAGACTCTGGGATTGTCGCTCAAGGGAATTGAAAGCCCAGCTAGCTGGTAACAAGCCTGACAAAGCCCTAGAGAGCCATGCTAGATTCAGTTATGTCCCCTCCTCCCATTCATGCCTCAGTCTAAGGCTTGGTCTTCATTGAAAGGTTTGGGTTTTGAAATGCAGCAAGATAACACGTGATATTTACTTTGCTGTAAAATCCTAAAAGGAGACAAGGCACGTGTAGCATTTGTCACATGGTAGCTAGGTGAGGTTAGCACTATACCAGGAGTCAGAAACCTCTGGCACGCGGCTCGCCAGAGTAAGCACCCTGGAGGGCTGGTCCAGTTTGTTTACCTGCCATGTTGGCAGGGGCTGCAGGAAGTGGCATGGGATGTGCAGGCCACGGCTTCCCGCCACCCCCATTGGCCTGGGATGGTGAACCACGGCCAGTGGGAGCCGCGGTCTGCCAAACCTGCCAACACGGCATGTAAAGAAACTGGCCCAGCCCGCCAGGGTGCTTACCCTGGTGAACCGTGTGCCAGAGGTTGCCAACGCCTGCACTATACCCACACCTGCCCTTGCCTTGTTTACCTAACAGTAGAACTAGAGTACCTTGTCTCCAGTATGTTTTTACAGCTGGATAGTTAGGTGCGTTTAAACACACACAGGTTGTCTGTGAGAACTTAGTCAAAGAATGTCAACTCTTTGGGGCAGGGGTTGTCTTTTACTGTCTGTGCAGTAGCGTGATGGAGCCCTGCCTGGAGGGAGCTGCAAGTCTGACTGTAATATGGTATATTGCAGGGAACAAGAACAAAGGGGAGGAGGATGGAGCAGTAAGCTAATAAGGTCTTTTCCATCTCTATTCTCCATGGATCACTTCCCTATTCCCTTGTTTTGTCCAGTGTGCTGCTGAAAACGAAAGCAGCAGTGTTTGAACTTGAATTGGTGCCCTGCTGCCCGACGCCTTACAACACCTTCATGTTTGTTTGTTGGTTGGTTTTGCTGATCTGTTCTGTACAATGAACAAGCACAATATGTGCTAAGTTAGCTCCCTGGGGAATAGGCATTGCTTCCTATATCACTTGGGCAAGGTAACTGCTGCCTTCTCTAGCTCAGTGGAGATGGGTAACAGCTGCCATAAACAACTTCTCTGGAGGTTGAGGAAACTGCTTGTTTTGCCCCATTCCAAGGTGAGAAGGGGAATTTTATTTTATTTTTAAACAGAATCCAATACTGGCAAGGATTAACTAAGCTTTCAATCTATTACATGCTTTCTTAAAGTAGGAGAATCAATTACAGGGAAGCAGATATTGCTATAGATTGGGGGAAAATTTGAATACTAGACATTTTCAGCAGATCCAGCAAGTGAGTCTCCTGCATTTGCTGAAATAAATCAGATTCAGAGTTCCCCCCTCCCCCAAGGTGTCTTCACTTAGAATGTATAGCACTAAACATAAAAGCCCAGCAAACCAAAAATTAAAAAGAAAAAACCCACCTATATTCACTTGCCCTTGCAGCACCTAGATCAAGCAATATACCTAGTGAGGGAGAAGACATTACATGCTAACATTTTTCTCACGAGTAGATGGCAGCAGCACAACTTTTTCAGCAGGAGAACTAAGGAGCACGTACTGTCCAGAGCAGTTGTTCTCAACCTATTTACCATTGTGGGCTGTATATGCAGCTCTTGGTGTGTTACATGGGCTGCATCCACACTATTTTTATAATAAAAATAATAGTGTGGATGCAGCCCATGTAACACACACACACACACACACACTATGGCCCTGAGGATGTCACATGGGCCGCAGCTGTGTGCTGACTGGACCACAAGCAGCCGCAGGTTGAGAACCACTCATCTAGATGGACAAGAGCAAAGAAGCTAGTGAATTTACATTAACCCAGTGGGGGAAGCACACGGATGGGTCCCACAACGTGTTCCATGATGTTAGGCAACTAAAGCCAAGAGACAGGAGGTCTGGTTAATATTGCTTCTTCCCAGCACATTATAAACTTAATTGATCTGCTGGTAATGAGGAATGGACTTGAAAAGAACTTGCGACAAAAGTAAAAAATTTGACGTTCATGTGAACTACCCATTCAACATACAACTCTCTCCAGTGCAGCATCCTTTGTATTTCCATGAAGACCATCATGTAAATCCAGCACATAGGTTGGTGTGGTCTCAGATCACATCTAGATGCTGGGAAAATGACAGGTTCTCTTCAAAGCACTTGTGGGCTTGTCTACACCAATAGAGTCCATGGTAAGCTAGGGTGCAGACTGAAATGGGAGTAGATTAAAGTGCATTAACAAAGGGTTTGCGTGCATCAGAACTGTGTACAGCAGCCTAGTGTGAGGTAGATTCACACCCCACCTTGCCACAATCTCAGCGTTCATGTAGACAAGCCTTGTGCTGCATTACCCCCTATTCAGAACGTGGAACAGTCTCAGAACTTCTCAAATCCAACGTAAATTTTGAAAGTATCTGTAGAGGCAAGAGTAAGTTTCTCAGAATCTGCGGGAAAAAAGGGAGACAATACCTAGCTCTTTTCATCACACAAAAAGCACCAAACTTTCTGAACGTAAGAGGACAAAATTTAAAGCTAATTGCTTAGGCCAAACTAGTTCTATTAGAGGCAATATATTTTACAACCAAGACAGATTTTGGGCACACAAAAGTTGCCATACTAGCTCAGAACAGTGGTCCTTTGGGGCCGATATGCCAAAAAGCAGAATACTAGCTGCTTCAGAGGAAGATTTATTCTAGAAAGGTTTTGCAGTAGCAAGCTATTAGGAATGTTAAGGGTTTACAAACTACATCTCCCATTCTCCATCCTAAATAACCAGACCTAAGCAACCAATTTCAGCTGGAAAATACAACACAAGATTTAGAGACAGGACTGAGTGACAGCTACATTGCTGCTTACATGCCCCTGCTGTCAAAGGCTGAAATCAGAAGGTGTGGATTTGAGGAGGGAAACTGACTTCATATCACAAGGCTCTTTATTTAACATAGTAGCAATTGCATTTAAAATAACTTGGTACTTACACAACAAGCTGAAACAGTTAAGTGTTTCCATGTAAATACAAAACCACGCAAAAATAGCACCTTCCTGCCTTCCTTGCATTTGCTATATTGAAAGATGGCTTTTTTTCAAAGCAGCTAGCATTTTAGAACACACAACTCAGAATACAGTGGCAGAATTTTCTGAGGCAGTGGAATTAAAGACAACAATGGTAGGCATCAAGCCCTTTCCCCTTGTTACTAGTTATCAGTTTAGGAAAGGGATAATCCATTACCTCACATTGAAACTTTATCCAAGCTTTTAGGTGAGGGCATTAGACACAGTCGTGAAGCGATTTGCTGATATCTTTGGCTAAATGAAATGCCCGTTAAAAATTAGAAGAGACCATTCAATATCTTATGCCATTAATTGACTACATGAGTACACTTAAAATTAAACCCATTTCATAAGGCTTTGGTGATGTGTTAGGTTTCTTAGGGTCAGGCCCTAAGCTCAGAGTTCTGTGTTTTTCTGACAAGAGCTGTGGACATTAAAATCCCTCAACTTGGTCCTGGCAGGTAAAAAGAAATTATTTTCATTTATGGTTTTAAAGCATCTTACTTGTTACAGCATGGTAACTTGAGTGATTTAGGATATTATCTATATTTAGAAAACAAAAACAGTTCAACTTTAAATCCAGAGGAAACGCATTGCCTCAAATGTGCTGACAACCAGTATCCACTTTTGATATGATCCAGAATTGGAGGAGTGCAGAAGAAAGCAGATTTCCTGTCATAGTTAAGATATGAGAAGGCACTCCAGGGGGAGCCTGAGACTTGCTCCTCATTGTGGTACCATGATGGCCATTACCTGGCTTGTCAGAGGTGTGCAATTTGTTTTCTAGGTCTCAAGCTAGTGCTTCTCCAGTACAAGGGAGAAACAGTTCAGTACAAGAACATTCATTTTGGGGAAAGACAATGATCAGCCACTGGTAGTTTAGAAAAATGCAAAACCCTTCCAAGTGGATGAACTGATGAATCTGATCACGAGATACAGGTCTGTTTCTCCCTGCTCAAGGTGAGGTGATAAATTGTGAAGCAAATTGGCTCTCCAAGACTTATGAGCCTCTCTATACAATGAATATTTGACAAAGAAAACACAGTGACTATAATGTTTTTTTCCCATTGGCCTTTTAATTCACTATCTCAAGAGCTTGTTCACATGTAAGTAGGGAACGAAAGAGGCGTTTGCTTTGTTCTGTAGTCACTCCTAAATGCTCCCTAGCTGGGAGTCAGGACAGCACTACTAGCCTCTTCCTGTGATGAAGTTCGTGAATGGATTGTCTGGGTTGGTCTCCATAGTTACATACACAAAGAGTACGAAAACAAAGATAGCGAGTATAGCAATCCTTATGGGCATTGATAGGATTCCTCGATGGGCCTCCTTGTGCTCTAATGCTGATGCCTTGGGCTTCTCCTTTTCCACTTTGGACTTCTCCACAATATTCTGTGTTGACGGGTCACTCTCTCTCACTGATCTTCTCCTAGGACTATGAAAAAGGATAGTAAAGTTTAAGACAGCTTTTAAAAATCCATACTGCTAACCACTGTTACCTTTCAAACTTAAGCACACAGTAGCAGAGAGAAATATAGCTCCAGGGAACAATCAGGCTTCTTGTGATCAAGAGAAACTAAAATATAGCCAAAGCTGAAGCAAACCTCCATATGATCAAACATGATCCTTTGAGATCAACAGAAGAGGTAGTTTTTGTGAACTGCATATATGGGGACAGCCAAGGAGTCCTTTAAACTCAGGCTGGGCACCCATTGCAGCCAGGAAGTTCATTTTAACACAGCCTGGGCCAGCATGCCTTCCTTAACAGAGAATTGGAAGGAATACATTTCCAGATGGGCTTCTGCATACGGTTACTATTTGTTGTGTTAACACTGACGGTGAAGTAGTATTGGGAAACTGTTTTCTGGTTGGTAGCCAACAGAAAGAAAACCCCCAGGTCAGGACTCCTTTTGTTTAATGGACTGCACTGCAAAATAAGCGCTCCTCCACAAGGCTTTCTAAGGCAGCAGCAGGAGACATGGGTTCTTGTCTACGAGAAGGTCTAAACAATTAGAAAGTAGCTTTTTTGCAGAGCTGCAAAGGAAGCTCATACCTAAGAGAGAAACAGCTAAAAGCCTCTACACTAGGTTTCAGTGACTGAGTAGTGAATTTTTGAAACAAAGACGACAGAATCTGTTTAGAATCTGGATGCCATCCCCCAGATTAAAAAAAATTAAACTGTTCATTTTTATTGTGACACCGATTGGCAGTACCTCTAATTGCCACTTCAAAGCACTCCAGCAACACAAAGCTCATGTCCCTTCAAGCAGATACTGGCTGCTGCAAAAGGACAAGAGACACCAGCTTTTTTTGTGCATTAGAACAGTGCACGTCTCTTGTTCTAGTCCATTCAGGGTCAATGTTTTATCTCCTATGAAACTCAGAACAGCGAAGAATGGCCCAGTGGATTCAGTGAGTCAATATGGAGTCTCTGTACTACTTATTTTATTTTATGTAGCATCTAGTATTCCCAAGCAAGATTGGAACCCTGTTTTACTAGGCACTGTACATACACATGAGAGAATCTGTCCCTGAAGAGCTTACAGTCTAAACAGACAAGGATTATCCTGCTCCCTATTTTATGGATAAGGAACTGAGGCACAGAGATTAATTGACTTGTTCAAGGTCTGTGGCAGAGCTCAGACCTGAACCCAGATCTCCCAAGTCCCAGGCTAGTGATTTGACCAGTAATCCTCTCTCTCACCTCTACATCAGTGGCTCAAGTCAGCCCCAGGGGACTAAAAGTCATCACCATCTTTAAGCGGTTTGGTAGCTTACGTGAAATCAGTCAGCAGGTCTGTGTCTAACTCCTAGGTGAAGAGCGGCCACATCACAAGGGCCAATAAATGGTACTCTGAATGGCACTCAGAGGAAAAAGATCCACTGTGCCATGGAGATTAGACTCGCCTCAGGTAAAAGAGGTCCCCCTAGTTCAAGGCCCATTGGCTGGGTCACCCAAGAACTTAAATATACTAACTTGCAACTTCTGCATTCCCTTGGCTAACACCCTCTCCCCCACAAACACATTATGAAAAAAGACTTGACAGCTGAAGAGAATATACGTTTTAGTAAGCGGCTGTGTATGTCATGAGCTTTCTGTAGTTCTTTCCTACCTCACCTCAGTGCTGCCTACCAACATTTTTATAAGCCAAAGCTTTCTTTTCTGACCAGAGACCTAACCATCCATGGAAGACCCTGGTGGAGTCTCAGCTTTTCAACGGCCAAGGGAATAGGAAGGAAGAGAGGCTATTGATAAGTAGTGCAGTTGTATCAAATCACTCTTTGTGAATGGCTGCAGATCATTACCTTATTCCTATGGGAGACCGGGGTTCAGGAAACCACGTTTCACCTTGACCATCATCTTTGCTAACCGAGTCACCCATTGTGTCAGCTGCCTAACAAGAGAAGAAAGTTTATAGTGGGAGATTTAGTAAATAGACTTTATGCAGGATCCTTTATTCCCAACTGCTGAAGCCACTGAACAAGTTGTGGATAATTAAGAGAGTAAGAATATCTTAGTTAACTTTTTTGGAGTGAGGATTCATCTTGGTGGATTTACAATGACCAAAAACAAGATGAATGGGAAAGGGCAATTCTGTGCCCAGTGCTAGCCTGGAACATTAGCTGTGATCACAAAAGCCTGAAGGAGAGTTGTGCCAGAAATGTAATAACCAAATTATTTGTTTTCTAATAAGAAGCAATTCAGTGAGTGGAAGCAGCCTTCAAATAACTTTGTTTAAAGTGGATATTTCCTCTATCATGACCAGAAGAGACACCTTGTGAAGGATTTACAGCCACCCAGGAGATTAAGTTAAAAAAAAATAGATTAGTTGCCTGCAGTCTACTCTGTTTAACAAATATTGAAGCCTGTGGAGTATTAGCTGGTGTTCGATAAGTCATTGTGCTCTTGTCCAACATGATCTTACCCTGCCAAAGAAGCAAGTGATTACAGCTTACTTTAAAGTAAATAAATCAACATTCCACAGTAAGAAGTACTTTGTATCTGGACATATGATCTAAATCTACTAATTCAATGGCCTGTACAAACAAGTTGAACAAAGATCACCACTGCAATTAAAAAAAATGGCTCAGGTAAAAAGAAATGGGGGGAGGGGGAAATGATGGGCTTTAAGCTTTTTTTGAGCTGTAACACTTAGGGCATTTAGGGCAAATATGAAATTCGAGACTGAATCTGTTCAAAAGATTGCAATAGCACTACTCCAAATGGACCTTGTTAGGTTGTTGGAAGGCTGACTATTATTCACTGATACAAACAAAAAAAGGGTTCAACTGCGAGTCAACAATTTTTATGGATAAGCTAGGTTTATGGGCTGAAGCACACAATAAATCTGGTCTAAAGCCCTTTGAATGAAAAAGATAAATGTTGATATATCACTGTTTATGTTTTCATAGCATCCAAAAGCCTTCATCAGGACCAGAGACCCACTGTGCTGGTTGTTGTACAAACCTAAGGACAGCCACACTGGGGCAGACCAATGGTCCATCTAGCCCAGTATCTTGTCTTTGGCCTGGGCTACACTAGCCGGGGGGGCGTTTGAACTAAGATATGCAACTTCGCATAACTGAAGTCGAAGTATCTTAGTTCAACTCACCTGGCTGTCCTCACAGCAGCAAGTCAACTGCCATGGCTCCCCTATCGACTCCGCTTACTCCTCCTATGGAGGTGGAGTATGGGCGTCGACTTGCAGATCAATTTATCGCGTCTAGAAGAGACGCGATAATCGATCCCTGATACGCTGAACACTACCCGCCGATCCGGTGGCTAGTATAGACATATCTTTTGACAGTGGCCAGTGCCAGATGCTTCAGACACAATGGGGGGAGGGATAGCTCAGTGGTTTGAGCATTGGCCTGCTAAACCCAGGGTTGTGAGCTCAATCCTTGAGGGGGCCACTTAGGAATCTGGAGCAAAAATCAGTACTTGGTCCTGCTAGTGAAGGCAGGGGGCTGGACTCAATGACCTTTCAAGGTCCCTTCCAGTTCTAGGAGATTGGTATATCTCCAATTATTGTTTTTATTGTTGAAGAGAACAGAACAGATCATCAAATAATCCATCTGATTGTCCAGTCCCAGCTTCTAGCTATCCTCACTTTAGAGACATTACAATCTAATGCCTCAATTTGGCAAAGATGTAGGCGTGTGCTTAACTTTGTGCTCTGTTAGAAGACTTTACAGGGCTGGGGCCTAAAACAAATTCATCTCTCCTGCACTGAAATCTTGCATAAAGTTATTAAGTGTACATCATATAGTTTCAAGATCACCTCTTGCTGATTTATAAAAGCAGAGCAGCATCATTCTGTGATTATTTTCTATTCTTTCAAAGGAGGCATGCAACTGTGTGTGCATTTCGCTTGTTTTAAGAGTCCACCTTTGAGGTAGTGCTACTTTGTCTTAAATTAGGGTAAGGGAAGATTTGTATTAGGGATCAAATGCAAGACCAAGGAAAGGAATTTTCAAGTGAATGGATAGGGCATTAGGTAGCTAAATGTTATTCAGCAATACATCATTTGCACCATTTTGCTCTAGGGCACATTTTTGTGGATAGCACTTTTGGAAGATTTTCTGGAAAAAAGCCAGTTTATTATAAGTTAATTGGTGCCAGAGTACCTTTGTCCTACGACTAGCCTGGGGACTGCTGCCACCTGACCTCTTCTGTCCTTGTGTCCGATGTGCTGGCAACTTATCCTCTGGCAATATTTGCTCTAGCTGTTAAAATCCAAGACAGGCATTCATTAGTTGGAAGGGTAAACAATCTATGCATAATTGAATACTCTCCTGGTCAAAGCTGTTTTATCAAGGTCAAGAATACTGTGCACAAGAGACTATTCTCTTGCAGTTAACAACCTGCACTTATCCAAGAAATGACTACTAGTGATTTTTCCACCTGTGACAATAAGTCTACACCTTCATTTATATTGTGCATTGCAGATTAAAAAAAAATGTAACCAAGAACCTGGAATCATCTGTGCTTCACACATCAGACATGTAAAGTAGTCCTCAAGATGAGTAGAAACTGTTGTTAAGTAGCAATTGAATATCAGCTTACTTAATTTTTTTAAAGGCCCAAGGTAGATGTCGATAATACGGCCCATCTGACAGTTAATGGAACACCTGCATTGACATGGGCCAGTAATTTCATAAGGGAATTATTCTCAGGACTATCTATAGTAAGAAATTTGAACGATAAGGCTTTTCTATATGAACAAGATGCAAATAGACCAAAGCCAATGATATAGATCAACCTCTGATCAGTAATAACAATTGCTGAAAAGTTAGCAGTAGGTGAAGTAAGAAGCAGTGAAGGAACGTTCAGCTGCACTACAGCATGTCTAATGAGAAGCTTTTTCTCATGCAAGTTCATGCACAAAATTCAAGATTTGTGAATTGTTAGGAGCACCAATGTAACCACAAATTAAAATATTGGGAGGGTGAGTACTTTCCTCTGCCACTATCTTGGCAAGACTGTAATCTGCATCAGGTGCTAGGAGTTTCTTGTGGCGTTCTGAAAATTCAGTGTGTGGAGCCTGTAAGAAAGAAATCCACAAGAAATGCTGAAAACCGATGGAGACTTTTACTAACAGTGATCTTAATTAAAGGTCCATATTTTTTGAATGTCATAATATTGAACTGTTTATTTTACGTAGATGGAGCCAGCACATCTTAGTATGGTATTTATCATTTAAGCTTTCTTCAAATGCTTCAGGGCCGTGTCTGAAGCCAATTGTTGTAATTAGGAATTTTTTTCTGTAAAGTATGAAGAAACATGGAGGAAGGCTTGTCCAATGGTTAGACCAGTAGCTGGGCCTCAGAAGACTCGGGTTAAATTACATGCCTTGCCACAAGCTCCCTGTTCAGCCTTGGGCAAGTCGCTTAGTTTCACTCTGCGCCTCAGTTCCCCATCTATAATGCAAGATGGATAACAGCACTTCCCTATAAGAACTTTAGATAGATGGGATGTGTCTGGTCTTAAGGTTTATAGGAACTTGTTTTCACACCACTTACAATGGTCACCTTACTTTGTATCCTTTTAAAATCCAAGCTTAAATGTTATTTAACATGCTGAAACATGGGTGATTGAATAAATATTTAATAGTTAATTTTAAGTCAGCATTTATAATTACTTGGGCACTTTGTATGTCAGGAAATCAACTTGGCATATTCTTAAACACCCGAGCTGACTGTTTCACAGTAGATTTCCTTGGGCTGCATTGTAGAAGTTGTGCCATAGAAGCATACTATAATTAACTGATTGAAGGTAATTGCTGCATTTGTCAAGAGCTTAATACAAAGAACATCAGGTTCTATTAACTTGAAATTTCCTGCATGTAGCAGCAGCTACATAAAATATTCATGCATTAGTAGGTTACTTACTTTACTGTAGCCAGTGGCACAAGCTGCTGTCACTTTGAAGTCTTTTGTTTCAAGGACTACTTCAGTACTGGTCTCTGAATAAGGAGAGGAAAAACTAACAAGTGAGGGCCTTAAAAGGGTAAATTATGCTGGAGTATCTGTGCTACACTGCTTGAGTCAATACTTCAGAACAAGAGCTATAGGACAGCCATCTTTAGAAACTGCTTTGCTTAATTAGCCTCCTGTGCTTTCACCTAGATGCAATGGTGATAGGCAACATACAAAAACGTAAATGAGAAGGTGCAAAGAGGCAATGTGCCCAAATGCCAGCAGTCTACCTAACAGAGGATTAGATTCAAGTCTTCCGGGTTAAAGGGGCAGGAGAGGTGTCAGAACAGTTTCATATATTGGCAATCACGCCTGGAAAACTAACGAGTAAACAATTCCTTATCCATTCCATAGCATGATGTAGTAGTATATTCACTCAATATAAAAAGAAGGCTTGTTTGAGCTAGCTATGTTTTTGTTAGGACAGCTGCTATGCTGTCAGATTAGTCCGACGTGCAGCTGTTGGTTTAGTATTTTTCAAAACATTTCTAATCTGCTCAGGATTTTGCAACTCCTTTTTTTCCCCAAAAGCAACAGAAATTGACACACCAAACTAATTGCTTTAAAAAGTTAGCAATTCCTTACAGCCTGTAAAATAAATGAGAGGCTTGGTTATCTCCTTGATGGGAACTTAAAAAGGAGTCTTATAAGTGATTTAAAAAAAAAAAAGGGCTTGGTTTTCAGTTCTATGCAGCTCCTCAAAAAAATCTTCAGGATTGAGCTACTGAACGTTCTACTTCTGCTGAAAGAAACCCCTACATTCGTTTTTTTCCCTCTAAAGATATTTCAAATTCCCTTGATATTCACAAAGGAGTTAGTATGCCAGATCAGATCACAGGGCCATCAGGTTCAATAGCCTGTCAGACAGCGGTCAGTGCCAGATGTTTCAGAGAACCCTGCGGCAGGCAGTCACAGAACAACCTGCCTATAGAATAAATTGCTTCCTAATTCCCACACAGATTGATTTATGCCCTGAAACACACCGGTTTACATCTCTTTAGACTTCTAAACGTCTCATTTATCAGTGGATGTTCTCATTTTCCATATAGGGCCTGATTCTAAGTTATACCAAGTTAGGGGCCAATTTAAGGCCCTTTACAATGTCAGAGGCAAATCCTCAATAAGCGTTATGATCGTTTACACCAACTGCAGATTTGCCCCTCCGAGTACCGTAAAGAGGTATTCGTGTAAAGAAGAATCAGGCCTCTAACTTCTAGCCCCTTTTTATAAAAAATCTAGCTAAGATCTCAGGCCTGGTCTATGCTACAGAGTTAGATCAATGTAAGGCAGCTTATGTTGCCCTAACTCTGAAAGCATCTACAGTAAAATTTAGTTCCCAGTAACTTAACTCACCCACTACACCTACTTAACTTCACCTCCACAAGAGATGTAGTGCTTAGGTCAATAGTCAGGTTGATGCAGTGTCAGTGTAGACACTGTTGACAGTTGCTGCCTTTCAGCAACTGTCTCACAATGCCCCACGCTGGCAGTGAAATGGGTGCACGTGCACCTGGCGAGGATGCGCACTGCTGACACAGGGAGTGTAGAAGGGACGCGTAAAACAGATTCAGTTACTGCGGCGGCTGCATGTCGATGTAACTTAAGTCAACTTAATTTTGTAGTATAGACTTGCCTTCAGACTCAACAGTATCTTGTGACACTGATTTACAAAGGTTAGCTGTGCATCATGTAAAAAGTATTTCCTTTAATGAACTGACTATTGATAATCATTCAATTGCATTCATTTGTTCTGTGTTTGTCCAGAGCCCAGCACAATGGGGTTCCGGTCCATGACTAGGGCTCCGGAGCATCTCTTGAATACAAATAATTCTATGCCCCTAATCTGCCTTCTCAAAACTCTTGCTCTGTACACCCTGATTGTGTCTCCTTATTTCTCTCCTCTTCAAACTGACCAGTCCCAGTGTTTTCAGCATAAGAGACGAGACTGAAGATGCCATCCAAAAGCCAAGGCAACTTACTTTCTGATTTGTGTAATACATGCAAGTCCTGCAATGTGCGTGGTTTATTTGGGTTATATGGCCCAGATCTGAATTTTTTTTTTTTTACAGCACCCAGGGACGTTGGCTGCTGAATCACACTACTCATCCCGGTGTTTTATAGCATTTTTAGTTTTCCATCTCAGAGCAGAGTCAGCCTAGAACTCTATAGACACTGAATAAACCATGTGCCATTATCGTTTTGGTTTAAACAATAAAATCATATACCAAACAGAATTGAGGGGGCACACATGGTAATGAAGTGCAAGATGGGGATTGGAGGAGTGGAAGACAGCAAGAGGTGATAAAACAGTTTGAGACCACAACAAACCCATTAAGCCACACTAAAGTAAGGACAACAGGTGAAATCCAGGCCCCACTAAAGTCAATGACAAAGCCCCCACTGACTTCAATCGGACCAAGATTTCACCCCATGATTCTATGAGGAGCACAATAGGGAAGGGACAAAAGGGATTTGACCTAAGAAATTGCTCTGGAGTTCGGCTGCAAAGACTCACGGAACTATTGCAGCAAGATTACTTTCCTTCATAAAAAGTCACCATTGAGATACTATTGTTTATCAGTAGCATTTAAAATAATTTCAGACAGGTGGATTAGCTACCTACCCGGGGATTTAGGTCGGCTTTACTGCACCGGTCAGGAGTATGGATTATTTACACCCCAGCGTGACATAATTATGACTACCTAATTTTCTAGTATAAACCAGGCCTTAGGAGCATGAGTCCCATTGACCCTCAATGGGATCTGTGCTCCTAAATCACTTAAGGCCAGATTTTTGAAGCACTCAAAGACGCAGATAGGTCTAACTCATTGAACTTAATGGAAAATAGGTTCCTAGGGAACGTAGAAAAATCTCACACGGTAATACTAAGTGCTCTCAAACATACAAAATATTAAGATTGATAAACTGACACTATTTTAATTTCTGCATCCAAAAAGTTTACTACTGTACCTTTTTCTTCCTCACTCTCTGAGCTCTGATCAAGATCTCCACTTTCCTTTGGCTTGGCACGTAATCCTTGTGGACTTGGATTCACCAACTGCAGTAGTTTATTCTCATAAAGAGTCCTTGTAGAAGCTAAAATAAGCAGTTCAGAATACAAGGGGATTAACAACAATTGGCTTGCTGTGCAATTAGTTTTATTGTTTGAAAATCTGGTCCTAAATTTCAGGGATTTTACAATGAGCTCAGCACCCAGCAACTCCAGTTGAGAACAAGTGCTGAGCACATACGAAACATCTGGCCACATCATTTAGATGCTTAAATGGGAGCTGAGCTCTTTTGAAAACTCAGGCCTTTGTTTTTTGTCTTATGTTTTTGAGTTGGGTTGAGACCCAATTTCTCACTTTAAAGACAAGTTAGATTAGATTCTACTTCCCCATCTGTTCCCAATCATAACCATAATTAATTTGAAGCATACGTAGTATCGGTCCAGGCTCGGTACCATACATGAGAAGCTTTTCCTGCAATTCATTGTCACTCAGTAGTTTAATGCTGATTTCATCTGTTGTGTCTTGATCTCGGTTTTCTTGTTCTTGCTTTTCTATCAACACACCAACAGTAACCTGGGCCATCTTTTCCAACAGCAGAACCTTTGGAATAAGATCCGAGAATTCACCATGAAAGCTAAGTACAGTACAAAGGCATCTTTAAGCATTTATCCTGTTGCTCTGCAAATCCTGTTTTATTAATCACTTTTATATATTTAGATAAACTGGAATAGTTACATTCTGGTTTCCTGCCACGGTTGGAATGGTTTCCAAGTGCCTCACTATTCCATCACACATTTTAGTATTTACAGATTTAGAGCTTTCATACAAAGTTAGGTGGCAAATTATAGGTAACAAATTATATTTAATTGACAATTATAGCTAAGTGGAACAAGAGATGGTATGCTCAAATTTCAGAGGAGGCTTCCAGAAATGAAGTAAAAAGATCTTTTGTGCGTGTGTGTGTGTATATATATCTATATATATATATAGATATATACACACACACACACGCCAATAATTACTACTAAATCCCTAGGCCTATATGCAACATGTTTAGAAAAGTACTTTGAGTATCCCTTTATAGTTCAGATCTCCATTGTTTGCAGTGTCAAGAGTTTGGAAACCATTGCTCCTCCTTCCCTCTCCCCCAACCTCCCAATCCTGCCTTCTTCACTTCGTCTGTCACAAACACTCTAGAAATATCGTTTTGTTAACTTGCTTTCTTTTTGCTGGCTGTCTCTGCAGCAACCTAAAAATATTGTATCGTTATTCAGTTTGTGTTTGTAGTGATGGAGAAGTGTCCCTTTTAGGCCTGCCACTCTGTCCAAGTTGTATGTATGTAGATTTAATAGTCTTCAGTAAAGCTTCTAGAGCCTATGCCTATACGACCGAAGGGAAAGCCTACAAGATCTGCAAGTCAAAAATATGCTTTGTCTGGGTTATATTAATTATTTTCAAGTACCAGACTGACATTCCCACAGCACATTTCCATATATATTACACAGACTAAATGAATCATTTCTAGCACAAAAATACTGCGCATGACTGCATGCAACAGCTGCTCTTCCACGCCTTGGTCTCTTGTGCCCTGGTTTTGATTATAACAGGTGCCTTTCTGATTGGAACAGAGTCTGTAGAGATCCAGATATTTTAAAAGGGGCGAAAGCATTGCCTAAAGCCACGCCTCTTTTACTCGCTTCCCCTTCCTTTTAGTGGGAAGAAAAGGCTTAGGAGCCAGCCAGCCTATGCAACTTTTCAGATTGTGTCTGGGACCCACTCTACCCCAATTCTATCTTGACAGAACAACTGGATAAGATCTAATTAAAGTGGTTTCATTCCATTTGCTTGGCTTCTGCGTCCATCTCCCCATCTGTCTAATGCTGCACAGGGACTTTGTGAGGTTTAATTCATTAATGTTTACAAAGCCCAAGGGAATTCACACATGGAAGGTGCTATAGAAGGGTGATGTTTTATATAAGCAGAACACTGTATTCATCCGAGCACTTGATTTTTTCAATCTACCCATGAATGTCAGAATGAAATCTTAGAAGCAGTACAGGAAACACTGGCAGACAAGTCCACATATTGTTGACATAACAGACATCTGTGGTGCACTTTCATATGCCTTTGTTATTTATTGACTGTCATCAGCATATGAGGTGCTCTGCAAGACAGAAAACCAGTCCTCAAACACAGTTTTCAGTTTGGAGCACAGTCCAGTTTTTATCTCAAGATTAGTTGACAACGCATTAGAATTAGGTTATTCTAAATACACCTCTACCCAGATATAACACGAATTCGGATACAACGCAGTAAAGCATTGCTCGGGGAGGGGAGGGGGTGCGGGGCTCCGCACTCTGGAGGATCAAAGCAAGTTCGATATAACGCGGTTTCACCTATAACGCGGTAAGATTTTTTGGCTCCCAAGGACGTTATATCGGGGTAGAGGTGTACATAAATTCGACACTTGTTTACCAAACGTCTTAAAACATTCAACCAAACCGTAATGCTTTGCATCATGGGAAAATAAATAGTTAGACATCAATTCAAGGTCTCACTCTGCATTTTTATTATCTGAGACTTGAACTTAACCATATGTTGTAAATGATGGGTAGAAGAGTGATCCTGGACGAGAGATGTTTTAATACTGCAGTGACTATTACTGCAATATAATTACATATTACAATATGATCAAAGCCAACCTTAAACTGACACTCTGCTCATGCTTTGTCACTGTCTAATTACAAAAAAACCTTCACTAGCCAGGTTTATCTTATAATACTGGCTAATTCAAAACCCTGTCACCTCGACTATTAAAATAAAAATTCTGTTAAAAAAGCGTCTAAAAAAACCCCATACTCAATGATTCTAGCAGTTTTACTATTACCCAGAGCTTGTCTACACACAAGTCGCACCAGTTTAAACACAGATTTGGTTAAACCAGTACAAACCCCACTGTGGGCATTTAGTTAAAATGTACAGGTCCAAGCTCAACTGACATAAAACCAGGTTTAAAATTGACATAGTAGTGACTACACACAAAGCTGCCCCAGTTTAATATCACACCTGTAGCTACACGGATTCAACTTCTGTTTAAAATCAGGCCTCAGTAACATTAAGAGACCTTCTGTCTAGTTCTAGAATTCTACATTTAGACGGATTTTCAAAGCGGCATAAGGGAGTTAGACATCCAACTGTTGATTTCCAATGGGAGCTGAGCACCCAACGCTTGGCCCCACCATAGATCTGATTAATAAAGAACACATTTAATCTCAAAGAGGTTTTAAAAATTAATTGTACCTACAAGTGTCTAATGAAAATTCTAGAACAAAGACCCTAATGGGTCATCTGAGACACCTTGCTCTCATTTTTTTCATGCAGGGATCCAGTCAACCGACTATATTTTAATGTAGTTTAACAAGTCTCTTAGCTCTTGGCTGAAGCCCAGGATACAAAGTCAACTCATGCCTTAATTTCTCTGAAGTGAAAAAGAAATTTTCTAAACAATCTACACATTTTTACTACAAAGTACATGATTTTACAAGAACCAAGTCTAGATATTTCATATCACTGTTTCACGACGTATTTGTGCCTCAAAGTTCAGCTTTTTTTTTTTTGGGTTAAAAAAGAAAGTATCCCCGAAAAGACCCATTTCAATTTAAAATGAGGGTGTCATTTCCTAAGGCTGAATCGACCCTGGTCAAAATTATAATCTGTCACTCTCCACTGGGACAGCTCTACTGATGGGAATTACAGATCCCTCTTATGCCAGGTTAGAAACAGTCTTGGAGATTGTTCTGATATCCCAGACAAATTCACTTACCCCCTCACATGATCTTATGAAATTCTGAGTCTGTAATTAGAACAGCTACAGATGTTAAAAAGGACTTCCTCTTTCTAAAAGCCCAAATGCCCCTGCTCTTCGTGCCCAGAATAAAGCTATAGTGACTTATCTGTGACATCATTAATTTCCATGGTAATAGACTGGTGTCAAACTACATTGTGACTTCACTGCAGGTTCATTACAAGGAGGAATTTTGCTAGGAAGAAGAAAAGCCAATCTATTACACCGGTGAGGCCTGAAAATAGCATAACAGTTTAATGAGGTTAGAAATACAAGATGCAGCTATGGCAGAAGGCAAGTAAATACATATGGGGAAAGCTAATCCGTGATAGATATTTATGGAAGTGATACTCCAAAAGAACATCTGTGATGTCTACAAGTTTTAGGAGCTATAGCAAATGGACAGAGCAGCAGAAATGCTAGTGTTTTGGGGGTCGCAGAGGCATCACACTATGGAAAAGGAAAGAGATATTCTGTCTATCCCACTCAGTTGAGAGCATAACTAGAATACTGCATTCACTTCTGGACACCTCAGTAGTTGAAGGGATTAGTTACAGTCCTTCACTAAAGGATACTGTATAGTAATTACTAAGACAAAAGGTAATTCGGAAGAGCAACAAAAATGATGAGTCTGGAGTGATTGATTTATGAGGCAAGATTAAGAGAACTAAATATTTATAGTTGAATGAGACTGAATGTTAATGAAAGCTTCCTATAGAGGAGATCAACTCCCAGAGAAGTCTTCCCAGAGAATTGGGGTGGCGGGGGGAAGCCATCGCTTGAAATGCTTAGGACAAGACAAAGCTCTGGTCAGACTGTAGGGAACATGCCTGCACACTATGCTGCACCTAGAAGTTACCAGCTGATAGGTGTTTTAAGAATGACGTTATTAGAGTTCTGTGTTCCAGTTCATTTTAAAACATTAGGGCAGAAAATAGTTACACAGAGAGCCATTTTAAAGTTCTAATATTCACTCAGCCGTTATATTAGCCGAGCGCACTGGAGGTGGCTAATATTAAACAATATTACTTCAGATGCTTTATTCCCTACCACAGACAGGCCTCATAACAATCTGTCCTTTGGCCCCTAGAATAACAAAGCTAGAAATTAGTATTTACTAAGTACCTGGCATGTTTCAGCCCGTTTAAAGCAAGAAACACCCCCCTCTCCCCATTATAGGAAAATTATTCTGCCAGCACTGGGGTAGACATTTAAAATCCTTTATCTAGCTTTGTATTGTACTATGCACCTTTCACTAAAGGTGTAAGTAAAAATAGGATACCCTTTGAAACATGTGGCATTCTAAGTACAAACATGTTACAAGGAAACAAGAGCTGGGGGCCTTCAGTGACATATCTCGCACTTATGATTAAAACATGACTAACAATTATCTTAAATTGTGTTCAGTTCCCATCCCGTCCCATGGAAGCCACATTCCATTTAAATACAAGTGCAATCTGAAAAGTGTGAGCGTACACATTCACTTAATCTACAAATACATTATTTTAACAAAGGAGTCAGCCAAATTGAATGAACAGCATTTCAAATGGCCATCTGCCAAAGCCTATTTCCATAAAGACCTCAACAGTTAGCTAGCAGCAAAAAACTGAAAGGACTGAAAGTGCTGTTTTCCAGTTATTATGTATAAACATACAACTCTACTAGTTCATCCATTTGAAAAGATGCTATTCACCTGCCTCAAGTTTCCCCTGTGACACTTCTTGTCCACCCCCAACATACAACTAAAACACAAAATCAAGTCCGTATATTTGGTTATCAGAGTCAATGTGGCAAGGATATGACATTCAGCCCCACAAAAGCTAGGTTTAGACTTAATTCTAGATCTTGTAGTCATACGAATGATTTTTATGTAGCATCTTTCATTCAGAGGACTCTTAATCAAGGCTTTTGGAATAACTGGTTTTGTCCATCAACTTTCTCTTAATTTAAAGATGGAGGACATTACACTGGACAGTTTTTGCCACCCCAAGCGGTGGGGAAAAAAATAAAAATAAAAAATAAAAAGCCGCAATCGCGATCAGCGGCAGTTCCATCGCGCCGCTTTCTTCTTCGACAGCAGGTCCTTCCCTCCAAGAGAGACTGAGGACCCACCACCGAAGAGCCCGACGTGTCACCCTTTCCCCTTGGCTGCCCCAAGCACCTGCTAGCTGGGCTGGTGCCTGGAGCAGACCCTGACACTGGACTAAACAGAAAATTCAACTTCAGCTCTTTTTAGTCAGAAATTATTTTTCTAAATAAATAGAAATTGAGGAAACAAATAAGCTCAAAACAACTTTTGTTTGCAGCGAGATTTGGTGAACAACATAGTCATAACAAAAGCCATCTAAAGAAAAGAGACTGAACATTTAAATGAACAGTAGAGCACTAAAGACCAAGATTAAAGGAAATTCAGGTGTACAAAATAAAACATCTTGAAATGAAGATTTAAAGGGTTAGAACCCAAAAGCACTCAAGCTTTTTCTATTGTGAAATAGACAACACTTTTATAAGGCCATCTGTTGCTTCCCAATCCAAAATAGTTTGAGTAACCAAGTGTGTATGTCACTTTCCAAGCTATCATGACACTGCAATGTCATCATGACTAAATTTAAAAAGGGCATTATTAGGTAAAATTAGTTCCAAAAATTGGGTTAGCAATTGTTTGTTCCAGGCAACTACTGACTGAATGACTTTCCAAAAAGCTCTGCTTAACTGTGTCATGTCATAGAAATGTCTAATGATCTAGTAGTTACTGGTGCGTTTGTTTTGTTTACCTTTCTCAAAGGTTAGTGTTCTGGAGAGCTGCTGAGTACTCTCAGCTCCCACTGAAGCAAATGGTAGCTGCAATTGTTCAGCACCTCATGATCACATGAGACTATGCTCAAAACATTGCAAAGATTGGATAACATTGTCAAAAGCAGTTAGAGACTTACTATCAACTTTAAAAAGCCTACTCTGCCTGGAAGTGTTTTTTGCCCCACTACAGTTACAAGAAACACCTAAGAATGCTATAAACTTAAAGATGAGAGCAAAATATCCCTCTCAACACTGAGAATTTGTTTGCTTTATGCATCTGACAGCAGCACTCTATGTAGAGATTTTCTGTTTCCCCAATTATAGTCAGTTTCCTCTGTTATACTTATGAGGGTATTTCATACAGCAGAGAAGAACACAGAATTTTAAAATCCGAACACATGGTTGTGAAGCTGTACGCATTGGCAGAGGAACTCAGAGGCAGGTGCAATAGTTGAAAACAACCTCAGATTTGTTTGTTTTTTTAAGTTGGCTAGATTTGTTGGTAGTTGATAGTATCAGGTCCCAAATTTAGATTTGTGGAGGGTTTTTTTTTGTTTGATTTTGTTTTTAAAAAAAGCTTTGTGCCCACCCAATCTCCTCGACTTTTATGTTAGTTAAAATAGCTTTGTTTGTCCTCTAGTTGTTTGTAACTTAAGCACTGTAGCCATAAATTTCTGCATGATAACCAGAGTGAACTAACTAGTAGAATTCAATTAAAGGGGGAAAAAAAAGAGAAAAATAAATCAAACATTGATTATTTCATTTTAACCTTTGGTGTAATTTATATAGGCAAGTGAGGCTCGCCCCCCTCCCCATGTAATTTTAACCCAGTAGTGTCAGTTTACTTTGCTTATGTAGTTTGCATCTTAACACAACTGTCAATTACAAGATAAATGCTTCACAAGCGCAGTGTTTAACCAATAATCATACGTACTTGTCTAGGATTTACATCTATAATAATCCCTCTTCTCAAGTTGATTTTGCTGAGACAAAAGAAGACTGCCTTAGGAATATATGCCAGAACTGTACCATGTACATAGTGTTTTTAAAAGGAAGAGGACGGCATAAAACTCACTCTATCATCCTCACTCAGGGGAAGTCACAAGCCAGCTGAGCATCTGCATCCAAAGGACAGGAACATAGACCCCTCCCTGGGAGCTAAGCAGGAGTGCAATAGCAAATAAGAGAGGGGTCAGCTGCAACAGGATGAAGTAGCAGATTGCCTGAGGAGGTGCCTTCCAGCCCTACATTTCTGTGGCTTGGTCTACACTAGAAAATTAAGTTGGCTTAACTACATCACACAGGGGTGTGAAGCAGGGTTGTTAAACCAACCTATTCCCTCTCCCCATGTAAACAGTGCTAGGCTGAGGGAAGAATTCTGCCCTCTACCTTAGGTGCTGCCTCTTGGGGAGGTGGATTATCTGTGCAGAGGGAGAATCCCTCCAACCACCGGCCTACACTGAAAGTCTGCAGCTGGGCCACTGCAGTATAGACAAGCCCTATAAGTGGAAGTATACAAAAAATGCTCCCTGGGGTGACTCCTGCCCAGAGCCCTACCCTGCCTCTCAACTGCCCTTTGTTTTAATTTGGGGAAAACTTATCCTTCCTACTATCTCCCTCTGCTTTGGGGAACCCCATGCTGCTCCCCCAGTCTCTAATTGCACCCCCATGCACTATTCCTAGCTTAGGGGGATTCCCCATGTTCCTCCATTTTACTTTAAGGGGCACCCTTCCCATGCACCATCCCCTTCTGTTGGATTACAGGTACCCCCCAACCCCACGCTTCCCAGTTATCATTACTGCGGGGGAGCAGAGCCCTCTCCAACACTGCCTGTGTTGTTTGGGGATCGCGTCCCCTTATCGCGCAACACTAGAGGAAACGCCCCCCACCCACCCTCTATTTTGTTAAAGGTATAAAATAAATCCCCTTCCAGGCAGGGGCAGCCTGACCCCGACGTGATTCGAACACGCAGCCTTCTGATCTGGAGTCAGACGCGCTACCGTTGCGCCACGAGGTCCCGTCAGTCCGGGCTGGAGCGGCGCTTGAAGAGGCTGTGCGCGTGAGTCCTCCCCCGTCACTCTTCCTTAGCGCATGCGTACTCTGCCCCCGGAGCTTCCCAACCCCACACCTGAGCCCCTCGCTCTCCCGACCGCCCCCGCAGGCTGCCGCGCGCTCTCGTGGCGACCCTCACCTCGGTCTCCCCGCCGGACGCTGAAGGAGACGGCGACAGCGCCCCGCCCTCATCCTCCCACGGCCAGGCCGGCGCCCACCCAGCCGCCTTCAAATCGCCCGCCGGGGCGCCTCGCAGCCAACCACCGCCCGGCCACGCCCCTCTGGGCGGTACCAACTCCGGGAGCGGGTGCGTCGGGAGGGGGTCAGCGGGCGCTACCACTCGCCCATAGGGCCATACCACCGACAAGCTCCGGGAGGGGATTTGCCTCTCTTACTCCACAGGACTCTACCATTCCCATGCAGCCTATAGGGGCAGGACATGCCCAGCCAGGGTTGGAGCTGTATTAGGTGCACTGAGTTTTCTCAGACATCAGTTCTCAGGTCAAGCTGAAATCTCTGGGTTTAATATTAACTATTATTATTGCATTTAGTATTATGTAATACTTAAATCACTATTGTACTTCAGCATTTTAATCCCCTTATACATTATTGTATTTAACATTTATTATTATCTATTAGTTTAATCAGTATCATATTGTATTTCTGAATATTTATTATTTACATGATTATGTCATTGTTACGTATTATTGAATTCTCTGGTTTTGGACCACTCCTTGTACTGAAATGTGCTGTGTTTGGAAGTCCCTAATCACTGTGTGTGTGCACTGCATGTTTCTTTAATGTTATCCCTCCCTGCATTTCCTCCAGCGAGCGATAAAGGAGTTACAATGGGGAGTGTGGAAACATGTGCCAAAGCTGATACTACTTATTTATATAGCCCCATAGTAAGACATGTAAGAAGGTCGCTTCCCCGAGGTCCCCATCCTTCAGTTCTAACTCAGACAAAATTTCCATTGATTCAAAACAGAAGGCTCCAGCAGTCTGATCCTGCAATCTCTTCCAGTGTGGAATTAATAAGAGTTCAGTGTGTTAAGAGCTGAAAATTGTCCAGCGCACTCAAATCTGAGGTAAGCAGTCCTTGGCCAACTTTTCCTTTCACCTCTCACACTTGGCCAGTTCACCACGCTGCTGCCTCCCATCTCAGAGGTGGCTGCATTTCAATGGGACAATGTATATATAGTTTGTAAAGTGCTTTGGGCACATTCATCATAAAAGCTACTCTGTAAAATATTATTATAACAGCAAGTGTTGGCAGAGGCGGCTCTAGGGATTTTGCTGCCCCAAGCACGGCAGGCAGGCTGCCTCCGGTGGTTTGCCTGTGGAGGGTCCGCTGGTCCCGTGGCTTCGGTGGACCTCCCGCAGGCCTGCGGGAGGTCCACCGAAGCCACGGGACCAGCGAACCCTCCGCAGGCAAGCCCCCGAAGGCAGCCTGCCTGCCGCCCTCGCGGCGCCGGCAAAACGCCCCCCGCGGCTTGCCGCCCCAACCACGCGCTTGGCGTGCTGGGGCCTGGAGCTGCCCCTGAGTGTTGGAGCTTACTGCTGCTTTTACCGTGACACTTTCCAATTCCTTTTTGCGTTACTTGATAAGTAACTTTGCAGTTATATTTGTCTATCCTGTTACTATTTAGTTACTTATGCTGTCTATTTTGAGCCAAATCCTGCAAACACCACCTGGTGTAGGCCAATATTTTCAAAAAGGGTTAGCGATTTTGGGAGCCCAATTTGAGATACCTGAAAGAGGTCCGATCTGCAGAAAGCACTGAGCTCTGATAATTATGGTTCCTCAAGTTGGACACCCACAAAAAGAGGCACCCAAAATCACAAGTCACTTCTGGAATTGGATTTGGCTACAATGTTTACTGCTGATCCCTACAAGTCCTTATGTACATGCTTAACTTTATCCAAGTGACTAGTCCCATTGCACATGCATAATTGTTTGCAGGATTGGGGCTTTAGATTTTATGCTTCTTGGTGAAGCAACTTTGGGCCCAGTTCTACTTACAGTTACACTATTGTACACCTAGAGTAACTCTATTACCTTCAACGGAGTTGGTCCAGAGTCAGGGCCGGCTCCAGAGCCCAGCGGGGCAAGCACCCGCCTGGGGCGGCCCTTTCCCGGGGGGGCGGCAGGCTGGGCCGGCGGACCTGCCGCAGTCATGCCTGCGGGAGGTCCACCGGAGCCCCGGGAGCAGCGGACCTGCCGCAGGCATGACTGCGGAGGGGACGCTGCTCCCGCGGCTCGGCTGGACCTCCCGCAGGCACGCCTGCGGCAGCTCAACCGAAGCCGCCGGACCTGCGAACCGCCCGCAGCCGCGGGAGGTCCAGCCGAGCCACGCGGGACCAGCGGTCCCTCTGCAGTCATGCCCGCGGGAGGTCCGCTGCTCCCGCGGCTCGGGGGCGCCTCCCGGGCATGACTGCTTGGGGCGGCCAAAAACCTAGAGCCGCCCCTGTCCAGAGTTACACAAGTGTATGTGAGATCAGTGATCTTACACGTTGGACTCTTTTATCAGTTAATCTGATTTCACTTTTCATAATAGATTCATAGATCCATAGACTCTAGGACTGGAAGGGACCTCGAGAGGTCATCGAGTCCAGTCCCCTGCCCTCACGGCAGGACCAAATACTGTCTAGACCATCCCTGATAGACATTTATCTAACCTACTTTTAAATATCTCCAGAGATGGAGATTCCACAACCTCCAGTGTTTAACCACCCTGTTCCTGAACTTTTTCCTAATGTCCAACTTAAACCTCCCTTGCTGCAGTTTAAGCCCCATTGCTCCTTGTTCTCCCTCCTCCTTATGACACCCTTTTAGATACCTGAAAACTGGTATCATGTCCCCTCTCAGTCTTCTCTTTTCCAAACTACACAAACCTAATTCTTTCAGGCTTCCTTCATAGCTCATGTTCTCTAGACCTTTAATCATTCTTGTTGCTCTTCTCTGGACCCTCTCCAATTTCTCCACATCTTTCTTGAAATGCAGTGCCCAGAACTGGACACAATACTCCAGTTGAGGCCTAACCAGCACAGAGTAGAGCGGAAGAATGACTTCTCGTGTCTTGTTCACAACACACCTGTTAACGCATCCCCAGAATCACATTTGCTTTTTTTGAAACCGCATCACACTGTTGACTCATATTTAGCTTGTGGTCCACTATAACCCCTAGATCCCTTTCTGCCATACTCCTTCCTAGACAGTCTCTTTCCATTCTGTATGTGTGAAACTGATTGTTCCTTCCTAAGTGGAGCACTTTGCATTTGTCTTTATTAAACTTCATCCTGTTTACCTCAGACCATTCCTCCAAATTGTTCAGATCTTTTTGAATTATGACCCTATCCTCCAAAGCAGTTGCAATCCCTCCCAGTTTGGTATCATCTGCAAACTTAATAAGTGTACTTTCTATGCCAATATCTAAGTCGTTGATGAAGATATTGAACAGAGCTGGTCCCAAAACAGACCCCTGTGGAACCCCACTTGTTATACCTTTCCAGCAGGATTGGGAACCATTAATAACTACTCTCTGCGTACGGTTATCCAGCCAGTTATGCAGCCACCTTATAATAGCCCCATCTAAGTTGTATATGCCTAGTTTATTGATAAGAATATCATGCGAGACCGTATCAAATGCCTTACTAAAATCTAGGTATATCACATCCACCACTTCTCCCTTATCCACAAGACTCGTTATCCTATTAAAGAAAGCTATCAGATTGGTTTGACATGATTTGTTCTTTACAAACCCATGCTGGCTATTCCCTATCAATTACCACCTTCCAAGTGTTTGCAGATGATTTTCTTAATTACTTGCTCCATTATCTTCCCTGGCACAGAAGTTAAACTAACTGGTCTGTAGTTTCCTGGGTTGTTTTTATTTCCCTTTTTGTAGATGGGTACTATATTTGCCCTTTTCCAGTCTTCTGGAATCTCTCATGTCTCCCATGATTTTCCAAAGATAATAGCTAGAGGCTCAGATGCCTCCTCTGTTAGCTTCTTGAGTATTCTAGGATGCATTTCATCAGGCCTTGGTGACTTGCAGGCATCTAACTTTTCTAAGAGATTTTTAACTTGTTCTTTTTTTATTTTATCTTCTAAACCTACCCCCTTCCCATTAGCATTCACTATGTTAGGCATTCCTTCAGACTTCTCCGTGAAGACCGAAACAAAGAAGTCATTAAGCATCTCTGCCATTTCCAAGTTTCCTCTTACTATTTCCCCCTCCTAACTGAGCAGTGGGCCTACCCTGTCCTTGGTCTTCCTCTTGCTTCTAATGTATTGATAAAATGTTTTCTTGTTTCCCTTTATTCCCGTAGCTAGTTTGAGCTCATTTTGTGACTTTGCCTTTCTAATCTTGCCCCTGCATTCCTGTGTTGTTTGCCTATATTCATCCTTTGTAATTTGTCCTAGTTTCCATTTTTTTATATGAGTCCTTTCTATTTTTTAGATCATGCAAGATCTCGTGGTTAAGCCAAACTGGTCTTTTGCCACATTTTCTATCTTTCCTACCCAGCGGAATAGCTTGCTTTTGGGCCCTTAATAGTGTCCCTTTGAAAAACTGCCAACTCTCCGCAGTTGTTTTTCCCCTCAGTTTTGTCCATCTCTTTCTTCTTTCTAATGCAGGATTGTACTATATGAGTATCTCACCCATTCCATTTGTCTCAGTTTGACATTCCTGAAAATAATATTATTTCCCCTCCAACCCCATCTTCCTCTCAGTAAATTCAAACCCCACTTTAAATTTAAGCCTGTCGTCTCGTGTAGTTTGTTGGTGAGGCTGGCTACTGTGGAGAGTGGGAGGCGTTACATTGTCTGATCTAGCTGAAATAATGAGCGGGTACAAGAACAAAAAGTGACTCCTGACAGCTGTCTGAAACCTACCCAGACTGGAACTGAGGAATGTCCTATAGGTGGCACCGTCTCACCCTGTCTTTGAGCCTGTCTTCAGCCCACACAGAATCAGGCAATGAAGAATGTGAAAGGAAAATAGCAGAACAAGCCATTCACATATTTATATCAATACTGTCAAAACAGTTATTTTTAAGATGGGCACATCTTGCTGCTGATTTAAAACTAAACAGAATGGCTGCGTCATTCCTGGAGGAGCTCTGCGTGGTACAAAAGAATGAACAGACCCCAGATGCCCCAGCATTTGCAGGGTGGGTTGGATGAGAGTCCCCCGATCCAAACCCATGTGTAGGTGGTTCTGGGATAGATCCCAGGCAGAAAGGACCTATTTTTGCAAGTTGCAAGGTGACAGAAATCTCACTGATCTTCTGAGGTTTACACCATTTCAGGCCACACTCCTGCCCAAGCAGTTGTGATATTTCAGTGCTGTTGAACCCTAACCTAACCCATGGGCCTTGAACACCAAGCCCCAGTCAAATCCAGATCCAAGACCCATCCATAACAAATCAATTGTCTTTCTCGTTTCAACGTTATTTTCCAAGGCAATTTCTCAACATCTCTGTGGTAGCTTCCTGTATTGACTGTTTGCTTCTGTATATGTCCGCAGAATGATCTACCTTTCCAGTTGTTAGGGCCATAGGTGCTGGAACTAGAGGTGCGGGGGGTGCTGCTGCACCCCCTGGCTTGAAGTGGTTTCCATTATATACAGGGTTTGTAGTTTGATTCAATGGCTCTCAGTGCCCTCACTATATAAATTGTTCCAATTTCAGGGCAGTTTCAGTGGGAATCTTTCCATTGACTTGGATAGGATTCAGATCAGGTCGCCAGTGCACTGTACAGTGGAGCCTGCACTAAGACTCACCTTTTGTAGGCCGTCCCCAAGTTCTTCTCACATCGCCAAAGTTTCTTGTACAATTTACTCAGCCTTTAAAGACCTATCTTTACTAAGTGGCTAGTTTTTGCTGGACTCGTGCCTATAGAGACAAGCAGCATGGATTACTGGATGGTGCAACAGACTGGCACGCAGGAGACTTGAGTTTTAGTCCTGGCTGTGCCACTGGTTGGCTGAGGGACCTTGGGCAAGTCACTTTACTTGCTCTGTGCCTCAGGTTCTCCATCTGTAAAATGGGGATGATGATACTGACCTGCTTTGGGATCTAGATATTTTTATTCTTTGAAATGAGTGACACTTGGCAGGATCCTTATTTGTCTTGGTGCAAGTCCTGCTACTCTATTTTTAGCTCTTCTTATTTTTAGCTTGTCACCTCCATATTGGCGCACATAACAAAATTCATGTGGCGGGAATGGGGCTGAGGGGTTTGGAGTATCGGAGCGGGCTCAGGGCTGGGGCAGAGGATTGGGGTGAGGGCTCTGGGGTGGGGCCATGGATGAGGGGTTCCTGGTGAGGGAGGGGGCTCACTGTTGGCACAGAGGATTGGGTGCAGGGGGGCAGGGTCTCTGGCTGGAGGTGCAGGCTCTGGGGTGGGGCTGAGGATGAGTGGTTTGTGGTGCAGGCTGCCCCGGGGCTATAGCGGGTAGAGAGGATTCCCCCCATATCTCTCTCCCTGCAGCAGCACCTCAGCTGTGGGGGAAAGGCAGCAGCTCCAGGGCTGGGGTTGCAGGATAGGTGCCTCTTCCCCGGCTGCAGCAGGTCCGGGCCAGGCTGGGTAGGGTCCGGGGAAGGGATGCCTCTGCCCCAGCAGTGGCAGGTCCGGGACGGGGCTGGGTTGGGGCCGATGGAGGGGCATCTCTGCCCCAGCCACGGCAGGTCCGGGGCTGGAGGAGAGGTATCTCTCCCTGCTGCAGCCTGAGCGCCTGTGCAGCGCTCAATAGGCTTCTGCATGCAGCTTAGAGGGAACTTAGGTCATCATTTGAGATTGCTATAACCTGAAATATATGGCAGAATGTGGGTTAAACAGAGCAGGAGACATACAGTTCTCTCCCAAGGAGTTCAGTCACAAATTTAATTAACATTTTTTTTTTAACGAGCATCATCAGCATGGAAGCATGTCCTCTGGAAGGATGGTTGAAGCATGAAGGGGCATGCAAATGATTAGCATATCTGGCATGTAAATACCTTGCAATGGCAGCTACAGAAGTGCCATGCAAATGCCTGTTCTCACTTTCAGGTGACATTGTAAATAAGAAGCAGGCAGCATTATGTCCCATAAATGTAAACAAACTTGTTTGTCTTAGTGATTGGCTGAACAAGAAGTAGGACTGAGTGGACTTGTAGGCTCTAAAGCAGTGTTCTCCAACTTTTTACACTCAAGATCGCTTTTTGAATTTAAGGGCAACCCAGGATCTACCACGCCCTTTCCCGAAGCCCCACCCCGCTCACTCCATCCCCACCCTCACTCACTTTCACTGGGCTGGGGCAGGGGGTTGGGGTTCAGGAGGAGGTGCGGGCTCTGGGCTGGGGCTGAGGTGTTCGCAGTGTAGGTGGGGGCTCCAGGCTGAGCGTGGGGCAGGGAGTTGGGGTGCAGGAGGGGATGAGGGGTGCAAGCTCTAGGAGGGTGTTTGGGTGCAGGACAGGGCTGAGGCAGAGTGTGGGGGTGCAGGAGGGGGTCCAGGGTGCTGTCTCTGAGAGGGGGTCAGGGCTGGGGCAGGGGGTTGGGGTGCAGGAGGAGGTTTGGGGTGCTGGCTCCGGGAGGAGACAGGGGGTTGGGGTGCAGCCTCCTGCAACTTTCACAAAAAAGAGATTGCACTACAGTACTTGTATGAGGCGAAATGAAAAAAACAATTTCTTTATCATTTTTACAGTGCAAATATTTGTAATAAAAATAATAATAGAAAGTGAGCACGTTGTATTCTGTGTTGTAATTGAAATCAATATATTTGAAAATGTAGAAAAATATCCAAAAATATTGAATAAATTTCAATTGGTATTCTGTTGTCTAACAGTGAGATTACAAGTGCAATTAGTAGTGATACATTTTTTTAATTGCGATTAATTTTTTCGACTTAATTGCGTGAATTAACTGTGATTAATTGACAGCCCTATTTATTATTTATTATTTGTGTTGCAGTAATGCCGAAAAGACCCAGTCATAGACCAGGCCCCCGTTGTGCTAGGTGCTGTACTAAGACAGAGCAAAAAATAGCCATTGACACATCCGAAATGGCTGTAAAATGCTACCTGACTGGAATTCTCCACTCACAGAAGGGCTGATCCAAAAGCCAACATAATTCAGTGGGCTTTGGATCAGGCCTTTATGTCACTAATGGCGTTTTACACCTGCTTTGCACAAAATAAATGGTTAAAGAAGGTACAAGACAATGGAGAATCAGGCCCAGGGAGTTTCCAAAGTATCTGGGGGGCTTGGGAAGGGGACAGGCCTTTCTGAGCCTCAGATGCCCCAGCATGCATGGAGGAAACCCCACAGATGGGGAGGCATCCTTGGAAGAGTAGAACCTCTGTTGAAGTCCCCTGGGGCTCCTTGTCCACTTTGGCAGTACAGTTCCCTCAGGATTCAAAACAGCCACTTCCAAAATGCTCCCCAGTTTTGCACCTCACACAGCACGTGAAGGGGTGTTTCTTTACACAGGTTGGCCTATATAAACAACAAAGGGTGCGATCTCTAGATTTAATGTTATCTGCCATTAAGTTGATTGAGTGACACCTTATTTTGTTTTCATATGTGTCAGGATAATAAGGAGCAAATGATTAATTTTGACCGTAATCATAATGACCCCATTTGCACTCTCTTTAATGTTCTCCTTTCAACCTTACTCTTTGTATTCTCTTTCCCACCATCTGTAAGTGCCATGTTTGTACTCCTTTTGCTTGGTAATGTTTGCAATAGCCTGTTGGTGTCGAGTCATTGATCTCAGTAATAATAAAGAAGTATCAACAACATGGAAAATGTAATTCATCTACTGCAAAGGGATATTATAAAGTCTCTTTATTACAGCAATTAACATACCTGCTTTCCTAGTCATGCTTTTACAGTTAGAACAAGAAAGTGCTTACTCCAGGTGCATAGATTTCAGAGACATACAAATGAACAAAAACAAAGCCAGTTAGCTGCTTCCAAAAAAGGGACTAGTCAGTAAAGAAAATTAATCAGCGGGAGACAGATCAATAGGCAGGTATTTCAGTGCAAGTTACAGACATGATATGCATCTATAATTTATAATACAGTCTTGTAAACTAGATATGTTACAGCACAAGTCACTGGGCTCCGTGTATATTTAGCCCTAGGATACCTGTTAAGTGTATAAAGAAAATCACTTTGGTCATCATCACGCGCGAGAGTTTTATTGATCTGATTCCAGGATGGTTTTCCCAGCCCAGCTACCAATGCTGGAGTGAGTGAGCCAGATCCTCCTGCTACATTGATTTACACCAGCTGAGGATCTGGCTCTGTGTTTCTATGGCGCCAGTGCTGCAAGGTATCCTCAGTACTTCCTGCAAGATCCAGAGCGTGCCTTCAGCTCCCGTTGAAGTCAGTGGGAGCAGGGCCGACAAAGGGGAGGGGGAAGCCGGTACAAATTACTGGGGCCCGGTGGTCCGGAAGGGGGTCCGGGGCCTGGCTTCCCTGGCTTCATCGGCCCTGTTTAGCAGTCCGCCCTTGCTGGGGGGCCCCCAAATTTTTTTTTCACCGGGGCCCAATCCCGCTCTCGGCAGCCCTGAGTGGGAGCTGAGAGGCAGCACCTTGCAGAAGATATTCCGCCCTTTGCAGGATCAGACAGTCTATGAAGGGTGGCCTGCACAGCACCGTTGCCCTACCAGAGTTTTCCCACCACAAGGCTTGTGTGATCTGTAGGAAGGGTATATAAGGTTAGGGTATTCAAAAATACTGTACAAGGTATATATGCATAATTTTAATCAAGTCATACCAAGTATGTGGGAAAATTGAGGCAGTCCTGCAATGTGATGTATGTGGGTGGACTTTTGTGCTAGTATTATTGTACCACTGAAGTCAATGGGGCTCTGCATGGATGCAAAGGTCTGCCCCATTACATTGCATTGCATTGCAAGTCCGGGACCTAAATAATTCCTGCGGATGTGACTGGTTTTAAGAAAACCCTCAAGGAAACAGATCCTCTATCCCGCTACATTTATTTCCCTTTGCATATTGAATTTGGCTGTAGAATGCTAAGCCACTGTCACTCATTAAAATGCAGCCTGATAATCATACAAATTTGTTTCTGAGTCCTTTTTAAAAAGCCTCCAGCTTCAAACATGAATGAAATCCTAGAAAACAGAGTCATTGTTTGGGGATTTTTAATGGGATTGCATTCTCACAGGCATTGATTTAATTTCCAAACACTGCCAATGTATGTCTGGGGCAGGGATTAAGCAAGCAGCTTGAAAAAGGAGAAAGCAAAACATGTCATGTACCAAAAATACTCTTTATCTCCAGACATCTATAAAATCTATACTCTAAAGCATGTGCTCTAAAAAGTATTACAAATATTTTTCTCAGGAAATATAATAGCAAGTGAATAATCTACTGTGCATGTTTACATACTCTCCTATTAACAAGTTTCACATTTATTTTTCTTCTTAAATATACAGTACTTTACAAGAAGTTTGCATGGCTTTTTAAGACACTAAGTTACCATGCATTAATACATGAGGCTGACCGGGTCCTCTGTCTTTCCAAAGTAGAGAAAAGTCATTTATTGGCATCTTGAAAAACAGACTAAAAATAGCTGGTTTCCATGGCTACTGAGGCTGGGAGACTCCTGAGGAACATGTCTGGTTAGGTCCCTTTATGATGGAATCCAGACAGTGAAAGAAAAAAGGACAATAGGGAGACACTTAATACATTGCAAAGACAGTCCTGTACCTTTAAATGTGTGGGTAACTGTACATTTCACTGAAGAACAATGGGGTTACATTAGAGGTGAACTAGGCCCGTTGTATTTTAGGATCCAATCCAGTAAAGCTTTTTAGAACAAGCTTAAATTTATGCATATGCTTTGCTGGGTGAGTCAGGGCCGTAGTGTTGCATCTTCTGTGACTATATCCTTGCTTTGTTCTGCTTTTTGTTTACATGCCCTTATACTAGAGATGGGTCTGAGGCCCCCCCCAACATCCCCAAACCTGGTGGAAGTTTTGGGGTTCTTGGATCCAAGGGGTTAGTTCAGGCCCATCTCTGTACTACACGTTGGTTTTTGTTTGTTTGTTTGTGACATTTGAACACACGGACAGACTCTCTGCATTTACACCGCATAAATGAGAGTGAAATGTGACCCTACGTATAAATCTATACATATAATAAACTTCATAGTGAGGATTGTTTAATTATCAGTGGTTTAAGTCCATGAGTATGTTACCCATGTGATCACCCTGCTTTACAAAGTGGCTGTGCAAATTATATACAGATACATTCAATGAATATACATTGTATTTAAGCAACTGTCTTTTTACTCTTAAAGAAGAGATACAAATAATGGTCTGGATCCTGCAGTTCTTGTTCAGGGCAAAATTCCTGTTCAGCTCAACGCAAAGGACTGCAAGATATGGGCCAGGAAGGCTATTCTGCTGATGAGTGGGGATGGGGCGGGCGGGGGGAGGGGAGCGGAGGGATTTTCTAAAGTGACTAGTGATTCTGAATGCCCATCTAGAGACACCTTATGGGAGCCTGATTTTCAGCAAGTGCTGAGCATTCACCCTCTGGATCTCAGCACTCATTAAAGTGACTCAAGCTGGGGACCCAAAATCACTAGTCACTTTTGAAATATTGGTCAAAGAACTTACTGGGGGACCGTGTCAGTTACAGAAGGTATCAGACGAAACAGTGGCGTGCAGATGTCTGATTTCTTCACACCTAACTACCTACAGATGTTCTGTGCATAATCATAAAGAGCAAGATAACTGGGGCCACCAACTCAACATGGGGGGGGGGTAAAGTGCATTTAAAATAACATAATCCCACCATAGCACCCTAGAAGTGCAAGAAAGAAAAGGGCACCTTTGGTTAGATAATCTTAAAAGAAATTGGATACACCCTGGAATGCAGAAATCACTCTGGCTGTAATAAACAGAACACTGATACTGTTCCAATCCAATTAAATGCCAAAAGCTTGTGTTTGCGAAGTGTTCCGGTGGAATGAAGACTTAAATCCTATTGTGGAGTTTACAAAAAAAAAGAGAGATTCCAACTTGATATATTATAGCCATGTGGGCATGTGTAGCAGATTAGATTAGGCCAGGGGTTCTCAATCTTCACTGCATTGTGACCCCCTTCTGACAACAAAAATTACTACATGTCCCCAGGAGGGACCACCGAAGCCTGAGCTCACCTAAGCCAAGCTGCCCGGGCAAAGAACAAGCTCCACTGTTCTGGGCTGGGGAGCCAAAGCCCAAGGGCTTCAGCTCCAGGTGGGGGTTCTGTGACCTGACAACCACCACTAAGGGATGAAGTCCTTGGGCTTTGGGCCCAGATGGTGGGGTTTGGGCTTCGGTCCCTAACCCCTGCACGTCTAATGCCAGCCCTGGCGACCTCATTAAAACAGGGTGGCAACCCACTCTGGGGTCCCGACCCACAGATTGAGAAAGGCTGGATTAGGCTACATCCCTGTTCTTCTTGCACATCTTCAGTAAGACTGTCAGGAATATGTTACACAACAAGAGTTCAAGCTGCAGCTTTTTTCTTGGCTTCACGCTTTGTGCATGTTCTGTACCCTTCCAATTCACTGCACAAATATTTCCTGCATCTTAAATAAATGCAGTGAAAGTTCCCTTGGCAAGACCACCTCTGTCAAGAGATCATCTGCTGATAAAAAACAAAACAACTTGGGATGAAACCCCACCACGCGCACACACACAATTTTTTGGTCCCCTACCCACTTACTGTCATGCAAATAAACATCTGGAGACTCTCTGGCTCCAAAGTAGGCCAATATTTACAAAGAGGATACACTGCCTCTGTTGGGAGTTAGCCCAAGGCAACGCTCTGGTTATTTTGATCATTAAAGCTGTTTCCCCCTTGACTAAACCATCAGCACTTCTACAGACTCTCTACTGTCAAGATCAAGCAATGCTGGTTTGCCTTTTAATTTCAAGACATTTTGGGCCAAATCCTCAGCTCTAGTAAATTGGCGTCATTGGAGCTAGCTGATTTATACCAGTGGAGCGTCTGTCCCTTTAACTTAAATACATTTTGCCAACTGCCCAGAAAGAATTGGATGGGGAATGGGGGCAGCATATTTGGTTTCCTAAATTCCCATGAGCACATCACCTTGCTAAATTCATAGGTCCCCACTGGGTCATCTGAAAAGCTGGTCATGGGCAAGGGCTGCAGGCAACCAGTGGGGTGTGTAGCAATGGAGTTTCGCACATCAGTGCTTGCTGCATTGCAGAGATGAGCAGATTTGCCTGTTTCAAATATATCCTTCCATTCTCATTTAGAGAAACTTGGATGGTTTCCTTCACTATAATAGGATTAGAGATGGATTATTTCTGGTGGGAACAAATGCATCTTTCAGGAGCATAACATTCATTTTCCGAGGAACAATGATGGTAGCTAGCATAGAACTCTTCTCTTTGAAGCTGTTCTGGGGAGTTACATTACAGTTAAGACTCCTGTTATAATGGAGAGAATTATACAGAGACTTCGGGGTGGCTGGAAGTGATATTAAAGCAAATGTGTCATAAAAAGAGAAAAATAACCTTACATTTTTCTACAGCACCCTTTTCACCCAAAGGATCCAAAAGAGCTTCACAGGGACAACTGGGAGTCAGGACACCTGGGTTATTTTCCTGCCTCTGCCACTGACTCCCTGGGTGGCTTTGGACAGGTCATTTCCCTGCTCTGAGCCTCAGTTTCCCCCTCAGTAGCATGGAGGTAATGATGCTTCCCTTCCTTTGTAAAGTGCTTTGAGATTTATAGATGAATAGCTCTGTAATAGTTTGTCATTATTGTTAATTTGTTAGTAGTAGTAGTATTAAGATTTACATTTCTATAGCCCCACTGAAATGCCGTCACCTCTGAGGTGGAAAGGTGGAAGCCAGATGGACAAGCAGCATAAAGCATGTTACACAAGTATGGGAACAAGGGAAATTCTGGCCACTGAAGCAAAATGCTTCTTATAAAAATGCCAGGGCTTGTGCGAGTATGTGGGTGAGGAAGAGAAAGAGAGAGGGGAGCTCATTTGTGCTTTGACAAGAGCTGTCAGCTTTCACAGTTTTGGAAGAGTCTGGTGTCCTAATAAAATGCTGCCACTGGGGAGGAAAAAATCTAACTTTTTGCCCACTGCAACTTTGTCATGTGGAAGTTAGTTGGCAGCCCCCACTCTCAGCCTGGGCAATTAGCAAAGAGCAAACTGCTTGGAAGTTCAGACTGTTGACAGGTTCGCTGCAGAAAAGCGCCGGGCTGGAACCTGGTGGGAAATGATGTGCGGATGAAGGAACCTTCAGCCATCAACCTAGAGGTCAAGTCATTACGATAGGAGAATCAAAAAGCGCCACAAGCCATTTATGAGCACCACAGGGGTCAAGCCAGGAGCAAATAATTTTGCTTAGAGCCACTGTGGATAACATATTATTACTTTGGGAGCTATCTATCCACATACATGGAAAGTTCTCTTTAAAAATAACTGCAGCTTGAGCTTTTAAACATTCATATTGTACTTGTGTCATTTATTGCATTTTCAATTATATATATATATATGTGTGTGTGTCGATATATTTTACATACTATATTCATCCATGCCTAGCTAGGAAGCTCTTTGCTGGAGGCAGGTGCAATTCTTGAGGTGAGATAAATTCAGCAGATATATGGTGGTCTACAATATATATTCAATAGGTTACCGTATTGTCCTGGAAAGATCCCCCTCCTCCATCCAGACCAGATTTTGGAACAACCACAATAGAGAGAAAACCTCTGAAGCACCCATACCAGTTTTTACATAAGACCCATTTCAGGAGCATTTAATTAGTGCTGTATAAACCTCCAGCCAAGCTGGATACATTCAGTAAAGCTGTTAGCTCTTTACAGAATCTCAGGGTATGTGTATTAATTTTGGAACCTTAACTATGAAGCCATGATGGCTCCATAATCAAAGGCTCATAGCAGCCTAGGTTCTTGGCTATTCACCTAGTGCTCCATTAAACAATTAAAACTCACCGCACTGGAGAAAACATTAGTATTCTTAGCTTACATGGGGTCCAACTTACTAAAAAGGATACAGACTGTGATCATCTGCAAATCTCCTGCCTCTGACTTCGACCCATAGGAATCTGAAACGTCTCAGGGACTTGTGGCCAACTGATCTTCAGTTGGGACAAACTTCTGCTGCCAAAATAGCTGCTATAGCTTATAGCTGAGATGAACAGGGGCTGTACCCACACATACACTGGTCCTAAATAGGGATTGAATTTGTGTCCATCAGCACCAAATGCACAAGTCCCTGCCACTTGCACTAAAGAGGTAGCTCTTCTTGCTCTGTATAAGTAGAAGGCCAGTAAAGATAGTCTCTTGTATCCATGGAGAGCAATAACTGCTCACAGTGTGTTACGCAATCAGCTGAGCATGAGGTAATGAGCTGACCTTGATGAAAATGAATGGGGATGAGTCAAAATAACTACCCCCACCTTGCTCAGTGCAGAAAACAGAGTGAAAGTTCACAGGCTGCCAAGCACTTCTTGCTGTGCAGAAACTCAGAACTGTGCTAGGACATATCCAACTGTATCCTGGCTTTGGATACATATATTGGGCTCCCATTGGCATCGGTAGGAGCTGCACAGGCATATCCCTACCCAGAATATGGCTGTAGCCGGTTTTCTTTAAAAATCATGTTTCCCATTGCTGCCAACTTGCAGAATAGAGCACACATTTGTGATATTGGCATCTAGAGATGCTCAGGGGCAATGTTCATCCTCTGCATCACTTTTCCTTCTGCTTTATTATGGGGTCAATGATTGGAAAGAATTTTAGGGCCAAATCCTGAAGTCTCTAACTCAGGCAAAAAACCCAGTCAAGGGGCAATATCCTGAGGGATGTTGAGCACCTTTGGCTCTCTCTGGAGCCAATAGAATTTGAAAATGCTCCATTCCAGTGAGGCGTTGACCCAGCAAAAGCTTTTCCTGGGTGAGAGACCCCAAGATTTGGCCTGTAATGTTTAATCTCCTAGGGGATTTAGATACCCAAACTAAGCCTAAATTTCAGTCTTCTGCTAAACGTTCTGCCACCATTGAAATGAGATGAAAACGAGACCAACAGCCTCCAGTGATGAGTTTCTGTAATGCATCAAGCAGTAGCAAAATGGTCACCATCACAAGTTGGCTCAGACATGCCAAAGTTCACTGAGAAAAAAAAAGACATCTGGGCCATATCCATCTGGAGTGTGACCCCAATGCTTTCAGTGTTGGGTCCTTTCCCTATGCTTGATCCTTCATGTGCATGAACCAGACAGCACCTTGTGTGAGTATCTTCTTCATGCTCCATGGGGAAAATACAGTGCTTCTCAGAATGTGAACTTTCCAGACTGACTCACTAAGCAAGATCAGGTGCAGTTGGACTCGTCGCTATGGTCTGCTACCAGCTGTTTCGTGTTTGAAGTGACTCAGCCATCTCCTAGAGCAACCCCGACTACTGGCACCCGACGAAGATTATTTAAAGCTGCTTAGTTCGTTGCTCTTCTTATACCCCAGGAGATGATCTCATGTGTCTCCTTTTATTGGTCATCCTTGCTGGGCAGAGGTTTCATGCTAAACCCTTCAGATAAGACAATAAAATAAGGGCCATGTAGGTTTTGGTAGCTGGCCAAGCTAGCAAATCTTCCCAAAAGGAGAGCTTGTCACCAGCACACACAGCTCTGTTTATCAAGCATAAATCCGGTCTCGCAGCAGCGGTCTGAGAGCTGGAAAGGTCAGTGAGTTTTATAAGTAGGGGAAAGGATTTGTTTTCTGAGTTAGCTCAACTTATTCTTTTCGGGGCCAGATCCTCAGATGGTGTAAATCTGCATAGCTCCATTGAAGTCAACGAGTCTCCTCTGATTTACACTGGCCACGGATCTGGCCCCTAAAGATTTACCTGTCTGCCCTTCCTAAAGGGGAGCAGGCGACAACATTCCTCAGAGACCCTACCGGGCAAGCTTTTGCATCAGAGTTACAGCATTAATAATCTCTGGCACCACCGTCCTAAGGCACTCTGTGCCCCTGATCCTCCATGTGTGATCTTTAAAAAGAAATTATGGTTTTGCCCCAGTTACTATTTTTGGTTTAATATTAATAACATTGTCCCCAAAGCCTTTGGCTGGCTGCAGTGAAGGCCTGTTGACAGTTCCATGCAACGTCATTCACTTGTCCCCCTCCCCAGACCTCATCCACTAGATTTAGCACATGACCTTCTCCCACTACCCATCCTCTGACCTGACTGATTCTGAGGGCTGGATCCATTCCATGGTGGGAATCAGGCCTTAGGAGATGTATCCAGAACTGGTGCAATGGGTTTGTTGAGGGACTTAGAGGAGCAAGTGAATGGAGGTTTTCTGTTACACAGGAGGAGGCAAAGAGCCAGCAATTTACCCTAACCAGGGACATATTAAAGGAGGAGGCCCCCCAATTCTCTAGGGGGACCAAGTGGTCCCCACTGGGTTCTCATTCAGTACAAAGCAGCTTCTACTCCACACCACTGAACCCTGGAGCATGAGCAAGGAACCTCCCATGGGCTTTTCCATACAGAGATGACTGGGGCAGGAGAGGGTTCATGAGGGCTCCCTACAGCCACCAGCTTTGCAATACTGGCTAAACCAGCCCTGCCTGAGGCAGCCATTTTGAACCCCTCCTCAGCTCTCCATGGCTACCATCTCAGCCTGTCATGTTGACAGCCTGTCTTTCTGACTCTGTCATGCACCCAGCTCAGGCCTTGCTACCAGTTCTCGAAAGCCGCCGCAGCTGCAGTTTATTCTGACTGAAAGGACTACAAATATTGTGTGACCATCCTCACTGAAAGAGCGAAACTCTAGTATCCTCAGGGGCTGAACATTTTGGAGGTGGCAGCAAAGGATTCAGGAGTGAAAGTGTTGAGGCTGTCTGAATTAACCAGAGCTGAGTCTGAGGGGCTAAAGTTGGATCTGGATTTCCAGTGCCATAAGGCTGGGGGGTGTTCAGAGCTGAGGGTTGGGTTCAAGCCCATCTCCAACACTACCACAAGAAGACCTTCCTGAGTGAGGTCCTGATCCAAACCCACTGAAATCAAAGGGAGAGTTTCTACTGACCTCAATGTTCTTTGGATCAGGCCATGAAATAGATATATTTTCTGGGATCCACAGTGACAACTAGTGGGGCTGTTTTAGGGTACCTGAAGAGGAGAGTCTGTCTGCAACACCTCCTGAAAGGCACAGCACCCAAAGAATTTCCATATGGCTTTAACAGCAGGTAGGAAAGACATACAGACAAGGAGGGAGAAAACAGGGACAACCTTTGAAACTGCAGCACTACACTAATGCTAATGGCTATGCCTGGATTAGGTGAGGCAGTTCCAGCAAAAAAAGTTAACGATTTGAACACTGGCATTTTCCAGACTCTCAACTACATGAATTTCTTTGAGAACATGGGCTCTTATCCTGGGGGTTGCGACCCTCTGCATGTAAATGAACAGGTGTCATAGGATCGTGGTCATTCTGCCTTTTCCAGATTGCTAAATGGCTGGATTGGAAGAGGGCACCCATTATGGGAAAGGTGGAGAACCACTGGAGGATGCATACACGCTAGAGATAGACCTGAGCTCCAAAGCTGAAATCTGGGTCCCAGTTCCAAACTTCTCTTCACATAGAGTTCAGGGATTTTGATTCAAGCCCATTATAGAAAAGGGGCCAACTGCAAAATTCACTTCCCATAGTTAATATAGACACATAAGGGGCATGAGTCTGCTCTCCCACTGGGCTAACACCATTGCCTTCAGTGGAGTGACTCCTGATTTGCATCGATGCAAGAGGGAGCAGAATCAAAGCCCAGTGTGTTTTCACCACTCCCTAAGGGTTTCTCCATGCTGGCATCTAGCATATCTGAGCACAAAATGTCTCAGAAGCATTAGGAGCTGCTTCTTGTAGACACAGGACATTTGCTTGGGAGATACTAACAAAACTCTACAGCTTGTTCATTTTCAGTTGACAGTGCAGCAGTGAGACAACTTAAAAACACAGAGCCAAATCCTGCTGCCTACTTACTCCTGGGAAACTGAGGGCAGGACCTGGCTCTTGATTTGGAAATCTCCTTCAGAGTCTGTCCAGGGGACATATTCGAGCAAGACAAGGACAGCTTTCTGGTGAATGAAACTTTTACCCAGTAAAGAGACAAAAATCTCTCTCTGCCACGGATGGCTGTGAGGTCCAAGGCCAAGCACCTTTGAGACTGGGGATCTGTGCTGAACCACCATAGCACCCAGGATAATGCCTGTTTGTGGCTCTTCTGTAAGGGTCATTCTGAGCTTCAGCTTTTTTCCAAGCCAGGCAAGTCTCTAGGAAAGAAGAAGGAGGAGAAAGAAAATGAGAGAAGTTGCAGGATAAACGTGTGAACACAAATTAACCAGCTTCCTCCGCCTTCTCCTCCGCCTGCTGCTGACATCGATGAGCGAGCCCATCATTCACATCCCAGGAGCACCTCCTTCTGCCAGGACACCTTCCCCAGCTCATCTATCAAGCACTGTGGGAGGGCCACACTGAGCAAGACAGCCTGCCCCCTGGGAATGTTGCACTGACGTGAACACCTCGTTTCCCCTCCCTGGCTCCAGTCACAGCTATTGTTGCTAACGGGAGCTGTGTGCTGATGGTTAGATGATCCTGGCTGGAATTCCCTCTGCTACAGTAACCAAGAGCATCCTATAAACTTGAGCTTGCTCCTTTCAAGTCCCCTAAGAAACTGACTGTCCTCTTATAGATGCCAATGAGGTTGTTATACAGGGAAGAGAGGAGGAAACCAAATTTATTCAGGTGCAAAAGGCGTTGTATAACCAGAGGTGCTGGAACTAGGGGTGCTAAGGGTGCTGGCACTGCCGCACCCCTGGCTTGAAGCGGTTTCCATCATGTACAGGGTTTACAGTTTGGTTCAATGGCTCTCAGCACTCCCCACTGTACAAACTGTTCCAGTGTCTCTGTGTATAACTGACTCCACTTGGACCAACAGAGAATTTGAACACAAGACCTTCAATACTCAAAGCACAAGCTGCTACCACACAGGCTAAAGGACTAAGCCATTAACTAGGAGCAGTAGTAGAATCATAAGTCTTTTATATGGACCACCCACTAGAAGGGAACAAAGATCGGCAGTCTCCTTGTGGAGGTCACACTTAGAGCTGGTCAAGAATTTCTCAGCAAAACTTTTTTTGTTGAAAAAGGCCGATTTGTCCAAAGCAAAACTGTTCATGAAGAAGACGAGTGGTGTGTAAGCTTGAAAGCTCATCTCTCTCACCAACAGAAGTTGGTCGAACAGAAGATATTCCCTCACCCACCGCTTTTCAAAGGAAAACGATGTTTTATTCAGAAATGTTAGTAAATTTAGACCAAAAAAAAAGGTTAAAGGGGAAAGTTTCAAAATGGAAATGAAACGTTACAATTGATCCAAACTGTTCTCCCCACCCTCCCCCGCTTCCCTCATCCAGTTTTTCAGTTAGTGGAAGTTTTTGAGATTTCAATTTTTCATCCTGATTCAGGACATGAAAACATTTTGAAATCTCAAAAGTTCTCACAGGAGAGGAACCCTGTTTCCAGCGGCCCTAGTTGCACTTGGAGGATTAACTATCGACAGTCAAGTGTAGGAAACTCAGCTTTGCTTTTAGGAGTTAAATGAACATGCTGGTCCTCCTATTCCAGGGTTTGGAGCATCAGTCTTGTGACTCCCTTCTCTCCCCTCACCCCCGACCTGTGCACCCACCAGTGCAGCAGGAGAGCAAAATAAGCATGGGACGCAGATGTGATGGCAGGGTGCCTCTTCATGGTTACAGAGATCAGAGAGCAGAAATGGGATTGATTCCCCCTGAGACGGGATCTCAGGCAAAGGGCAAAAATATCATACCAAGTTCAAACCAGGGCTGGGATCCAGCGATGTGAGTGAGCGGGTAAATGTGACACACCTGGGACAAGTCTCACACTGACGTCTCCTGCTCTGCACTGGGCTCTTCTTTTTTCCTCTTCATCTTGCAGAAGCCGTGGAGCCCACAGAAGCAAGCGAAGGTGAATTGGGGCATCCCCTATGGCAGGTCAGGCTCAGGAGCATCCAAAGGAAACCTAGTTGGGGACAGGAAGAGGAAAGAAAGAGAGAGTTTTTGAAATCAGAGCAGCTCTTGCTGATGGCTGGGAAGGAGGGTGGGCAGGGATGGTCAATCACTGCCTTCCTTTGCAAGACACACTTCCCCGCAACCCCAGATGCAGAACTCCTGGGCCCCGGCAGCCTCCTCTCCCAGTGCAGAACCTCCTATCTCCAGCCTTCCCCATGCCAGATGCCCCCAATCACATTCTCCAAAATTTTCTTTTCCAGTAAAAGAAGAGGGGGTTGAACCAAACACATGCTGCCCGTGGAAGCCTGTGAGCTGTAATTCCCACATGCACAGAAACGTAAATAGTTTGCACAGTCTGCTAAGCTAATGAATATTACAGGGACCTTAAGCTTAGGCTCATTGGGGTGTTTTAACAAAGCTTAGCGATATATACCCAGCAACCGCAATTAATGAGAAGCAGCTGATATCAAAGCTCAGTGTCTCCTTGTCCATTTTCAGTGGATCAAATCATGCCCCAAAGCACAGCCCACATTAGGGAGTAACAGCTCTAACAGCTGCAAAATGTAATTATGCAAACAAAAACCTTTTTTTTAAAGACATGGAAGGGAAAAAATAACATCTGAAGTCAAACCCACCTGCGCTTTCCCCCATTTTAATTTTTAGCATTTCTAACTTTGCAAATGACCAAATCTAGTTTTGCTAGTGAGAAAGAGGGTAACTGATTAAAGTGCTGGCAAGCAGGAGTCTTGAACACTAAATTGATACATTCTTATGGCTAGGTCAGTCTAATCTCTGAAATACAGAGAGTCCTGAAGGAAACTTCAACTGGCCCCTCATCCCTATCTCAGCAAGGAAGGCAGTGTGAGCTAGTGAACAGGGCATGGGATTGGGAGCTTGGACTCTTCCAGGTCTGTCACTAAATTACCATATGAATGAATCACTTAACTCCGCTGTAAAATGGGGATAATGAAACTCATCCAAGCTTCGAGATCCACGAGTGGGAATTGCTGTATAAATTCTAGCATAAGCTCCAGTGGGGCAACTATTGCCCATAGTGGTTAGCAATGAACCATAGCTTCTGACACTGGTGAGCTGCTAACAGAAACAGGCCTGATTCATACATCCCGTAACTTTGCAGAAATTCAGAACTGGACCTGTCTCTAACTTACACGGGGACACTTAGGAGAAAAGTAAGGAGAACCTCTTTAACTGCATTGAATTAAACTGAACACACTGGGCCCAGTGCTCCTCTTTGGCCCTGAGCCACCAATGCACTTTTGCACGTGCTTCTCAACGAGGAGTCCCATTAAATAGGTGCTTGAGAGATTTGCTGGTCGGGTCCAGAGTGGGCGCCAAATAAGTCCACTGAGTGAGAGCAGGGTTTGGCCCAAAGGAGATTTTGCAAGAGAAATAGCCTATATATTGGCATGTGACTCCGCCCCTTCCCACTCACAGGGTTTCAAAATATCCCAAGCTGACAGTTACCCCAATGGAGAGAGTGCAGCTAAAATCCCACTCGGAGTGGCTGCTTGTCAGCAGCTCAGCTGGCTCTCAGGGGCACATGCTAAGCTCCTCGAGGGGGCCATGGAGAATGTTTGACTGACCTTCCGGCTTCCAGCACAGCCATTCAGTACCCATTAAGAGCCCTTCAATTCCCAGCACTGTCATTCCGACATGGCAATGAAAATCACATTATTCCCATCCAGTAACCTGGGAACTAGATACCAGAGCGCCGCTACCTAGTGGGCTGGCTTTGTCCTCTGTGCTTTTGCCTGACTTTGTCGTTCCAATCAGAGCCCAGCTACTAATATAGAGCAGATAGCAAGCAAGGGACGGAGTCCCTTTAATACACTTCTCCAGCCGCCCACCTACCCACCTTCCCCTTCATTTGACAGCCTTCTGTCTATCAGGCTCCCAAATTAAAAAGGCCCCAATGCTACCTCTGAGGCTCAGAGTCACGAACAATGACAACAGGCTCCTTAATGAGTCTTCCTGTCTGCAGGGTTTTTTAGCATAGTGGCAGCTCTGTGCATCCCTCTCTGTGCTGCTGCTTTTTATTATAAGCCAGCAAAAGGGTCTTCTGAGGTAACAGCTGGCAGGGAGCAAAGTGCCACTGGATGAAGCTGTCTGAAGACGAGATCTGAAGCTAGCTCTCTCTCAGCGTAGCTACACTCTGTGACTTTAGGTGGAGAAAGGAATTCTCTGCAGAACCGGTCTGGTATACTTGCAAATCTGCACTGAGAGAAAGAGCCAGTGAAAATGCCTTGATTGTTTTACACTGAGGTAACTGCGCCAACCTCAGATGCTGCTGATTTACGCCAGTGTAAGCAAGTGGAGAATCAGGCTCAGCGAACCTACTTCAGCTCCTGTTGCAGACAGTGGGCCAAGTTCTGCCCTATGGACCCGATCTAGCTCCCATTAAAGTCAATGGAAAGACTCCCATTTGACTTCAATGGCACTACTGCCTGTGAAACCTCAGCTGATGTCAGTAGGTGTAAATATGGCTCATCAGGAGCCAGATGGGGCCCCGTGTTTGAGTCAATGAATATTTTTGTAAAGATAGAAAAATCCTCCTCAGCCCCTGCACCCAAATACGTTCATCCCCCAACATCAGCGATGGGCCTGAACAAAATCACCAGATCTGTCTCAAATTTGGGGGTGGTCAAAATCTGAATCCAGATTCAAATTTCTCAGCATATACATTATGTGGGCCCAACTCTAGCTAAAAATTCCTCCTGAAACCCAGGTGTACTGCAGAACTTCAGGACTGTTAAGATTTGTAAACTATTTAACAGGGTTTTACCACCTGCACCTAAAATGGGCAAACATATTTTGGGGATATTTAAAAACCCAGAGGCCAGATCCTTAGCTCATGTAAATCAATGTAGCTCCTTTGGAGTCAATAGTGTTAGGCTGATTTACACCAGCTGGTGATCTGGCTCCCAGATATAGGGAAAACAAAAGCTAGCCCATAATATCCATCAGAAGTAGGTCCTAGAAATGGTACCCTTTTGAAAGTACAATTGTGAGCATATGTCAAGGGTAACAACGCTCCACCATTTTTAGGGAAATGGGACATTGGGACAATTTCCAGGGAAATTTCAAGACACGCTGTCAAGATAAAAATCTGAAGTCATAGTGCAATGAACCTGGTACCTCACTATTGGGTAGTTTCCTTGCACCCCGGATGAGCTAGATGAAAATGATCTAGTAATATTCACCACTCACATAAGAAGCATAAAATTAATTGAAGCTTGAGGAGTTGCAACCATTTATGCGAGTGGTGAATTTCAGCTCAAATACTTTAGGGTCCAATTCTGTCCCTTCGTACACGCAGACTAACCTCATTGAAGTCGGTGGGAATTTGGACCTGAGCCAAAGTTCACTGAAGTCAGTGGGAGTCAAATCCAGTGACTTCGGTGGGCTTTGAAACCTGCACTACTCAATGGGCGAGAGTCTGATACCTTATGCTACAAGTAGCTCTGTGAAATCAGTGGGCTGCCCTTTGAGTAATGTATTATTCAGTGCAGGCAAGGCTATCAGAATCAGACCCAGTATGAGAAAGGATGGCAGGATCAGGCCCTTACATTGTTACCATTTAAAATACTTTTACAAGTCAGATTTGTTTCCCATTATTTATGCTGCTGGTTTCCAAATTTTTCAGCATGGACAATGAAACTCGACAGCTCAGTTTGACTTTTGTTCATAGCTAGTTTCCGTTTGTTTTTCTCACGCACAACACTATTGCATTTCCAATACTCCAAGGAAATATTAAAATTTAAGAAAAATGAAAACGGGATCTTCTTGGATTTTAATATTAAAAACCCATGGACATGTGTTTAATATTATTAATCCCTGGTGTGTGCAAACCAACAGAGTTACCCCAGTGCTAAATTCAGCCCATTATGTCTTGTAAAATTCATTGCATTTTGCGCCCAAATGAATTATTATTACTGATATTATAGTAGCACCTAGAGGCTCCTTCGTGCTAGGCACTGTACATACATGGCAAAAGACAGTCTGTGCCAGAGAGTTTACAGTCTAAATAGACGGGGGGGTTGGGGGGGGGGAGGAGATACAGAGGAGCAAAGTGACTTTCTTAAGGTCACCTGGCAGCTCAGTGGCAGATCCAGGAGTAGAATTCAGGGGCCCTGGACCACACCATATCCCAGACCATGCTGTCACTGTACAGTAAGTGTGAGTACAATAGGTAGATAGTGTGTCCCTTTAAGCCCAGTCACGCAGGTAGTTCTAACAATAGATCTCCCCATTCTCTGGTCAAGCTGTGTCAATCTTGGCTCTAACATGTATCCTGGGCAACATCATTCTGCCAGCATTTCCTTTTGCTAACTATCTGCCACTGCATACGTACCCACAATGAGCCAGCAGCTCGCATAAGGCGCTGGCAAGCCTGACATAACTGATAGGAAATCCTTATTCTAGGCAAATGGCCACCTAGAAGGAACTAAAGACAAGTTTTAATCAAGCTGAAGCTGGAGATAACAAACATTTCGCATATGGTCTGTACCGCAGCCATGGAATTTCCTGCTGAATTGACATTTTCCTGCCCAGCAACGGGCTGGTATTTACTGTTGGTGCTCTGCATCTCAGCCCCCTGGGCCGGGTTCAAAGCACGAGGAGCCTGATCCAAAGCCCATTGAAGCTTGAGCCTTTTCATTGACTTTGATGGGCTTTGGATCAGGACGTAGGCAACCAGGGAGACAATTGGCCAGATCCTCAACTGGTGTAAATTGATTTAGCTCCAGGGGAGTCCCTGCTGATTTACATCAGCTGAGGATCTGGCCCCATCAGAGCTTCCAGAGGAAACCAGAGGTGACAAAAAAGTAATGGCCAATACCAAAAGGAAGAGTAACCATAAAATAGCTCCGAAGTGGCTACCATTGACTGTGTGGATGGGACTTTGCTCACGGTACAACAGGTCCAATCAGGGTGCCGGCTCCAGCTGGACAGGCCTTTGCTCTGCCTGCTTATGTCTCCAGGGCCTCATCCTTGCTGCTGTTGAAGCTGATGGCAAAACTCCCATCAACTTTAATGGGAGCAGGTTCAGACCCTCATTCAAAAGGAGCGGGGAATGGGAAAGGCAAAACTGCTGAGGATTCTTGTTGGACGCTTGCATGACTTACCCTTCCCAGCTCAGAATCAGCAAGAGAGGAAGACGGCAGCTACTACCACAAATGGAGCCCAGGACTCAAGAATCCAGAGCACCTGGAGAAGCTGCTCAGATCCAGCAAACACATGGTCCTTGTCCTTATACAGCCACCTCCAGTTCACTTCACGAACTCATTTTAGGCCAAGACTCTTCCCCTTCTGTGCTACACTTTCTCTATTAAACAGGGGTAAAAAATTACTTACCTGACCTCACAGGGAGGCTTAACTAACAAACATTTGCAAAGCACTTTGGGATCTTTAAATGAAAGTTGCTATGGGAAGTGCAGACTGTTATTATTATCAATATGCTGTGGCCCTGTTTCAGGACACTGAAATAGACGGTCAGATTTCCTTACTATGGACCTACAAGCAGGCTCACCCCAGTTCTATGATATTTATTCTGCCAACACTTGCCACAGCATCACTCGGGTACCTTTCTCCATGGATATTAGCGGATCCTGGGACAGACTGACTTAGCTGCAGACACAAAACCATCATCAGAACCTGGGCGGTCTGACTGACAGGACCCCAGCTTCCATTATGGAGCTATTGATGTCTTTAGGGAAACTTGTCGCACGGAGGCTTTTAAAAGTGACCCTTCTGCCTTCCATTCAGGGAGCAGACAATGATGAATGAGCCTGGAAGAATGGAGGCAAGCACAAACTGAGCCTAATGCTCCTGTTCGTCTTGAAAAGGTAGAAAAAGGATCTTGAAGGAGCAAGGAATAATTAAAAAATAAATGAACTAGCTTCATTAGCGGTGACAGAAGCCCTGTTTGATTTGCAAGAGCTGGGCATGCTTCACAGAGCTGCACTGCCCTTTCTATTCAAGGGAGAAGATCCTTTGGATAAAGCCCCGTGCAGCAGAGAAAAAATGCAGGATGCATTAAAAATGTTAAGCCAGAGAATTCTCTTTAGTCAATTGCACAAGCCCCGGCCGTGTTTGTCACTGTCACAGTGATGAATTGGGAGCTGTCTGAAATCAGCATGCTCACTTTAATAATGTCACTTTCTCTGAGTCCTAATAAATGTGTTTCTGAACCAGCTGGACAGAACCTATTCCTTAGCCCAGCAATTACTGCTTTCCCTGGGTTTTGCTTTTCAACCCCGGCTATTCTTAACAGCCAGGTCAGGCTGATGAAATGGGAAATCTTTATTTTAGCTTAGACTTTCCACGCTGTCTTTTCCTCTCTTTCTCAGTTGTATGTCAAGAAGCAGTGTAATCTTGTGGTCAGAGCAAACGAATGGGAACTGGGACTTCTAAGCTTTATTCCCAGCTCTGCCACGGACTCACTGTGTGGTCCTGAGGTAGTCACTTCTCGTAGGGCCTGTCTACACTGAGGATTGGTGCACTAGGACAAACAACTAGTGTAGACATGGTGTACCAGGGCAACATGTCTACAAACCCCTAGTGTAGACATGGTGCACCGATGATGCAACATGTCTACACTAGGGATTTGTACTAGTGCAAAAATTGGTGTAGCTAGAAGGGTGCAAAAATCCTCAGTATAGAGAAGTCCTCAATCTCCCTATATGTAAAATGGTTAGTGTATTTATTAGTTACCTCCCAGGAGGGTTGTGTGGCTTAATGAATAATGATAAAGTGCTATGAGATCTTAGTTAGACAAGCACAAAGGGACAAATTTCTGATGTGATTTACACTGGTTTAAATTCAAAGAAAGTCCACTAAAGTCAATGGGCCTGAATCACTGCTGCCCTGCCCCTTGTGCAGCGATTTACACCAGTGAAATGTGAAAGTAAAATGCTACCATTGCATTCTGATAACATTTTGCACCTGCTTTACAATGATATAAATGACAATGGAAGGTGAAGGGTGACAGTGAATTGGGTCCAGAGGAGTTACTACAGGAAGAACTGAACAATAAGAGTGTCTACCTGGGGAGTTATACTTGTATAACTTGTAAAACTCGCCCATGTAGACAACCTCTGAGATAAGAATCTGATACTGCAATAAAAGATGTGTATATTTGTCCCTACTGTTTATTCCTCCCTTGAAGTCATAGGACTAAATTTATCTACAGGGCAACTCTGCTACTGTCAGGTTGACCAATCACCTGCATCTTGTGGTATCATGTATTGTTACCCTTAAAACAGCTACAGTCATACCCACTGAGCTCTGCTTTGGGTGAGGGAAGAATCAGGTGAACCCTCTTTTCACACGGCTAAAAGCAGAGTTGCACTGAAAGAGGTGGTTTGTCATGATGTGTCACTGGCCCTTTAATTGTCCTGGCAAAGGTTTGCACAGAAATTCTGAGGTTTCAATTCATGTGATTTTTATGCCACTCCAGTTTTGCTTTTCTGAGAATTGTGATCAAATTTGCTTTTAATTCCCCCACTAGAAAAATGTTAAATTTTACACTTTGAACTCTGAATTTTAAAGCTGCCTTTTGCCCCCAGCAAGAAAATTCTTCTCGGGAAGCAGGCTGATTTTCAATGGAAATGGGTCCCGTGTTTTTGCAAAAAAATTTGTGAGGTGAGACCAATGTCCTGGTAAAATGACCTAGTACTGGAAAGTGCCCAAATACCATGGTGATGGGTGTGGTATGAGGACCTGAATAGAATAAAATAGCTTGTAATGAAATATGAAAAAATGCCTTCAAATTTCAAGTTGTTTCCCCTTCATGGTAGATATTTCAGCCATCTCTGACCTTTATGGCCAAGATTTTCAAATGTGATCAGTGATTTTGGGAGCCTGATTTGAGACACCTTAAAAGAGCTGGACAAGTAGACAGTGCTGAGCACCCATCCTCTGACCATCAGGCCCCTTTCAGGTGTCTCACGTGGGGCACCCCAAACCACTGTCACTTTTTAAAACCTTGGGCTTCAAGCAGGGCTCCAGACCCCAGCGCGCCAAGCGCGCGCGTGGGGCGGCATTTTCCTGGTAGGGCGGCAGGCGGCTCCAGCAGACCTTCCGCAGTCATGCCTGCAGGAGGTCCAGCGGAGCCGTGGGACCAGCGGACCTCCCGCAGGCATGACTGCAGACGGTTCGCTGGTCCCGCGGCTCGGGTGGACCTCCCGCAGGCATGACTGTGGATGCTCCACCGGAGCCGCGGGACCAGCGAACCCTCTGCAGCTGCGGGAGGTCCACTGGAGCCGCGGGTCCAGCGGACCCTCCGCAGTCATGCCTGCGGGAGTCCGCTGGTCCTGCGGCTCCGGTGCACCTCCTGCAGGCATGACTGCTTGGTGCGGCCAAATTCCTAGAGCCGCCCCTGGCTTCAAGCGTGTCAGAATTGTGAGCAATGCCCCAGCATAGAGGCCTACGTTAAGAGATTTATGACATTTTTTTCACACTGTAATCCAGTTCCAAAAGCCAGCAGACTCTGGAAAGCACAGATCTGGACTCAAATTGGGCTGGGTTGATCTTTACTCTTGACTGTTGCAACGAATCCAGTCACCTAGGCCTTTAGTAGTCACTACTGCACAGTGTGTAATGAGGCCTTAAGAACTTAATAAAAATTACAGGGATAGAATCCAGAGCCACTGGCTCTAAAATCTATCACTTAAAATAATGGAGCATCTATCTCCTTTAGCTGTTAGCAGTACAGGGCCATACTGATTCCATCCAGGAGAGGGCATGCCTCACGTACGCGCCAGCCACTTCATTACACTCCTCTGTATGCCAGTTGCTGTATCGCTGGCTAATTTTACCAGAGTATCCACATTATTTAATCTGTTTTTTTATTTCCACTTCTAAAATTATGGTTATTATTTTTTCACACACCCTGGATGCTCCCTCATTATAACCAACCTAAGGCAAAACCCAATTAAGAGCAGCAACCCATAATTTACAGCGGGATACTTTTTTTAAACAGAAGAGACCGGAAAAGGACTAAATCAAAAAGAAATTCTGTCCCTTTAAGAGGAGATAATGAACCAAAGCACTGTTTCTTGGGCCTGCATGTTTGCTGAGAATTGCTAATTAAAACATCACTTCTGTAAAGTATGCTGATCCCATTGATTCTTCCCCCCACACAGTTAATTTGCTGCTAGGAAGGCAAAGTCACAAGGGTCCTCATTATAAAATTTTCACTGGCTGCAGCTAATGGTTGTAATTAATAGGTGCAATAAATTTCAAATGGCCAGCCAGGGTGTTCATTAGTTTCAGGCTGACTCAGCACCAGTGGGGTAGCCTGTTACTTAATAACCCATTTTCAAGTAGACGTGGCAGCAGGGGCCAGGGGGAGGCATCCCATGGTATATACAGTAGATCCATATCTTTCCATAGATAGCAGAGCCGAGTGAATAGTTCACAGCAAAAAAATTGTTTGTCCCTTTTTGTCCTACTTGTGAATTTTCCAGGCAAAACTCAAAAGGCATGAAGACACTTAGCAAGTCAAATGGGGCCAGGTTTTCTAAAGAGCTCAGCCAGCAACATGAGCTCTTTTGAAAATCTCTCCTTTAATCTCTCTGCGACTCAGTTCCCCATCTGTAAAATGAGCATAAAAAATCCTTCCTTTCTCCCACCTTTTGTCTGTCTTATCTATTTCGATTGTAACGTCTTTGGGGCAGGGACTGTCTTGCTGTGCTTATGTACAGCACCTCACACAATGGAGCCTCATTTATGTTAAGGTGTTACCGTGACACAAACAAACCATAAATAATGTGACTCCAGGCTTAGATCAAATGCCAACAAAATGGCTTGCGTGAACCACAGAGCTACACGGGTCTGAGCGAAGCCCCAGTTGTACAGATGTGTCTCTGGGTCTGATTGCCAGTGAAATGGACTTGGGCATGTCTAGCACATCTCCTGGTCCTTATTTCTCGGGCAGTATGAGCTGATGGGAGCCTGACATAAAGAGCCTGTGTGGTGTCATCTGGGGGGGGATTTTTTTTTTTAAATATTTTCTTTTTTCAGACGAGGCCTAGCCAAAGGAATGTTAACAGCTGGCAGATGCACAGACATCCTGCAGCACCTCTGCATTCTAGTTCTACCATACCTAGTGTGTGACCTGCCCTCGCCTGCAGACCTCTCATCACCCATGAAACCTTCCTTGTTGCTGAATGAAGCTCCCGAACTTGTGAAGTGCTGAGTGTGCTTCATTCCCAGGACTGAACTCTTAGTCGAAAAGTCCCTCATGACTGGAGAGGCAGCATGTCCAGCTATATCCTTCATAAGCCCCTTGGCTTTCCTCCTGAGTAACCCTATTTGCAAAGGCTTCCCACAGAATCTATTGTAGCTGTGGGTCGGATTTCATGAGGTGCCAGGTGCTTCCTGCAACATGCTCAGCACCCTCACCTCTGACTGACACCTCTGGGAGTTGAGGGCTCTTGGCACTGTGCTGAAGTAGTGCGGCACATTGCAAGGTCAGGCCCTGAGGCTGGATGGACCGGGTCAAACAAAAGAAGAACCGATCCGAACCATTGCAATGAAAGCTTAGAAAATTGAGGAAACTCGGTCTCCATCCAATGTACACCCATAAATGAGGATGAGGCAGGAGGGAAGGAAAAATGAACTGCAAATCTCCTGACATTTCCCCCTTCATTATCCATGGAACAAATACAGTGTGGGCAAACTTCCCCATCACTAGCCCAGCAATGCACCGCGGCTTCCCCCTGGAAAAAAGGACCATGACTAGGATAAAAGAGAGGAGCTCAGTCTCCATGACCCATTCAGTGCTTGATCCCTCTACTGAGACTGCCAACAGTGGTCCAGTTAGGATGAGCGGGATTTTTGGACACTTGCCCATGAGTAACTGGACTGAGACCCATCAATGCAAAAGACACAATTAAAAAGAAACTGGAACTACACAACGACCCACCTTGAGCTGAGAACCTCTCTACGATTCTCCACCCAGTTGATAGGGATTTTCCCATGGTGAGCAGGTGGCAAAGCAAACTCTGGATGAATAAACTGGCCAGTTTTGTCCCTGACATTACTGCAGTGGCTTCATTGGGATGGATGTGGTCCAATGTACTTGGGTCCTGATCTCCAGCCCACTGAAGTCAATGGAAAGACTCCCACTGACTTTAATGACCTTTAGATCAGCCCCTTAATGATAAGATAGAGGGGACTGGCTAACAAGTGAAGGTTGGAATGGTCTCTGGGGCCCATTGAGACAGAACAAAATAAGAACAGCAGCTTCTTCCTTCCTTGTATCTTATCCCCCAACAGCCTCAACTTAGAGCCAGTTAAATGAGCTTGAGGTGATTGAAGGGAAAGAGAAGCAGCCTCTTCCTTCATTACCCAACTGCTGCAGCTTTAATAAAGAACGGCTTTTCAGTTTGTTATCATCTGGCTGTAATTAAAATATTAATAATTGCAACTCCCTCCCTGGAGTCATTTATCATGGTCTGCAGGGAAATTGCCCCTGCTCGTGGGATTGTCTTCCATGTGACCAGCTTACCCAGCAAGAAATCCAGAGCTCCAGCTCTGTCTGTAAGTAGGAGGAAGTGTGTTAACACAGGGTGCAAGTGTGACTTTGCCCTAAGCCCTGAGTAAGTTATCCTGCCCCCGGAGCAGACCAGCAGGCAGATTGTGACTTAACAAGAATTGCCCCTTGTTTTGGTAGAAATACCCTGTTCCGGGCTACCTGAACAGGTGTGTTGGCTGGCACATAGGGGAGGGATGTGGCACCAAGATTCTGCCAATGCATACGGGGTAAGAGAGATATAGCTTCCCTGTACAAGCTGCTCTCACCTATAGGCAGCTGCCAATGCTGGGATGCATAGGTGTGTCCTACTGTCCTGCACAAGCCAAGCTGCCATCTGGCCCATAACAAATACTGGCTAGGGTTTAGGTTGTCAATAGGTCATGGATGCTCCTAGTAGCTTGACTGGCCCTACTCTTTAGTTCTCGGTAGCTCTGAAAGGAATTAACAGTATTGTAGCAATCTGATTGCTCCCGTCTCTTTCTTTTCAGGGCAGGAGACAGCATTATTGAAATGACAATAAATAGCACGGGAAAAACAATGAAGCTCTTCCTTTTGTTAGGGATGAGATTTCCAAAGCAGTCCAGGGGAGTGAGACCCATCTCTCCTGTTAAAAGTAATGGCAGGTGTGTGTACAGTCTTCAAGGCTGCTTTGAAAATCTCACCCTACGTTTGTCAGTTTGACTAGTCATTTTATTTTTGTTATAACCACAGTGGCAGAGTTGGCCTGAGAGTCTTTGCCTTGTCTCCTAGAGAGCTAGGTCACAGAGTCCTGGCTGGGGTCAGAGGTGGAAGGGTGGCTGGAGAAGGGATTTCTACTACATTAAACAAAAGCTTTGAGATGTTTCACTTCAAAGGGAAGATGACAACAGAAACTCATCCTCTCCTTGCTGCTTTGGGAGGCAGGGATGTTATTAACCTCATTGACCCTAATTCAAGCTCTGGAAGCTAGGGCCCAAAAGTCTGCTCCTGGATGTGGTCAGTAAGGGCTTGTCTACACTTGACGGTTAATATGGATTAAGGGAGTGTGTAGATAAAAGCTCAATAGTTATTCCTGAACAATTCCATGTGTGGACACCCTTAGAGCTGGTCTACACAGGGACTTATTCCCGATTAATTTATTCTGAATTAGCTTAATTCATTTTGAAAGTGGATTAAGTTAATTCAGAATAAGGTACTCTTATTCAGGAATAAGAGCCTCTACACAGGAAATTATTCAGGAATAGCTATTCTCATTTAAATTCACACCCTACCTTCACCCAAATTAACTTCTTTGTGTAGACAAGTCCTAATATAGGCGCTTAGACCAGCAGGCAAAGGTTGCTTTCATTGTAAGGCCGCATGAGCTACTTTCAACTCTTGGATGACAACCAAGCCCATAGCTCACCTGACCTGGAAGTCTTACCTCTTCTTCAGTAGATGCTTTGCAACCACCCTTGCTAGCATCCATTCCTGCAGCCACTTGTCCCAAGTCTTACTATGCCCTTCATGCCTCCTATGAGGTCTTGTTTCAAATGCTCCTTCTGCCGCAGTCCCCAAGACACTCCTCCTGAGAACCCCTGCAAGGTCAACCCCGTTTCCATTAGTGATGGGCCTGAAATAAAAGCCCAAAACCAAAACAACTCTGATCTTTTTGGGTTGCTTGATGTTTGAATCAGGCCAATGGCAGAGACAGGCCCAAATATGCTGTGGGTAAAACACATGCTCTAGCTCAGCTAGAAGGAATGGGCTTGATGCAGTTCCCATAGGGTGAAAGTCTATGGCCTGTGCTTTGCAGGAGGTCAGATCAGATGATTGTAATTGTCTCTCCTGGCCCTAAAGTATATGAATCAATGCTGCTGTCATTATAATGGACCAAACCAGATGCAAATACTCCTCAGACTTTGGAGTGTTCAAAAATCAGAATCCAGGTCTTGCAGCTTGGGTTGTCTCTGGCTTGGCAAGAAAATATTCCATCTGAAAAAAAAATACTAAGGGAGAAAAAGACTTTGTGGGATGTGTTTGGCCCTAGATCCATTTGTTTTTGACCGACAGAGGCCGTGATAAGTTATCAGACCCAGCCGTCACCCTCCTACCCCAGCTGGGTTTCCATCGAATGCAGTGTTGAAAACATACATGTTGTTGAGTGTTTCTCTCTCTTTCGTTTTTAAGCACCTGCTTTGCTAAAAGAAAAATCAATAGTATAAAGGAGAGTCAAAGCGAGTCTCAGGAGATGAGTATCTAGCCTGCGTTCTGCAGACAGGCTGCCAATAATCTTGTTCTGATCAGCTTTGCCCAACAGCCACCGAAATATTAATGGGGGCTACAGCCGCTTCTGTTTGGGTATTTGAGATCCTTTGCAATCTCTTGGAGCCTGTTGACAATAAGAAGCAATTACCACTTAAAAATTGTGCCTGTAAACAAGTGCCAAATTCCTGGCATCCTGATTATAAAGGTGGCATGTTGTGCACTCCATATTCATGAAACAAAGATACAAATTAACCCAGCCCGGCGGTTAGATTAGCCGCAGAATGAAGCGTTGCAATTACCGGAGATGACTGAGGCTAATCAGGATGAACGGGTACAGTGTAAGGAGAGCTGGGATCCTGGAAGAACTGTTTCCCCAATCCTTTTCAGCAATGTTCCCCATTTAAATCCCCTATCACTATGAAAGTGTGGGGGCCCCCAGAGCAGCTGCACTGATCATTAGGAATTCATTCAGGAACAGCCTGGCGATCTCAGGGCCGTGCATTCCACAGGAGTTTTGCCACAATTCAAGATGGGTTAATGTACCATTAACAGGAAAAGGGGATTTTGCTCATTACTTTCCCAGCACAACAAAACATTTTGTTTTACGACAAAGAAGGTGGTTAAATGGGCTCGTTAATTTTTTTCCTTTCCTATTATTGCCGGTTAATTATCCAAGCTATCTGGGACTGGAGCATTAACCATCAGAGTCTTGCTCCTCCACTAATAGCTAGCCAAGATCAGAGAAACAGGTGTCCACGTTAAGTCCAACTGAAGTCACTGAAGATGTGACTACAGGATTGAACCCTCATTCACACAAGTGATGGGACCGGTTGCAATAGGCAAATTTTGTGAATTAGCAAATCCTGCTCTGCCCCCCGCCCCTCGAAACCCAAACCAACCAAAAATACCCTAACAGCCTCACAAGATCTGCTTTGTTCAATTAATTTTGACTAGCATTGCTTACTTTTAATTATTTACGTGGCCCACTCTTGCTAACTCTCATGATTTTACCATGAGTCTTGGGATGATATTTGGTGCTTTTCTGAAAGCCCTAGCTCTTGGAGCCATGTGAGAAGCTCAGCTTTCACTTTTTTATAAAAGGATAAGTGTGGAGGGGAAAAGCTTAAGACTGTGACCCCTAAAAGCTCAAAAAGTAAGCCTCATGATTTTTGAGGTGTCTGACTCATGATTTTGAAATGCTTGGCTTGGGGATATAGTAAGCACGTCTTCCCACTGCATGACCAAATATGCAGGAGAATATAACGAAGTCTGATCAGCATGAAACCTCACCACAGCATTTTCTTTGCTGCTCAGTCTGAGCCAAGAAGCTGGGTGAAACCCTGCCAGGTTTTGAACTTGTGGATTATTGGGTTTGCAGATTAGCCCAGTAAGAATTAGCACAGTTCTGCTGTATGATTATCTTTCACCAATCACCCCCTGGTTTCTCCCACTCCCCACTGATTTCACAGCATTAGCCACAGCCTCACAGAAGACGCTCGGACAAATCCTTGGCTGGTGCACTTTGACATGGCTCCACTGAAGGCAACAGAGCTATGCCCATTTCCATCAGCTGAGGATTCAGCCCTCTGTGTTTACTGCACCCGCCAGGGCCTCGAAGTGCAAAGAGGGTAGGGGAGACTGGGAGTGCAGGATGGAATCAGAGTAAAAGTGATTGGAGGGGCCTGTCCCTTTCGTGGACACCTGTGCGATCCCACTAGAAAAGGAGACAATAGAAGAGAAAGGGCTTTTATAATTACCTGGTGGCTACTTTCTGTGGGTCTAGTTAACCGGCACTCTGTCTCCATAGGAAATGGCCTTGGTTTGTGCCTGAACCTTTTGTTCAGAAAAGCTGCAGGTGGGGGAGCTTTGAACTGTGTGAGAAAAGCCCGGCACTAAAAAAGAAACTCAAAGCCTCCCTCCCAAAGACTTCTTATAGCAGTTGTGCAGCCCCGGACGCACCAGAGCCGCCTTTCAGCTCTGAATGGGGAGGAAGGGCTCTGAAAGGCCAACATCACCCCCCACCCCTCCTTTGTCTGTCCCTTTGCTAACCACCCCCTACCCCGTTTGTCCTGCTAAACCTTCAAGGTCGTGCAAGGCTTCAATGCCCCCTTTCACTTGCTATTTGTTACCAAATAAATATGGGTGATTAAAAAGGGATCAGGAATCCGTGCAGACTGTAGAGGTGCCTGAGAAGGTGGAGTTGTCCTCTCTGTAGCCCATGGCTTTTAGCCCTACATGAGTTAGGAAACGCAATCACATAGGAATAAAAAGCCATAGACCACAGCAGAGGGCTTACCGAGGATAAGCCAGCCGTCTTTAGGGAAATAAAAAGAAAAAGGGAAAGGGAAAAAAAATAAAAATAATGAAACCCCTCTTAGTCCCTCGGAACTGGGGCCACCTGGACTCCGTCTCTGACTCCCCAGAGTTCACAGGTTCCCAAAGAAAATTTAATTTAACTCCAGCTATGCCCCGGAGTAATTTGCTCCACTTCATAATAAAGTCACCGGCCTATCACGTGATGTCTCCCCACTGCCATTCCCTTTATCTTTCTTGGGCCATCCTTGAAATGAGTTTGGTGGCCTCAGCTTAGCTGCTTTTACGGAACAGGACATGCTGTCTGATGAAGGCCATTATGGAGTCTTGACCATGCATCGCCTCCACTGATTAGCTAAAGCCTGTCGCAGTCCGTCTGGGAAGCCGACAATGAGCTGGTTGCTGTTCTCGCTAGAAGGCTAAACCTAGCCGAACACCTAGGAGTTTTGCCTGCAGGACCTGATTTGCAGTGTATATGAATACCCACCTGTCTGGATGAAGTACACTAACGGCAGTGGATGCCTGGAAAGGCCATATTCTGATTTTAGCTACACCATGTAAATCCAGAGTAACTGAAGTCAGTGGCGTTACTCCAGATTGACAGTGCTGTAACTGACAGCAGAATCTGACCCTAAGCATTTTAAAATGCTGTTGTGGTCGGAAGAGTGACAGTAAAAGGGACATCTTGAGGGTGTGTATTTATGTCCAGCAGTTTGCACAGTTTACAAATCAAAAGCTCTAAAATCCCAGCTTTTCTCCTTCTGCCTCTTGTCTCTGTCAGCAATACAGGTTTTGCAGTCAGAGCTTTGCGGGCAAAGCAGCTGATGGTGCAAGCACCGCACTGGATTGATTCTCCTCTCACACCAGTGTAAATCGCGAGTAGCTTCTCTGCCTAGTCAGTGCCATTCCTCTGGTTTAAAATGAGAGTGAGGGAGAGGAGGGTCCGGGAAATAGCACGCACCACACTCTCCCTCTGCCGCACAGTCTCCTGCAGGGCTAAAGGAGTAACGCTGGGTTTGGGTCAGTAAAGTCAGCAGGAGCTTCGTTCCGGGCTCATCTCTGCAAGTCCTCCACACCCAGAGGTTATTGAGAGCTCCAATTATGGAGGAGTTGTACGACTGGGCCCTGGGTTTTTATGTTAAGGTTGCTGCATTATTCCTCGCTTACAAAGACCTCTTTAAGGGCAGATCCTGATCCCTTTGGAGCCTTTGGGAATTTTACCATCGACTTCAAGAGCAGCAGGACCTGGTCCTTAGAGCCCTACCTTGCAAGATGCTCAGCACCCATATCTACCATTGACTGCAGTGTGAAATGAGGTGCTCAGCACCTCCCAGGGTTGGGGTCAAAATATGCAAGAATGTGGAAACTCCCTATTAAGGACACCTATGTAAATTAGGCCCAATTCTTCTCTCACTTATGTAAGCATTTTAATGTAGTTACTCCTGATTTGCTCCAGTGTAAATGAGAAAAGAACCAGGCCCATCGTTTCTAATTCCCTTAGTCTTGATTTGCAAGTGGAAATATCTAAAACGGGCAGTTAGAAAGCCGTGTGCCCTTCTCATCCATGTCGTAACGTTGTATTTTACAAGCTACACTGTTGCATTGTAGTTCTAGGGACAGCACTGTCTTCCAGCAGAGTTGAATCACAACATGCTCCAATCCTGCTCCCATTGAAACCAATGGCAAAACTTTCAGGGAGCAGATGTGTACAGCACGAAGGAGCTTATTTTTACATAGTCCATTTGTGGCCATAACTGCACCTGCAGCATTTTCTGCCTGTTCTGCTAAATGCCTGCCATTGGCATCCCATATGACAGCATTTTATTTTGCTTTTAAGGATCTCAAAGCACATGATAAACATTGGTTCAGATCCTCAGCTGAACGTAATTCAGTGTAGCTCCAGTGTACATCCGCTGAGGATCTGGCTCATTAAGTACAGTAATACTTTGCACTTATAAAGCCACTTTCCTTTGAGGATGTCCAAGGAGTTTCCAAAGGTGGTTTAGTGTTATTACACCTCCTTTACATACAAGGAAATGAAGGCACTGAGATTTGAAAATCTGGCTCCACAGCTGGTAAGGGACTTGTCCAAGGTCACACAGCAAGTCAACAGCAGAGTTTGAAATAGAACCCAGGAGTCCTGCCTCCCATTTCCAAGAACTAGTCTACATTTCTTCTCTAGCATCTATTGTAATGTCACTGGCTACTAGAATAAATGAATGCATAATAAGATGCAGCTGCAAAAGGTGCATGAAACAAAACTTTCTCTGTAGGCTGCTGGACAAAGAAAGACTTTTGCTGAGAGTATGTTTCCCACTCCCTCCCACTCTGCTTCCCAGGTTGATGGTCTCCTCGGCTGCCTCTTTCAAGAAAACTTTCTCCCTGCATTTAATCAGAGGCAGCTACAAAAAAGGCACTTCTGGACAAGGTAAAGTGTGTTCAGAGGAGAGGAACACAAGAGATACTCCCAGCAGTATTTTCAGTATTTTCCAGTTTTTCTAGACATGGAAACAGTCCCCATTCTTTAGTGAGAGCCTCTGCACCCAATGTCTGGCGTAAACTAGGGAAGCCTGCTGAAGTCAATGAAGCTACACAGATTTACACAGCTAAAGATCTGGCCCTCTGCCTTTATTCTCTTCCCTTACATACACTGCTGCCGCTCACACTTGTTCAGCAACAGTGATTACTAATTACCAGGTTCTGATGAGGTCAGCTCTGCTTCTGAGTCGAAATTCCCCTCTGTTGCCTCGGTAAAAGTCTTTGGGAAATTCAATTTCTCTAAAACTATACAGTCAGCAGGTTTGGTAAAATCTTAAACCCTGCGGTCTAGAATAGTGCACTGGCCTTTCACTTATAAGCTGAACTTCTGAAGCACATGGATGGCTCCGAAATGTTGTTTGCCAACATCCTTTCACCTTTAACAATCAAACACGAAAAGCCCCCCCCCCTGCTCCATATGGTCCTATGTGGACACATTTGCTTTATGGCAACATAGTCTTTATATGGGCAATGGAACATGCATTGTGAATATCACCTGCATGGGCTTAAATGGGCATTGAGCAGACATGCTATAAGCATGGCTGCATTGTTCTATATTGTCATGCATTGTACGTGGGCTGAATGGCCACCTGTATGGTTCTATGTTGGTGCACATGCTATGTGCTCACCTGTTATGTGTCCACTGGTGCTATATAACAACCTGCTCCTATAGTGGCAGACATATCTATACACATATGCCTATGTGCCCCTGTATAGTCACATGCACGCTATCTACAACTGCTCCTATGTGGACATGCATGCTCTATGCCGTGGTATCCCATTGCGGGACATAAAGCACAGTCCCAGCTTTCCAAGGAGCCTGGTGCATTCAGCACCAAAGCCAGGTGCCTCTGTGGAGTCAGACCCCTCCCTCAGCCTCTGCTCTGGGGCCCAAGCACTTTCCAAGGTGTGTGGGAAGCAGGTGCCAGAGCAGACCAGGTCCCTTCCTCTCCAACCCGGGCATGGTGCTTTGCACTGTCTCCTTGCTCCAGCACCCAGGGCTAGGAGGCTATAGGAGGAACCTGTTGTGCTTTTAACCCCCACCATGACCCCAAAACAACCCAGCCCCTGAGTCTCACCCCAGGAAAAGACTGCTCTCCACCCCTTGAGAGCTCCACACAGCCCTTAAGAGGGGAAAGGGAGATGCACGCACACCGTGGCAGATTAAATGCCATCCCGGATCTTTCATCAGCGCCCTCCACTGGTCCCCCCTCTTTCCTCTCCACCTCGCCCCCCTGCTGGCTGCACTAAGCCCTAATCAGACACGCCAGCCCCCAGCAGAGAGAGGATTGATGGGACGCATCATTTTCAAAGTCTCGGAGCCAACAGCTGGGCACGGATGACCTCACCTTTGGCAGAGCGACATCATCACGGCGGGGCTGGTGCACTGAACCAGCCGACCCGGATATAGGCCTCAAAAATGGCAACAGCTCCCGCCACTCACCCCGCTGGCTAGGAGAGGTGAGATCTGCATTGCCATCTCCTTCCAAGCCCTCCACGAAGTACCCCCTCCATGGCTATTGAATCGCAGGCTTTCTGATGCGGGGACAACGCTCCCGGCCACACCAGCCTCCCGGGGATCCGGCCGTGAGCTTTATATGCCCCGACTCCTGCTCCACATCTCCTGCTGCCGTCCTGCCTCAGAGATCTGAGTGACATCCAACTAAATCTGACTCATTTTTGAAGCCGCTGACCCCTCCCCTGCCCGCCGTCCCCTCTCCGCCTCCCCTCTCCGTCTCTCCACCAGTAACCAAGTGGTTGCTGTTCCATTGCACACTTGAGATGGTTCAGCACCCAGGGGCTAGGGATGGGGGGCGGGTGGTCAGGTATTTCTCCATCCTTAATTCTGAAGAGCCTGGGTAACAAAGGCTCTATTGAACTCCAGCCTCTCTGGTCTGTGAAGCAGAAACCTCTTGTATCTACTTCACTGGCTTTGATCTAACTCCCCCAGTGGGATGTGTATTACTCACGTCCCAGTGATGGGGTATTGTTGCCAGCATGGGGAATGGGGGTGGGGAGGAATAAGCCTCTCTTCCCCTCATCACCCCTGTTTTGGAAAGCACCCTGCCGGTAAGCCAGCAAGGGATCACCCGGCCCTAGCCCCTCACAGCAGCTTTTCCACATTCTGTCTCTCTCTCTCTTCTTCCCGACCCTGCTGGTTCTCTCCCCCTCACTCAAAACATGTCACCCTCCCAGGCCCAAAATCTCAAGGGGTGAGCTACCCCTGCCTTTTATCACTGGCCCGGCCACTGAAATGACAGTCTTGGCTCCACTGTTCCTCTCTCGCCCTGAGAACACTGAACTTGGTGGAGCAGGGATGAATATTTTGTTTGTCAACAAGGCTTTTACTGGCACCTGGGCCGGGGCAAACAATGAAAACATCTGACTGGGGGCCCAAGTCTTCTGAGTCTTGAACGTACATTATCTCCCCCTTGTGCAATTCCCCTGTGGGGTATGTGTAGCTCTGGGGGCTTTTTAGAGGACTGGGGTGGAGAGGGGGCATGCAGTAAGCAGGTTGTTGAATTGCTGGCTTCACAGCCTGAGCTGATGGTGCTGAGCATACTTAGCTTCCACTGTCTTCTGCTCAGGAGACAGATATTCAGAAGCACTCAGCGCCCAGCAGCTTTTACCGTGACTCTGATGGGCAGCTATTCCTAAAAGCTCCCACCGAGCTGAGCTCTTCCGAGAATCCAGCCACTTGTTTAGCTGCCTGAGCTGTTTGGAATATCTGGTCCCAATATCTGAAAATTCTGAGCTACATTTTCAAAAGCCCTTAAGTAAATTGCGTCACTTCTGGCCAAATTTTCAAAGGCATTCAGGTGCCTAATGATGCAAAGAGGCACCCAGTGGGATTTTCAACACACCTAAGCAGGCTGGGTTCCTAACGCCCATTGACATCAAACATTTATTTGCATCTTTAGGCACCTGAATGCCTTTGAAAATCTGACCAGGAGTTTCTTGAAAGTCAATAGAACTAGCATCCCTGAGTCACTCAGGCCCCTTTGGAAATTGTGCCCTCTTGTCTCAATGTACAATTTTCAGAAAGTGTCTGCATCTAGCTGTTCCCACTGATTTCAGCTAGCTGCGGGTGGTCAGCACCCTCTGAACATCAGTCCCTAGGGGGTGTCTCAAATTACATACCCAATTCATCTGCAAATTTAGGCCCTAGTATAGACAAAGGCTTTCAGTGCTGCCTCCCGCCATCCACCCACTTCTCTCTTCCTTCACTAGCCCTCTCCCTCATTTCTCAGGTGCTTTCATTCCACTGCTGCCCTGGGCCTCCAAAGAGCTGAGACATTCAAAAGAGTCTCTTCCCAGGTGCCACAGAGGCCCCATTCTTCTCCTGCCTCTGTCCCCTCTGTGCTCTCATTGTTCACCATGACTACACACATTCTTGAGCCTCTAATGAGAGCCACGTTGCCATTTCCGACTTACCGGGGGAAGGAGAGAGAAATAGCATTATAGCAAAAATAAATACAAATAAAAGGAAGGAAGGAAGGAAGGAAGGAAGGATAGATAGATAGATAGATAGATAGATAGATAGATAGATAGATAGATAGATAGATATCCAGGAACTGCCAGACTGGATCAGACCTGGGGCCCATCTAAGCTGGTATCCTGTCTCCCACAATGGCTAACGATAGATGCATCAGTGGAAGTTGCAAGAAACCCTGCACGTAGGGTGACCAGACAGCAAGTGTGAAAAATCAGGACAGGGGGTGGGGGGTAATAGGTGCCTATATAAGAAAAAGCTCCAAATATCGGGACTGTCCCTATAAAATCGGGACATCTGGTCACCCTACCTGCACGTATGGCATAACCTATCCCTAGGCAAAGTTTTCTCCTGACCCCCATCACCTGGCAGCTGGCGTATGCCTTGATGCAGGAGGGTCCTTCCAAAAGTCTTGCTTATTTTTTAACTATTCACTGTTATAACTCAAGAGAGCCATGGAGGTCAGTGAGCTGGGAGATAGTGGGGCAAAGAAATCTAACTGTTTCAAGACTGAACTTGATAAATTTGTTGAGGAGATGGTATGATAAGGTTGCCTACAATGGCATATGGCCCATCAGCAACTGCTATTAGGAAATATCTCCAATGGCCAGCGATGGGACACTGGATGGGGAGGTCTCTGAGTTACTATAGATAATTCTTTCCCAGGTGTCTGGCTGGTGGGTCTTGCCCACATGCTCAGGGTCTAACTGATCGCCAGATTTGGGTTTGGGAAGGAATTTCCCCCCAGGTCAGATGGTTGGGGGTTTCTTTTGCCTTCCTCTGCAATGGGGGGACACAAGTCACTTGCTGGTTTGAACTAGAATGAGTGGTGGATTCAGTCTAACTTGAAGTTTTTTAAATCAAGGTTTGAGGACTTCAGTAACCCAGCCAGAGGCTATGGACCTACTGCAGGAGTGGGTTGGTGAGGTTCTAAGGCCACCTGTACTATGAATTGGGTATTTGGAGAGTGTCTTTCCTTGTAACAAAGTCATTTCCTTTCCCCCAACCCGCCTTACTATGTCCTAGTCAATGAGTTATATTGGGACTTGGCTACATAATGCAGCACCTTCTAACTGGGGATCTCAAAATGAGTTCATGATATTAACCCTTTTGTATTTAATACTATTATATACTTTTCTTTACTATGACATTGTATACTGTTTGTACCTCCTGTGTCATACGCAATATTTTCTGATCATTTATGAACTATTATTACCTTCTCCCACCTTATTTTGTATCTACATCTGCTTTAATAAAAAGAATTTTTAAAAATTCATAATAACCCCTAATAAACTTCACAACACACACACCCCTTTTAAGGATGGAGAAAAGGAGGGACAGGTAAATTTAATGACTTGACCAAGGTCACAGGGCGAGTCATTAAAAGAGCTGGGGGATTCAGAATAAAAGTCTTGGCTCCCAGATTCACCTGCTTTAACCACATTGCTGCCAGGATCCAGGAACTGAATGCAGGAGTTCGATCAATGCCTTGGTCTAACCCAGGGGTCGGCAACCTTTCAGAAGTGGTGTGCCGAGTCTTCATTTATTCACTCTAATTTAAGGTTTCGCTTGCCAGTAATACATTTTAACGTTTTTAGAAGGTCTCTTTCTATAAGTCTAATATATAACTAATCTATTGTTGTATGTAAAGTAAATAAGGTTTTTAAAATGTTTAAGAAGCTTCATTTAAAATTAAATTCAAATGCAGAGCCTCCCAGACCGGTGGACAGGACCCGGGCAGTGTGAGTGCCACTGAAAATCAGCTTGCGTGCCGCCCATAGGTTGCCTACACCTGGTCTAACCATTAGGTAACACTGCCTCTAACATTCTCTAAGACACTGCCTTAGGCCTGGTCTACACTGGGGGGGGGGCAAACTAAGGTACGCAAGTTCAGCTATGCTATTGCGTAGCTGAACTCGAACTACCTTAGTTCGAACTACTTACCCGTCCAGACGCCGTGGGATCGAAGTCCGCGGCTCCCCCGTCGACTCCGCCACCGCCGTTTGCGGTGGTGGAGTTCCAGAGTCGACGGGAGCGCGTTCGGAGTTCGATATATCGCGTCTAGATGAGACGCGATATATCGAACTCCGAGAAGTCAATCGCTACCCGCCGACCCGGGCGGGTAGTATGGACGTACCCATTTAGAGAGACCTGTGTTTGTAGAAACATCCACATACTTGGGCAGCACTATCAGCCAGGATGGTGGAACAAGCCAGGACATCTGGTACAAAATCAGTAAAGCCAGGAACACCTTCGGGAGCTTAAATACAGTCTGGAAATCATCAAAATACAACACCAAAACCAAACTCAAGATTTATCAGAGCTGCGTACTTTCAACACTACTTTATAGTGCAGAATGCTGGGGAATGAGAAAGTAGGACATGTGCAAACTGTCTTCATTCCATACAACCTGCCTCAGAAAAAAGCCTCCTTATCTTTTGGCCCAGAACAATCTCAAACCAAGGTCTATTGACACAGTGCAGCCAAGAGGATCTGAGCACCATCATTGCCAGGAGGCGTTGGAGATGGATCGGTCATGTGCTTCAGATGGAAACTGATTCCATCACCAGAGTAGCAATAAGATGGACACCTGAAGGCAAGTGAAAACAAGGCCGCCCGAAAACAACATGGCGAAGAGCTGTGGAAGCTGAGCTGAGAAACCTGGGGCACAACTGGGGAACCATTGGAAGACTTGCCAGAAACAGACAGGAGTGGAGGAGCTTCATCACTGCCCTAAACGCCAGAGGCGTCATAGGAACATGATGATGATGATGATGATGATAATGTGTTTGCATTAATTACAGGGTCTCCGCCATGATGTCATCTCCACTCAAACAGCTCATGTAGCACCAAAATGACTGAGCCTCAGATACGAATGCAGCAGCAATGTATTAAACAGAGACAATATCAGCTGGATGCACTTGGATCAGACAGAACCTCTGAGCCCCCTTTAGCCTTTACAAAAAAAAGCCACGAGCCCAATTTCACTCAAATCAGTCCTGTTGCTTATACACACACTCCATACTGGCTAGGCCAGACTCGTCCAGACTGAGAAGTCTTTGGGGCAGTGACTGTCTTTTCAGGTTATATGTGTACCATGCCTAGCACGATGGCACATACAGCATAGTGGGGCCTCTAGGCATGACAACAACAACAACAACAATAACACTGAAAAGAAGCCACTATTCTGTTATAACACAAACTAGGGGGTTAAAGGAGGCTGTCTGCTTTGCTCACCTTAAGTTAAAGCCTGTTGGAAGCTGTAAAAATGTACTGGGGCCAGAATCGCTGCTGGTGTAAATGGGCATTGGTCCATGGAAGGAATGACACCAATTTATATCAGCAGAGAATCTGGCCCACTACGGATTAATTGAGGCTGCTAAGGATAATCAGACAGCTGCTAGGAGAGTTTCTGATCTCGGAAAGCCTGCTGAAGATAGGTGTTACTACACCAAGTTCATGATGAGGTGTGTTGGAGCATCACGGTCCATATAGTCCCTGCTCACCCCCACATACATCACCTCCAAGTTCGCTAAACTTCATTGCAAAGCCTAGATACTTCCTCTGGCTGTTTCTCAGGGAACAGGGATAAGATAATGGGCCAGAACTCTTCCAGCAAAGTGCCCATCAAATTACCGCATGGAACATTAAAAGAGAGAAAACATCCCTCTGGAATCTAGGTAACTCACTAACTAACAAGATCCTCCAGTGCCATTTTGCACCGCTCCCTGACTCAGATATTTCAGCTCCAGCAGCTCCAGCAGCTCCAGCTGTAATTAAGTCTAGGCTGCGAGTTAGGAGATGCAATATTTGCCTAGATCTGCAGAAGCACGGGGGGCCTGATGAGCAATGGGCTCTGTCACTGAGAATGAGACACCAGCTGCAGCCAAAAAGTCTACGGTCCCTAAGGGGTGCAGAGGAGTAACACACTCAAATGAACTTCCTCACTCGAGCACAAGAAGTTGGAGCAAGGAGGTGATGTAAGCTCCCCACCATTGAAGAGTGCTTTGAGCCATCGGTGTGGTAGGCTGCGGACGGCTGTTTCTGGAGCAGACCACCTACACAGTGGAGTCAGTATAAGGACTGAATGGAAATGCTGCCTCCGCTCCTGCTCACCTCCTTCCCCTGCACCCGCCAGTACTCCCTGCATGCTGCTGACGCTATCCAGCACCGGTGACGGAGCTGAGTTACTCAGAGATTTGAAGAGGAAGCTGTCAGGCACCCACGCGGCTGTCGATGAGCTGGACTGCCAAGAGGGGAGGAAGATATGGAGGAAGGCTCTTGGACATAGGGCAGCCCAACTGGGGCCGGGGGCCACTCGGGCCATCATTTGGCCAAACCTGAGTGGTGCTGTGACCATGTGCCCAGGTTGCAATGTCATTTACTCAAATTTGGAGGGGGTGAGTGTAGGGGCTTCTGGGCCAGGGGGTCAGGCTGCTGGCGGAGAAGAGTGGAAGAGGCAGCGGGGCGGGGGAGGGAATCTATGGCTCCCCCATTTTAATTGCATCACAGCCCCTGCTCTTCAGCCTCCTCTGCCTGTCTCCCTTCCCCCATGCGAGGGCGGTGGTGGGGAGGAGGGAAGGCTGAGGGATGAGCCATCAATCTGAGATTGCCACCCAGCCTGTGCAGGAGGCTGAGGGAGAGGGTGGTCATTGCCAAAGGATTGAGAAAAAGCTCAGAAAATGAGAGAGAAGGGGAAGCTATTGGAAAAGGAACTTCAGGCTGGCGGCTGATCTCCAAAGTGTAGACCCAGATCTGAATTTCCGCCAAGTCTGTGGGGTCTCGGGTCAGCAGCCGAGTTCTGACCTGGGTACCAAACTTCCCCGAGGTTCAGGGCTGCAGATATCACATCTGAGGGCTTGGTTCAGACCCATGGCCTGGCACTATGGAGGCAGCAGAGAGGGGATAGAGGTGGAGACAAATTTTAACTCTTCACACACCTCGTGCAGCTGGGGAGCCTGGGGCTGTCTCTGCCATAGCTTGAGACACAGCCCTGCTGGCTCATCTCCCCTCCCCACTGGTATGAGGCTATAATAAACGCCAGAGCAGAGCATGTGCCCCCTGCAACTGGCTCCCACCCTGTCATTTCACCCTCAACAAGAACTCAGCAGAGCAATTTGTATCTCTACACCAGAGCTGGGTTTCTCTGCAAAGGGGAGTGGGGCTGAAACCCCACAAGACTCTCATCCTCACCGAGTGCCAGAATGGGGGAGGAAGGGCCCCCTGACACTGGGGTGGGGAGCTCAAAATGACGTCTTGGGGGGTAAGTTAAAGCAAGAGACGTGAAGGTTGCTGCGCCCAGAGGTATACAAAGGGAGACTCAGGGAAGGTCTAAGCCTCTGGATCCCTGCTTAATCCCAGGCAACTTTGACTTGGTAATGGGGAGAGAGGAAAACTGCCAGACTGTAAGTGGTGCCTCAGCGAGCTGGATGTGAGGCGAGGGGAGGGGCAAAGAGAGAGAGAAGATTAGAGAGGGGAGTTAAAGAAAAAAGGGGAGGGGGAAGTGTGCTGAGAGACAGATTCAGAGAGGCCTGGTCTAACTGACCCCTTCCCAAGGTGTGGGTTACAGCAGCTCAGCCTTGCTTGGCCCCACTTATCGCTCTGTAACTCACTCCCCCTTTCGCACCACCTCTGCACACAGAGCTCCGGGAATCCCAGTCCAGCGTTGGGGTAACTCCGCTGACTTCAGCAGCTTTACACGGGGGGCAACCTTGTCCCTCGTTGGGAGGGAAAGGGCTCGATCCTGCTCTCACCTTCCAGCAGCGTAACGCAGGAGCGACTCGGCTAGCTGCAGTGGATGTGTCACAGCAGCGCCTGACCCAAAAGGAGAATCGGGCCCTTGAGATTTCGGTTCAGCTTCCAATATAAGCCTCTGACCCCCAACAGGGAACAGGGAAAGAGGACAGTGAATTTAATCTCCTGGGGCGTCCATCTGCGAGAGGGAGCGCATTGCCCCCACCGCACCTGGCAACCCAGCCTGTGAGGAATAGGGAGGAGAAGCCACCCATAACCCCTGGGCTGCTGCTTCCAATCCAGCCTACTGAATAGCCAGCTGCACTTCCTCCATCCTGACCCAACTGGCCCTCTGCCTGCTCCGTGGGGTGCACCGCCGCTCCAAGGCCGATCTCCCCCCTCATCCCTGGCACAGGCAAGACAAGACTCAGCCAGACCCCCATCACCAACCCATGGCATGTACGAACTACTGCGGGCAGGGGATAACTACCACTGTTTGCATTGGGGTTTCCGGTGATGGAAGCCTGAGGCCTGGAAGGCGCCAGTCCCACAGCTTTTGTCCCCACCTGCCTTTGTCCATCCTTTCCGGCAGAGGAGATCCCCGGTCTGTGGGATGTGACAGAACTGAATTGAGAGGGGCAGAGAAGAATGGACCCAGCCCTGTGGCCATCACTCCTGCAAATCTCTCCATTGACTTCAGTGGGGAGTCCTGCCTGAATTAGGGTTATAGAATGAGGGGTTGGTTGTTCTGGTCCCTCCAATATCAGCAGCTGAACTCCAGTCCAAACACGATCCTAGCCTGTCCCCTGCCCTTGAAAGAAATAATCACACCAGATCTGAAACGCCATCTCGTGTAGCTTCACCGCCACACAGCAAGGAACTAACCAGGATTCACAATACACATGGGCCCAAGCCATGGACTTCAGATCCGGTTTCTCCCACCTCCTCTCCAGAGCTTCTGCCTGATGGGATATTGGGTTTTGATTTGGCTCATTGAAGAGAAGGGTGGTAGGCTTGAAATTTGAATCTGGAATCCAGATTCCACCTTCATTTGGGATGAGGTAGTGCTTGGACATAGGGATTCGTTTCAGGGCCATCTAGTAAAGAAATTGGGCCTGATTCTCTTCTCACAGACCCTGACATGTCTGGAGTCACACTGGAGTAAGTGAAGGAAGCACCTGACCAGGAGTCCTCTTTATAAAGCCGAGTGTCTGATAGCCCTCTGCCTTGCACCATTCAGCCCCACGGAGTTCCTCCTGATTTACACGGGGGTAGATGAGAGGAACTCCCAGAGGATAGCTGTGGCTTGGACTTCCCCGTGCATTCGCCTCAGGCTCTGTTACTCAGGGCTCAATATTATTATTTTTTGATATTTTCCTGCATGGTGTGTGTGTGTGGAGGGGGGCAGTGGGGGAATGAAAGTAAATCACACCCAGGAACACCAGCCCAATCTCCGGTGAAGCGCGGAGGGGAGGGATGCCCCCTACTGACTTTCCACCATTGCTGGCTGGAGAATAATTAGCTGAGGCAGCTGCTGGAACAAGTTGGATTAAAACGATCCTCACTGGATTTCATTTGTTTGGATTCACTTGCTCCTGGTCTCTCTCACTCCCCCCACCTCTATGCCCTCACTGCTGTAGTTTTGCACCCACCCACGATCCCCATGGGAAGAGGAAGGTGTGTGTGTGTGTGTGTGTGTGTGTGTGTGTGTGTGTGTGTGAGGTGGCATGTGGGTGTGTGGGTGAGAGAAAGAGGCCTTCTGCTAGGCCTTGCACTAGTTCGCACACACACCCAGCACTGGGTGAACCTGGATTAGACTCCTAGGGCCATTGATTTACAGCTCCTCTCTGAATCCTCACTGACTCCAGGGTAAGCCAATGCCGAATGTGGCCCACAAAAGCTGGTGTTGGCAAAGCCCTGCTAGGTCACCTTCTCTATCCCAGCAGACAGTGAATGATTATTTCACACTCGGGGAGGCCCAATGTTCTGGTTTAACAGGGCCATTCTGCTTCTGCAGGGATGCCCCAGAGACCTACAATAATGTAACAACACCCGGAGCTTGTGTCATTTCAGCAGTCCTGTGGTCGCCTCTCGTGGCCTGGTGGTCTCCCCACTCTGGCCATGCCTGAAACCCTGTCCTCCACCTGGCCACTGTCATGACTTCTATGACACGGCGGCTGTGCCTAAGACTTTACCACACAAAGGTTTTGCTAGGACCCTACCCTGGGGAGCACACAATCTGGAGAGTCCTGAGAGAGAGAGACCTGGAGAATCCGGGAGTGAGCCTCAAAATTTGGCTCCACTCCTGAATGTTCCCACCATTAAGGGAAATGCATCTGGGAGAGAAGTGGGGAGGGACTAAGAGCAGAGGCCCTTTAAGAGCTAATAAGGGTCCACAGTGTATCATGCCATCCCCACAGAGATATTTCTCAATGGAGATTTGCAAGAGGTTTCAATATCAACCCAAGCTTAGGGCTGATATTGGCTTAGGTCATTGTGGACAAGCTCAGGTTGGTCTTCAGCCAGTGGACAAAGGCACTTCCCCCAGGAGGGGTTGGAAGGAGGGAGGTGGTTGCTTGTGCCAGCAGTGATCTTAGGTGGTGGGGGAGAAGATCTGATGGGCGAGGAAGCAACCACGCTCCATTATTAGATCCTATCCCCCACTCCCTGCACACCTGTAAAAAGAATCCCAGCCTCAGTCCAGCTGGCATCTCATCTTTTGAAAATAAGGCCCACAGCTGCAGCTGCAGCAGCATTAGCGACGCTTTTGCCCACGGATGGATTAAATGGGTGAATGGAGAGAAGGATGCATTCATTAGGTTTTCCAGAGAGGATTATGGAGGTGGCTGCTGCTGCTGCTTCTCCCCAGCCCCTTGAGAGAGGAGGATTGCTGGGGAGGAGGCAGAGTGATGAAGTATGCTGGAGACTCCTTCCCTCATGAACAACTTTCTCCCTCTTTGGAGATGCCAAGGACCCTCTTATCCAGCTGTACCTTTACCTGTAGACACCACACATCAGTTCTCCCGATATAAGACTTTGCCATTCCCTCCCAAAGGAGCAGCTCTCCTTCTTTAAGGCATCCTCCCTCCAGGGGCACACAGCTCCCCCCCTTGGGGACATGAAGGTCCCCCCAGGAAGAACAGCTCCCTTTTGTTGAGAGCTCACTCCAGTATTTCTTATTCTGGTCCTACTTGAAACCCACTAACTGCAGGGCAGCTGGTCATGGAGATGAACCTACTTCTCCAGTAGGTTTTTTGAGTTAGCTCCATCCCTTTGGAGGTGAAGGACCCACTTCTTTTCTCCTGTCAGTTTTACATCTGTGAAACCCCACCGCCTGCAAAACAGCTTCTCCTGATTTGCAGCAGTGTCAGTGACAGCGGCACCAGGCCCACAGACTTGGTTGGCGTTACTCCTAACGTCCGCCAGTACCAGTAAGAGGAGAACCCCAGCTCCAAGAGAGCTCAGAGCTGTGAGCTCTTTGTGCTGTGTCTGGATCTGCTCTGCCTGTCTAATTGAGGTACTTCAAATGTGCCCATCTCCCTGGCATCAGAACCCAGAAGGAAATAACTGAGGTTGATGTAGGTTCATCTAAAGGCTGAGCTGGCTTCAACTTCATGTTATTCCCACCCTCCCAGCAAAACCGAGGATCGATGCCTGCTTAATTCTGCGTTGGGCAGCAAGTGAAATGTGCATTTGGAAACGAGACTTATCCCCGTCTGTGAGGAGATCATTGAGAATGGCGTGGAGACGCGCACGGATCCACCCAGACTCAGTGGCCAGCACGACGGCCATGGCTTGGCGCTTGCTGATCAGCGCGGTATTGCAGAGGGAACAATGGGAATCCAGGAAGAAACCTGCGCTTCCCAGCTAGACTTTCATTAACCGTGTCTGCGTAAGGCAGCCAGTTAGCTTTTCTTCAAGAGAGCAAATTCACAGCTCCTTGGGGACGGACAAAGAACGAGCCAGCTCCTGCTCCCAGAGAAGCAAGGGGAGCAGGAACAGGCCCCAAATTGCCACCGCTTTCTTCTCCCTGGAGAATTTGCAGATGCCCTGAGAATTCAGAAAGAAAGCACCCCCTGCCCGACCTGCCTTGCCACCTATTGAATGCACGGGCTGGACAATCCTCAGTCTATGGCCTTATGGGGGGTTATTTTTTTAAGACAGTACTTGCAGGTCTGGATTCAGGGGTTTCTCTCTCTCCCTCTCTCATTCCCTTTGTCTTTTTCTCCCCCTCTCTCCCTCCTTGTTGCCTCTGCTGTAGCTTCCAGTGGAGAAAAATAATTATTCTTCTCAAAGGGCTAACACAGTCCATGCACACACACACAGAGTCTCTTTAGCATTAGCACCCAAATCAATGCATAAACCACAGGAGACCTCTTAGCCTCTTCAGACCAGTCCAGCCATCGGAAGTCAATATTCAGGACCACTTTGGTGGAAATTTACATGCACATATGAAATAACCCCAGAAATGAAATGACAATGAAATCAAATTCCTATTTTAAAGGAGTTAATTCCCTTCCTTGTACAGAAGTCACCATGACCATTCTGATTAATAAATGCACCATATTCTTTCTTTGGTTTTTTTTGGTTTGTTATAAACTAGGGATTGCCTCATTGTAGGAAATCCAGAGACTCTCACACACAAGGGGTTTCTTTTTTTAGCACTAGTATTTGAACTATAAGTTTTCAGATAAAGAACAAGGATTTCTTAGGGGAATCTCTTGTGGAAATACTGGTCTCCACCTATCCCAGTAACAATTATTTTCTTAAAGGACATAAGGATGTCCAGCAAAACAGACTCACGAACAATTTTCAGCTCTTCAACCTTCAGTTCATACTCATCAGGAAAAATATACTTCTGAACTAACCAGGGAATTTATTTTTCCTCTTTGCCTACAACCAAGGATTAATACTGACTGAAACAGATAAAAGAACTTAAATCTATTTTAGTTGAACACACATATACATGAACATATGCATTAGCTATATTTTGCATATCGTACACAGTGTGTATTTATGTGCATATATATATATATATATATATAGTGTGTGTATATATACACACAAACATTCATGCACACATGATAGTTGACTACAACTGATGAAGAACTTATATTTTAGCTGATCACACATATATACCTGAACGTACATATTTCATATACAGTATATGATGTATAGCTAGATATACACACACATGCATATTCAAACACATTCACACAGATGTGCTTTTGATACTTGACTAAAACAGATAAATAATTTATATTTAATTTAGCTAATCACACACATGCATTGGCATAATAATTGCATGTAAACTTCATGCATAGTACACAGCACAGTGTACATGAATATGTGTTACACAGATACACATAGGTATATACACACTCAAATTTACACACACACGTTTTTCATTGATATCTGAATAAAACAAAGAGAACTTTTATTGAAGCAGATCATACATATATACACATGAACATAAGTATTTCAAGTACATACATAAACTGAATGAATGGTATGCAGTGTGACAGATATATATATATATATACACACACACACACACAATACTTAACAAAAACAGATAAAGAACTTAAATTTCTTTTAGCTGATCACATATAGATACACATATATATTACCTGTGCAATACATATTATGTAGGTATATGTATATATATATATATATATATATATACACACACTCCCATTCACCATCCCTCACACACACACTTCCATGATGAAAGACTTTTTAACAAAGAAAGGAAGAGAAAATGCTGTCTTACTTTTTCCTTCTTTTTTCCCCCTCTCCTCCCTGCAGCCTTAATTTCAGGACTTCAGTGGGAGTGGAATTCTTTGGTAGAGATTATGAAAAGCAACATAACAAACCACTGAGCACCGAACACAGACTTGCAGAGGGAATAGCTTTGCCAGCAAAGACGAGGAGGAACAAAAGCCCAGCAATAAGAGCGGTGCTGAATAGGTGTCTTCCTAATTGTAAGGGAATTGTATGGATGTGTGTGTGTGTGTGTGGTAGCAGGGGTGGGAGGGAGGCGGGTAGAAGGGGAGATATGAAGAGACCTCCCTCCCACACAGGCAGTGGAAGGGAGCCTGCAACCTGAATGTGAGGTTATTGAATAAATTATCCTATGTCTCTTGCTCTCTCCTCATTGGGCCAGGGAGCAGGGAACACTTCTGCATCAATGATGTTATGATGAGATCTTTGCATTCTCTGCACAGTCTCACACTGTTACCTTCTGCTAGGACAGCGCACAGATCTGTGCATTCTACCCAGTTAGAAAGCTCATTTAAGACCCTAAATCATTCCAAGGGAAAGAAGCAGAGAATTAATTTGCTTGCTCTCTTTCTCTGCCCCCTCCCCATAATCTTTCTCTCTTTGGTTTTTTTTTTCCTTTCCCTTTATATCAAGACAGATGAAAAAAGAGAATCTGGCCCAGGGGGAAAAATTTTTACAATGCTCTAAATTCTGCTTTCAACAGGCAGGGAAATTAAAAATAGCCAACATAGTTCTAAATCGGAGGCAGCGTTCTTTCTCTAATGAATGTAATTAGCAAAGTGAGGATGGAAGTGTGTATCCCCCGCTGTTTTCTGCCTCCCTCAGTGTTTTTCTGAATGCTAGTCTGCACAATTCAAATGTGATTGGGAAACATCATTTTTCCACTTCCAAGAATTGCTTGGGCATGAGCGTCTTATGGAAATGACTGTTCTCCTCTCCACACACATCCATGCACGCCCCCGCAAATCTTTCTTCCCTCAACCTTACCCGTGATTCTATCTCTGTAATGCTCATCACCAGGATATCCTGGCTCTAAGAAGGTATACTAGAGAAATGCTTGATGTTCAGGTTCTTCATTATGGATCCGAACTGGAACCCCTCTCAATCCCCACCTCAGGACTTGTGGGCTCAGATAGAATTAAATACACATCCTGGCTTTCAATTTGCAAATAAAAGGAAATAAAATACCTGCCCACTCTCACTCTCTCTCTCTCTCTCTCTCTCTGTCACACACACACACACACACACACATCCAGCCCTATGAAGTTTTGCACAAGCAAAGGCAAACCAGTTTGGGTTTGGTTTGGTTTTGCCATCACTATCAATTCTGCCTTCACTTTAGATATCATAAAGCCAGTACTGGATGGTGTGACTGTAATGATTGATTATTAAATATGCATTTATTCAGGGTTAAAACCTACAGCGTGGGCCACTTATTCACACCCCTGCTGCCCCACTGAATTCAGACCTGGGAGTAGGACTGCATTATCTGACATTATCCCAGATACAAAGACATGTCCACTTTTCCATTGTGGGCTTCTAAACGGGATTGTGAAGTCTTGCACTGGGCTGCTCAGACAGTGAGTTCTGTTAGCCTGCAGACAATCCCACAAAGGGAGCAGTGAAAACCTCATTTGCTTGGGACATTTGAAACTAGACTGGGGCTAATGCTAGACAGTGTAGAACTGCACTGGACTAGACAGGACCTAACTAGTCTTTTAGAGCTGGAGATTCTATGTGTTCAATTCAACCTTGACATAAATCCACAGGGATCAACAGGGTGACACCAAGGATTTTTGTTGATGCCTATTTTTGATGCCCAGGAAGTGATGAAAGGTCCCTGCTGTACACGCAGGGGATGACTACATTGTGTGATCACAGCTCATGTGGACACACCTGTGCTAATCTAGCTAGTACAACTAAAAAAAGCAGGGAAGATGTGGTGATGCAGTCTTCAAGGTGGGCTGCACAAGCTTGCCCCAAACCCTGGGTATGTACTTGTGATCCTACCCCACGTCAGGGTCTGTGCTACTGCATCTTCATTGCCATTGGTAGCTGTGCTGGCTCAATTAAAGCTAGCATGGGTGTGGCTACCTGGATTGCGACCACCCCTCTGATTTCAGTGTAGACAACCCCGAGTCCATAGGTGCTGGAACAGTTTGCACAGTGGGGGTGCTGAAAGCCATTGAACCAAATTGTAAACCCTGCATATGAGAGAAACCACTTCAAGCCAGGGGGTGCTACCGCACCTCCAGCACCCCTAGTCCCAGCACCTATGCCACAGTGTGGTGGCCAGTCCATACAAGACCACATGTAGCAGGAGGTGAGGTTAGGAAGATATAGCCTCGGAGAACTTAGGAAGTGGAGGAGTAGGACCTGCATGAAGCTAATGCAGAGGGAGTGAGAAAGCCAGTATATAGATTCAAGCAGGGGACCCTGCTGCCTGTCTGAATGCTGCCTAGCAAACCTGACAATTAAAGCCCAGCTCAGAGCCTTCAGCAGCAAGTGAAGATCAGACTGGATCTGACTCAAATCAGCTTCACTGCGTCCAAAGCAGGGAGGAGAAGAGGCCAAGGTGGCATGGAAGAGATGAGTGTATGAGATGCTGCGGAAAGGGAGAAATGCCAGAGAATCTATCGAGTCCACCAGGGACTTCGCTATTGCTAATTGATTTTATGTAGAAGATGCTCAGATACTATAGTAATGGGCTGAAGTATAAAACCTTTAGATAGATAGATAGATAGATAGATAGATAGATAGATAGATAGATAGATAGATAGATAGATAGATAGATAGATAGATAGGAGAGCTGTGTAACCCCAAACCAGTAGCAACATGATAGTTTTGTCATCTTCAGGCACCAGTTTAGCTTTGACATTGTCCTCGTTTTTTTTCTAAATTGCCTTGATGTCCTTAATTTGCATAATTCCCAACAATGCAGCTTGGCAGGATTTTTGCTCTGAGCTAATGAAGAGATGGCAAAAATAAACGTGTCGTATAAGATTTGCTTATATTTTTCCGTAAGTGAACTGCCACCAAGAAATGATTTGCTACAAGGGTCAAGCTTGTGGGAACAGTCAGACTGGTCTGCTAGACACAGGAGGTGTTTGCTTTGTCCATAGTGCACAAGATTGCCAGAGACAGACTGACGGATGCTGGCAGAGAGCATGAGTTGGAAATAATACCTTTAATACACACAGGGCTAGCTTGCGAATGCTTCCCTGCCGTTGGGGAGCAGTATCGCACAAGAGTAGCCCCATTGGCTTTAATAGGTGAAGAATGGGTCACCCAAGTGAGGAAGGGGGGTCACAATTTGGCCCAAGGCAGTTTGCAAATTGACAACCAACTAGAGAGTAATTGGTCACTCAGGGTTATATTCTGATCCCACTCACTCATGTTGTGTAGTACCTCAGCCCCATGAAGCTACTCCCAGAGTAAGAGTGGCCCAATCTTGCCTTTATTTAAAAGTTAACTCACAAAGGATCCCATCCTATGCTTCTTACTCACCTGTGACCAACTGCCCTTAAACAGGCAAACTCCCACTGAATCCGATAGTCTACCTGAAAAAGAACCTCTAAAATTCGCCTTCGAACAGCCACCAACTCAATGCCATTCAGAGACCAGACCCCCCCAGTGAGGGGCTACGGTTTGAATTTAAGGAATGATGTTCTAGCAATGCTCAGAAGAGCCGGAAAAATATCCTCGCAATTGATTGCACGCTTGTGAATTGTTGTTATGATATGCGAGATATTCTTCTGCAGCTTTTAAAGAGGTTCACTGCTGTGATTACAACACATTTGCGTCCAATAATAGCTATCGATGTTACCTGGAGTGTCCTATTTTTAGATTTATTTTCTTCCAAATTATGGGCCGCCTAGGACCTTCTGTCCTCTCATACTGCTCTCATTAACATCACTGGCAGCTCTCCACACACAGTGAGGGCAGGAGTTGGCTCCATTGATTAAATTAGCTCCTTTAGCCCAGGAAGAAACAATATTATTTTGCCATGAATGTCCAAATGGACACGAGTGCCTTTCTGCTTGCCTGTTGGAAGCTGGGGATTGTGCCACTGGAAAGCAATTTCCCCTAGATTTTGCAAGATTTTACCAATTATCTCCATATCATGAGGTCTTAATGATGTCAGGATGAGTAATACCCAGTGAATCAGGAATAACTGGTGTAAATTTTTAACAGCAAGGGTAATTAATCATTGGACCAACTTTCCAAGAGATATGCTCTACCTGGCCCACAAGTTATTGGGTTTGGTGCAGGAATTGCTAAGTGAAATCCTCTGGCCTGGGATGATCACAGGGATCCCTTTTGTCCTTAACGTCTATGAAAGTCAGCGTGAGAGGAGAATCACTCTTATGACATTTTGTTGATTTGATCGGATGTTCTTATTTTAACACTTTGGCCAATTCTTGTGATTTTATCTCAAGTTGTGTGATATTGGGTGCTTTTCTTCAAGCCCCCGCCCTTGCAGTCCTGTGATGATGGGAGAATCTCACATTAAAACAATTTAAAAAGTAAATATCCAGTCTTCATGGTTGTGGAGAAAAGCTTGAAAACAAGATGTCCTAAACGGTCCAAAGTGAAAAGAATCAAAAATGTATTTTCTTTTTTAAAATGGCGTGAATTTTAAGCCAGTCTCGCGATTTTATGGGACTGACATATGCTATTTGAACACTTCAGGTAGGCAACACTGAAAGCTTGAATTCAGTTATGTAGAACTGATCTGTACTGGGAAAGAAACCCACCATCTGCTAGTTACTATAACAGTCCTGTCCAGGGCCGGCTCCAGGGGTTTTGCCACCCCAAGCCACCAAAAAAAAAAAAGCCGCGATTGCAATCTGCGGCAATTCAGCCGGAGGTCCTTCGCTCCGAGCAGGAGCGAGGGACCCTCCGCCGAATTGCCGCCGAATACCTGGACGTGCCGCCCCTCTCTGGAGTGGCCGCCCCAAGCACCTGCTTGCTAAGCTGGTGCCTGGAGCCGGCCCTGGTCCTGTCCTATTGAAAGAACTCATCAGCTTCTAACACCTGGACTTGGTGGACACTGAATGAGCCCCAGGATAAGGTGCTGTGCTTGACTACAGTTAGGGTGACCAGATGTCCCGATTTTATAGGGACAGTCCTGATTTTTGGGTCTTTTTCTTATATAGGCTCCTATTACCCCCACCCCCTGTCCTGATCATTCACACTTGCTGTCTGCTCACCCTAACTACAGTGCAGACAGCTCCCTGATACTGTTATTCTGAGCAATGCTCCTTATTTACTTGGTGCCCCTTGTACATTAGCGAGGGGGGGTGTTTTGTAGCGTGTTAGGCTAGCAGATAGGACACATATTGGCTGCTGTTGTGTCTTTTCATCAGCAGGATCCCTGAGGTGCAGAAGAGGAGATGTCTGTCTATAAACCACAGGGGGAAAGGAAATGCTCAGTTCAACTCCTGATATTAGAGAACTTAAGAAATAATGTGTCGGGCAAGTGAAGCAGAGCAGGAGAAGGCGAGAGAGCGAATGAGACAAGGGAGTGAGATGGAACGAGAAGGAGAAAGGAGCCAGTTGGAAGGTGAGGTTGGTCTAGCTATGAGCAGGCACAGCTCCCATTGATTACTCACAGAGTTATGTCCCCTTTTAAGCAGGGCTGGCCTTGGTTCATGGTGAAGAAGGCAGTGAGATCCCCCACGCGCAGGGAGACCGGCAGGCCTCCACCCATTGCCTTCACTAGGGCTGGGCATGGGAGTGAGGGCATCTGGACAGGGCACATGCAGAAGACTAAGGAATAAAGCAGTGTGAGCTGAGCCCATTTGCCAGTTTGCAGACCAGGCACAATGGTGAGAGGCACTATAGAAAACACGGACCTGGATGAGACACTCAGGGGTAGAGAGGGCAAGAAGAAGAAGAAGGGAGAAAGAAAGGAACAGAGGGAGGAATAGAGACAGGCAGAGTGGAGGAGACCAGATGAGCAACGAGGGCGAGACAGGGAGAGCAATAGAGTATATCTCCAGCACCCGATTTATGATTTTCCTCCCTCCCCGAAGCTGAGCAGCGTGAGGCCGGGATCATCTGTCTTCATTACATCATCCAAATAGGCTCTGTCAGTTTACACTGTAAAACTAATCAATATCCCCCTGCAGACCTTGCAGACTGCTGGCCCCCTGTCATGCTTTAGTAGGCAGCTTCTATCTCTGGTGGTGCAGGTTGGAGAGCGAGGTGGAGGGCTTCTGAGGGGCTCTGAACCCACAGATAGACTTACACTCATCTCTTAGTGTGTCTCTCTCACACACAGAGCCCTCACTTTTTCCTTTCCAGCAAGAAGCTCTGTGATTTAGGGGTAGACAGAGCTGGGAAAACTATTGCAAGGCATTGTCTGCAAATGTTCATTTAAGTTTTTTTAAATGGATTTGCTTTTTCACACCTTTTTTTTCTTTCTTGCTTGCTTTCCCCATAGACATTATCTATCTATCTATCTATCTATCTACTTTACAGGCCCCTTCACCATCATATCCAAGCACCTTGGTGTTTGCTTTCCACAAACGTCCAAAGCAAACTGCTTGCACAAGTTTATCCAGTCAGGAAGCAGAAAGCCATCCTGAATGGCTTATCTGACTGGTTGCAACTGCACAGCACAGTTCAGAATTCTAATATTCTCCCATAGAACCGTCAGGTAAACACAATCCAGTAGGATAGTCATTGAATAAATGCAAACCACAAACACACTTGGGAAAATCATGATCGGCCTGCGGACATTCTACCCGAGGAGAATGAAGCGCTGGGCTAGATTATCAGAAGAGTTCAGCTTCCGTTTAGGCACCTCCACTAAGTTCTGGCTGGAATGCCAAAAACGCTCCGTAGCCAGTAGCTGCCATTGTCCTGCAAAAGGGAGTTGCTAGATGCAGAGCTCCTTTTTAAAAATCTGGGCCCATATTCACAGAATAAATTGTGAGCTGCTCATTATTTGTTCAGCTCTAGCGACAGACACACTCCGACATTAACCCAGCCTGGAATTATTCTTCCATGGTGCAAATTTCAGCTCATCACAATCCCTGGCTGTGCACTGGAAATTCTCTTTGTCTCCTGTGTGTCTCTGCATGCTCAATCCTCACAGATAGGGACAGGGAGTTAATAAACCTGAGCCATAAAGGTCAAGATTCAATCATCCGGTGCTGCTGGATGTGAAGCAAAGACACTGAGGCTTTCAGTTGCTTGGCAGGCCTGGGCTTGGCTGAAAAATGATGGAGAGGCAGTGTGGGGAACTGCCACAGGAGTTTGCAGGGGTGTGTGGTGCAAAGGGGTTAACCCCTTCAATGCTCCCTGAAAAGGCTTTTGACCTGGTGGGAGGTTTACAAAGGGATACCCCTCAAAATGAATGGAGCGGCTGGATACTGCTTTCTATCACAGGAGTGTTAGGGGGGCTTAACTCGTTCTAGTTTGTAGAGGGCTTTTAAGATTTAGGGCCTGTTGAAATCAGTGGGAATCTTTCCACTGACTTCAATAGGCTTTGGATCACATCCTGAGTGTGCTAGAGAAGTGCAAGAAGCCAAACGTTACACCAGTGTAAATCCAGAGTAACTCCACAGAAATCAATGGCATGACACAGTTACACCGGTGTAACGGGAGGATTTGATCCTAAGTATTAGTACGATTAGCTTCTCCTTTTTGTTTAATAACCAGGCAGTCTGGAAGAATGCCCCAGGCCATTCTGCTGCACTCGCTGGGATGGGGGACCAGCTTGATGACCTCATTAGGTCGTTTCCATCTGGAACTTTCATGGTTATCCCCAGGATAAATGACTCCTCAGCTTGGGCAGATGTTTGAGAGACATTGAGCCGGGTTCCTTTGCCTGGCTCCTTGTGCGATCCTTTGCAAAGGGGGTGTGAAATGACCCCAAGTCGAAGTGCCCACGCTTTGCAGAGGCGTACATGAACACACGAGGTAGATGTGCTCCGGCTCAGCCAGGAGGTATGGGCTGGATGCAGAGATCACTGGCTGAGGCTGTCTGCCCTGGGTTTTGCAGGTAGCAGATCAGGTGTTCCGAATGGTCCCATCTGTTCTTCCAAACTATGCACCTATGGAAGGCACTATACGGCAGAGAACCAGGCCACTGGGGTTTATCCTTCGATCCTTCAACCCCCTTAATGTTTCCGACCCCAGCTCTGGACACACAGTGCGTATCCTCCAAGCTTTGCCTAAGAGCAGGACCAGGCATTCAGCCCCGTTCTGCCCTCACCCCTTTGCCACTGAAAGCAAGCTAGACTTTCACTCCCGCGTCCACAGCCCCGTGGGCTTTACCAGGCTGCCCGGCGTCCATTGCCCACAGAGGGTTGGTGCAGAGGACTCTCCCAGCTCAAGGGGATTTGGAATGGCCACGGCACCTATGGTGTGGAGGGCAAAGGCTTGCTCCTCGCTCACCATGCCCCTCGCCTTGGCTGGGTTGAGCTCTGCTGCCAGCACCTGGCTAGTTCCTTCCTAGTCCCCTTGCTGTGGAGATGGGGGTGCACTCCTGCCGGGTGGCAAGCGTCCTCCATCCCACCAAGCAGCTGGCAGCTCCCCCAGAGTCTCAACCCCTTTCAGATTCAGGTCCTTGTATTTGTCACCACAACCGCTTCTCTTCCCAGCGCCCTGGATCTCATGGTGCCTGCCTAGAGATCCCACTAATACACAGTGCAAGGTGAACACCCTAAATCCCCCTCGCTCAAGCCCTGTGGGTTAGCCCTGATTCCAGCCACTGACATAGCTGCACCAGTGCAGAGATGCAAAGTCACCATGTGCCCTGTTGGGGAACCATCACTGCTTGGAACCCAGGTGATTCGCACAGGCGCACACTGTGGCTTACAGCAGCTTAGCCTGTCTACATCTGGGCTTTGCACCGGTACCTGGCCGCTGATGGCTGGAATCCAGGACTTCTGCCTAATTCCTTGTTTCTCACCATGCTGCTGCTATGCTCCATTTGAATAATCACACACCAGTGTTCTCTCTGACAAGGAATCTGTGTGCTCAGAACCATTAGACTTGATAGAAAGTGACAACTGGTAGCAAATTGTATTGGCAGCCTCTCATTGAATGTAATTACTCAACAGCAATCCTCCTGAATCAATTCATACCAGCGTAGATCAACTTTAATTCTGTGCTCCCCAGGGCCCCGAGAAGTGACTGCGGTTTTGTTGTTCTTCGCTTACTTGGCTCTTCAAGGCCTTTTGTTTACAGCTGTTGAGCTCGGGCAGCGTGACCAAGCTGATTTCAGGTGTGAAGAATCCAAGCAAAGAGAAAGTGGCCAAGGGAACAAGTCTTATTTTCACTAGCAAATAAGAAGCTTTGGGGGTGGGGGGGAGTGGGGTGTTTGAATACAGCGTTAGTTAAAATCAGCAATGCGGCCCATGTTCTAGCTATCATATTGGTTGTTAATGACAGGGGAGTCTGGAGGTGTTGTCTGAGATCAGGGCTTGGTTGCGCTAGGTGCTGTACATGCACACAGGAGACAGTCCCACCCCAAGGAGTTCACTAGTGGGGAGTTCACAAAGGATGATTATCCCCAGGTTACAGATCGGGAGCTGGCACGTGGAGAGAAGTGACTCACACAAAGGTCACAGGGGGACCCCGGGGCAGAGCAGGGAATGAGACACAGCTCCCCCCACCCCAGCCCAACTTCAGTGCCTTACCCGCAAGACCCACCCCCTGGTTTTCATTTATATATTTCATCCCCACGGCCCCCTATGCCCAATACCACTGGCCCAAGCTCATCTGCAAGCTCCCAAAACAGCCCAGATTTAAGTCCCTCTTACACACCCACTTCTGCGACTTATCTTAGCACCCAGAAGCCTCACCCAAGCCCAGGGGCCCAGGAGCTAGGGGCTGTCCACACCCAAAGACATGCCTGCTGCCCTTGGGAGATTATACGCTAAATGGCTGTGGCAGACAAAGGCACGGGAGGAGAAACAGACGTGAGTAGGTGACTTGAGCAAGGTCATTCATCAGGTCAGTGGCAGAGCCCAGATCTCCTGACTCCTTGCCCTATGCTCTACCCCACAGACGCTGAACTGATCTGACCACTATATGAATTGCCCATTGCCTCTCTTCCTCCAAGCTTTGTCTCGTTGTCCGTCTGTCCTTAGCTCCATAGCTGATACAGAGCATGGGCCAGGGGGCTACTCTCTTTCTATCGCCATGAACAGCTTTTGTTTTGCAACGAAAGCTTCCCCTATATTCCATAGGGCCTTTCTCGTCTGTGCAGCTGCCCATGTTTCCGGAGGGATCGGACAGAGAAACTCTGAGTTGATGTGCTCACCTCTTCCTTCTCCAATCCCAAAACAGGACAGGGGCCAGGTGCTCAGCTGGTGTAAAGCAGCCTAGTGCCACCAAAGTCAATAGGACTACTCCGAATTTGGCCTGGAATGTTTAGGAGGCACAGAGTGTGAGACTCCCCCCGCCCCCAACCCATAAGCCTGGCTTCCTATTGTCTGCAAAAGTCTCTCCCAAGACAAAACCCATCCATCTTACTCCCAGCCGCGCTGCTAAAAATAAGCCAATGAAGTAGCAATCACCTCTGAGCAGTGGCAGCTCCGTTAAAGTGCCAGGCATCTGTGTCCAGGCTCCTCGGTGTGTACAGGCCAGGAACCTGATAAGCTCGCACCTGTCAAGGGCAGCTCAGCCATTCCATCATCCTTCTTAATTGAAGCTGCGGGCTGCAGCTTATCAGCTGCTGGCTCTTCCGAGATACGGCCTGGTGTTCCTGGGCAGCCTGGCTGTCCTTCCAGAGAGCTGCTCTACCTGACTGAACTGAAGCATCCCACCTGCTCCCAGCTCTCAGCAGCACAGACACAAGGGAGATGCCAGCTCTCTAACCACCCCCAGCCTCATCCCCCGGCCCGGGCCCTGGGGTGCTGAGCGTCTGGCAGGGAGGAGGTAAACTTTCCTAGGATAACCTATTCACTGGATTATTAATTAATAATGACCAGTTACTAAACGCAGGATACTGTGGGCATTTTTAATGATCAGTATGAGTTACTGGTTATTCCTTCATAATTGCTGGTTGTTATTTTCCATTTGTACTATGGTAGTACCTAGAAGCCCTGGCTCCATTGCACTAGGCCCTACACAAACGTATAACACAGAGACAGCCCCAGGAAGCTGCCAGTTTTAAGCAGAGCTGGGATTAAAACCCAGTTCTCTTAGCTCCCGATCCATGGGACTAAACTGCCTCCCATAAAAACAAACAGAGTTAGTGACCAAGGCCGGGTGAGAAGTTTATAGAAGATCAAAGGTACCAGTAGCCAGGTGTCCAGGGAAATGAGACTCCCTGGAATGTTCTAACACCTAAGAAGCAGAATCTGCTTAGAGAATTCTTGGCTCCCTCCTTGTTTTGTCCAGCGATATCTTCCCTACTCTGCCCCATCCTACATGTCTGCACCTGGCATTGCCGGGACGGGAGGGGCGATGTGAAGAACTAACCAGGGAGCAGTGGGATCCTAGGAGGGACAGAGTCCTGCTGGGGAGCCATTCAGAAGAGGAGCAATGAAGGCTCTTATTCCTATGTACCAGCTTACTGAACATATTTAGTGTCAGTGTTTGTGTGTGTCTCAGCACCTGAGTGCATACCTGGGTCCCTCACAACACCCCAGGAGGGGGATAATTGTTATTCCAACCCATTATATAGCAGGACCAACTGAGGTACAGCGTAGTTAAGTGACTTGTCCAAGGTCACGGGGCAAATCAGGGGCAGAACTGGGAACGGAGCCCAGGAATCTTGACTCTGAGTCCTCTGCTCTTATGACTAGATAAAATCCTTCCTACAGCCTGGGCTAGAACCCAGGCATCCTGAATGACTGTCCTCTGCTCTAGCTACTAGAGGATAGTGCCTCCAGAGAACGACTCAGTTAGTTGTCCCTCTCTGTGCAGATGTGTGCTGGGAGGTGGATCCATTCTGATTTGATGTGTTGGATATTTGCGTCAGTTTCCGTTACAAACACCCATTCGTCATGTAGATCTCCAGGCATTTTTTTAAAGGGGGAGATTAATTTAGGGGAGTTCTCAAATCCAATTTCTTCTGGCAACGGCTCTATTAGGCCATGCGCAGTGGAGATACAGACCCCTGTCCTCCTGCTGCGACTGACGGAATTTGATTCTGTGCTGCCAAATTTGCAGGGCTGCAAACACATTCTCACTCTTGATTAATGTGAGTAATTTCTGCTCGAAAGAGGGTTGAAATGAGCAGCTAAGGGGAAGTGAGCAGTGAGGGTTCCCCTCCCTCCCCATCCCTCTCCGCTGTTTGCATTTTACCATCCCTGGCATGGACTAACAGATAAACAAAAATGCTGGACCAGTTTCAAGAGTAGCAGAAGGCATAGGAGGCAGGGGGCATCTCCGAGGATGCTCAGATGCTGTTGTGCTCTTGTTTGGTTTATAAAAGGGAAGAGATATGGTATATTTATCCATCAGCCTCTGCCTGATGCCTCCCCGCGCCCGAAATTAGCCACTGGACCCATGGATCAAGCCCAGGCATATCATATTTAATCAGTAGCTATCTAGAAATTCCCTACACTCCATGATCCCTCTAACCTTCACAGAAATGGCAGGGAGAGCACTCAGCACATGCCCCTGCTCCCTAAGATAAAGGAGAATCTTCTGCAGCTCTGTAGGGGCTGTGACACACAGGTGAGCAGCCTGTCCAGTGGCAGGCAGGGGTGCATGAGTACCCCAGCTGGCACGTTGTACTGGTTTTCATGTCTGTGGCTCCTTCCAGCATTTTACAAACAATGAACTGAGGCACACAGTGCCTGGGAAGCAGCGAACTGTTGATGGATGGATGGAGATGCTCGGCCACAGAGGTGAAATGACTTGTTCCACATCATGGAACATGCCAATGGGCAGCGCCAGGAACGGAATCCAAGAGTCCTGACTCCAGGGCACTACTACCAGTAACTCACTCTTCTATTCCACTTTTGAGCCCCAAATCGCCAAGTACCTGACAAAGGAAGTCAGCATCATTATCCCCACTTCACAGAGGGGGAAACTGAGGCCTGGAGAGGCGAAGTGAGTTGCAAAGTGGCACAATAGATTAATGTCAGAGGTAGGGCCAGAGTCCCAACCCCATGTGCTATCTTCTGGGTCCCCTGACCTCTCGTTAGCTTAGCCTTAGCTCAGGACAACACTGAGAAGGGCTTCCCGCTGCTGCCCAAGAAGAGCTGCCTTAAACTTTTCGCGTTGTGCCCAGACTCCACTCAGACAGCTCCCCGCTGACACCAAGGAAGATTATGGAGCAAAGTGAGATTGGGCCTCTGCGATCCAATTCACGCAGCAGCCAGGGCCCCCTGATGAGGACGTTGCAATAGACCCCCCCAATTTGGCCCCCCACTATGTAGAACAGGGATGGGCAAACTATGGCCCGCGGGCCGGATCCGGCCCTTCAGGGCTTTGGATCCGGCCCGCGGGATTACCCTGGTGGTGCTGCGGGCCCGGCGCTGCTCTCAGAAGCAGCCCCCGGGCCGGGAGGCAAAGGGCTCCATGTGCACACGCAGACCCCTCTGCCCCCCACCCCCCACCCAGGGGCCGCAGCACTTCCTGGAGTGGCGTGGGGACAGGGCAGGCATGCAGGGAGCCTGCCCTGGCCCTGGTGTGCGCCACTGCCACCCCGGAGCCACTTTAGGTAAGCGGCACCGGGCTGGAGCTCAAACCCCTCCTGCCCCCCGCCCCCCAACTTCCTGCCCTAAGGCCTCTGCCTGTACCTCGCACCCCTCCTGCACCCAACTCCCTGCCCTGAGCCCCTTTCTGCACTCCTGTGCATTCCAACCCCCTGTCCTGAGCTCCCTGCTGCACCCTGCACCCCGTGCACCCCAACTCCCTGCCCTGAGCCCCATCCTGCACTCCGCACCCCTCCTGTACCCCAACCCCCTTCCCTGAGCCCCCTCTTACACTCTACACCCCTTCTCTGCCCCAATCCCTTGTCCTGAGCCCCTTCCTCCACATCCCGCACTCCACCCCCCCCCGTCCCGGCCCTGCATACAATTTCCTCACCCAGATGTGGCCCTCGCCCCAAAAAGTTTGCCCACCCCTGATGTAGAAGCTACAGTAGAGGTGTGGCTGCTATACAGCAGGGTGCACTACCACCTGCTGCCACGCGGGGGGGACCTGCTGGGGCTTGGGCGTCTCCCGCGGCTGCAATGCCGCTGCGTGCCACAGGAGGGCGGTTCAGCCCCAGCCGGGGGCCCTGCCGCACGTGGGCTGCGGAACCGGCCGCTGAGGAGCCGGCTTCGAGCCGGGGCCAGAGGCGGGGTGAGGGGCGTCCGCAGCTGCTTCTCCAGGCCCAGCAGCAGGTGTGTGGGCTGGGGGAGGGGTTTTAGTGAGCCGGCACTGGAGGGTCTGGGGGGTGAGGACACGTCCCCAGCTCCCCCAAGGAGTCCCCGTGGGACCGTGTGTAGGTGGCCTCAGTTTCCCCCTCTGCAAAATGGGGTTGATAATCCTGTGCACCTGCCCCCTCTCCCCCCCCCCCCCGCTCCCCGGGCGGGTATTCCCCGTGACTGACACACTCTGCTCGGCTTCCCCACGCGTGCACGTGGACACACACTCTGGCCTCTTTCCCATGGCGTGGATACAGGCACACACTGCTCTGCTGTCCTGGCACATGTGCGCACACAAACTCATGCACACGCCCGGCTGCCCAATGCAGACGGCTCTGCTCTCCCTCTCCGGCATGTGCACACACCCATTCACACACTCTGCTCTGCACCCCCTCACACACACACACACACTGCCCCGCTCTCCCTGACACACATAGGCACACACCTCCTGCTTCCCCAGCATGTGCACACACCCCCATTGTCCTGCTCTCCATAGTGCACACGCACCCTAAGAAACACATGCTCCCAGCAAATCAGGCTGCTCCCTCAACCCCATTCACAGCAGCTGCTGGCTAAGCTGGGCGAGCCAGGGGTGCTGGATGCGTGTTCCAGACTCTGGCTGGCGCGCCCTGGGGTGTGGACTCTCTGCTAGTCCCAGAACTGCTGTCTGTGCGCTGTGCAGGTCCCGGGGGATCCGGGCCAGGCGGTCAGGGGGGTTACAGCAGAGGGGCTCGGCGAGGAAGCCTGGCGCAGCCTGCTCCGCTGGGTTGTGTGCAGACACCTTGGGGCTGGGTGCCATTTCCTAAGCCTCTTGTGGCTCTGGCTTTGAGGTGCCCTGTCAGAGGGGTTGTCAGTCTGCAGCCGGCTGGACCGGGTGCTACAGACACAGGTGCTGGAACTGGGGGTGCGGCTGCACCTCCGGCTTGAGGTGGTTTCCTTCTGATCCAGGGTTTACAGTTTGGTTCAGTGGCTCTCAGCACCCCCACTGTACAAATTGTTCCAGCGCCCCCAGCACCTTCCTCTGTGCGTCTCCCCCCCACCCCACCCCAACCTAAGATACCCACCAAGGGCACAAGCCTTTTAATGTCCATCCCCACGTGTCCTCCCCCTCCATGTCTGTGTCAGTGGGGTCATGGTGGAGCCAGAGAAGAGCGTGTAAGGGGGGGTGAGCGGGTGTGCACAAGGGTGCAGTTGTCAGGCTGTGCCTGTGGATGCTGGGGGGGTGAGTGGGAGGGTGGCAGTGCTGAGGTGTGCACGGGGGGTCAAGAGGAAGGAGAAACGGGGCTGGAGCATGACTGGGGGCGGAGAGGAAGGGGACATGCCAATGTGGGTGGGGATCAGATTTCAGTGCTGGGAGGCTCTGAAACATTCTCTCCGCTCCTTGCAGGGCTGGGTGCTGCTCAAGGTGTGTGTGGTGGCCTGCACCCTGGGCTGGGAGTCAGGAGACCTGCGTTCTGTTCCCGCCTCTACCACCAAACAATTGTGTGACCTCAGGTAGGTCCCCGTGCCTCTCTGTGCCTCAGTTTCCCCTCCTACCCTTCATCTATTGTGTCTGTGTAGACTGCAGGCTCCCTGAGGCATGGAGCATGCCTCACTACATGTCCACACGGCACCTACCACAATGGAGCCTTGATCTCAGGTGACACCTCTACGTTCTACCATAATATAATTAATAATAAAATGTGGGTGGTGCTGCCTATCCCTGCGGTTGTACCCTGGGACATCCCTGCTGAACCCAATTGTCTGTGCAATCTTCAGCCCCTGAATTTTCCCACCAGTTGTAGTAACAACAGGAGCCCTAGTGTAGACAGGCCGCTGGTGTTTTGACCAACCCGCTCAGAGTAGGTCTAGATGACAGGATCGTGAAAATGTCAGGAGCCCATCTACACTAGCACTAGCAGCAGTACGGGATTGAAAGGCACCAGTGTCTAGTGCAGACAGGGCTGGAGTGTCTCAGCCCACAGGTTGCTCAGGGTCTCCTGGCTGTGAGTTGTAAGTGCAGTGCCGAGGTGTTGTGTGATTGGACATGGATTGTGGTGGAAGGAAGCTCCACTGGCACTGCAGCCCCCTGCCCTGAATCAGACCAGGTGGGTTTTGTGCTGGACCTGCCCAGCTCACCACACCCCGGTCTCAGGCTGGAGAGAGGAGGATTGGAAACCGACCTGAGAACAAGGATGAACAGGTTGGGTTTAGACAAGAGAATGAAAGGAGGGATTGTGAGGGGAGGAGAGAGCCCCAGGTCTAAACTGGGCTCTGAACCAGCCACTGAACCTAGACACCTGTGCAGTGTGAGCTAGATCAGATCCAGGTCTGAGATGTGAGTCTGGCCCCCTATCTTCTAATGGGCCAAAATCCTGGATCCCAACAGCCTCAAACCTCACATCAGAACTTTGCAGCTTGGACCCAGCTCTACCCAAGGGGGAACGACCTCAGTTCTTCCTCTTGCTCCCAGGGCCAGCGCGGGTGCCCGGGCAGGTGGTGGTTCAGATATGGGGAGTATGCGACTGGCTGGAGGAGAAAGGCCGATGCATGGAGCAGAGGGTGTCAGTCAGCGCTTGCCCAGCGAGTGAGTGACGGCTAGAGAGGTCCTGGCCTGGGGCTCAGTGAAAGGTGGTGGGAACGTGGCTGGAGGAGGTGGTGGGAACGGCAGGATTGGCCAGCCAGCGGGGAATCCCAGCAGGGTAACGATGTGTGTACTGGGCTGCCAGCCAGGCAGGTTCCCTGCAAGCAGGATTCCCAGTGGAACAAGGACCCTGCAGCATGTCAGTTGGGGACAGAAGAGGCAGCGTGGCAGCAGGATGCCACTGGGATCTCCCCAGCAGCCTGCAGTGCTCCCGGGCTCTCTGGCAGGGACAGGCAGGCTACAGGGACACCACCTGTTGGTTCTTTCCCTCACGCTGGCCAAGGAGGTGGTCAGCTGCTCTTCCCTTCTACTCCCCCGCGCCATCCTCTCCCCCTGGGGAGACGGTGGCTTTTTGTCTCCTTTTCAATGAGTTCTTACAAGAGGAGGGAGAGAGTCATATCCTCATCTGGCAAAATGTCAGGGAGTGATTCAGAGAGAAGGCGAGCGGCAGAGAGAGGCAGCCCACACAGGAGAGTTGTTTCTAGTTTCCAAATGTCAGCATGTCCTTTAATTAAATGCTGATTAACTGGGGACGCGCTCCCTCGTGCTGGAACAGGGCTGCTGCTGTTAACATCAGGCTGCTCCGAGAGCCGTGGCGTTCGGCTCTCGCGTCCTCTCGTCCTTGGGGGATAAACTGTCTGGTTCAAAGGGGACAGTGGGGGAGTAGGGAGCCAGCAGGAGAGCGTGTGGTTTCATGGCTCGGGCACTGGGCTGGGAGTCAGGAGACCTGGGTTCTGCTCCTGCCACTGAGCTGCCATGTGACCTTTCCCAAGTCACTTCCCCTTCTCGTGCTCTCGTTTCCCCTCCCACCCTTTGTTGTGGCTCGTTAGACAGCGAGCTCTTCGGGGCTGGGGCGCTCTGTCGCTGCAGTATTGTCTACATGCAGACGTTGCACTGGTTTAACTTAAATGAGTATTAAAGCAGTGCAAGCCCTTGTGCGGATGCTCTTCTTTCGGCTTAAAAGCAGCTCATTTGGCCTCAGCTTAAACCTCTTCCCCGTCGACTTCAGCTAAACTGCAATAAACCTGTTGCAGACCAAAATGAATGTCCACACAGACTCTTCCACTGGTTTAAGATTATACCTAGAGTGGTGCTGCTTCCTCATGCAGATGCCCTGAATGTGTGTGTGTGCTGCTGGGGCCTCTGGGCACTAGCGTAATCCACCTAATAACAACGGCCTAAACCTCAGACGGTTTTCTTTGTTCCCAGAACGCCCAAGGCCCTGCTAGAGCATCATGGAAGCCCAGGGGATGTTGCCCTTGGCTTTAGCGGAGTTGGCTCGCACCCCTCTCTTCATTCCCCTGTAACACTGTGTTACGATTCCCAAGTACACATGCATATTTAATTATATCGAGTACACAGACGATTGTCAGCAAGAGATGCACTCTAGCTCAACCACAAGGTAGGGGCTGGATGCAGGGTGACGTTCTCTGGCTTTTGCTGTGCAAGTCAGACTAGATGGTCAGAATGGTCCATTCTGGCCTTAACACCTGTGACTTGACACAGGTTTGGCTTTTGTCGGCTGTCTACGTGTCCTGTGGCACGTGGAAGCCATTCAACGCCAGAGCTCCCGGGGGCAGAGACTTCACAGGAAAAGGAAGGGAAGGCCCCCCAGCCACAGCACTGAGTTAGTGTAGCTCTATTACAGACAACTGGGTAACCTGTCTGCAGAAGACTCAGTGGAAATTTACTGCAAGGTGACAGCACCTCAGGGAGCAATGTGGGGCAAGATTTTCACAGCAGCCGAGGGGATTTCCACACACTGAAATGAACAGGTGTGTCTCAGTCCCCTAGACTGCTTTGAAAACGTCTGCCTCCCAGACAGCATATTAAATCTCTTATTGGACAGCCCCCTTTGAGAGACCACTTCTGTGCTATGTCCAGTCAACTACTCACATGAGGAAAGGCCGGGGGATAGGGTGCTGGCCTGGGACGGTGGAGTCATGTCTCAGGCACTGCTGACCCAGAGCCTCCTAGGAAATGTTAAATAGTTCAAGCCCTGTTTTTCGATGCCAAGGAGTGGGAGGAAGGGTTTATTTTCCCTCTTCCTGAACAGCAACTGTTGCCCTTTGCATTATCCAGTTCCGGCATCTGCACCAAAAGATCACGCCGTTCACACCTTCCTCCTGTCGGTCAGCGGGCTCTGGCTGTCTTGTGGGCAGAGCAAGTCCTCTGAGAACTCTGAGGCCCCTTTGCATTGCTAAGAGCTGGCGTAACGTGCTGCACAAAGGAAACCATTTGCAGTGCACAGCAGCAAATTTTGTTTGTCCTACAAAACCCAGCAACCACACTAGGTATCTTTAAGTGCCCTCTACTGGCACCTTATGTATTAACTCATTTGCATATATACACCAATTGGCCACTCCCGTAACAGCCACCGCCTTTACAGCATAGAGGGGCATTGGATTGGTTGGTTGGAAAATACACCCGGTCTCCTTGGGTGATGTAGAGCTGTCAAAAGGGCTCTGTGTCAGCACCGTTCCCAGCCTCTAGCATAGGGGGCAGAGTGGGGGTATGCCTGAGGCATGGCCAGAGCACACGGCACTATGGTCAGTCTCTTCTCCTCAAGGCCTCTAGGGGGCCCTGGTAAGCAGTATATAAGAGAGAGCAGCCTGAGGCTGCTCTAATTTATGCCAGGGGCAAGACAGGACCCTGGACTATGGGAATGCACAAGTGACTGAAGCTACCTTTGCCCTACCTCCCCTTCCATCCCTGCCTGGGGCAACCGAGACTCCAGCCCTGAGCCTGTAGAAATGGAATTGCAAGAGCCACGTGCTCCTGGGGGGGGCAGAGTTACCCCTCCCCCAAACATCAAGCCATGGGGCTGTCATGTGACCATGGCAGGGCAGGGGTAGTCAGTTATTTTTTGTCAAGGTCCAGACTCCAGGGAAAATAATAACAATAATGATAAGAAGTAAATAAAAAGATTTCAGGATCCGTTCAGAAGTATTTGGCAGTCCGGATTTGACCCGCAGGCTGCCCATTGACTCCTCCTGGTGCAGGGAGCCACTTTCTTCTAACACCGAACAAGGAACTTTGTTATAATAAAGAAGACAAGGTGATCCCTAAAGCGCTTTCTCCCTCTACTTCACTGCAGAGCTGCTGTCTGGACCCTTCCCGTGCCCCCATCTGCCGGGCTTTCTGCTTCAGTTTTAAAGAAGCATGATCAGTGCTGGACACTTGTCAGGGCTGTTTGTTAAGCACAGGCTGTAAGGCGGAATAAGCAGAGAGGTGCGTGAAAAGCCTGCCTTCCAGTGGAAATCCAGGGGTGAACCCCAGCGTATCTGAGCGCCAGCGAGCCCAACACTGGACTAGGAAGTGCCGTCCTTGTCAGCGAGCCGGCTGCTGCTCATTAAATCCCGACCCTCAAATCCCGAGCAGTGCAGTGCGTTGCACTCCCTTGACCCCTGCTCACGGTCTAGCATTGCCTGCCTGGCTAGCATCCCAGCGCCCGAGTTCACAGCCCACCGACCCAACAGGTACCAACCCACTCTGTCCTGCTGCTTGCCCTGCGTCTTGTTCAGCCTCCGCGCCCGAGGTTTGGTGAGGGGGGGAGTTGGAGGGGAAGCAGGATGAATCATTTTACAGGAAGCCGGATTTCCATATCCCCCTGCTGGAAAATTAAAGTCTGATCTTAGTTTGCATCCCAAATGCGATTGCTTTGGGAACCCTGCCTTGCAGCGCTTTGGAAAGCACGTACCTCTCAGCAGCCGGCCCTGTCGGGATCAGTGTCCATGCCGTCTACCCGGCAGCGGGATCTTCCTTCCCCTCGTGCTGAGCATCATCTTTTCTCTGAACACCGAGGTAGTGGAAAGCTGCAACTTAAGGACTTGACAGAGTGGGGAGGGCTGGATGGACTCATTGTGCATGCAAGGCAGCCATTGGCTCTGCCTCTCCGCCGTGCCAGTAGGTTAGGTTACGCGTGTCATCCCTCGCCTCTGTTCCTATTATTCCTGTGTCACTGTCCCTCCCTGCTTGGTGCTAGAAGGGAGGAGGGGGAGGTTAAGTTACTGCTGTGTGTGTGTGTATGTGTATTAACAAGGCAGCACGAGTCAAGCCTGCCGCCTAGTGTGTGCACTGGAGCAGATGCAAATGCTGCTGGAGGCAGAGACCCTGTTTAGCAAAACCACCTCTTCTGCCATCGCCAGTTCCCGCCCTGCACAGTGCAGCATATGGTGTATGGTTTTTAATTTCCTGGGCATGACACTTCTTATGGCGACTAGCAGGTTTCTCGTCGCTCTTTATCAGGCCTTTTATTAGCCCCCCACTAGATCCATATAGGCCAACTGTCCCCGTTGGCTGACTAAAACGCTTACCCTTTTACTGCTCGGAGCTTCCTGTGCAGTGCCAAGTCCTCGGCCAAATTCTTGTCCCCGGGGTTTGATTCCCAGCCAGTGCAATGAGACCTGTATTACGCCTTTAAGGCAGCATTTTCCCAACTTCGGGGGAAATTAAACCAATCATACCCTTTCTTCCACCCTGCCATGTGGTGTTAACTGCAAACCCCAAATGAGCTGTCGCTCAGTCGATTGTGTAGATCTTCACAATGTGATCAAGATAGTTAACATTTAAAGTATTGTCATTTGCATCTGAGCTAGCAACCACTGAGGGTGTTGTTTCAGGCTCTCTGCAAACTCAGGCAGAGTCGCTGCATGGGTTGCGCTCGTCACGCTTTGAAGTGTTTTTTGCAACCATAACAGCTAAAAGCTTACTTTTTTTTTTAAACATGAAAGCTGAGGCTCTGGAGAACAGTTTGAGAAGCTTGCCAACCCTGCTGGCTAGTACAGGGGACATGCCCCCATACTTTTGTGAAATGCTTGTTTAAACATAGGATGATGGGAACTTTTATCACTTGAAATCTCTTTCCATCCAACATAGTTCAGTGGAGTTAAAAGGGATTGCTACTTTCCTCCCCATATTTCCTCCCCCTTATTTATCACTCTCGAACATGGGCAGAGCTCTGATGGCAACCACTGTGCTGTGTATGGAGTTAGGCTATGAAAGCATTAGACTTTGTTTGGTAAATGCCAATTTCCCTGTACACCCACAAACCGATGACAAGATATTTCCCTCGCTAATAATCAGAATGTACAGATCGGCAAAGTAAGAAAAACGCTGCTTGAGAACTTCTTAGAGTTTGATTTAAGGCTGAATACTTTGTATCTTTTGACACGTGATGTTGACAGTTTGTGGTTTTTTGGTTATAAAGCTTTTAACTTTTTGAATCTCTTCATCGACGGCCATTAATAATTGCTTGACCCTCCTACAGTCTGAACCCCCCATAATTCCCTGCCAAGCCTAGGTATAGTTAAAGTGGGACAACTTTTGTGTCTAGACAAGCCCCTAGTCTAGATGTGACCGTAGCGTACGTAATAGCAGGACCCCACCCTGCTTCATTCTGCCTAGTACAGTAGTGCAAGGGGATCAGCCAGTACTGCAAAACCCCTATTTTATGAGTTCATAAAATCAAAATGTTCATAAAATGGAACCCCACAGGTGCAGGGCCTAGTGAACTGTGGCTTTTTTCTTGTCCTTCACTTCACTGCAGTGGGGTTCCCCGTGCACTGAAGGCATCAGAATGGGAAGCCATGCCGACCTGTTCTTCATTGTAAAATCAAGGCTCTGGATGCACAGGAGCCGACTTTCCAAAGTGCCAGGGGGTGCTCGACCCCCAGCTCTGCCCCAGGCCCCACACCCACTCCACCCCTTCCCCTGAGACCCCACCCCACCTCTTTCTGCCCCCGCTTCATCTCTGCCCTGCCTCTTCCCACCCAGTTCTGCCACCTCCCATGGGCACACCGCGTCCTCGCTCCCCCTCCCCCCCAGAGCCTCCTGCATGCCGCGAAACAGCTGATTGAGGTGGGCAGGAGGTGCTGATCCACGGGACCTGCCAGTGGGCAGGAGGCACTGGGGGGGGGCGAGGAGCAGATTGGGGGGCTTCCGGTGGGTGCTCAGCACCCACCATTTTTCCCCCATGGGTGCTGCAGCCCCGGAGCACCCACGGAGTCAGTGCCTATGCCTGGAGTATGTATAGACATTTCCTGTTTCTGTCTAATCTATTGCTGTTCCCACGTGCTGATCCCAGCGGTGTCTCACTGGCACTCTCGTCCTCTCCCAAGCATTGAAAAGAACAAAAATGATCCAGTTTGTGTGCATGGGGCATAGCAAATGGATTTGCCATTTTCGCAGACTTGTTTTTTGTTTTGTTTTTTACAAAAAGAAAAAAGAAAAAATTAATCACTTCATGCTGCTGCAGTTACAAAGCAATACAAAGGCTGGCAAGCAATTTTAATCACGTACCCATTGTATTGCTCTGCCCAAAGAGTGTTTTGTAAGGATGATTAGGACAGCGGATGCAAACAAAGAATTCTTCCATTCATTTCATTTTTCGCTGGTGCCTAGAATTGTAGTTATGTTCTCACAGATACGTCACATTTCGCTGTTGTCCCTGTGATATGCATAATGGCCACTTAGAACTGCCCAGGAATAGAACCCAGATCCTCCTGCTCCAGAATCGAAGGCCTCTACTGCTTGGGCTAAATGAGACTCTCCTTAGTAGCAATAGGGCCTGTCACATGCCGGTGGGCAGTTCTGATTCTATCCACTGGAGGGCAGTGGTTTGCAGCTGCCTAGTCCAATTTAGTGCAACACTCTGGCTGTGAATATTCTTGCAAGTCTTTGCACTGTTGAAGGGCGAAGAGGAATGGAGGAGTTCTCAGAGCCAGCTGCTGCAGGGGGCTATTTTTGAGCAACGGGCAAGAAGCACAGGGTTTTGTGGGTTATTGACAGTTTGCAGGATCAAATCAAACAGGTGTCAGATGGTAACAACTTCCAGCTGCTACCGACCTGGACAGGGCGTAGACCAGCCCAGCTATAGATTGAAAGGCTTTATACTTAGTCCTGCCTTGAGCGCAGGGGACTGGACTAGATGACCTCCTGAGGTCCCTTCCATCCCTGATATTCTATGGTTCTATCAAAAGAGCTCCTCGTGGCTTCTCAGAAGTTTCTGGTACAATTGCCCTGGCAAGGGAGAGGAACAGAACAGACTTGTCCCGTTATCTTCTGAACACAAAGTACTGGCAGGGAAAGGCTATTTATTTAGCATCCAATTTCCTAGACTTGTACACATCCTTCTCTGGGAATAGTTCCAGGTGCATTTTCAGCAGCAAGTCTCCGGTTGGTCGGGTCTCTGCATAGGCTGATTCTCTGCAGGGAAATGTGTGCACATGGAGTTCCCAGCACTGCGGAAATCACGGAGAAATGACCAGCCCCGGAGATGTGGATCGAGGGGGAACTGGAGGAACAGATCCAGAGATGCAGAGACTTGGGGACTCTTGTGGGCACTATACTTGTGCTCCAAGGAGAGACTGATCAAAGTCAAGTGAGTTCACTAGTGAGGAAGAGAGGATGTGCGTGCACACACATGGATACTCATACACATGTACACAGATGGACATACACACACTATGCACGCATAGAAACAAACACATACATTTAAATACAGCCCCAGCTAAGTGCCTGGTAAATGAGAGGGCTCTGGTTCTGACAGATGATACAGCGCCTGACACAATGGGGCCCTGATCCCTGGCTGGCACCTCTAAACTCTATCGTAATATAAACAATGTCAGTCATTTATTACCACGCCACAAATCAGTTTCTCATGGGCTAAATGAGTTTCTTCGAGCAGGGCCCCATCAGAGTGTGGCCCCATTGTGGACAAACATATACCAAACAGCGCCAGGCTTGGAAGGTTTACGGCCTTGGCTGCTACTGTAACACAAAAAGCAAATAGGAATGGAGCAGCAGCTCAGCCATAGTTAAGGTTGAGAGTCACTATTCAAAGATGACTATTCTAAAAATTCACATGCTGAGGGGTCGGGTTAGTGCTCCAAATTTGGGGTCATTAGAGCAAGTGGTTCATGAGATTGAGCACCCCTAAAAAACATACGTGTACAGAATCAGCTGCTTATTGCAATACAGTAGCACCTCAGAGTTGCGAACACCTCGGGAATGGAGCTTGTTTGTAACTCTGAGCAAAACGTTATGGTTGTTCTTTCAAACATTTACAACTACTGAACAGTGACTTAATACAACTTTGAAACTTTACTATACAGAAGAAAAATGCTTCTTTTAAACATCTTAATTTCAGTGAAACAAGCCCAGAAACAGTTTCCTTACCTTGTCAAATCTTTTTTTAAACGTTCCCTTTATTCTTTTAGTAGTTTACGTTTAACACGGTACTGTACTGTATTTGCTTTTGTGTGTGTGTGTCTCTGCTGCTGCCTGATTGTGTATTTCCGGTTCCAAATGAGGTGCGTGGTTGACCGGTCAGTTCGTAACTCTGGTGTTCGTAACTCTGTGGTACTACTGTAGTAAGAAAGCTCTGTCATGATTGTAGGTTTTACATCCGACAGGTGTCTTTCCAAAATCCATCCACTAGAGGGAAGTGGAACCAATGACTAGTTATTGGATGTCAGCGATCCGTAGAGACTGGAACTGTGGGAGATGGCTTGTTTGCCTTAAAAATATTTAAGCTTAACAGTTGTGACGCAGACCAAACCTCCCAGATATGCTATCCCGACTCTGCAATGAGTTACATAAACTCCCACTTCTCAGAAACAAATGCTAATGTTAGGAAAAGATTTTTCCTCAACATTTTAAAAAGTCCTGACTTCATCTATCTTAATTTTAAAAAATGGGCTGAAATGTTGAAAGGCTCCTGGATACTTTACTGTTGTTCTTTCTTGTTACTGTTTTCCTTATTCTGAAACTGGACATTCAGACAAAATGCACTTTGGTTGCTCCTTGTACAGGGGAAAAAACCCATGCTCTGCGCTTCCGTAATTCCCTTTGTCTGAGGAGACTCGAGGCATGTTCCAAACGCACAACGACCTTGTGAAACAGGCAGTGCCCTTCTGGTTGGACTGATGGAGACCTGAAGCAGTGACTCTCCCAGTGTCACACTGATTCAGCGGCAGAACCAGGACTGGAATGCAGGAGCCCAGACTCCCAGTCCCAGTCGCCAACTTTCACGTGGTAAATAAGCCCCCCGACTTTCACAATAAGCCAGAAATCAAGCTAATCCCATTTCAAAACAAGGCCAGAACAAGCCAATCCCTAAGAACCCCAACACTCTGTGTGACTAGATCCCCCCGGCGTGCAATCTAGGACTGTGGAGGGCCTGCTGTGCACCCCTGACTCCCTCCCCTCACTTGTCCCTGCTTGCCGGGAGCCAGTCAAAAAAAAAGCAACAAGCTACAAACCAAACAAGCTACAAGCCAAAACCTAGCCAACAAGCAACTCACAAGCCAGTTAAGCCAAAAACAAGCCCAATTTCTGTTTTTTTCTCGCGGGTTTGGCATGTCTGCTCCCAGTCCCCACCTACTCTAAGCACTGGGCAGTGCTCTTATCTTTCAGTGAATGGTTCCCGGTAGGCCAGGGCAGGGAAGCCCAGCAAATATATATATATATATAAATCTATCTATCTCAGTGCTATATGGAGCGCAGAGTTCATGGCTTTTTGCTTGAGGTCTCTGTGACCCTTCTCAGCCCTCATGTCAAAAGCAGCAGTGCAGAGAGATTCCTGGGAGGGGGCTGGGAGCCATGGGGCTGCCTCCCTGACAGAACAGGTTTTACAGCTGGAGCCTGCCCCAGAGCAGGGCCGGCTTTAGGCCGATTTCTCCGATTCCCCCGAATCAGGCCCCGCGCCTAAGAGGGCCCCGCACCCTGAAGAAGAGCGTCTAACTTTTTAATTTTTACTCACCCAGTGGTGGTCCAGGTCTTCGGCACTTTGGTGGCAGGTCCTTCACTCACTCCGGATCTTCGGTGGCGGGTCCTTCACTTGCTCCGGGTCTTTGGCAGCATTTCGGCGGCGGGTCCTTCAGTGCCGTGGAAGACCCAGACCACCGCCGGGTATTCAAATAGGATCCAGGGCCGGTTCCAGGCACCAGCGCTCCAAGCGGGTGCCTGGGGCAGCAAGCCGCGGGGGGTGCTCTGCCGGTCGCCGCTAGGGCGGCAGGCAGGGTGCCTTCGGTGGCATGCCCGCGGAGGGTCCGCTGATCCCGCGGCTTCGGTGGACTTCCCGCAGGCACGCCTGCGGGAGGTCCACTGAAGCCGCGGGACCAGCGGACCCTCCATGCTTGGGGCGGCAAAATGTCTAGAGCTGCCCCTGATAGGATCCCACACTTCCTAAAGCTGGCCCTGCCCCAGAGTTAATATTTAAAAGGCAACAGTGTGTGTGTGTGTGTGTGTGCGCGTGCGTGTGTGCTGGGGCCGAGGGATGCAAAATAGCTGCTGGCGATGCTGTTCTGGAGAGCTGCTATAGCTGTGCTCACCACCTGATTAAGACCTGCCCTGCCCCACAGTAACATAACGTCCGGTAGAGATCAGTGCCCTCTGTGTGATCAGAGGAGTCCATGCTCTGTTCAGGCACAGGAGGGGCCACAACTTGGTTGCCTGGTCAATGCTTTTATCCGCCACCAGACTGGCTTGTGCTCACATCAGTGCTTGTGAGGATGGATCCAGTGCCAGCTATGGGAAGGGTGAGCGCTGGAGCTGCACAGGGGTGCTTTCATTCGGCCTGGATGAAGGAAAGTTCTGTAGGCTGCTGGGCGCCACAGCGTGGGTGGGGCAGATTCATACCACCTTGTGTCTGTGCTGCTTTGGCCTAGGCTGGGGTTGTGCCGAGCCAGCTGGCTTTTTGGCAGCCAGTCGTATCTCTGAACTGCCACAAGGTGGCAGCATGTCCAAAAATTAATGCAGTGCCCATCCAGTGCAGGAACTGGTTCTGTTCTTCATCTGACTTGAGCACTGGTGATGCTGCCAGCCTAGGGATTCTGGGGATACTCTGCTCCCCCGAAACCTCTTCCATGTGAAGCTAGCGGATCCAACAGCCCCAGGGCTCTGAGCTCTGCCTCACTTTGTCTCTGATCTCTCAGCTAACAGGGAAGCAGCTATGAGAGGAGCAGCAGCAGCAGGGTCTGCTCATGGCAATGCTCGAGAGGGACCAGGGTTCAGATCCAGCCACATCAGAGGGCAGGTAAACGGAAGTGGCAGAGGGCAGGGGGTAGCACTTAATTTTCAAGGCATTGGAAGGAGACAGGGAGTGACCCGGGCTGGCTCCCTGCAGCAGAGTCACAGCAGATCAGCTGTGCCTTATCTAACCAGGTGACTGATGATAAATCTGTTCACTGCTGGTCTCTTCCGCAGTCCAGGAAGTGCATCCAGGACTTGCTCACCTTCTTTGAGGCAGCTGTCCCAGTGTGCTGGCCGCCACCATACGGAGCGGCTGCCACGGGACATAATGATATAGGCTGGAATTTTCAAAAGGGCTCAGCCCCCCACAGTTAGGGCCAGATTTTCAGAAGAGCTCAGTGCCCACCGAGGCAGTGCTAAGCTGTAAGCAGGTTGGGTTCTGAGCCCTTCAAAATCTGGCCCATAAATGTCTTCCTCCTGGTAATGCCATGTCTAGACCATGAATCCCCAATCAAAAAGCTCAGAACCAGACCCCTATAATAACCATGTGCCCTTCTCTAGCATCCCCCTCGTGTGTTACTGAATTGTGCCCCATGATGCCTACCTGTGAAATATTTTCTAGAGGAGAAAGCTGAAGCATAGAGAGCAGAAGCGACTTGTCCAATCTTCACCCAGTGGCATAGAGATTAGAACCCAGGTCTCCCCATTTCCAGACCTGTTCCTTATCCAGTAGGCCGTACTACCTCCCTGGAGTCTCAGCTGTTTAACTGGAAGTCCACCCTCCGTCAGATGCTTCAGGTCAGTGTCTTGTTTACGTCAGCAAGTGTAGAAGCTGTGTCTAGAGTCACACACCATTCAGCATCTTTGGTTGGTTTGAGTTTGCATATTTTTTTTTTCCATTCCTTTTGCTTCATGTGGTTTCTTCCTCCTCTTGAGCTTTGCTTTCAGGTTCCGGTTCCTGGCACCCTACAATGAACCTCCAACCAGAATTGCCCTCTCCCTTTAAGCTCTGTGCATCATGTAGCGGTTTGCAAGGGTTTCTGAGAGTTTGATGCATTTAGATCTGTCGTGTAAACCATCATTTTGTGCAGGACTAAAGTGAAGCCACCAAGCTTGGTCTCCGAAAGCCAATCTGCATAATCATCCCAAACCTGATCAGTGCTAAATAGGGGCTTGAGCACCCAACATTTAGATCTGGATCCCAACCACCCCAAACTGTGGGGATGTTGGATTCCAGGAGTTTGGGGAGGCCTGTTATCTAAATGGAACCAGCTGCAAAATTGTGATTAGGATCTGCATTCATATACTAGCCCCATTCCCGCTCCACCCCCCACGAAGTTGGGAGCTGTTTGGATCTGGGATTTGGTTTGGATCCAGAATCTTCAGCGTGACAGAGTAAATGTGCAAAGTCCAGCACAATATGCAAAATCACCCTGACATTTCCCTTATGTTTGCTTAACAAGTAAGCAGCTAAAAATATGTTGGTTATATCCGGAGGCTTGTGAACCAAGAGATTTAAAGCCATAAACAGTTGTTCTAACCTTGTACTCTTTGCTCTCAGTTCTACACCACTGTAGCTTCCTTGACTTAATAGCGTTACTCCTGATGTACACGATGTGAATGCCAGGAGGATCACATCCAGCTCCTGCAAATGCAGATGCTCTTCTGTGGCATTTCTGGATGTAATTTATAAGGCTCTCGACAGTGTAGAGAGAAGCTTCATAGAGACCAGTCCTGACATAACCTTTAGCCATTGCTTTGGTGGCTCTGCAAGTGCAGGGAAAGCTGCTTCATTAGTCAAAACAGTGCTAGAATTGCGCCGTTTAATAATCTGCATTAGGATTTGCTACTCTGGATTTGAGCTGTGGTTGGGGGGTGTTTTATAGATTACAGGTCCGGTTCTGTGCTGCCCTTCTTGGAGGCATGGGGAGGGGTTGGCAAAGATGGCTTTAAGATCCCCAGATTCTGGCCTAGATGAGGGCCAGTTTGGTACCTAACATGACTTAGAGCAACGCTGGATGTTGCTATCATTTATGGCAGCCTCCTAAGGGCTGCCCAAGGGCTGTCATAGCCCACAGTGCCTGGAGTGTTATGCTTTGCACAACCCCCCTATCTCCTCCCTTATGCGCCCTACACTGGGCCTTGCCAGGGGAGCAGGGCGGGGCCAGTTACACTGGTCCTGTGATGCTCTGATGCCAGGGAATTCTGCCCCAGCCTTTGTATGCTACTTGTGCAGTTTATAGAGGCCAGGGTGGTGGGGAGAGTGCTATCTGCATTCTAAAGGGATGATTTCCCTGGGCTTTAAGTTACAGATCGTACCGGCATGTATCAGAGCTTGGCTGCATTTGTTCAGCACATCTGGGTCTTACAAGGCAAGATGATTCTGCAAGTACCCGGAATTCCCTTTTGTGCTGTTTCACTGACCGGGTTTTGAAATGTGCCTGCTCACTTATTTCCTGTCCCGTGAGCTAGGCCCTATTTCGTTCGCAATATTGCGAAAATTGCAGATCCCGCAATATTAGGTGTCCACCGCAGTTTTTTAAATGAGCTTATATTGCACAATCCACAGTTTTGCAGACTTTTTGAGTATACAGTTAGTGCTGCACTAACATTCAATGCCTGTGAAATATAAAAGGCAAACGTGACTGGACTCGGAATCTACAGCAGTTGTGTTAAGACTTTTTCAGTCTTCTGAATTTTATATTGTACCAGTCACTTTTTTTAAATGAATGTAACATAGTTGCAGCAAAATGTCTGATTCTATATTAAAAAAAAAAATCAGCAGGCATTTTTTCAGTCTTCTGAATTTTATATTGTACCAGTCACTTTTTTTAAATGAATGTAACATAGTTGCAGCAAAATGTCTGATTCTATATTAAAAAAAAAATCAGCAGGCATAACAATAGCTGAGTGTTTAAATTGTTCCAGCAAATTTTTCTTTAAAAAAATAGCTCTACTCTGGCTTTTCCAAATTACCACTATTAATAAAGGTCCATTATTACTTTTCCATGTCTTATCCGCAACTCAGCCACAATTATTTGAAGATCATCCCGCAATTCAAGTAGGGCCTTTTCCGTGGTGGAGAACCACAGCTAGACACATGTGCAGGGGAGCAATCTAAAGATTGTTGTATGTTCCCCCGGTTGCTTTGGGGAGCAGGTTCCCTTCAGAGATGAAAGGCATGGAGTTAATAGTAATAATCGTTCTTTGACGCCCCTATGGAGCCTTTTCATTCCTAGACCTCAGAGCTGGCTCAGCCCTGTTGAATAGATGGGGAAACTGAGGCAAGGAGAGGTTTTTGTTTTGTTTTTTAGGGACTGATTTTCCGAGTTGCTGAGCACCTTCAGCTCCTATTGATTTCAGCTGGAGTTGTGGGTGCTCAGCACTTCTGGAAATCAAACTCTAACTTGATTTGCTCCAGTGTCGTATATAATTTAATGGCAGGGTCAGGACTAGAATTCAGGTGCCTGGAGTCCTCGGTTTCTGTGTAGTCCACTGGATTACGGCTATCCTTTCCATTGAGCAGCCAGAGCTGGGGTTGTGGGGTGACCCTTCAGCCCCTACTATCTAAAAGGGAAGCAAGCCTGTCTGCAACATGGCAGTACAAATGATTGCAGGATGTATTCATAGAATGTGGGGAATACCATTGGAGCACTTAATAGCTTGAGAATGACATCGCTAATGAAATAGTAGGTGTGTGTGTTCAGCTAGGGAAAAAATCCTGCCGTAGATTTACCTAGAGGATTCTGCCCAGGGAACTGAGAGCTGTGTGCCATTTGACACCATTGGCCAGGAGCTCCTGCTAACCATGGTTGCATTCTCCTGTTGCCGATGGCCAACTCACGGCCGGTGCATCACATAAGTCCCATCTGAATCAGGTTCTCCAGATCCATCCCCAAACCAGTTTTTCTGCAGTTTAGGAGGCTTGAATCCCTCTCTTTAAACTCTCTCCCTGGGGGCTGAAGGGGGCTTTCTGCTGGCTTTGTGCACAGGGCTGGAGTTCCCCCCATGCGATGGCTAGATGGTGATTTTCCTCATGAGCAAACTTCTCCTGCAGTTCCCTTGTCAGGGCAGCACTGCCAGTTATAAGAAGAGGCTCCTATGTCAATTCCCCTCCCAAACCCATTGTCCCGGGTTCACAGAGGGCACGGGGCAGGGTGTTCATTCATTTTCCCCATGTAAGCAAACCAACACAGCTTGATACACGAATTGACTATTATGGTAGCACCAAGGACCCGGTTATGGTAGGTGTTGTACACGTATGTAGTGAGAGATAGTCCCTACCCTAAAGAGTTTATAAGCTCAATAGCAGAAGGGTGGGAGGGAATTCAGCGAAGGGAAGTGACTTGCCCGTGATCACACAAGCAGGTCAGTGGCAGAATTGGGAGTAGAACCCAGGACTCCTGGGCCCTAGCCATTGGCCCACGCTGCCTCTTGTGCCTACGCCGAGCGGCACATGCCGGCAGCGTGTCCGTGTGGAGCATGTCGCGAGCCTGGCAGTGAGGGTGAAGCCCTTGCAGGCATAGTCTTTGCAGCACCCGATCCCGTGTGCTCCAGCGGATCGCCCAAGAGCAGCCCCGGCGTCCCTGAGCCCCCCGATTGCTCTGAGGGCAGGATTGCCATGCAGTGGTAGACAGCTTCATTTGATTTTCCTTCTTTCAACTACAGTTTTTGCCATCTGCTCTGCCTTCCTAATTATAACAGCAGAGAGGAGCGGATGTCGGGTTTGTTAGCAGGCGTTGTGTGACGGGAAGGGAAGGAACAGCATGCTCCAATACCCTGGATGGAACAGTCTGGTCCAGAGGGGATCTGGAACACAGTGTTACCTGCAGCGGATCCCAGATGTGGGGCCGTGCCCTCTCCATGCCTCTCTGACCCCTGCGTGGTGCCTGGGTGCTATGTACATGCCCAGCCATTGATCAGCCTCAGGGTGCTCTGCGCCGGACACTGTCGTGCAGGGCGCGGTACGTGCCGTGACTAGCTGCTTTTGCTTTCTCTCTCAGAAATGTTTCCCTGATCCTCTCTCCCGCCTGTCGCCGTGGAGCTGACAAACCCTCCAGCTGCGCCAGTGTTTGAGGAAGGCAAGGGCTGTGCTGGTTCCCCTGCCTGGGCTGAAAATAGCAAATGTGCTGAGCTGCGGGGAGCAAACCCCGGCACGGTGTCCTGGTGATGGCAGACGTGGCAGCGAGTGTCTGAGTGGCCCCTGCCATTCCCCTCTCTGTGCCATCAAAGCTCTTCTCCCTGGGGCGAGCCAGCCATGTGCATTGCTGTAGCCTGTAACCCGTTCTCTCCATAAAGCCCTATTATATGGCCAGGAGGGGCCATAGGGATCCTCTCGTCTGACCTGCTGAATCAGCCACATGCAGGTGCTCTTCACCCAGCCGTGCCTGGTACGGTTGGTCTCAGAGCTGGGCACCGGACAGCAGTCAGAGGGGTGTGATTCACATCACTCGAGCTTCCCCCTGCCCCCTCTGCTCCACCAGCATTTCCACCCCGGTCCTCTCCTTTGTCAGTCTTTCAGACAGTCACCTCCGTGCCTTCCCCCAGGCACCCTCGCCCTCCCTGAGCTCATCTGCTAAGCCCCTCCCCGCTCCCCTGGTAAGCCCCCTCCCTTCCCCGAAAAGAGACCCTTCTGCTGCGCAGCTTGTTGGGAATCTTGTTGATGTGGCTAGAAAGGCCCTTGTGTTCACCCCCTTCCTTGACCTCTGGCTGTACCTTACACTGTGAAATGCTTGAGGCAGCGACTGCCCCTTCTTGTCGGTCTGGAAAGGACCTAGTGCTGTGCAGGTGCTTCTGCAGACACACAAATTAATTAGCCACAGCAATGCTCTGCTAGGGAAGGGTTTGGCCTGCTGTGCACGCACCTGAGCTGCTTGTTTGCTCCTGCTGCTCCCTGCAGGCAGACACTTCCCTGTAGCTCTTTCACCCAGCTCCTGCGAAGGCAGCCAAGTCCCGACTCCATGCCCTCGCTCACCTGTGGTGGCAGGAGAGAGGTTTGCTCTGGGCCCGGGACTGAGCCAGCGGGACGGATCCCTTGGCTTGGAAAAAGGGAAGCTTGTCAATGAGTCAGCAGTGGAGGGAGATGGATTGTTCCACCAATTTATCTCACCTCCGTCTGTGCTCCGTTCGCACGGCGCCATAGAGGACGAGGTCCACGGCTGGGAGCAAACTCCTTTGGCATTAGCGTTCAACTGCTCTGCATGTAAAATAGAGAGAGAGAGGGAGACCCAGGGAGTTGCATATTACATGTATGTTGCTTTTGTCATCCATGGCATTTCCCACATCTATGTGGAGCTGGGCATCATTGTCGCTCTCCAAAGAATGAATAACAACAAAAATCTGCCCTTCTCTAGCTTATTCCAACCCAAGGATCTCACTGATGTCGACAGATTAAGCCTCACAACGCCCTTGTGAGCGAGTGTAACTAACACTCCCACTTTTAGGATGAGGAAACTGAGGCACAGAGCAATCAGTGGCCTGATTTTCAGAGATCCTGAGCCAAGGCAGCTCCTGTTGATTTAATCATGCCTTGTGGGTTCTCAGCACTTCTAGAGATCACACCATAAGTGGCTTGACCAAGGCTACCCAGCCAGGCTGTGGTAGAGAAAAGAATAGAACCCAGGAGTCCTGGCTCCTAATCCAGTGCCTTCACCAGATGATTTCCTCCTTCAGAATTAAGGACCCAAACTCCCCAAAATGGGCTTTGGTTCTGGTGTTTCAATGTTCGGCTGCCCAGCTTGAAACCTCTTAAAGGGGCCTGTTTTTCAGAGGTGTGGCAGTTGCAGCTCCCATTAAATGGAGAGGTTTCAGAGTAGCAGCCGTGTTAGTCTGCATCTGCAACAAGAACAGGAGTACTGCATTAAATTGAGGGTGCTCAGCACCTCTGAAAAGTCAGAGCCCTTTAAAGCATCTCAAGTTGGCCACCCACAGAGCAGTTAGGAGAGTTTTGCTCTTAACGTCTAACCCTTTTCTAGACAAGGGGGTGGTCTTTATCAGCCCCTAAATGCTTTTGACTCTGTCCTGTGAGTGAGCTCCAACTCCCTGCTTTCCACAGCCTTGTGGGGGGGACAAATCAACACACCAGCCGGGACTTTCAGCCAAGCCTCAGGGAGGTGAGCACCCAGCCCCCGCCGAAATCAGTGGGCAGTGACAGTGCAGACATCCGCCGTGCTATCTGCTAACGTGTCCCACCTCTGCTGGAGACCGGACAGGAGCTGAGTCTCCTTAGCCTGTTCAGTCAGGGTGAAGTCCACCCCCGTGCAGAGGCCCAGCACATGGCCTAGGCACCACGCCCGCCCTCCGAGTTGCCTTAAATGATAGGTCTTGTGGTGCTGTCCTGCACAGGGGTGAGCGTCCTCTTCAGTCCTGGCTTCTCTGTTGAAGCTGCCAACCATGCGGGCCAGCTGTGGAAGGGGTATTTGTGCTACAGACACCTGCCCATTGGGAAATGGGTTGAGTCCCCCCCCAAACTCATCTCACCTAATATCCAATATCTGACCCTCTCCCCCCAGGATACTCTGTGGGCCAAATGCTTCCCCGGTGTTCTCAATGGATTTATCCTAGTGATAAGCAGCCATTAGAAGAGAGCAATTTGCCTCTGCATGGGGAATGTCAGTTCCTGTGTGATAACTCAGATTGCTCCCAGCTAAGCTTATAATTAGGTGCTTCAGTGTGTTCCTCTCTTAACCTCAGTATAACTGGGATAACTGACCCAGAAGGGAGTTGCCTGCATATCCAGTCCCTTTGCATTCCTCTTCCCCAGCCACTACACCATTGACGTCCATGTTCTCTTCAAACCCTGGGTGTAGAGCTACGTCAGGCAGCAACGGGCAGCCTTGACTCCTGGTCAGTGAGCATTTGTCAGCCACATCCATGCCAGAGCCACTTCCCCAACTGGTGGCTCTGGGTAAATAATTACCAGCAAATATGCGGATTAATTGAGCCTGTGTCTCTCCTAGGGAGCAGAGGGGAAAGGGAGATGGCAGGGAGGAGCAAGGCGAGTTGAATGTGAGGAAAGTCCCACCAATTTTTCCCTGCTTGGGAGCCTCTTTGCAGCATGAGCATCTTCCCAACCTCTGCAATCCCAGGAACTTGGGCCATGGAGCCGGGCAGGGGGAGCCCATAAGTCTCAATTTCAGACTTGGAGCACAGGTGCCAGAGTAGCTAACACGACTGTAATCTGTCCCTCTGTCGGGCACTGTATCTCCTTTCCTTAGAGCAGCCCCACACCTGTCTCTCAGCGGCCCCACACCTGTCCCTCAGCGGTCCCGAGCAAATCTTTCCTGAGCAAACATTCCTGCTTGCTTCCCCCAGTCCCACTGCTCTTTGGAGAGGGTGAAGATCCCCCTAGTGCAGAGGGCTAACCCAAGACCTATGCACTACTTAAGTCCTGCTTCAGCCCTAGCGTTAGCAAAGTCTGGATGCTTCCGCCATCTCTCTGAGGTTTCTAGGTAAGTGATGCCTGTTCCCCTGGATGCTGGCTGTGTAAGGGGCAGAAAGGAGCCATTCTGAACCACACAGCCAAGAGTTAAGTAGTGCAAACCGATGGCCAAACTCCTCCCTAGGAGAACTCCATGCCTTTGGCCCGAAGAGCCTCTTGGGTGGAAAAGTGCAACTATTGATTGCAACCTTATTGTTCATTTGACATGACCGTGAGTTTCAGGCTCTGGCTTTGCAGAGTCCAAAGGCCTTTTGAATGGGTTTACATGAAAAGCTTGGAAAAAATACTTTCTGCATAATTTTTATTCCCATGTAATTTGTCTGCCTCTGGTTGCTAAGTGCACAATTCTCTGGCTCCGATTGGTGGATCCGTTGTTATGGTGATGCTGCGAGGGCAAAATTGAGACTAGTTGCTGCTGGATTTATTGTTTTCCTATTGGTCTGTTGGTTGCTATGGTCAACTGTTTTGGCTGACTGTACGTTTTTAGTGTGTGTGAGGTGTGTAGCATAGCCCCAGTGAGTTTAGTTGAGTGCAATGAGGTTAGTTGATTGGGGGTTTTTTTTGGCTGAAGTGTGTCTAAGGGCTTGTCTACACTACAGGACTATTTCGAATCTACTTAAGTCGAATTTGTGGATTCGACGCTACAGTGATCCTCGGGGACCCGGCTAATACAGGCGCCTTGGACACTGAAAAGGAACTCTTCAACTACCGGCTGAGCAAGTGCAGAATGGTGGTGGAGTGTGCTTTCGGACGTCTCAAGGGGAGATGGCGGACCTTACTGACTCGCTCGGACATCAGCGAAAAGAATATTTATTGCTGCTTGCTGTGTGCTCCACAATCTCTGTGAGAGCAAGGGCGAGACCTTTTTGGCCGCTTGGGAGGTTGAGGCAAATCGCCTGGCTGCTGTTTACGATCAGCCAGACACCCGTGCTGAGAGAATATCCCAGCGGGAAGCGATATGCATCAGGGAGGCTTTGAAAGCGAGTTTCCTCGCAGAGCAGGGTAACCTGTGACTGTCCACTTGATTTTAAGAGAGCCTGATCATAAACCAAGTTTTCCCCACTTCCCAAGGACGTTTTAAAACTAAGGACATGTTTTAGTAATTAATAATAAATCTTTCGTTGACTTTGCATTTCTGTTTATTCGTTGAAACATGGAAGCATTCTGTGCTGGTTAAGGTGTGCACTGATGGGTGGGTTTGCAGGAAGGGGCGAGGGGTGCTGTCCTTGGATAGGGGTTACCATGACGGCTGTGGGTTTGGGCGTTGGAAGGGGGGAGGGGTGTGGGGGAAGGGTGAGTATCTGCCCCTGGATGAGGTCTCTTTTTGGGGCTCGTGGCACCGGGGAGGATCGTGACTACGGTCCAAATGCATGTGAAGGGAAGCCTGCCTTTACATTCGGGGATGTCAGGCACCAGGACCCTGCACAAGCATACACATCAAGGAAAGACCCGGGGCAGCATACACCACACAGACTGTCCCTGGTGCCTAGTGACTGCAGTCTGTGTGTGCCCTGCAGTTGACCCTGCAGCCAAGTCTGTAGCATGGCACTGTGGGCTATGCAGTGACATTACAATTCCCCCCCCCCCCCCACAGAACAACAGACAGTCTTCTGACACCAGAAACGTGACGGAAACAGTCAGTAACACCAAACCGCTTTTAATAATGTAATACACAGTGGGGGGTTTGAACTTGGAGTTGGGACTGGTTGATGCTGTAAAGAAAGAGCTTGTACAAATTTACAGCGCGACAGTTGTCTCTAACATTATCGGTGTGCTGCGGTGCAGGGACAGTTCTCACGGCCCCTACCGCCCCTCCGTCTTGTCACTTTGGGTGAGGGGGGGACAGGACTTCTTGGCGTTGGAGGGCGGTTGCAGATGCACTGCAGGGGGGCTCTCTCCTCCTGACTGCGGTCTTGCAGAACATCTACAAGGCGCCGGAGCGTCTCCGTTTGCTCCCTCATTAGACCAAGCAGCGTTTGAGTCGCCTGCTGGTCTTCCTGCCGCCACCTATCCTCCCGTTCCAGGTGTGTGCGATGCTGCTGACACAGGCTCTCCCTCGACTGTCTCTGCTCTGCCGCCTCCGCTCTGGAGCTGGCCATCAGTTCCTGGAACATGTCGTCCCTTGTCTTTTTCTTTCGGCGTCTAATCCGAGCCAGCCTCTGCGAGGGGGATGGCGGGGCAGTCCGGGAAGGAGCCGAAGCTGTGTGATGTGAAAAAGTAGGTGATTTCCTTGAACACATACATGTTTGCCAACAGTAAACACAGTCTAGTCAGTTTCAGTTAACAAGACCAAAGAGGGAACCAAGTCTCAGGAGATCTCAGAACTAGTCCGAGATTTCGGAATACGCTCTCATTGGCGGCGCCATTGCACTGGAGAGCGCACAAGCGAGGAAAGATAGCTGCATCCCTCTTGCACAAAGTCCTGGTAAGCCTTACAGTACATACTGCTTATCAGTTACTGGTTAGCTGTGCTCTCCTGCTAAAGGCAATGTGCAAAGCAGAAAGGATAAGCCTTTAGCAGCCCCTCCCGCCAGCGCACGGGAACGATCAATGCATGCTTGTTCTCTGTGGACTCTCGCACGTGGCTGTTAGGCGAGGGTCATTGTTATGCAACCTAATTGTAAACCATTAACAATAGTAACACTACACTAATTGCCCTACTTAGATGCAGTATTTGCAGACCGAGATCACCCTGAGGCGGGTCACTCGTGCCCAGAAAGACCGCATGTTACGGGACGCACTGCACAGACCAGGACCATATGCAGCAATGCTAGTAGAGGCGATGGTTCCACTCTATATTCGGATGTCCTGGCGTGGAAGAGTCTGCTTCCACGGAGCGCCCAACAAGCGACCTCTTCCGACGAACCTCATGCGGAGGCTTTGCGAGGAACTGAATGACACCTTCGTAGAAATGTCGCTAGAGGACTATTTTTCTATCCCCATTTGTGTGGACCTTCTCTTTATATAGTTTAATATATATTATAGTTTAATATTTAGAATGTTTTAATTTGTAAATATTTAGAATTTCTTAAAGTCCATTTGTGTGGACCTTCTCTTCATATACTTTAATATACATTATAGTTTAATATTTAGAATTTTGTAAATACTGTTTCTATTTTTTCTATAACAATGTTATAAAAAATAAATGTTTATACGTGTGTTGCACTTACCGCCTGATCCTTCCCCTGATTCCGAGTCCTGGTTAACGGGCGGGGAGGGTTGGTAGGGGATCTCTGTGAGGGTGATGAAGAGATCCTGGCTGTCAGGGAAAGCGGGAGTGGGTTCCATGTCGCCTGCGCCGTCCTCTAAAGACCCTTCCTCATCTTCCCCATCGGCGAACAGGGAGGGGGAACTGTCCCGGTACACTATTCCGTCCTCGGAGTCCACCGTCACTGGTGGGGCACTGGTGGCAGACCCACCTAGAATGGCATGCAGTGCCTCGTAGAAGCGGCATGTCTGGGGCTGGGCTCCGGAGCGTCCGTTTGCCGCTCTGACTTTTTGATACCCTTGTCTTAGGTCCTTCACTTTCACGCGGCACTGCATCGCATCCCGGCTGTATCCTTTGTCTTTCATGGCTTTAGAGACCTTCTCGAAGGTCTTCGCGTTCCGCTTGTTGGAGCGCAGCTCCGAGAGCACAGACTCCTCGCCCCACACAGCGATCAGATCCTGGACTTCCCGGTCAGTCCATGCTGGGGACCTCTTTCTAGTCTGGGATTGCCCGGACTCCTCTGCTGGAGAGCTCTGCATCGTTGCAGGTGCTGCGGAGCTCGCCCCGATGTGCAACCAGAACGTCAGATTCAAACCGCCCAGACAGGAAAATGAATTCAAATTTTCGCGGGTCATTTCCTGTGTGGCTGGCCAGAGAATCCAAGCTCGGACTGCTGTCCAGAGCGTCAACAGAGTGGTGCACTGTGGGATAGCTCCCGGAGCTGCTAAGTTCGATTAGCATCCACACCAAGCCTAATTCGAGCTAGCAAGTGCGAATTTAGCGTTACTCCACCTGCCGGGGTGGAGTACCAAATTCGAACTAAAGAGCCCTCTAGTTCGAATTAAATGGCTTCCTGGTGTGGACGGTTGAGCGGTTAGTTCGAATTAACGCTGATAAATTCGAATTAAAGTCCTAGTGTAGACCAGGCCTAAGGGTATGTCCTCATTGAATTGTAAACTGGGTGTGTGGGCTTGAGCGTCCACACTGCACTGTAAACCTGAGTTTACAGTTGCTGGACCCAGCTCTCACAGCCATGCAAACACGTCCACACTGCACTGCGCAGACCTTCTGACCTGGGTTTGCAGCTTGACCCGAGTCCACAATGACTGGGCTCGGAGCCGGGTCACCGCAGGACTCAGGCTCTGATGCACCCCCCACCTTAGCAGGGTCCTCGGACCTGCTTGCTGACCCGAGTCAGACTGATTTGTATGTGGACAGAACAGGGACATGGGCTCAAACCGGAGTTAGAGTCCCAGCTTAGTGTGCAGTGTAGACATACCCTCAGGTGATTACTCTCCATGTGGGATGCTCTTGTGGCTGGTGCGCTGTACTGGGATGTAGGACACCTCCTGCTCATTTCTAGACACTGCCACAGACTCCCTTTGTGAACACGGGCAAGTCACATCTCAGTGGGAGTAGGTATTACTCAGTGTAAGAGTATTCGAATCTGTCCCACTCTTTCCTATACTTCAGTTCCTCCCCTGTAAAATGAGGATAACAGTTCTCCCTTTATCGATCTTGTCAGTTTAGACTGTAAGCTCTTTGGGGCAGGGATTGTCTCTCGCTCTGTTTCTAGCACCTGATGGCACTCCCGTGATACCAGCAGTAAGGAACTGCTGCTGCTGCTTTAGCCGCTGCAAAAGCAAAGTGCCAAGTTTGAAATAGCCAGTGGAGGTCAGATCTGCTTGAATTTTTAGGTACACAGGCTCAGCTAACCCCCAAACGATCCCTGGTCTGTTACCTGAATGGTAATCTGCCTTTGAGTGGGGCAGGTTTACCACAGCGTGCTGGAACAGAGGCACGAAGAATGTCTGGTACAAGCTGTGCCTCTGGTGACAGCTGCTTTAATAATAAGTTATTTAGATAACGTGGTGATCAACAACCCCTCTGAGCACATGTAGGATGGGGTGGGGAAATGACAGGCTAATAGCAGTTTAACATTCCCATCAGCTGAAGATCTCAGTGTGCCTGGCACAAGTGAGGTAAGCCTGCAAACTGGGGAAACGGAGGCATGGAGAGATCTCTTAGCCTGCCCAAGGTCCCGCACAGTCAGGAAGAGAACCCAGGAGTCCTGATGCCCAGCTGTCTGCTCTAACTCAAGGCAGCAACAAAAATCATCCACCTCAGGCCTAGATTTTGCAAAAGTGGACGCTGATTTGGGGTGCCTGACTTGGGACTGAGGGTTTTCAGAGGTCGCAGCTCCAGGTGAAATCAGTGGGATTTGCAGGGGCTCAGTACCCTATGAAAACCAGGTCCAAGGTGATTCCGATTGGGCACCCAAAAATCAGTGGCCAGTTGCAAATTTTGCAAATGAAGTTGCCCGTCTTGAATCTGACTGAACGCGTCAGTGGTTGGCCTCCTGGCAATGATTTTCGTGTATGTGCAAGAGATGAACATGACGTGGGCAGCAGGGGCTGAACATGTTTTATCTCTGGGAGTCGGTGCCTGTGTGGCAGGTTGATGGGAAGGTGAGCTGCTCACTGGAAGGAGAGACTCTAAAACGCATTGTATGTCCTGCTCCCTGAAGACCCATCCGCCTGCTTCTGTCAGAGTGAAGCGTGTGTGCGCACGTGAGCTGTCTCAGGTTAGGAGAGGAGAAAACCTGTGCGTGAGCATCTGTAACGGCGCCACTGTGAATCCTCCGGGATCTGGGACAGCTGTGCCACGCCAGTGTTGCTCTACTTGGAAGCGAGGTGAAAGCAGGGGGATTGCATAAAGAAAAGAGGTGACTTCCCCTTGTGCTGACGCTTGTTTCATAGACTTTCAGAGAATATTATCTGTGGTTAGTGTGTACATACTGCTGCGGAGTCTTCACTCTCCAGCCTAGACTGTCAGACGCACCCATGTTAGAGTGCTCAGTATAGGATTGTCATGACTTTTTATTGATAGGTATGCTTAGTGGTTAGAGCACTGGGCTGAGAACCAGCGCTCCTGCGTTCCAGTCCTGCCTCTCAGAGGAAGTGAGGTCTAATGATTAGAGCACCGGACTGGGAACCAGGGCTTTATTCCCAGCTCTCCCTCATTCCCTGTCACCTTTGACAATTTGCTCAGCCTCCCTTGTGCCTTAGTATCCCCATCAATCAAACGAGGCGAATGTTCCCCTGCCTTGCAGGGATGCTGTGGGGCCTGAGCACGGAAGGTTTGCACCAGGGGCGTTGAGCTCCCCAGACGGATGTTGCTCTAGATGGATGTGGAATTATGTAGAGGGTGGCGCTGGCGCCTGAGCAGCTCCATCGGGGATGCGAGCAGCCTGCCTGCATGGAATGCCCAGCTCTTTTAGCGCAGATTGGCCAGGCTGCGTTTCCCGGCTTGGAGGCCGAGATCAGTGTTAGAGGAGACCAGGGAGGGCCAAAGGGTGATTGAAAACGAGAGATCTCTGGGACGGATGGTTCGGGGGTTTGGCCGGCTTGCCAGCAGGTCGCCTCCAGCCCAGCCTGGTAGCTAGGAGAGGTCATCGTGCTTGTTGTTCGGTGGCTTGTATGCAATGAGCTGGGGTCTCGGTGCATTTCTAGCGGACTGGGCCTGTAGTACGAAAACCACCACTGCGTTTGGTCCCCTCGCTGCTGGTCGCAGCACGGAGGGACCAGCTGCTGAATGGATCATGGAGACTGAACTCCCCTCTTAGTCACTGCAATGCTCTGTGCCTCAGTTTCCCCATCCCATTAAATTGGGATAATAACCCCTCCCTACTTCACTTGCCAGGCTCTTCTTTTATTTGTAGCACAATAGCACCTACAAGCTGCAACGTGTGAGGTGCTGTTCATACACATAGGGAGAGACGTCCCTGCCTCAGAGTTGATCAGTCCCTCCTCCAACCAACATCAATACACAACAGAATTGAGGCCAGGCATCCGAAATGACAAATAACCCAGTACAGACTCTCCAGTGGGAAGCAGGAAGATCTGCCAGTAAACGCAGCTCCTCCCCACAACGCCCTGCCCAGGTGGTAACCAGCTGTTTCCCCATCTCCAACCTAGTACAAGTGACCCAGGGATCGGGTGGGAGCAGCGGGGTTGCACCCCCTGGTTTTGTACTGGTGGTGGTGGGCGAGGGTGCTGCAGTGAATGGTCTCTCCTGCTCCCCTGCCCGCAGAACGCTGGAACACTAGGTTCTGCTCCATTTCCTGTGCCGGTTCCTCTGGGGCCGGGGCTCTGCAGATGCACCAGTTGAAGGAGAGCGCTGTAGGGAAGAGCAGCCTGAGCAGATCCCTTCAGGAGTCTGTGATTAAAATGCTGCTCAGGGCTCACCAGCCTCTCCTAGAAAACTGTTGGCAGGGAAACCTCCTCCCCATCTCTAGTCCTGTTGGCAGGGAAACCTCCCCATCTCTAGCGAAAGGACTCAGCAGTGTCGTCTGGGATCTCTCTGCTGTTGGCTCATCCTTGGGGTGGGGAGGTGTTTTTGGTTTAAGGAAGAAACGTGGTGCTCTCTGTGTAGAGGGTGGACCTGTCCATATCTCTATGCCCATCTCCTGGGGAATTCACCTGCTACGATGGACGTTCCAGCAGAATCCTAACCCACTGGTGCCTGGGGTTGCCCACCTAAGGGCCATGCTGGTAACATGACAGGAGCTCCAGGGCTGTGCCTAATTGGCATGAAACAGAACAGTTTGCAGTGGCTGGCATTGCTCATGTGGAGGTGCAGGTCCCAGCGTGCCAGGCCCATCTGGATCGAGATGGAGAGTTACCTGCTGGGCTTGGCTCTCGGGCTTGATTCTCCACTGCCTGGCATCCCATGTAGCCATCCCCCCTGAGCAAAATGAGTGGGCAGTGGATGTAAACACTGCTGTCCAGATCTGTGAGCATCTGCGCTCATGTTATGGAGGGGTAAGTGACCGCACAAGGTGCCAGGCAGGGTAGGAGCAGGACTGATGTCTCCAAGGGATGCAACCTGTATCCAACATGAAAGCAGCCAGGGGCTTCCCTGTGGAGCTCCCCAGACCGCATCTGACCCATTGGCTGCAGTTTGGCCAATCTGTGCACTAGGAATTGCATTTCGGTAACAGTTCCTGGGTTCACTGCCCTGTCCAGCCCCCGAGCAAAATACCCCCAGGGGAAAGCTGCCATGCTCACAATCACTGGCTTCGGCAAACTGCCGCGACTTCCCAACCAGACCCATTTTTGAAAAATATTCCTCACTTCAACGGGCCCATTTCAGCTAAATTTGCCTGTGAAATTTCATATGATTGCTTGATTTCACAGTTTGTGGGCACAGCAGGACTTTGCAAAAAGCCCAGACATGCCTCCGTTCCACCCAGCTGCTAAACGGCCATGTTGGAAAAGCACAGTCCACACTGCCTTGCAAATCACTGAATCAGAGAAATGCCAGGCTGGAAGGGACCTCAGGAGCTCATCAAATCCAGTCACCTGGGCTTGCAGTTCAGGTAAACCTGGGCCAACCCTGACAGGTGTTTGTCCAACCTTTGCTTAAAAACCTCCAATGATGAGGATTCTAGAGCCTCCCTTGGAAGCCTGTTCCAGAGCTTAACTACCCATAACATTAGAAAGTTTTTCCTAATATCTAATCTGAATTTCCCATGCTGCAGATTAAACCCATTACTTCTTGTCCTGCCCGCAGTGGCCGAGGAGAACAATTGATCACTGTCCTCTTTGTAACAGTCCTTGGCATATTTGAAGACTGGTGTCAGGTCCCCTCTCTGTCTTCTCTTCTCAGAACTAAACATGTCCTGTTTTTTTTAACCTTTCCCCATAGGTCACGTGTTCTAAACCCTTCTAAGCCTAAATGTGCCACTCCATGTTGCAGAGGCTTCTGATGACATGTGCCTGACTCAAGGCCAATGACCATCAGACCCTGCTGTCCTCCACAGACTGTTGCTTAGGGGACTCTTTGCTTTAGGATATTGTTGGGAATGAACCCTGGGTTACAATATGGAGCCCAGTGCCCCCCTACTAGGGGTACTGTATTGCTGGCCTGCATCCTAATGAACATCTAACATTCAGTGTAATGCTCCCAACCTCTCCCACGCTGCTACCATGTTTATCTGAGGTGGTTTCTCTCCCAGGCTGTCTCTGAACAGCTAGCACTAGGAAATCTTCCCGTCTTCTGGCTGTGCCAGCAGAATTCTTGGCTTCTCCACTCCATGTCATTCCCATCAGGATTAGAGCTCTCCATTGGCATGGTGATTAGTGTGATTTATTTTTATGGGGAATATTATGGGCCCATAGGCATTTGGTGTGACACAGGCACGGCGCTTACATCCCTGCTCACTAATTGCTTGTAAAAGTCCTAGCTGTTGCATGCAGGTCCAGTGCTGCTTCTGAAACTGGTTCCGCCAGTGAGTTCTCTCTCTGTCTTCGGTTCTGGGCTCACTGTCCCTAATTGGATATGTTTTGCCTGGGATTCTACTTGGCTTCCTGGTTCTAAATGACTTTAAGGTGCCAGGCTGGCAGCACTGGAGACTGAAGTTCCATTTGGTGTCACGTGAGCAGCAAGAATTGCCGTTCTATTGAAATCACCCCATCGTGCAAAGCATTGCATGTAAACTTGTTAAGAGATCGTCCCTGCCCAAAGAGTTTACCATTTTAAATAGACAAGACAAACAAAGGAAGGAGTATGATCCCCATTTGGCAGATGGGGAACTGAGGCACAGAGAGACTAAGGGACTCTCCCAAGGTCACACAGGGAGTCTGTGGCAGAGCTGGGTTTGAACCAAGATCAGCCATGTTCTAGTTTGCTGCCTTAATCACAGGCCATCAGTTCTCACCAGCTGCTTATCTATACACCCCACTTGCCTAACGTACCTCAGACATGAACTGGAAGGACAGCTTCTAAAGATGAGAGCAGAATTCAGCCTCCAAAGCCCGGTCAACTCTTGGTCTGTCGGTCTGTCTGGGAGATGCAACAAGGTCTTAACTTCTCGTTTTAGCTGGAGGGCCCTCTAGAAGACTAGAGAGTCGGGCTGGAAAGTTTCTCAGTTATTGTGGTAAAGATGCTGAATCTTTCACAAAGGTCACATCCCTCCCAAGGTCTTGGTTGGGTGTTAGGTTATAAAGGTATTAAGATGAGCTAACAAAACAGCCTGACTAAAAATCCCTTCCTCTCTCATTTGCTCAGCTTTCACACTCTTGTGATGTCATCATTTCTCCAGTTCTCCAAGGAGTCCTCCAGCAGAAAACAGACAGCCTTGTAATTCTGTATGAAAACAGACAGGACACTCTCCCAGGACAGAACAGTCTCCCAGGACTTCTTCTGGCCTCTTGTTCTCCATGCCCTCTTTCTAAGGGGTGCCATGCCCTGCCAAACAGAGGTGTGTTATTAGCATCCCCATCTTATTCCAACCCTTCCGTCTCCCCCAAATCCTCTTGGATGACGCTGACGTTTTAACCTAACATTACATTCGTTACTGAAATTCTAGTGACAGCCAGTGTTGGAGAGGGGATGGGAATGATATTGCAAGTTATGTGAGAAATTAATTAGTCACAGACAGATGATGTTGATACCTTCTGTAAGCCTGGTTTATTTCCATGGGTGTCTGTTTTTGGAAAGCTGAATATGTTTGGCTAAATATAATACAGCAAATAGTTCCTGGCAAAGATGATCATGCTGCAAACACAGAATCCAATGGAAATGCATTAGGCTGATAAGTAGAAATCTAAAAGGTTTGGGTAACCAGTTCCCCAGCCTTATGTTTTCATGCCACAGGTTTGTTGGTTGTTGGTGTTTTCATGCTGGGAGTCAAATTCATCCCACATGAGCTTGGTGCTGAGATCAGGGAAGTGAGAGTGGGCAACACTGGCTTTATGTGGCGGCTGCTAGGGTCCAGTTCATCTCCTGCATCGTCTGCAGCTTAGAGCAACCTCCAGGGCTTCCCCGGTTTGTGCCCCCTAGGGCACTGGGAATAGCCAGGCTGCTGGCCATATTTCCCTCCCTCAAAGAAATGCTCCTGCCTCTTTGCCAGGAACTCCTGTGAGAAGCAGCATAAAGCCAGCTGTGCTTGCTGGGGTTTCCCCACTATGTTGGAAGAATTCTGCAGGGGGCCCTGCTGAGGGAAAGACGAGCACGACCCAAACTCGGAGGTCGGAGCAGGGCTCACAGTCAGGTTCTGGACAGAATTTTGCAGAGGACTCGCTGTCCCCCTGAGTGGTGGAACTCTGAACTTTGGCACCAGCGGCCCAGATCCTCAGCTGGTGTTAATCAGCATCATTCCACTGAAGTCAATCGAGCCACACTCGTTTCCACCAGCTGGGGAATCTGTTCCATGGGGCAGAGACGGTTCTAAATCCAAACTTCCCAGCCAGCTGCTCTGTCTGCCGTGGGCTGGATCAGACTTCAACTCGATACGCCTTGGGGCACGGAGGGATGGGGAATCCGTGGCTGGATTTTGCTGCTTGGAATGACGACTGAAGGTGCCCAACAGGGAGATGCAGCCCTGATGCTGCTGCAAGGCTTGTTAGTATCTTTGCCAGTGTCCACACTGCCGAGTGGGTGAGTTACCAGTCCACTGGAAATGGCTCCTAGGCTCTAGCCTACACCCCCAACCTGTCCAGCTAGCCTGGGTTGAAAGCACCTCCACCCCAGGGGAGAGGGTTTTGTGTATGGACAGCCCCCTAGTAAGAGCCTGAATAAACTTTGCAGTGAAGACATACCGTGGGTTTGGGTGGGTGGGTGGGAAGGGGGATCAGAGGCCAGGTTTGTTTTCCAAATGAGCAGGAGCAAGTGGCTGCTGCCATCCAGAAGTTGTGCACCCACCTATCCTTGTAAGCCTGGGACAGCTGGTGAAAAGACATCTGAGCCCAAGCCAAGCAGGGCTTGCTACACCCCCAGGATTGGCAGTTGCCCGGCAGGGATGTCAGCTTTGGGGAGGAGCCAGTGTCACACATGAAATACTTCAGCCGTACTGGGAGGATTTCTCTCTCTCTCTCTCTCTCTCTCTCTGTCCCCGCCCTTTGCTCAGTGCCTCTTGCAGCCCCAGCCTCAGGTTGCTGCGGGAAGACTCTTTTCTTACCTTTTCTGGGAGTGAAGTGCGCCAGGCAGACCAGCCCGCCTGGTGCAGGGGAGAGATCGGAGGCGGGAGAGACTTGGGGAAGCAAAAGTGGACTTGATTTGAAAGCAAGAAACAGTCTCCTCTTTCTCCAGCGTGTAAGTACTGACTCTTCCCCTTGTGCGGTTACATTTCACCAACATTGCAATGTAAACAGAGCAAAGGTAGGCAGAGTGGGATTTGCTTTTAAAGGAACAGTTCCCCTTTTATATCCCTCTGGCTTCCCAGCACAGCTTCCTCGGTGGGGCGTATTGATCTCTGGGTCGCATGCTGTACTTTGTGGGAGAGGGCATGAGGGTAGTTGGGGGCTGGGGGTGGGAGATCAGAAACAGGCAGATCAGCCTTATGCCAAATGGAGCAGTAGGATATTCTGGTCTCCTCCTTGGCAGAAGAGATTCCTGTGTGTGTTTTGGTTTTGGTGCGGGGCATTTAGGAAGCCTTGTTCCCCCTCCCCTCCATCACGCCTTTCTCCAAAACCCAGAGGAGTTTGCTCGCAGGGCACGATACTGGCCTGTCTTTGAAGGAAGCCGGCCGGCTGGGAGAGGAGGGGAAAATCTGTTGCCTGCAGTATGAAACTTTGCCAGGCTACTGTTAGGAGGAGATGACACTGAAGTCTCGGTGTGACATCTGTTCACGTGCTCAGGCTGAGGACATTCTCCCTGGATGTGTGCGTTCCCCTCACGCTGCACTTTTTGGGGCTGCCGGTGTCCTTTGCATCTCGCTGTAGCTCTGCCACCTTCCCAGATATGTGGGGAAGTTGCCCCCTAAGTGTTGCTTCCTTCAGCTCCCTCATCATCACCGCCCTCATCGCTGGTGGGGAGAAGTTACCTAGACCAGGTGGTTAATGCCTGCAACCCAAATCCTTGCCATGCCAGGACTAGAATTGGTGCCAGTGATGCTTTAACCAACTGGCCCGTCTCTGTATGCAAACAAACCAGAATGAGCGGTGCCGACGGATTGGCACAATGGTGGCATTAACTCTGAAAGGGAAGAAACATCAGCCTCCAGCCTGAGGCTCCAGCATTGTTTGTGTGTCTGTGAGGGGGTGGGGACGGCACTCTGCACAGGCAGCAGGCAGAGGGTTAATGGAATGGGAGTGGGCTTTGCTAAAGTTGAAGGGTGGTGCGTATGGATGGAGCCCTGGCTGCTGCAGGGTAACCAGTGGTTCTGGTTCCATTAGACTGCTGGGCATTTTCAGTGGCAACATGGTTTGGGCAGAGCGGAAAAACAAACCACAGACTGAATGTGTGATGGCCGCTTTCCATCCTCGGGTGGCTGTGAAAATGGTCCTGAGAGGCCACCAAAAAAACCCAATTAGCTTGAAAACAGTTACCCGCTGCAAACACCAGATATTTAGACTCACTAATCATAACTGGCACTTTTCCCTCTTAGCTCTGTAAGCACGTTTACAAGCTGGGTAAGTAGCATCATCCCCCGAGTACAGGAAAGTGAGGCACATAAGAAGTGACATGCCCAAGGGCTTGCAACAAGTAAGTGGCAGAGCTGGGAACAGATCCCAGCTCTCCTGACTCTCCTGATAGGTCACTCTGCCAACTGACACAGTGAAAGCCTCTTTGGCACTGGTCCTGTCTGCGTGCTGGAGGGTTTTGCCAGTGTGGGTGAGAGGAGTGGTGCCAGCTCACCTGGCCAGTAAGGGAGAAGTACTTTCCAGGGACTGCTGCCCCTTGATGGAGGGTTTTAGAGATTTTGCAGACATGCCTTCACTGACTGACTCAGGTTTGTCTTCTGTGTGAGATGCATAAGCAACTGTAGGCCTGTGTTAGCCTACGCACCCAGGAGTGCCACGTTGCCACTCCTGGCACCCCAGCTCCAACCTCACAGCCCGGTGACAGGTGAGGAGGGAACTGGATGGATCTCTAGACATATTACTTCACACAGAGCCTTTCAGACACTATAGCCAACCCCACAGAGGCGAGTGTGGGGTGGGGCTGCATATGGGAAGGATCAGAGAGTAACAGGATTGACTTGGGCATAGGAGAATGTAGGCACCATATCTGGGAAATTTCCTCAGGGTGAAATCAGTTAGACAGTGGAATAATCTCCCCAGTGAAGGCTGGAAGCCCCCTCATTAGAAAAGAAAGGAAGATCTTGTGGCTAAGGAAGAGTCAAACGATCTGGATTGTATTCTTGGCTCTGCCACAGATTCCCCCTGGGACCTTGGGCCACTCACTTAACATCTGTGCTTCATTGTCTCCATCAGTGAAATGTGACCTTGCATTGCTTCGTGAGGTTTGCTCATTTGGGTCTGCACTGAGCATTGAGATGCTGGCATGGAAGGTGCTTTGGAAGCACAGAGTATTATTTTCAGTGTTGTATTTTTTGTGAAGGCCACTTTCACTAATTGGCCATTCTTTTAGGTCCCTTGAATGGATGCTAACAACAGGTTTTGCTGGATGGAGTGCGTAGTTATTGTGTGTCGTGTTCATACATTATGGGTGACAATAGTGCAGTAAGCATGCACCTGGCTTCTGAGTTGGCTGTTTTAAATTTGGCTAATGTATTCCAGATGTATTTATGATGGTAATGGTTAGAATCTCTCTGAGATGGGGCCATATTGTGTCAGGCACATACCCATAGTGAGAGAGAGTCCTTGCCTGAAGTTGTTTACAGTCTAAATAGACACGAGAAGGATCATCAGCCCTATTTTACAGATGGAGCAACAGAGATGAGGTGACTTGCCCACGGTCACTCAGGGAGACTATGGCAGAGCTGAGAACTAAGCCCCTGAATCCCAGACAATCCTTCCACTTTCTGTGTCACAAGCAGAGCCCTGGCCACCTGCTGAAAACAAAAGTTATAGGTTTATGAGCACATGTGACACTGGGTGGACTGCAATCACTTCACAGACATCATGTTTGCATTAAAGTTTTCAGGCTGCAGTACGTTTCTGAGTCCATTGGTCCTCACTCTGGCCTTCAGGAGATACATGAATCATTCATCACAAACCCTGGAACACACTCCTGGCTTCGTTACACACCTGAAACTTGGGGCAGGTTGTCTGAGAAAATCTCAAAGTGGCCAAATGAACGTTTGAGCTTCCATGGTGCTGTATGTACAATAGCATCCTCACAACCTCCCTTTGAGGAAGGTTGCCATTTCACAGATGGGGAGCCTGAGATATGGAGGCAAAGTGGAATTGATGGTAGAGCAAGAACCCTGGGCACCTGACTCCCAGCCCTGGGCTCAGCCCTCCAGGCCACCCAGAACTCTCACAGGGGTCTGAAATGCAATTTTTCTCTGAGTTATTGGTGCATCAGCTCCACCTCCCTGCCAAAAGTCAGCCCAAACCCTGCAAACTGACATTGCCTTGATTTGCATCCAAGCATCTCTAATGTTTAATAGGCATCTAATTTTAGAGGTTACTTGGCTCCTTTCAGCAAATGGCATCCCGGCGGGGATCTGCCTGCTGAATTTCTCTTCTTATCCCTTCCTGACTAACTCACTGCTGCTGGAAAAGAAACAGAAAACAAAACACCACCTGTTGGTTGCTGTAGGTGCAAAGGCCCGGATTGCAATCTTGCAGGCAGTTAGCTCTGCAGAGACAATCTCTTACCAAATACAGCATCCCGGTCACGCTCTTTCATTTCCAATCAAGGTTCCTTTTAAGGTAGTATTTCCCCTGCAGCCAAACTTGCTCCTCTGCTACCCAGTTGCTTAGCCACTCACAGCCCTCGCCCACCCCGCTGGCCTGCCACCCTGGCTGGAACAGAAGCTGGAGTGAAAATTACTTTCAGGCAGCTGTGAAAAGGGACCAAGTTTTAGACTGTAAGGCAAATCTACACTGATGCCTCCTTGCTGCTGTGGTCTCTGCTGTCTCTTGCTTTTCTCCTCTCTCTCCTTCTGTTGTGCAGCCCAGTCTTGTCGATTTTCTGGTCACAATTTGAGATCAGTATTCTGTTATCTTCTGCATTTTCTAGCCGTTTTTAGAGACCGGCTCAGATGCAGATATGCGAGTGCTCAGCAACCACAATCAGGGCCAGATTGTCTAAAGAACTCAGCTCCCTCTCAGGCACGGAAGCAAGAGCCAGATTTTCAGAAGTGCTCAGCACCCAGCCGCGGCAATTGGGACACTTCTGTGTCCAGGTTTTTAAAAGAACCCAGCACTCAACGCACACCCAATGTGCTGAATTCTCCTGCAAACCTGGCCCCTTGGATAGGTGCCTACGAGGCAGCTGAGCTCTCTTGAAAGTTCTGGACTATGGGCACCGTGCATAATGGTCCACATCTTCTAACACGGGGCTAGTGCTTTTGGCTGCATGATTCCTAGAGAGGAAGGATGGTCCAGCGGGTCAGGCAGTAGCCTAGGACTTGGGTTCAAGTCCCTGCTCCACCGCAGTCTTCCTGTGTTACCTTAAGTACATCACTGAGCCTTTCTGTGCTGGCTCCCTTCTGTACAGTGGGAATGGTGGCACTTCCCTACCTCCCAGGGGTGTTGTGAGGATAAATACGTTTAAAGGACAGTGTGATGTCCAGATGCTATGGAAATGGGGACCTGTGAGGACCTAGAATAGTGAGAGACACTGTTAGGGGCTGGTTTTCAGAGCGTGGGTGCTCAGCGCTTCCTGAACATCAAGCCCCTCTGAAGTATCTCACCAGCAGTTGAGACAGCCCAAATCACGAGTCACTGTGGAGTTTTAAAACACTTAGCTCGCCTCTGCTTAGAGGGACAATGTGGTGGTAGGCGATAGAGTAGCCCTAAGGCAGGGGTTCTCAAACTGGGGGTCCGGACCCCTCAGGGGGTCGCGAGGTTATTACATGGGGGGGGGGGAGGTGTCACAACACAACCTGTCAGCCTCCACCCCAAATCCCGTTTTGTCTCCAGCATTTATAATGGTGTTAAATAGATAAAAAAGTGTTTTTAATTTATAAGGGGGGGTCACACTCAGAGGCCTGCTATGCAAGAGGGGTCACCAGTATAAAAGTTTGATAGCCACTGCCCTAAGGAGTCCAGGCAAGAGAGACACTGACTACTCTCTTCTGAGGGCTTGGCTACACTTACAAATTTGCAGCGCTGCAGCAGGGTGTGAAAACACACCCTCTCCAGCGCTGCAAATTGCGGCGCTGCAAAGCGCCAGTGTGGTCAAAGCCCCAGCGCTGGGAGCGCGGCTCCCAGCGCTGTCCGTTATTCCCCACAGGGAGGTGGAGTACGGACAGCGCTGGGAGAGCTTTCTCCCAGCGCTGGCGCTTTGACTACACTTAGCGCTTCAAAGCGCTGCCGCGGCAGTGCTTTGAAGTGTAAGTGTAGCCACAGCCTGAGACTGTCACACGACTGTCTTTACCTGTTGCTCTGAGTGATATGTTTGTGCATCACTTCCGAATACCCATTTCCCAACCTCCGACACATCCAGGGGGCAGCGAATGTTTTATATGTAGCATCTAATACGAGGAGTGATAATTAGGAAAAAAATAAAACAACCCTGCAGCAGTTTGTACGTATCTTTGCCACCTGCCCTCTTCATAACTGTGCATCTTGCATGGGCTATTTATAGGGCTTCCTGAGCCATCTGGGCTGAGGCAGGGAGGTGCTTGGGACCGAGGCCTGGGTCGCCTGCTTTCAGATGAGCAAAGGTGTCTCTCTTGAACAATTAGCTGGCAGCAAGGGGTGGGAATTGAACTTGCACTCGCCTGCCGTGCACTAACTGTCTGTGCGGACCCTGATGACACATATTCAAAGTTCCTTACTGGTTTTTAATCTACTCCTGTTTCAAAGCGGACTAGAGCAAAGCCTGTTAACAAACCCCTCAGCAGGGTCCACATGGACAGTCAGTGTGCAGCACGCTAGTGAAGGGTAGATTCTCACTCCCGCTTGCAGCAAGCTAAGGCCAGGTCTAGGCTATCAACTTACATCAGTATAACTACAACGCTCAGGGGTGTGAAAAATCCACGCCCCTGAGCTACGCAGCTATACTGACCTAATCCCTGGTGTAGACAGGCTTCTCCCGTCGACATAGCTACCGCCTTTCATGGAGGTGGATTAACTGAAGCTCCGGCATTTTAAGTGTAGATCGGCCCTAAATGTTGGTGTAGAGAAGCCAATATGTAGAGTGGCAGAAAATGAATTGTAAGGCAGCTGCGGGGGAAGGCACATGCTGTGGGGAGAAGCACTATAGAAAAACCCTTTAGACTAGAGCCAGTAGATTGGTTGGATTAGATAACGGGGGTTGTGGTTGATAGAGAGGAAGGATCAATATAGCAATCATGCTCTGAATGCCAACAGCAAGTGTCGTGTTATCACAGCACAAATGAAGTGGCTTAAGGAGCAGTGGTTTTGCCAGAGACTGTTTAATAGCAGCATTACAGCTGCAATCAAATAATTTGGGTCCTGAATCTGCCCTGCCTTTCCAGCTCTGCTATTGGGGAAATGCCTTGTGGTTCAGACTTTCATTTTGCAGAAGCAGCAGGTTGGGTGAGAAGAATCACCACTCTGATTCTAAGAAATGAGGGTCAGCATGGGGTCGCGGATAGTGCAGTGAACTGGGAGCCAGGAGATCTGGACTCTAGTCTAGGTTCTGCCACTGACCAGTCAAGAGACCTTGGGCCTGTCACTTCACCACTCTGCACGTCTTCTTCCTCTTTGTCTGTCTTGCCTAATTTTTTTGTAAGCTCTTTGAAGCAGGGACAATCACTCACTGAGTGCGTTTGCAGTGCCTTGCATAATGGGGCCTTGATCTTGGTTGGGGCATATAGACATTAATGTCATATTAATAACAATATTTTTAAAAATTACAACTCTTTGATGTACTGTTGTCAGCACGGACTGCTGGCCACCTCTGCCCAGCATTTCGGGAACACACAGGATTGCCAAAGCAGGAGTATCACTGCTGTTGATGCACAAAGAAAGAAGTAAACAGGATGAAGTGGTATTAATTTCAAAAATGTGTGTGGAGGGTGAGGGCAGAGATTCTGCATGAGCCACATAAAGAATGGCCTTGCTAATGGAGATACTCAATTAGTAATAATTAGTGAGCACCTTCCAAACATTAACTCTCACAACACCCTTGATCTATGTATTATTATCCTGTTTTACAGATGGGTAAACCAAGGCACAGAGCGGCTAAAAGCTAGTTTGTGCATAGTGACCTATTCCTGTTTCAAAATGAGTCATTGACAGAGCTGGGCACGGAACCCAGGCATCCTGGCTCCCAGCTCCCGATGTGACACTTGTCAGTTTATTATTTCCCTGCTTTTAGAAGAGCAAGCTGGGGTGAGAGTCAAATAAATCAATTAATGAAATTAACCTGGAAAAACAAAGCAGGTGGCTGTTAGTGTCGCTTTAATCCAGCTGTTTTTTTAGCTGCAGGGCAGTGGGTTCCTTTGTGAAACAGAAGATGGTGTTACCAGCAGCAACATCCTTGTATAACTAATGACAGCAGTGGGGTGTTGGGCTCATGGGAGAGGTGGGGATTCTTTCCATTGCTCAGTGATGGGATTTTTTTAGGAGACTAAGGGAATTAGGGCCAGGTTTGTCAAGGAATGTAGGTTCCTAACTCCTATTGAGTTCAGTGGGACTTAGGTGCTTGAATACCTTTAAAAATCTGGCTCTGAGTCTCTTGGATTGAAGATTCAGTTCATGCAGCATGTTTCTGGTCAGGATGTCTTTGGCTGGAGACTAGGCACCCAGCTGGTGCCAAAGGAACACATTGCTCTCTGTTTTTAGGTGGTGTTCTAGGGCATAACATGGGTGGAGTGGTCCAAGGGGGAATTATCTCTGGAAGGGTTAAGGTCAGACTTGGAAATGTTCACAGTCAAATAAGCTCCCATTATAGATTCTCTTCTGCCTGGTAAATGTTCCTCCAGCCACCACATTGAATATTCAGAGCCTGGCTTTCTATTGAAACATGTTTAAATTGGCCGAGGGTCAAGAGTGCATTTTCAGTGCACAGAACATGTGGGAGAAAATTAATTTATTCTGCAAGATGGGGCATCTGGGAAGAAATGCCCAGGTCATGTTCTGTTCTATTCTGTTCTAGCGTTTATACCATGCCCATCACTGTGGTCTCTAAGCATCATCCAGAGGTGCATTAAGTGACATTACTGGCATCAGACATACATAGTTCTCTCTTTCTCCTTTTCATCTCCCCTGGGGCAAGAATAACGTGAGATTTTTTTAAAATTATTTGTCAGTGTCTGCCATGCTATGTTTATTATTGACGGCAACGTTCATCCCGAGCATTGGATGATCTGTCGCTCTCAAGCCCTTGGGTTCTGTGAGTTTAGCATTCTCAGGGAGGTCGTTTAGGGCACTACCACGCTACATCGGCTCATTTTCACACCCCTGAGCGACGTGAGTTACATCGAGTTAAGCGGTAGTGTGGACCAGCCCTTAGCCGTACCTGATTTCCAGGCCTTTCTTTTGGAAGAAAAAAAAAAATCTTGAGGGTACAGCTGCTACAAATGATTTATGGCAATTGTTCTCAAACTGTGATCCACAGACCACGGTTTGTAGATTGCTGCGTGGGTCTGGCTCTCCTTTTTTCCCCTGCTGCTAAATTGTATTAATAGTTAGCTTAAAAGTATCATAATATGTTGTTTTCCATGAGTTACTCTGGCAATTACTGTAGCTGCCACGGGGAAGTTTGTTATCCTGAATGGGAAGGAGGAATGAAGGGGTGTGACCCCCCACTTCTCAGCCTCTTGTCTTCTGTTCAGATGTATTGATGGGACCCGTCACACAGTCAAACCCTGATAACATCCCTTCCACAGTCCCAGAGCCTGAATTTCCTATCACAGCTCTTGTGTGCTGGTAACATCTCTCTGTGGAGTTTGAAACAAACAACTGGAAACTCCTATCAAATCCTTCTAGTTTTGGGGTTGGAGTAAAGTGTGTGTGTTGGGGGCGGGAGGGAGCGGAGAGAGAGAGGAATTTGGTCTCTTTCCCCAGCAGACCTGAGAGCTGCAATTATTGGGTTATTTTTTTAATTGAATTTTTGAATCCAAAAGAATTGAATTTCTGGGCTGATCTTAAACTTTGCAGCCTCAAAACAGATTTAAATATGTGATTCCTGCAAAACAGGGAAAAAAATCCAAAATCCCAGTTTACTTGTGTTATTTATTGTGAATTAAATAATAATTGGAAAAGACATCTCTCCAAAGCTCTCAGCTCTCTGACACACCATTAACAATCACACCAGTATTAAAATGAGCCATTCCAAGATACATTGGTGTATTTCCACCTGAAACGTCAGCCTGAACCCTGCCTTTGTACCATCTAATATGTCATGGATTGCTCAATGGCCCGGTATATGTTGGAAAGTACCATTTGATTAATGGCAGGTGATAGGGAGCTGTGGCGTGGCCAGTGCTGTTGATCTTCATCCAGACAGCTCTCAAAGGGACCAGATTTTCAAAGGTATTTAGGTGCCTAACTTCCACAGATTTCAATGCCAGTTATAGCCTTTCTGAACCTAGTTGCATCTTTAGGCGCCTGAATACTTTAGAAAATCTGGCCCAAAGTGCTTTATTTAAAAATATAGTGGTAGGAATCTCTTCCCATCAATGCAGTGTAACCGCCTAGTGGGAGAAAGCCAGTACTTTTACAAACTGAATAGGAAAGGCAGTGAAGAGTATTGGGGATAATTCTGGCCTCTCTCACCGTGGGGCTGAAGCTTTATCCATGTCAGTAGAAAAGTTGGAGATCCTCAAGTGAAAGGCGCTGTAGAAGGGCTATTATTAAAGGGATCAGCTGGCGAGGCACAGTAACCTTTCCCTGTATAATGTCCTTCGCTCCTCAAGCTGAAAGGGTAAATTCACATACAAAGGAAAAGCAGCAAAGTGTTTTCTAGGGAAGTTTCCACCCACCCTGAGACATTAATGCTCTTTTTGCTACAGAAATCCCCTAGAAGCAACCAACTCAGAATTATCTCAGAATCATTATGTGGTAATTGCATAAATGGCTAATTCCTGTTCCTGACCTCTTAGGAATCTGCCCTACCCTTAGCACAGACAGAATCTTTTGTCTAGTCCCAGCATCAAATGGTTGCTTACGTGGCCTTTCCGATAATTACAGAACCCTCCAAATCCCACAGGCAGAAGGAACATATCTCCACTTATCCGCTATTGTTAAATAAGGGGTCTGGGCCCAGTTCTCAGTTGGTGCAAACTGGTGTAGTTCCACTGAAGTCAGTTGGACTCTCCATTGGAACGACACCCACTTACAACAGCAATGGATCTATTCTAGTCTATTTTTGGTATTATTTGTGTAACAGTAGCACCTAGTGGCACCTAGAGCCCAGCTGAAACTGGGGCTTCACTGTGCTAGGGACCACGCACGACAGGCCCTCCCCCAAAGGTTTTGCAGTTTGAACAGACATGACAGAACAAGGCTAAGAGCAGGGAGGGTCATTATCTCCGTCCTGCAAATGGGAACCGAAGCACAGAGAGATTAAGTGACTTGCTCAAGGTGACACAGGAAGTATATGGCAGAGTGAGAAATTGGACCCAGTCTGTTTTATTCACCTTCTTATATTTTGCCCATCACAGTGGAGTCTGGCCTGCTTTGTTGTCTGCCAGACACTTAGAATGGACGTAGCAAATCAGCTTATTCCCCTGTGCTGTGACTGGACTTCTTTAGACTAGGGGTTCTCAAACTGGGGGTCGGGACCCCTCAGGGGGTCATGAGGTTATTACATGGGGGGTCACGAGCAGTCAACCTCCACCCCAAATCCTGCTTGCCTCCAGCATTTATAATGGTGTTAAATATATTAAAAAGTGTGTTTAATTTATTGGGAGCGGGGTCGCACTCAGAGGTTTGCTGTGTGAAAGTGGTCGCCAGTAAAAACGTTTGAGACCCCCTGCTTTAGATGATATTTTTAGTATTCATGAAAGGTGCCAGTTTGACCACACTGCAGACTGAAGCCCTGTGTTAGTCCAGTCCACGTAACAGGCACCACCTGGGGGGTGACCACGAAACAGCTCTGTAATGTAGCCCTGCCAGTGTTTCCCCAAGCCCTGCTCTATGGAGACCACACCCAGGGGAGAGGTCACCGGCTCTGCAGCCCTCTCTATTTGTCTATACAATAAATGCATTGATAATTTTTCAGTGCGTTCAGCACTGGTGGTAGGTGGTAAGTGAACAGCCCCGGCGATTCAGGGGCTCTGTTTACTCGGAAAGCAGGTCCAGCACAGGCGTGCATCCCCACAGCACTGCCACACCAGAGTGTCTCCAGCACCAGCCTGGAGGGACCTCCCTTCTCCACGAGAGCGTGGCTCAGCCTCCATGGACCGTTTGGTCCCTGGCTCCTCTGCTCAGCCTACTTACGTGCCTACAGAAACTGGAGTGAAACCATAAACTTCATGCTGCATAGGCCACTAAGCAGCCATTAGACAGTCAGTGCCACAGAGCATCTGCAGCATGGTATCCCATTGTCACCCGGTCTCCTTGTTTAGGGAGGTGGTGGGGGATGAATTGTAAAATTCTGTCCAGTGCGGAGGAAGATTCTGCAGAGCTAAGTCTAACTTTTGGCTCACGTGGTCTGAGCCAGAAATCCCCAAGGGATTCCTCTGACTGCTCTGGGAAGAGGAGCCCCAGTAGTTAGTTAGTTATCGTGAAGCGAAAAAGACAAGACACAGATAACCTCTGTGACGCAGGCCTGAAGAGGAGGATGACGGCAGTGCAGAGTTTCAACAGGCCTTCTGAAAAACAGAATTGAGATCCTTTAATCCCTGCCCTTTAGCCAAGAGGGAGAGCGGAGACACAGCAAATTGAAGCTGGAAGGCTGAGTTCTGAGAGACCTACAGCTCTGAAGACATTCTTCAGGTCACATGCCTCTGCTCTGCACAGAGACTGCAATTGTGGCTCCTTGGAAGGGTCTCAAAGAGCCACAGGTGAGTCTGATGGATACAGAGCCGGCTTTACAGCGATTCAGCCGATGCCCTGGAATTGGGCCCCGCGCCCCTAAGAGGGCCCCGCAACGTCCCAAAGGAGCTGCTGCCGAAGTCCTGCCACTGTCTTTGGCGGCAGCTCAATCGCCGCTGCAGAGGAAGGCCTCTCTGCCGAAATGTCGCCAAAGACACTGGCAGCCGATTGAGCTGCCGCCGAAGTCCCGGCACTGACAGCGGCGGCAGCTCAATTGTTGCCGCTGTCTTCGCCGACATTTCAGCGGAGGGACCTTCCTCCATGGCAGCGATTGAGCTGCCGCCGAAGACAGCAGCGGGACTTCGGCAGCAGCTCCTTGGAATCAGGCCCCGCGGTGCCTAAAGCCGGCCCTGGATGGATACCTGAGCTGGCTTGCATTGTACTGTACTAGGTTTAAGAAAAGAACTTAAACTGTGTGCACGTGCTAATGTATGTATTTAGGCCATGCCATCTTTCATGATCTTTTTGGCCCGGACGCTGGTTTCTTAAGTCTTTTCCAAAAGACCATATTAGATGCAGATAATGCCTCTGCTTCCCAGTGACATCCACTCTCCCAAGTAAACCAAACCCTCACCCAAGGCTTGCCCCACTCCTGTTTCTAGCACTGCCCCTCCCCTTTATCAATAAATCTCCAGCTCCCCAGCAGGACCAATGACAGCACTTCCATTGCTAGGATGAGAATTCCTGGTACCATCAACTGCCCTGATGCTTGCACAGTTTCTAAAGAGCTGTGATTGTGGCATTTCAAAGGCTTTGACTGCACAAGCAAATCTTCTGTATTGAACTGCTGTCAGACAAATCCAAGGTGCTATTCTGCCAGGAAGGAAGGAGTCAAAGTAGATTGCAAACAAATCCCCTTTGACTTCAGTTTTCCAGCAGAAGAGCTAGGAGAAAGGGATTTCTGGGAGTCATTTTAAATCCATGAAAACAGGATAGGGTGTCTAAGGGAGAGGGAGTGATTTCATAAATTCACATTCACAGCATGTGTTTGAGTTAAGCATGTAATCCATCCCAATCCCCTCTTATTAGTGGTTAATTGTATAATTAGTGGCACTGTGATAATGGTGTTGTGAGTGCAGCTAACTCCCACGTGCACAGCCGACTCGATGACTTTCAAACCAGAAGGGAGTGTGGTGTAGTGGTTACAGCAGATCACTTAGGCTACGCTTGGCTCTGAAAACCGATTTGCTGAGTGAACTTGGGCCAGTCAGATCGGTATAAAACTCACCTGTCTTTCAGGGATTTTGGGAGGCATAAAGATGACCTGCAAAGGAACATTTAAAATGGCCATTTTCTGCTTCTTGATGTACAAAGACATCTTTTACCTGCTTGGTTTTTAGGGTTTTGGGAATGCCCCGTCTGGTCTTCACTGGTTTTGCTGGAGAACTTCTTGTGGGTCTCAGATGTTTATTATGAGCACTCATTCCCAGACTGAAAGGTTGTGCAGTCTTTACCACAGACACACTCTCTCCGAAGTGTCCATCGGCCATTGGAATTCAATTGGTGTTAACCAAAACAAGGACATTTTAAACAGTGTGGCAGAAAATCGCTTCTCCTCTCACTTGCTCACCTTTGTCATCTTAATGCTGTGAAGTCGCAGTTACGACAGTTCTCCAGTCGTCCATAGGGCTTCCCAGTATATACCAAACCTGAATAAGTTCAACCCGAAAATGAAAGCAAGCATGGAAAAGTCTGTTAGGACACAAGCCTTTCAGGCCATCTGTTTAAAGGAGCAAAAAAGAGGGCATCAAGCTAAGTCATCCCTTTCCACTGCTTCGGATGATCAGGGCAGTGCTAGCTCTGTCAGCATTTGTGGTATCAATGACTGTGTGCGCTCAAGTCACAAACCAAAACCACCAGGATGTTGTCTTCATTTATTGTTCGTATTATAGTAGGGTCTAACCAAGCTGGGGGGCTCATTGTGTGAGGCTCTGTACATACACATAGTCCCTGCCCTGGAGAGCTTACAGTCCAATAGACAGCCCAGGCAAAGGTTGGGAGAGGGGAAATATCTCCATTCTACAGATGAGGAATAGACTCCCCTAAGGAGTCCGTGACAGAGCCAGAAATCAGGCCCAGATCTCCGGAGTCCCAGTCAAGTGTCATATCCACCTGACCATCCTTCCTCCCCGGAGCTGGTGTCAAATTCTTTCCCATTGATCTACCAGTCAGATTCCTTATAGCACCTGAGGCTTCCTAGTGTCATCATCCTACTTTGCCTTGTAGTCTCCTGTAGCAGATCTCTCTCTCCTTCCCTCTGTGTTTATCTCATGCTGAGCTCCACGCTTTCCAAGGCTCAGGCATAAATGCGTGTAACTTGTGCAGGGCACCAGAGCTGGGGGGCTGCATGCTGAAAAGGTAGTGACCCGCGTGGGAGACTGAACTACCAGATTACCACAAAGGATCTGATAACTTCAAAGAGAGGAGGGGGCTGGGAGGGGAAAGGGTGCCTGGATGGGATTGAACTGGTCTATAAAAGGCATGGAGTGTGAATACATAGGAAAAGTGGTTTCTTTTCCATAGAACCACCCCTGTTTTGTCTGCCACGCTAATAACCAGCACAGCTGCTTTGAGGCAGATTTACTGTGTAAGGAAGAGGGCCCTGTTACCACCACAGTTGCCTGGTAGCAAATTTAGAACGCTGTTCCATCCTGTCGTGTGGATGGGGTATCTGTAAAACTGTGCTGCAGCCTTGACTAGTGAAAGAGCTGTAGCCTGGTCCAGAGACATGGGTCTTCTCTACTTTTTAAGGTGGAACAACATTTTTAACCAAACTGTGTATTATAACTGGGTCCCCCAGTGTAGGGGGGCTCGCAGGGTGGCCCTCCATTTGGAGGCTGGAGGTTTCCCAGCTGCTAAAGGGATGTTAGTGATTTTTGTGCTCACACCCCAATTTGAAGGGGTTTTCTTTATTCCTCCAGGCATGATAGAGCAGGATCCCCTCACAGAGTGTGCTGTCTCAGAATGGTTTATTCTGGGTACATCATTATCATTTGTGCAGGGTATTAACAGAAGGCAGATAATCAGCTGGCGCTTACATTCCAGCAGGGAGCTGCTGGGTGAGTCTCTGGCGGTTACACGTTCTCCCGTTAGCATTCCACTCCTAAGGAGGATTGCGTTGCCGGTGAAAGGTTCCAGATACACAGCCCCATGCATAGAACAGGTACAGCATGAACAGCTGCAGGGCAAGCTTCCCTGCCCATTTACCTCAATCCTGACCCGAAAGGTGGGCGAGGTCACCTCTGGGCATCACAAGTTCATTCCGTTCGTGCCAAGAGAGGGGTTGGCGATGCATGTGTTGGGGATGGGGGTATGTTGCCATGTTGTCGGCAACTTGGGCATTTGTCCACTGAACTGCAGCGCCCACAAAACTCATTGCATCTGGCTTGCCTCTGCCAGATCACCATTGAGCTGGGCCAGATTTGAACCAGAAGTGAGAGACCCTGGGTTAGCCCCTCAGTTGGTATAAATTGACATAGCACTGGTGAAGGTCAGGGATGAAGCTAGCCTGGCCAAGGATCTGGCTCTTACCCTTTTTTTTAAAGTACCTGTTGGTGTTTGGTTTTGCAACACCTCTTCCAGGCCCATAGCCAAAATGACGTCCATTCCTCACGCAGCTGATCAGCCTCTGGCCCCTTGCAAGGCCAAAATCCTTTGTGCACGAGCAGGTGCATGGGGAGGAAAGCTCAGTAATATTGATAGCTGGTAGAAAGGCATCCCAGAGTACTTGGCTCCCTGCAGTAGATGGGGAAAGGTCACTAGCTTGGCAGAGCACCACGGAGGCTGGTGACCTCTGAAAGCAGGGAGGCGAAACTGACACATAAAGGAGCTACTTGAAACAAGTTTGTAACAGTGGTGGGCACAGATAATGCGTATGACCCGAGCCAAGGTAAGCACTGCCAAAGGCTGCCCGACCTGTGGAATGTCCACTGCCCGAGGGCACATGAGAACACGTAGAGTTCATCCGAGGACGCTGTTTATTCTGCAGCAACCATGTTTTAAACAGCCTGGCATCAAGGTAACCAATCGGAGCTCTTGCCAAGCTTGCAGCCTCGAAACAATCACCTTATCGCAGGGGGATCCCGGGCAGCTGCCTCTCGGCCTAGGAGGCTTTTATTTCCCTCGTTGCCTTCTGGTTTTTACAGGACTTTAATAGACATAAGCTCCCTGTTTGATGGCTGGGAGTGCATCCTCAAGCAGTCTCCCCTATCGCAGGCCAGCAGCAGTTCTCCCATTTCCTGCTGCCCATCAGCACAGGTGCAGCAAAAGCAAAATACCTGCTGTGCATCTTGGAATGTAGCTCTACCAGCAAAGCCTGAAAGATCCCACTAGGATGATTTCAGATAAGGCCACTTAGAGGCCCACTCTTATCTAAACACTGACATACGGTTATGGCAGCAATTATTTGGATAGGGAACTGCAGGCTTATACAGTCTATCAGAGGTGTATTCCAATGCCTGAGCAGCGGGTTGGCTGTATAGACTTGTTGGCATCGTGCTGGGAGTCAGGCGAGTTGGCTTCAATTCCCGGCTCTGCCACAGACTCCCCCTGTGACCTTGGACAAGTCACTTAATGTCTCTCTGTGCCTCAGTTCCCTGTCGAATGGAGATGGCAACATTATCTTTTGTGTGCCATTTCTGTTTAGACTGCAAGCTCTATGGGGCAGGGACCATTTCTCACAGCACTTAGAATAATAGGGCCCCAAATCTCAGTTGCGGCCTCCAAGCACTCCTGTAATAATAAGACTAATAATAGCATTGGGAGGCAGGAGCTGCTGGGTCTAATCCCAGCTCTGACTCCCTGTGAGATGAGATTGACTCTCAGAGCCTCATCATTCACGTACCAGGAAGCCATTCTTCCGCCCTCACTGGAACGCCACAGCCTGTTCCATGGGGGTTCTGAATCCACGAGCATCGTGATCTCTGATGGCCTCCAAAATCTATGACCCTCTGGTGGCTTCACTGAGAAGCGTATGGTGACAGTGATCTCTTCCTGCTCACACACCCGTGCTTTGGAGGCTGCCCCTGCCTGGCACTATCCTGGTGATTCTTGCACTCTCACCCGAAGGACTGCGGGCTGTTCGTTCCGCCCCGTGACCCTTCACCTGTGCCTCATCATTGGCTCCGGCATAATGAAGCGCTTGGAAGCAGGTTTCCCATTCAGACTTCAAATGGCTGTCGTTCAGCTCAGGCTCTGCCTCTCTCTCCCCTCAGCTTTGCCAGAGAAACATTTTGGTCTATGAATTGCTGTTTTCTTCCCTTCCCCCTGCCTGTTGGCGTCTCTGTTTCCACAAGTCTTCCCCACAGGTACTTTCCCAAACGTTCGGCTGCAGGTTTACATGTGTAGGATCACCCGGATTTTAACAATGCCCCTTTGACTTTGGATAGCGTCTGGATAACGTGATGTTGTTCCAGAAAGATAGTATCTACACACACTCTCTCTCTCTCTCTCTCTCCCCCCCCATCCCCAGTTCTGCCTCTGTATTGCTCAGCGGCTTTAGGCTCGTCACTTAGGGCCAGGTTTTTAAAGGCATTTAGGCTCATAAAGATGCAGGTACACTGAACTATTGAAATCAATGGGAGTTTGGCACTCAGGTGCTTCTGAAAATCCCGCTAGGCACCCATCTGCATCCTTAAGCGCCTAAATGCCTTTAAAAATGTGGTCCTCAACTTCTCTGTGCCTCTGTGTGTGGGGCCCTGGTTCCTTACTGGGGACTCTAAGCATTATTGCAATACAAATAATCATACGTCTTGAGATCGACAGATAAGGATTATGAAGTTATTGTTTTTATTACTGGGGGGGCTGCCAAACTTAATGATTGTTTGTGCTGTGCTTTGAGATCCTTGGAGGAAAAGGGTTGAATTGTTACATTGATTCCCATGCAGCTTTCAGACATCTTCCAGCCACTGCATTTCCTCCACCGCTAAGCAAAACACATATGCATACGCACACAGAGAGCCAACCCAGGATGGGTGCATAACTGGTTTAAGGTTAAATGCCAGATTAGCTCAATCCTTGGCAAGGAGGCAGAATTGTGGTATTTGCTCATTCGCTTGTCATCATGTGACTCCCGGAGCTTTAAATAAAACAGATTTGAAACCCCAATGCAAAGGGTTTTAATGCCTGATTCTACACAGTGGAACTGCTGCCCCAGCACATGGCCTCAGACAGAAACCTAGTCAGTACCACTTCTGTAAATTGTCCTGAAGGGGGGAAAATAGGTCAGGAACTGTGTCTTCTTTCATTAGTTTCTTCTTGTGCTGCTGCAGAAAGATCTGGTTGAGTTCTTGGGGCTGGTTTTTAGACTCAGATCAGCCCTGCAAAGGCCTGTCTCCTGGGTCTGAGCTGAAGTCTGGAGGGGATTTTAGTTTTGTGCATATCTGTTTGGATTGAATTTCTCCTACTCCGCCCCCATTTCCTGAGAGTGGTGTGCAAGATGATGGAGTTTCAGGTAATCTGATAAGTGCTGACCTGGCATGGCAGCCTCACGGGAGAGATGAATAGCTTTGAAATCCAGGTATTAGAGAGAGTTTTGTGGAGATCCAGCCACTTTCATAGGGGGCTAGGATCAAAATGTGATGCTGTTTGGAAAGGTTCCGAGTATTTCCACTCCAGTAGGGAAGATGCAGAGAGCGTACCAGCCCTTTGTGCTGCTGGGGGAGTTTGGTTTGGGTTTATAAAATGTAGAGCTGTGTTTATTGGGGGGAAAACCCTTTACTGTGCCCTAAAAATGTTCTTTTCCATACCATGCATATCAGGGGAGGGGTGTGGAAACTGAGCCCGAAGTATCAGGCTTCCTGATCTCGTGGGAATGGGAAAGGCAACTGCAGCAGGACCCGCGGGGACGACAGAGCTTTACATGCCTGAGGCTCAAGGAACCTTACAAAGGATTCTGTGTCCTTAATGCCCAGGAGTCTGGCATGCAAAGATTTATAAACACCAGCTCCCACAGTCCCTCTGTACAGCAGGTGTGTCTTGTCGGTCACCATTTTACAGAAGGGGAAAACTGAGGTGGCGAGAGAGGCTAAAGTGACTTGCTCAAGGCCACAAGCAAGTCAGTGGCAGCTGCATCCTGACACCCAGTCCTGTGGCTTCGTAAGAACAGCCATACTGGGTCACATTCTGTCTTCTGACAGTGGCCAATGCCAGGTGCTTCGGAAGGAATGAACAGAACAGGTAATCGGGAAATGATCTATCGTCTGTCGCTCATTCCCAGCTCCTGGCAAACAGAGTCTAGGGACGCTTCAGAGCATGGTTTTGCATCCCTGCCCATCCTTTCTCCATAAAACCGCGCAATAGAACAAGCTCTTTTAAAGAAGAGTAACATTAGTGCAATCCTGCCCACATTGATTGTTGCTGAGGTCTCCTGCATGTCTGCATCCATTGATCCTGCCAGCGGGTGGGGGTCGGGGGAGTGAGCTCCAGGCAAAATCTTTGATTCTGTGCCACTTCTTGTACCAGGTAGAGGTTTGTCTTGGTATGCCTGGCATAATTCCTTCTCTTGCTGCTGCTGTGTACCATTTGTCTGCCCACTCCTTTCCTCTACACCAGAGGTGGCTGCATTTTAGTGGCAGGTGAAAATAGATCATGTCTGAATTCTGATCTGTGAGATACAAGCTCTCTCTCTCACTCTGTCTCCTTACAGCACGCCAAGCGCGTGCTTGGGGCGGCATGCCGCGGGGAGCGCTCTGCCGGTCGCCGGGAGGGCGGCAGGCGGCTCCGGTGGACCTCCCACAGGTGTCCCTGCGGAGGGTCCTCTGATCCCGCGCCTTCGGTGGAGCATCCGCAGGCACGTCTGCGGGAGGTCCACCGGAGCCGTGGGACCGGCGACCGGCAGAGCGCCCCCCGCAGCGTGCCACCGTGCTTGGGGCGGCGAAATGGCTAGAGCCGCCCCTGCCTTACATGCATCCCACTAGTAATGGTTTTAATATGAGAAACTACAAATATTTCATCCCCCCGGTGTGGTGGTTGTTTCAGAGTAAGCTGATACCAGCTGAGACACAATCTCAGCCCCGCACCGTGTCTTAATGGTTATGCACAGTTAATTAGCTGGAGGTAGAGCTGCTCAGAATCTGCTGACGGCTCTCCTAGCCTTCCACAGCAGCAGCCGCCTACCGACTGCTTTCCTGCTAGCCAGGGCCAGATGAAAGATCCCTTAATTGGCTTGCAAATCTGTGGCGAGGATCTCGTGCATGTGGGAGGCAGAATACAAAGGCTGCAGCTCTGGGATGTAATCAGGTGACAGGATCAGGGTACAGGGCTTGCCCGGAGAGGATTAGGTTTGTGGACAGTAACTACCAAAGCTGTGCCTGGGTCACTCCTATTTGTGTGTGTAAATCGTACTCCTCCCCCCCCCGCAGGAATGTGCTGCATTTACATAGGGCTTATTGTCACACAGTGGCCCCAAAGCCCCTCACAGACCCTAAGCGTCACAGCTCTCCTGTGACGTATCACCTTCATTTTACTCGAGGGAACTGAGTCCCAAGCCAGAGACTCACGATGTGGGTTTAAGCAAGTCACCAGTGGGCTGATTTTCAGTGGTGCTGTGCACCTGTGGGTCCCTTCGGGCCTGATACTCTTGCTAAAGCCCTTTTGCATTGCCAGAGTGGTGTAAAAGGGGCTGAGCTTAAATGAGAATCAGGCCCTTTGCATACAGTGGGAGTTGAGCATCAACATCTCTGAAAATCAGGCCATGGGTGACTTGCTTAAACTCACATTGTGAGTCAGTGACAGAGCTGGAAATAGACACAGTAATCCTGACCATCTATCTCCTGGACTAACCACTAAACCCTACATCTAAAAATAGAACCCCGTGCCCCAGCTTCTGTTCCTTCCCCACCATCGGCATCCGCTAGGCAAACAAACAAACTCCCTTCCAGAGCTGGGCCCAGAACCCAAGAATCCTGACTCCCATTCCCTCTGCTGGAGCCAGGAGCAGTGCCTAGGTATCACAGCTCCCAGTCCTGTGCTCAGGTCACTAGGCCACGCTAAACTCTATGTGGAAAAAATGAAAGGAAACAAAACGACAGTGTTTTCTGTTAAAGGCAGAGTCTTGCTTCTGAAGAGAGGATTTCACACACACCCCCTCCCACAAACTCAGCAGCCCTGCTTCTGGCAAAGGCAGAGCAAGGAAAGCCTGTCTTGACTTCGCTGTCTGAGCTGAAATCTCTGAGCCGTTTATACACTGGGGACACTGGGAACTACGTGTGGGTTAGGAAGAGAGAGAATGAAAGCCCTAATTAAAAATTAAGGAAAATAGCAATGAAAAGGAGGGAGGCAGGCTATGCTACACGCGTTGCGTGCGGGCGATAATCCCTGGCTGCCCAGCTACATCCAGGGGGATGCTGTATGAAGGGAACGGTGGTTCTCAACCTTTTTCCTTCCAGGTCCCCTGGTCGATCCTCCGTTCCTCTAGCAGGATCTCTCTCCCATTTAGCAATAGGGGAGGGGCAAGTGGTCATGACCCCACCCCAGATTAAGACTGCCTGGGATAGAAAATCAAATAGTGTTTCCTTTGGTGTTCTGGAGTTAGCATCCTCTTTTTTAACCATGTGGGAAGGTTGGTTGCCAGAAATGTTCGCCTCCTACAGGAGGCAATAATAACAATAACATTTGGTTTGCCTTTCTGAAGTATCTTTCATCCAGAAGGGTCCCTAAACTATTTCTAAGCTATGCATATGTTACGGGTTCCCCCCGGGCTGCCACCTGAAACTGGGGTACCACTGAGCCCCCTGACCCACCAGCCTGGGTTCCCTCTCACACTGTACTGCTGTGACAAGCTGCAAAGTCCTCCAGCCTGCACTTTCACCAGCATACATACAGGTTACAAGCAGGCTCTCTGACCAGCCCCTTCATGGGACAGCTCCTCCCAGCTCTTCAGGCTCACACCCCCTCTGGAGTAGAAACCCAAAATTATACCGTCTTGTGCTGTACAGCATAAGCTCATAAAATTGCCCGCCCCCTCAATGTGGAGAGGAATATGCAACAGCCTTTGCCCCGAGTTATGATTCCCACACACTTCACTCCAATTCACTGGTTTAGATAAAACAAAAACAAGTTTATTAACTACAAAAGATAGTTTGTAAGTGATTATAAGTGATAGCAAACAGATTATAGCAGATTACCTAGCAAATAAACAAAAAACATAAACTAAGCTTAATATATTAAATAGATTGGATATGAATAACAGATTCTCACCCTAAGAGATGATACAAACAGGTTGCAGATTCTTATGGGGCAAGCTATGCTTGCTTACGGCTTGGAATTCCCAGGTGTTTCGTTCACAGGCTAAAAATCCCGTTAGTCTGGGTCCAGTTCAGTTTTTTTTCCTCGGGTGTTTCCAGGAGTCGTCTTGTGTGGGGAGTGAAGAACAGCTGATGATGTCACTCCCTGCCTTATATAGCTTTTGCATATGGCAGGAAACCTTTGTTCCCAAAGCTTGGATCCCAGACCAGTCTGTGGAAAAATACTGACATCCCAAGATGGAGTCTAGAGACATGTGGTCTCATCACATGTCCTTGTAGAGTCATAGCAGCCATCACTCACAGGCTGTCTGGAGTGTTCTCAGGAAGGCTCCCCGGCCTCGGGCTACAGTAAGTTTAAGCCAGCCCTGGCGGCCCCATTAAAATGGGGTCATGACCCACTTTGGGGTCACAACCCACAGTTCGACAACCACTGATCTAGACTGAAAATATCTTGTCTCATTGGCATTTCCCAGGTGTAACTACGTTTGAAATACAGCTACATAGTCAATATTCAGAACTTCTGATACAAAAATGATACATGCATACAAATTAGATAATCATATTCAGCAAATCATAACTTTTCCAATGACACTTCACATGACTTACCTTGCATAAAATACATCGTCAATGTCATAATCATATCATCATAATATCACTGTGAAGAAGATGGGGTGCAGTGTCACAGCATATGTGCAGGAGCCACTTCACCCACCAGTGATGTGCAGCCACCATGGGCATGTCTACATTGCACAGGACTGACTCAGGTTTGAGCTCAAGGCCCTAAGACTCTGCTAGGAGGGTGGGTCAGAACCCACGTCATGCTGTGACTTGGGTCCATTCCCTGTCATTCTGCAGAGTGGACGCAGCTGAAGCAGCAGGCCTGAGTCAGAAGGTCTGCCTAGTGCAAGGTGGATGTGCAGCCCGGCTGTGAGACTGAGTCCATCAGTTGTAAGCCCAGGTTTACAATGAGGTGTGGATGCTCAGGTGCATGCGTGGGAACATCAAGTCCACAAACGTTTACAGGGCAGTGTATAAATATCCCATGGAGGTAGGTTGTGACAGCTGTTTAACAGCACGCAGCTGGTTAGGGCTGGGAGCGAGGCATTGCCGAGTCTAGTTGAAGAGTCAGGGAACTGAAGTGTTCCTGAATGAGTTGTATTTGGGTCAGGACATCAGCTCTTAATGAGCTTTGCAAAGGATGGGTGAGTATCATCAACCACTTTTTGCATTTAGGGAAACTGAGGCACGGGGCGAGGCAATGACTTGCCCAGGATAACAGACTTTGGAATATGTTTTAGGGTTTTTCAGGTTGCGAGGCACTATGGAAATATAAGGTTGTTGTCATGATAAGTCAATATGGGTCTTGGATCGGTGTAACGCTGAACTTTGGGTTTCTGTGTGAATGGGCCCCTGATTCTGTCCTTCTCTGTGTCCCATTATCACTGGTGTTATTTGTATTATAGTGGGGCCAAGATTTCACCTCGGGTCTCCTGAGTCACCATCGAGTGCTGCATGTGCTCAACTACACTGCCACCACTGGGATAGCTAAGAGCTCAAGACCCATCTACTGAGTGGCAGCAAATTAAACTTGTAATTTAAACAGTTCCAAGAAATAAATGAATACAGAGCCGAATGCACTTGTTCGGACCTTGGGTGAGTTCGATATGTTCACCATCGCTGAGATTCTCATATTATTATAACCCTATTCTGGGCCAGATCCTCAGCTGGTGACAAATGACGGGGCTGTGCAGGGCCGCCCAGAGGATTCCGGGGGCCCGGGGTCTTCGGCGGCGGGGGGCCCTTCCGTTCTGGGACCCGCCGCCGAAGTGCCCCGAAGACCCGCAGTGGGAGCCCCCCGCCGCCGAATTACCGCCGAAGCAGGACCCGCCGCCGAAGTGCAGCCCGGTCTTCGGCGGTAATTCGGCGGATGGGGGCCCCGCCGCGGGTCTTCGGGGCACTTCGGCGGCGGGTCCCGGAACGGACGGGGCCCCCCGCCGCCGAAGACCGGGCTGCACTTCGGCAGTGGGTCCCGCTTCCCCCCCGCCCTGGCCCCAGCCTCTTCCCCCCGGTTCCCTCCTCACCCGGAGTCTCAGCACCTCGCTGGAACAGCCGCAGCGTGTGTCCGGCAGGGCCTGAGCTCCGTCCCGCTCAGAGCCACGTGGTGAGGGGGCAGGGCTGCGAGCTCCACGCCGGGCAGAGGGAGCTGAGCTCAGCCTGGAGCTCCCAGCCCCGCCCCCTCCCCACGCGGCTCTGAGCGGGGCGGGGCTCAGGGGCCCCGGCGGAGACTCGGCGCTTGATGCGCTGAGGCTCCAGGAGAGGGGCGGAGGCGGGAGCCTCCGCTGTTCTCTTGGGGGGCCCCTGCGGGGCCCGGGGCAAATTGCCCCCTTTGCCCCCCCCCTCTGGGCGGCCCTGGGGCTGTGTTGGTTTGAAGGGGGCTATGCTGACTTCCATCAGCCGAGTATCTAGCCCAATAATCCCCTGAAAATAAGGAGCGTACCAGGGACACGCTGACACAACCACCTTCGCTACCGCTCATCAAGAGCCCTGGTAGACTAGCAGACAATATGGGTATTGAACAGGCTACAGCCACTGGTGTGTGACAGGACCGTCTGTACTGGGCAAACAGGCTATTAATGGCCTATTGTCCCGCTGGCCAAACACGAGATACAGTCTCTCAGGTTAACCCCAGCGAAAGAATAAGCTCCTAGCAGCTTTTGGTTGCCGAGATAATGACTGTCATTTTAGTGCCTTCACTCAGAGCCATCAAGCGTTGCAAGGCTCTGACAGAGGGTCCTAGTGTGACGTGCTGACTACACCGCCCGGGGCTGCCGGCCATAGAGAGGCAGAGATACAAAGGAAATACAAGCCCCCTTTGTGTGATCTTGTTACTGGACTCATTGTCAGGACTTAGGGGAACCGGGAGGGAACTGCTTATCCAGCAAAACAGCTCTCCTGCCCGTGTGCAGCAGTGTGCCGAGTGCAGGTTATGGCAGCTGGAGGCTGGACCTGGAGGAAGCTTTCTGCAAAGTTTGCCTTGTGAGGCCTGGCAGGGTCTCTCTCTGTCTGTGTGCTTTGGACACCAGGTTTGGATATGGCTTCCCTCGCTTCTAGTCCTCGCTTTGGTTCGGGTGCATCCCTATCTCTGCTTCACAGGGACCCCCCCGGGTTACCTTGTTGTCTTCATGGGTCCCGAGAATGAGGCATGTTGTCGGGGGGGGGGGGAGGTTTGAGCAAAGGGGTAGGATCAAAACCACAGTGCACAAGGTGCTGCTCATGTGCAGAGCGACTGAGAGTCTCTGCCCCACCGAGCTGACAATCAAAGAAAGTCAGACGAAAGGTGGGAGAAGGGAAGCTTTATCCTCCCTGGTTTACAGATGGGGAAACTGAGGCAGGGGGAGAGTAAGTGAGAGGTGGCAATTGAACCCACCACTTCCTCTCTGACCAGGGCCTGGGGACTTGGAAGCTCGGGGAGTTCCCTGTACCAGAAACATGCCGTTGCTGAAGCCAATGTGAGGGAAAAGCTGCAGCCCAGGAAATTGAGTCAGTCCCTCAAGGAGCTACGTTCTTCTTTCAAGCAAGTGCTTGATGCAAACAGCCTGCCCTGGGATCAGGGCTCCTGCTCTTTGCTGCGGGGCTCCTGTAGATTAATAGGAGTTGACTGCCCTTCCCTCCTTGCAGGAGCATGATCTCCTGGCAGGGGTCTTTGTTTCCTGCCTAGGCGTGAAATGTCAGGGCCCCTGAAAGGCAAAGCTCAGCAGCAGGAGAACTGCATGCCAAGCAGGGCTGTGGCCTTGTTCTCTCCCCTCATCACTCACGCTTCCTGGAGAGCAATCGGCACAGACAGCTGCATGGAGAGGCGAGGGGGGTTCCCAGGTCTCCACCAGGGCTGGATTGAATGAGTTTCCTGTGGGTAAACAGGGTCATTAGGAACCAGATCGGGGGAGAGATTTTAGCCAAGAGGAGGAGACTCTATCTCTGTCGATAGGGTGCTACCGAATCTGTTGTGGAAATAGCTGTGCAGTGTGCGTGCCTCATCACCAGCAGGCGGGCTTAATAATAAAGGTCCAGGGCCGGTGGCTTACATGGCATGAGCTGGCTGAATAATAATGCCTGTTTCTGACCTGGAGCATTTTGTCAGTGGGTCTCAAAGCGCTTCACAATCTATTAATGTGTTTATCTGCACCGCACCCCCATGAGGTAGGGCAGGGCTCTTAGCCTTGTTTTTATAGATGGGGACCTGAGACACGGAGAGGCCAAGTGACTTGGCCACGGTCACACAAGAATTGCATGGCAGGAGCTGGGAATTGCACCTGGGTCTCCACATCCTAAGCCAGTGCCCTAACCACTGTTAATTGTTACCACTCAAGAGAGAGATCTTGGAGTCATTGTGCATAGTTCTCTGAAAACATCCACTCAGTGTGCAGCAGCAGTCAAAAAGTGAACGGAATGTTGTTAATCATTAAGAAAGGGATAGATAAGAAGACAGAAAATATCATATTGCCTCTGTGTAAATCCATGGAACTCCCACATCTGGAATGCTGCGTGCAGATGTGGTCGCCCCATCTCAAAAAAGATATATTGGAATTGGAAAAGGTTTAGAAAAGGGCAAAAAAAATGATTAGGGGTATGGAACGGCTTCTGTATGAGGAAAGATTAATAAGACTGGGACTTTTCAGCTTGGAAAGGAGATGACTAAGGGGGGGGATATGATAGAGGTCTGTAAAATCATGACGGGTATAGAGAAAGTAAATAAGGACGTGTTATTTACTCTTTCTCATAACACCAGAACCAGGGGTCCCCAAATGAAATTAATAGGCAGCAGGATCAAAACAAACAAAAGGAAGTATTTTTTCACACAACGCACAGTCAACCTGTGGAACTCCTTGCCAGAGAATGTTGTGAAGGCCAAGACTATAACAGGGTTCCGAAAAGAACTAGATAAGTTCATGGAGGACAGATCCATCAATGGCTGTTAGCCAGGATGGACAGGGATGGTGTCCCCAGCCTCTGTTCGCCCGACGGGATGGATCACTTGATGATTACCTGTTCTGTTCATTCCCTCTGGGGCACCTGGCATTGGCCACTGTCGGAAGACGGGAGACTGGGCTAGATGGACCTTTGATCTGGCCCAGTTTGGCCATTCTTATGGACCATCCTTCCCCTCCATTTTCTGCCTAAGGTGGGACATGAACTGATGTTGGCAGAGTCAGGTTCAAAGGACCACTGCTTATCCCCCCGGAGCAACCTCCCAGGCTATTGGGGGGGATGTGCCACCTTGTGGATAGGGCTCAGACCTGAGATTCCCATGTGTTTGGATGAGTACACTGTGAAATCCCCATGCACGCTTATTCTTCATTGCAGGATGTTCTGGTTATTTCAGTCCCACCTGCTAACTAGATCTAATCTCCCTTCCAGTCCCATTCCTCTAGCCACACCCACTTACTCCACCTCACCCCATCTGATAGTGCAACACAGCAGGCTAGTAGTAGCCTTCGAAGTGACCCTCGATTTGAGCAACCTCCGCTTTGAAAAAGTTCAGGTCCTGGCTCAGTCTCTTTCACTGAGTGCATAGCAGTGCTCTGGGTTCCCACTCACTTCCGGGTGCCGTTCCCAATTTCCTGCTGCCCTGCATCTTGTGCAGTCATTTACACCAGTGCCGATGGGTGTAAAACTCTACCGTGTTTTCACACTCACTTTGCACTGATGTTCATGACCAGCTATAATGCAGTCAATGTTCTAGGGCAGGGGTAGGCAACCTATGGCACGGGTGCCAAACGCGGCACGCCAGCTGATTTTCAGTGGCACTCACACTGCCCGGGTCCTGGCCACCGGTCCGGGGGGCTCTGCATTTTAATTTAATTTAAAATGAAGCTTCTTAAACATTTTAAAAGCCTTATTTACTTTACATACAACAATAGTTTAGTTATATATTATAGACTTATAGAAAGAGACCTTCTAAAAACGTTAAAATATATTACTGGCACACAAAGCCTTAAATTAGAGTGAATAAATGAAGACTCGGCACACCGCTTCTGAAAGGTTGCCGACCCCTGTTCTAGGGCCTAGGCTGTCTCCAAACCTCGTCTCTTCCCCTATACCCGATCCTGGCAGTTGTGTCCAAGGAATGTGCTTGCTGTCTCTCCCTAGGGTTGGATTCCTGAGGGCAATGAGGAATGGCATGGCCAATGAAGGGACCCAAACTCTGCAATGTGAGCCCTCAGAAACTGCCAGCCTCTATCAATCTAAACTAATCTCTCCAGGCATTCGATCATGCTTGTCGCTGTAGTTTCTGAGCATGTTATTGGAACGCTGGCATTCTCTAGGATACTGTGTAAGATGCATCTGTTCAACCTGGCTTTTTAGCCAGCAGGAGATGTACTGTTGCCTGGGGGAAGAAGGAGCTTGTTAATTTGGCATAAGATTTATTGTCGGTATGGGGTGGCGGGTGAAAGGCAGGAAGCGGTGTAGTTTGTGGTCATAGGCTGAAATTCTGTGCCGCCCCTCGTGGAGCCAAAGGGCTTTGCAGTCTCTGCTCCCTCAGGATTCTCAGCCACCCCAGGGGGTCAAAATGACCACCAGCGTAAATTAGAGCAGCCACAAGGGTGTTCTAATTTATCTCAGCCTCCCAAGAACATCCGAGTCTCTGCAGTGGTATGTGCCAACTCCTCCCCCCATCCCCATTCTGGCAGACCTCCTGTAAGGGGGCCAGTGTAGGGCTGTGCTGGGGGAATTCAGAGCTGTGCCTGCTCAGAAGGAATTCTCCCGTAACCCTTCATGTTACAATGCCAGAGTGACGGATAGGGGCTGGGGTAAGGGATGGAATCTGTCCCATAATGGTTATGCGGCAGCCTCTGCTGCTGCTTCTCAGAAAGGATAGAACCCTAGGCCTCCAGCTGTAAGGCACAGGCTTCCCCTACTTGAGTTTAAAGAGTAACTGCAACAGCTAGTAGCTGTAGTAGGCTGTTATCCTGTTTATTGTCCAGTCATTAGAAGGGGACACCACACACTTATCCCGTGTGTTACATAGATTAGCTTTTGTTCAGTATGATGCCCATGTCACCATAGGGATAGGCACCTAATCAACCTGTGCCTTGATTCATTATTTACTTACCGCTGTAAGCGCATTCGGTCCTGTACAGTGGGTATGTTTGCCAAGCAAATAAGAGCCTCAGCTCAGAAAAGCCTCCAACACCAACAATAACGAGTCAATGCTACCTAATAACTGTGAGAATAAAACATAAATACTGAACCACAAGGTGTGCTGGAATGGAAAGGGGGCTGTTGCGCATCGTGATGGCAAGTTACCTATTGGCAGTTCTCTGGAATATCTGTCCCTTGAATTCCACAGCAGTACGTCAGAGAGCTCTTCTGGGCTGAATACAAGAGAGATTCATCTGGCTAATTACAGCCCAACTGTCTGTTGAAATAGTTTCCTGTGAAATATTGAACAGAGGTATTGCTAGTGCAACTACTGTAGCTTTAGTAAGCAGTTAAGTATCTTGTCATCAGTCCATGTCATTAGCGTTCTTGCCTGGATTTAGATTTGGATTCTGTCAACAGTTTTATCCAAGTATTTACTATTTAGCTGTTACAATAAATGCAGCTCATTCACATCACTCAGTTTAATCCCGATTTTTTTAGCCAAATTCCAATGAGAGCAATTTCATTTTGTCTGCTGGGGCCTAAGTTTCCCATTGCCATTTCAGTGGGATTCTTCACTTCCTGTCCTAAAGTGCTGTGTGATGCTAATCAGCTGACTCTTTCCATCCCGGGCTGGCTGCCTCTCAGTGGTGGTTGTCATAATTCACGTTGTGCTTTGGGATCCTTTAGGCTCAAAGCCATAATATTGGTAATAATATAATACCTAGCTCTTGCATAGCACTTTTTATCAGAAGACCTCAGAATACTTTACAAATGAGAGGAGTCATTATCATCTCCATTTTTCATAGTTGGGGAAACTGAGGCACAGGGCAGTGCTGTCACTTGCCCAAGGTCACCAAGCCAGTCAGTGGCAGAGCTGGAAACAGAGCTCAGGTCTTCCAAGTCCCAGTGCAGTGCTCCACCCTCTAGACCACACTGCCAGCCGCGGTAAAACAGTTGCATGAATGCACATGGTATTATTGTTTTGCTTCTGTAAAGGCGGCATTGAAAGGTTTAACATGCTCTGATAGAGCCGATAAACACTTCTATTTCTTTTCGTAGCAGCAGCCAAAACTCATTTAATACAAGAGAAAGCCACTAACAGTCATTATTTTGAAATCCATTCTGTGGGAGACTGGGCTCTCTCTGGCTCATTAGTGGGGTCTGCGCCTTGTAGTTACACAAGCGTATGCCACAGCTCAGAAGAAACCCAAACAAAAATACCCGCCTCCCCAGTCCAAGAGACTGTAGATGCTATCGCCTTCAGTGACATTGCCAGTCATCTGCAGGTAACCAGGCACCAGTGAGAAGGCAACCCCAGTGACTTCTTCATCAGCTGATTCCAAAAAGCTTTTGTCACTTCTGCTGTGTGAGGAACACCCTTAGGCTAGTCTGTCTTGTTCAGTGGTTCTGTTTTTCCCATAGTAATAGTTCCTTCTGGCTACTCACCTCTTGAACCTGCTCCTCCCAAAGGTTTGAGGGAGTGTCTCCTCTCCACCTTCTTGATTAGAGCAGTGAGGGGAGGCTCTGATGCAAGAAGAGATGAAGCTCTATATTGAAGATACCCTGGCTAGGGAGGTGGAGACTAACGCCAACCTTTCCCAGAATGGCCACTAATCTAGAGCGCTTTGGTTTTTGAATACCAAACTTGAGACACAGGGGACCAGATTTTCAGAAGTATCCAGCACCCATTGTGACACTTCTGGCCGGGTTGGGTGCAGAGCTCTTTTGAAAACGCGTCCTCTAGTGCCAGATGTTCAATGTGCTGAGAAGCACCTGCCACCCACTGACTCCTTCCATCTGCAAGTGCTCAGGACCTCTGCAAAATCAGACCTAAAAATAGAGGCACCCAAAATCAGAGGCTGCTTTTGATAATTTGGCCCTGGGTGCCTCAAATCAAGCACCCAAAGGTGAGTGGAAACTTTTGAAAGTTTGGGCTGAAGCTGCTTCGTTGAAGTGAAATGTCTGAAGCTGAAACTCTCTAGAGTTAGGCTTTGACTCAGCCATTGATGCAGCAGTCCTGGATCAACTCCCTAGTGTAGACGTGATTCCCACCAGTGCGGTGTTGTTTGCACTGGTGCAGTTTACCCTGGCTTGAAACTGGGGTATGCTGCACTGATGTTAGTCACACAGCACCCTGTGTAAATCATATCTACGTTGGGGGTTGCCCTGGTACAGCTGAAAACCCAGTGCAGAGCCTTAGAAACAGGGCTGAAACCTGACCGCATCAGAGATATTTTGCACCTACCAGGCAGGACTGATCACGACAGGGTGGAGGCATCTCAGTTTTAATGCAGCTCGTGACCATACAGTACAAAGTAGGATGAATTCTTGTTTCGGGGAAATGGGTGGGGGGACGACAATAACCGTCCCATAAATTACAGCCTGTGGGCATTTTAATGTGAACCTCTTCATCACATGTCAGATCTTGATTTCGTTGGAGGAAGCAGCCAGTGTTACACAGTGCACAAAGTCATAAAGATAATGAACACCGGATAGTTCAGGCACATAGCAGGAGAAGTAACTAACAATATCCTTGTGATTTCTCTGCAGCTATTTTTACCCCCAACTCACTTCCTCTCTGAGCGGGTTTATATTTAGTAGCTTATAGCAGCTAATGCTCTGGTAGGTGGCAATGAAAGGAAGAGAGATTCTCAGTACTGCAGTGATGGATTCTGTTAAGTCATTGATTACTTGCATTAATTTTGGGAATGAGTGGGGGAAGGAGGCGACCTTTTTCCATTCTCATTTTCACCGTTTCAGATTTAATATCTTTTTATTCCCTGACTCTTCCTTGGTTTTCCACCTCTGGAATCCAGGCTCCTGCATAGTGCCCCCTTCTGGCAATGGCACAATACAGAATCGTAATAGTGAAGGAAAAAGAAAAGGGCTCAGAAGGGATATCAACCATCATGCTTCAGGGTACAAGCCAACCTCTATCTGATGACGGTCAGGAAGAAATTTTCCCTTGTCGGCAGATTAACTGCAGGGTTTCTTGCACCTTCATCTGAGCTTGTGGGACTGAGTGTCTGGCACATTAGTCTGACTAACTAGATGGGCTCGTGGTCTGATCCAGTGTAGTACTTCTGCTGTCCCTTTGTCACAGCAGGCCTGGTGGCAGCTGATGCAACGGTCCCTGTGGTTCTTCAGCCTCCAGGAGAAACAGGAGCTTATCCAGGGCCAGGCACCCTTTTCCATGGAAGGGAGCAGGTATCACAGACAGCAGGTGCTGGGCTGCACCATTAGATGTGGAAGGTTGGGCCCATTGCCTGACCACCCAACCTAACAGTGGCTCTGCAACATTCTGCATTCTGTCATGGACCCGTTTCACCTCCTAACAAATGCCCCCATGGCTTGGGTCTCAAAAATCTTCTGTTCTGTGCATCACAAGCTCATCTGCTGTGCCTTCACCGTAATAATAAATTTGCTAGGCTGGGCTAAATAATCAGTCCCTAAAGCCACTGCTGTATAGGGGTTCCCTGACTGCCCCCTGCTTGTGCATTGGCCTCTGTCCTCCTCACAGGCCTGTCTGCATGGTAAAGGGCCCTGCTTGTTTTTGCCAGCTGTCGCTGCGTTGCTAGTCTTGAGCACTGCCGCAGATTCACATTCCTTCTGTGCTTCACCAGATCAAACAAGTTCCTGGACCTCGTGTCTGTGCGGCACTTGACGTAATTCCCCGGGCCACGCCACCTCTGCACCTCCCCCAGCCTCATTCCCTACTGACGGCAGCATCACCACTGCCCGGGACCAGATTCCAGAGTGGCTCATTGCTGGCAGCGAAGCAGAACGAGCGTGGAGAGCTTTCCTCCGGCTGCCACTGGGAAAAACAAATAAGCTTGAGAAATATGTGGCTGAAGTCCCAGAACAGAAATTCCACTCAGAGCCTGGGATCTGCTCTCTTACATCCTTCCTGAGCATGGGAGACTTTCTGTCTTGTGGTTAAGGCACTAGACTGGGATTCAGGAGATCAGCGGTCAGTTCCCTGTTTTGCCACAGACTGCCTGTGTGACCTTGGGCAAGTCACTTCATCTCTCTGTGCCATAGTGCCCCAGCTGTGAAATGGGGATAATAATCCTCACCTTCTCCCACCTTTTATCTGCCTGGTCTATAGACTGTAAGCTCTTCTGTGCACGGGCTGCCTCTCGCTATTACGTCTACACTGCATTCACGGGGTGTCCATTGAAGCGTGAGTAGATATATCTGAGGTATATCTTGACACAGTGGCAGCGTGCACTCTGTGCAGGCTGTACAAGCCCATCTGGAAGCTGAGTAATTACTCGCACTGTTTAGCCTGCTGCAGCTTCTTGGCTCCAGTACCCACGCTCACTAGAGTAAAGCTCGCTTGGGTATGTCTACTCAAGCTGTAATCACACCCTGTGATTGCAGTGTCAGCGCACCCTGTGTGTGTGTAGAGCATGCAGTGCAAGGGGACCTCTGGGCCCTAGCTAGCGTAACACACATTCATCAACAACAATTTCGAGCAGCTCTGCCAACGAGAGGTTGAAAGAGGGTCAGAAATTGCTGGGCGTCCACCCTTGAAATCAGACCCTTTTAAAATGTCTCACGTTGGGTGCATAAAATCACTAAGGGTCTGTCAACACTGAAATCAGAGGTGCGACTGCAGCATGTATAGACACACCCCAGCTAGTTTTCATCTAGCTAGCTCCAATAACAATAGCAGTGAAGCTGCAGCAGCGTGGGCTGTCCGCTCGAGTACATGCCCAGGGCCCATGCCACTTCCTATATTGCCCCAGCTTCACTGCTGTTGGTATCTGAGCTAGCTAGACCAAAGCTAGCTGGGGTGTGTCTACACGTCACACGTGCTGAAGTCACACCTCTGACTGCAGTGTACACGTACCCTAAGTCACTTTTGAAGCTCTTGACCAATCTCTCCAGGGTTGGGCTGAAGTGTCTTGGGATATGTCTACACTGCAGCTGGGAGCAAGTCTCCCAACCTGGGTAGACAGACTGGTGCTAGCATGCTAACGACAGCAGTGTGGACATTCTGGCTCAGGCTCTGAAGCCCACCCGACACCCTATGCTTGAGAGCCTGATCCCCAGCTTGAACCAGAATATTCACATAGCTAGATCTTAGCTCCATTAGCACAAGTCTGTGCAGGCTGGGAGGCAGTGTAGACATACCTTAGACATACAGTAGTGTAGACATACCATAGATTTGGTGGGCTAGTTTGGAGGAGTCTTGCACTATGCTTTTACCTGCTCTGCGAAATGAAGTGAGGACTGTCAGTTTCAAGTGACATCTTTCAGGAGGATTTGAAGCAAAGTAATTGCAGTGTCTGGTGCTGCTAGTGTGTAATCTTCCTGAACACATCATTACGCATAGTAATATTCCAGTAATGATATCTGTTGTTCACATAGCACAGTGGATGCCAAAGCACTTTACATGCTGTGTATTTGGCCCTAGCTACTGAGATGCAATCACCTCTGCAGCACCCAGCAGCAAAATGCAACGGCTGTTTCACAGCATGCTACACAGTAGTTTAGGACAGGAAGTAAAGAAGAAAACTGCGGTTAGTTCAAAGTGGGTGCAAGGGTGGAAGGAAGAAAGTAATTGCCCATATTGGAATTGGGGTTAGAACCTCTTAGGGTCTACACTGGAGATAGAAGGTGTAATGTCCAACTCATGTAGACGTACCCTCGTTAGCTCTAATCCAGGTAATGAAGAGTAGCTGCGCCACTGTGGGAGGAGTTACCCACCCAAGTATGTACCTAGCATCTTGGACAGGTACATACTCGGGGCAGCTAGCCCCCACGCTGCTCATGCCACCATGGCTGCACTTCTGTTTTTAGCGCACTAGGATGGTCAGAGCTAGCGCGAGTATGTTTACATGAGCCAGAAGTTACACCTGCAGCTCCAAGTGTCAATATACTCCTGGTCTTTCAAAGAGTGCCATGCCATCACATGGTCAGGAACCCTGCTTGCTGCCTCAGTTGAAAGACAGCTCCTCCTGCTGGGGTGTGGCTGAACATTACTTTGAAGAGAACACCCCCTATTCGAGCACAGATGCAGGTATGCATTTTCCCAAGAGTTCTCCCATCCGCTGTCTGTCGACTAGAGCCCCGGTCAATGCAGCGCAGTGTGGGCATATGGCACAAATGCTTGGTAGCTTCCCCCAGTTGCTGCTTTAACAGCATGAGTGAGCGTACACAGCTGGAGTGAGATACATCGGATCCATTTAGCTCCATTGATGCACATGCCACAAATGGCACTGTCTAATGTGCTTAGGTTAGACCTTGCTTAGCTTGTGAGATGGAGCGAGATCCCAGCCTGACTCATCACTCAGGCCTTCAGAGGATAGTAAATATTGGTCTCCACTCTGCTGGGGCTTATTAAATAGTGAGGTTATGAGAACGCCCCCTGCCTCCCCTGTAACCAACCCCCCAAGCCACCCAGTTGTTTACTGTGATTCCAGATGTTGCTTGTGCCTTGGTCAACCCTTGTCTGTAGATGGAGAGGTTTGCTAGGCTGGGGGATTTGGGAAGAAGTGGGGTTGCAGGAAACCTGGTTGAGTGCAGCCTTAGCTAAGGTTAATTCCCGGGGTTCCCAGGCTTTGAACGTGAGAGATTGCATGAGTGTTAGGAGGCTGGATACGGGATGCATGCGCGCTGGTGCGACAGTGGCTGATGACCGTGCAGAATGTTTATATTACTGACAGATGATCTGTTAAGGTTTCAGATGCAAGCGTTTCAACCCAAGTGTGCTGGTTGCCACAGCAACACAATGCGTTAGCTCCCCGTCTGAGCCCATCAGTCTGGAATGCGATCACCCTTTGTTTGTGCTGATATCACAGGGGTGGCCAGGGGAGGGAATGAGCTACCAGCAGACAGCAATACAGCAGATCCCTTCCCGCTTTGAAGGGTCGAACGGGATTGAGGTGTGGGGCAGAACCCCCTGAAGTAGCATTCAGTGAACCAGGAGCCAGCGGCTGATATGCCCTTTAAGATTCCTTCTGTGCTGCAGGACGAGTGACTTTAAAGGAATGCGGTGCTCCTGAATGGCAGTCCCTGCCAGGTACAAGGGCCTGGTGGAGGGGTGGCTCATCTGAGCCCAAGATAGTCCGTCCTTCCCCTTTCAGGCCCCCACTGCCCTCAGCATCAGGGCCAGGAGACAAGGCCCAAGGCAGTCAGAGACATAGCCCATGGAGGATCTGACTTCAGCCCCTTGTCCCACAGCCCACTAGGCAAGAAAGACACAGGGCTGAGGCAGTCAGTCCCAGAGCGGCTACAGTCCCACCCCCTGCAAGGGGACGTGCCTGTGAGGGTCAGCGTGAACTAGCCACTGGGCAACAGAGAGGGAGCCCGATCAATGGCTTTGCCTGCCAGTGCCTTGTGGCCAGCAGGGGGTAGCTGCCGAGTACTGCTGAGCCATCGATTATTTCCCCCCTTCTTGTTAAGCAGCAGCTGCTACATTTACTCCGCTGCTGTGCAAAAAAAAGAAAAGAAAAAATAGCTTCTCTCGCAGTTGGAGGGTGGGCGGAGTGGGCGCAGCCAGCTCTGGCTGGAGGCAGGAGGCAGGCTGTTCCGGGTCAGTGGGATTCTGCCCGGTCATTATGGTGAAAGGGGTCATTGACTGGGCAGCAGCCTTCCCCCTCCTGCCAGCACACCTCATCGCTCCGTCGCTTTCCTGGGCCATGCTGCAGCTGGGCCATCGTAAAGCAAAGAACCTGCTCGGGGCTGGAAGAGTCCGGGGGCTGCACATGAAGTGGCAGAGCGGGCTGGGGGTGGCAGTACTGGATGAATAGGGGGCTGCAGGTTGCCACTGAGAGGCATCAGCTGATTTCTGTATGGGGGGAACCCAGGACTGGAATAGTGGGGGGCGCTATGGGTCAGGATTGAAGGGCATCGGCTGATCTCTGTGAGTGGGGAACCCGGGGCTGGAATAGCTGGGGGCTGTCCAGGATTGAGGGGCTTTGGCAGAGCTGCGTGGGGAGTCCAGGACAGAAATGGCAGGGGTGGGGCTGCAGATCAGAATGAAGGGGCGTTGGCAGAGCTGTGCAGGGACTCTCTCCCTTTCCGAGGTTTGGTTTAGGGCACTGCTGTGATCCCGTCCGTTTCAGGAGCGTTACCCTTTTCCTAAAACTGTCACCCCAGACAGTTACTGTAACCAGAAGGCATCCAAGTGCAGAATGTGAGCAGCTCCTAAGCCAGGCCCTGTCTCCATTGCTGAGCTAGGGACGGAAGCTGCAGCACACAGTGAAGTGGCTTGTAAGCATTGGGAATTAAGAACGCTGCAGCCCTGCCTGCATGTCTTCGTTTAGCCAGCCAGAGAAACAATGAACTTCGCTCTTTGTCCTTTGGGGGGTTTCTTCATTTAAGGGTTTTATTCTTTAATCAGATCTGTGGCTAAGAGGATTTCAGTGTCCATAAAGATTGGAATCAGTCAAGAGACTGTAAATGAACGGTGGGCACTCAGGGCCTCACTTCTTCTCTTGCATCTCAGGGGTCCCCTCCCAGTCAGATCCTCAGTCCTCTCTTCCCTGGGGAGTTCGCTGGTGCCCCAGAGAGTCTCTTTGGCAAAGGCAGAGCATAGAAACCGGAGAGACACCGGCCTGGGAGCTTAGAGGATTTTCCTTTTCTTCTCTGTGGGAGTTAAATCTTCTTTCTCTTTATTCGTTCAGTCTTTCTTTCCTTCCTTCCTTTTCTCCCCCACTCCATAGCCCTCGCCCTTCCCAGCTAGGACTGGGAGTCCAAGCATGTTGCAGACCAGAGTGAGACTATGTATTTATTTCGATATTCCTGTATTTTGGTGTCTAGAACACAGCCCTTGGGCACATGTGATAATGAACGACGAAAAGGCAAGCACCGGGGGCCTGTGAGACCACAGTTAACTAATGAAAACACAAGGGGCCTGGTTCCCTGACTCACAGTAAGGCCCCGTATGCTACTCTCAAATGTAAAGGGGCCTGGAAGCAGGTGGAAGGAATGCCCTGAGAATATCCCGTGTGCTGGGGCCTCCCCAGCTGGTTTAGCACTGGCCTGAGGGCTCTGTGCTGGCCTCCTCCCAGCACAGAGAACACACGGGGAGCGTGGCTGGAGTGCCCTGCATCTAGGGCTATTCTTTGCTTTCCACGGCTCACAGGGCAGCTGAGCATATAACAGAGCAACCCCAAGGCTGCTTTAATTGTACACACTGGGAGCTGGGCATGCTCCTGCGCAGCCCCAGAATACATGGGGCAAAATTGTGGCCCCGTTGAAGCTAATGGTAAAACTCCCATTGACGTCAGTGGGGACAGGCTTCTCCTCTTGAGCTTTGGGTTCAAATTCACCTCAGGCTGTGAATGAAAATGGTCCTATTCCAGAGCCTGTGCTTCTCTCGAAGGGATCACACACCTGACAGTCCCTGCTTAGGTGCACGTCATGGTAGGAGGGTTTGCCAGGTCCTGAATGCACTTGTTAGATGCGGGGAAGAGTTTGGAGCCTTTCATTGCTAGGTCACAGGTTCGAATCCAGTCTAGGCTGGCGTCAATCAAGAGTTGTTACCGTCTGACAACTGTTTGATGATGGGCTACAGTGGAGAGCATTGCTAGGTGTCAGGCTGTTCCCTAGTGAAGGGGTGTTCATAGTGCAAGCGATACCTTAGCTGACTCCTTCACTTACTAAGGGGGAAAGGGTGTGACTGAGGTAGGCATGCTGCTGCCACACCAGGGGTTGAGTGGAGGAGAATGGGATATCATCTGGCACCTATTGCCTGCTTTGTCCAGTGCGCGCCATGTATAGCTCCATGGGAATAAACCTGGCAAACTTGGATCCACTGGGTTCGGGTCACGTCCCCCAGCTACTCCCAGACCCTTCAGACATGGCCTGATTCTGTTCTGCAGCTGCTGAGGCTGAAAGGTAGAACTTGAGCCATCGCTGAAGCTTTAACAGGAGCGTTTCACTGTCCTGCGGTGGTTATTCCCTATGGAATTCTGCTGCTTCGTCTCACGTTATTAGACGGGTGCCGTAATCCATCCTAATTACCCTGCTCAGTCACTAGCGGCTTTGCAGCGCGTCTCAGCAGAGCTGCCAATGCTAAACGCAAGAGGGGGGTCAGTATTTTAGGCATCTGCTCTTCACAGCTGTGAGGCAGTGGAGAGAAGGGAGGGAGAGACAATCATTCCTTTGGTTTAGCGTTGAGGATTCACGCTTAGGCCCCAATCCTGCAATCTGAGCCGTCCGGACAGACCCCTGCAGCCAGGCCAAGTCCCACTGAAGTCAGTCAGGCTGTGCGTGGGCACATGGGGTCGTCCATGAGGATCCATTGATAGGATCAGTGGTTTGGGTCTGACCCAAGGCCTGCTGAGTTCAGTAGAAAGGCTCCTAGTGATTTCAGTGGGCCCTGGATTGGGCCTTTTATTGGTAAACTCATCAGGAGCACAGACTGTATCTCGGGCCTGATTTTCACCGAGCACTCCCAAGTCCAGTCAGTCAGTGCTGCAGGTGCCTGACGCCTCTGCAAATCAGGCCCCGTGCGTCTGGCTCCAGCCCCAAGCGGGTGGTCCTGCATGCAATCCAAGCCCTTCAGCCTACTCTCCTTGCTTTCCCCTTCCAGGGCCCTGCCGTCCCACCGCAGCACAGGATAAAATGAACAAGATGAAAAACTTCAAGCGGCGGTTTTCCCTCTCCGTTCCCCGGACGGAGACCATCGAGGAGTCGCTGGCCGAGTTCACAGAGCAGTTCAACCAGCTCAACAACAGGAAGAATGAAGGTGAGAGGCTGGCAGGTTCATTGTGCCAGCCGGGGAAACCGGTCCAGGCTTGGCCACAATCCCCTTCAGGCACAGACAGTTGGTGCAGGGTCAGGATTTCTTTCCACTTCACCTTTAACTGTCTCAAATGGGCCCAGAAAAGCAGCACAAATAGTGTGTGTGACCTTGGGCGAGTCCCTGGCCAGTCTATGCCTCAGTTTCCCCATCTGTGAAACAGGGGTAATACCTCCCCAACATTCATTCCTCTATGGGGAGCGCCGTGGGTAGAAAGTGCTGTAAAGGGACAAAGCATTGTTATTGTTCATTACACATTAAAGACCAGAGCAAAAAGTGGGGGAGCAAGCAGCTATTCTGCTTAAGGCCTGTGCTTCATTAAAGCATGGGGCCCCCTTCTCCCCGCCCAGAAATAGTAGCGATTGGCTCTCTGGCAGGCTCAGGCCTTGTTCACGTGCAGGGCAGTTCTCCCCCCACAGCAATTGTCTCAAGCTCTCTGCAAACTCAGCCACACATCGCTCCCTCATTTCACTCAGGTCACATTTACACCTTTCTCTGCAACCACAACAGCTAGAAACATACTTTAAAACAAAAAACAAAAAAAATCAAGGCAGAGACCCTAGTGTAATCACCTGGCTCCTCCATCCAGCCATCTGCTCTCTAACCTAAGTGTAGAACGACAGGTTTCAGAGTAGCAGCCGTGTTAGTCTGTATCTGCAAAAAGAACAGGAGTACTTGTGGCACCTTAGAGACTAACAAATTTATTTGAGCATAAGCTTTCATGGGCTACAGCCCACTTCATCGGATGCACAGACTGGAACATACAGCAAGAAGATATTTATACATACAGAGAACAAGCTGCCAGCACTGCACCCCCCTTAGCAAGCAGCCACGCTCGATGCTCAGAAGCAGCCATGGTGCCTGTCTGCTCCCCCCACCCTGGCAAGCTGACGGGGCTATAATTAGAAACGAGCCTCTAATTACAGGCATGGAAGCTACCGGAATGAAACGGTGCGAGACTAACGAAGTGCTGGGTGCTGACAGCAGCAGCTGGCTGCGCCTTTCTCAGGGGACATCAGCCCTGGGTTCTCTGGCCCTTGGCTCGTTATCGACGCGCACCAAACCCAAGCTCTGTCATATAACAAGGCGGCTTCCCCGTTCTCTCACTTTAATGAGTCCTCAGCCCGGCTTGTGCCTGGCCTCCTCCCCTTCACTTTTCAAACCAAGGTCTGCAGCAGCCCACTTGTTCTGCCCACCCCTGCTGGTCAGTACCTCTCCCCGGGTGACCTGGATGGAACGGGAGTGAGGGCAGAGCTGAGTAGGCAATTGTCTCCCTTTTATGGGCCATGAGTCTGTCACTTTCTTGGGGATCCCTGAACCAGGCCCAGGGGTGTGTCTCTACCCCCTGTGTGGCAGGACAACCTAGTACCAGGCCCAGGGGTGTATGTCTACCCCGTGTGGCAGGAGAACGTAGTACTAGGCCCAGGGATGTGTTTCTGCCCCTCTAAGAAACAGAAGCCCCCAGTATCAGGCCATGTCTGTATTTCCTTCCCCCAGTTGGAGGCAGAAGAACCTGGCTACAGTTTGCGACCCACAATACGTGGTCAATTCCTCACCCTGCAGCCTGTGCCCTTCCCACGCGGTACCGCCCAGACATGGTGCCCATCTCCACTGTCCCCAGTTCTGCGTCATTCCCTCGCTCCCATACAGCCCGCTCCTTCTGGCCCAAGATCTCTTGATTAAGTTTCTCACAGATTGTAAACAAGCCTGTGAAGTCACCTCTGCGCTGCCCTTAATCTCCTTCCCCTGAAAGCTGCGGATGTTATTTATTAAGAGGCCTGACAGCCGCATTTGTCTGACGTGTCTCTTCAGCCCTCCGCGGATGGCGTTTAATAAACCCCTCGCCGCTAGGAGCTCCCTGCCCGCAGCATAGCGCCATCCGGCATTGGCAGGGGCAGGCTCAGCAGGGGAATGCTGCGTACAGATGCACCAACCTGTCTGGCACGGTGTGGGCTTGAGCCACAGCCCACTGATGGCAGAGGGCATCTTTTCTACAGATTTCAACGGTCTTTGGCTCAGGGAGGGGGCCATGGTTTACTGCAGGTTGGGGTTCAGCTGGAAAGAGATCGGTTTGCTTTTTTCTGGAAGGGAATCGAGCCGGGTTCATTCCCCAAGTTCATCTCTCTAGGGGGAGACTGGGAAGCTCATGGACACTAACAGAACCGGCTGCATGCAGCTGCACCATTGGCAAATGCCTCGGTCTGAGCCTGTTTTACAAACCTGGATGCACTAAGCCTTCTGTGAGGTCGTTCTCATTACCCCGATTCTACAGGTGGAGAAATTGCAGCACAGGACGGAGCAGGGACTTGCCTACAGTCATGCAGCCAGTCAGTGGCAGAGCTGGGACCAGAATCCGGAAATCCTGATGTTGGGTCTTGTGCTTCAGCCACTCCTCCAAGCTTCCCCCCTGTGCGGGCCAGGCCCAACCATTACCGGGTGTGTCCTTTCGATACTGTCACGTGTGGTGCAGTTTAACTATTCCTGCTGCCCATGTTTCTGAACGAGCTTCCTGGGCGCTCTCTGCCCATTCTGCGTGGCAGGCCTGAAAACAGGGCGTGTTGGCATCTCCTCAGGTGAACATGTGTCCAAGGATAACACGTGCAGGGAAGCAAATTTCATGGCGCCATGGAGAGAGCTAATCATAGCAGGGATCAGGAAATCATTTTCCTTTCATCGCACTGCGGAGCTGGCCGGGGGAATTATTTAATTATTTTCCCCAGCCTCGGCTGCTGCTGACAGCAGGTTATTGGAACTGATTAGACTCAGAAGCAGAGGTAGAATGGCAAATTCTGTAGGAGTGGCCAGGGGGGAGGGGGCGCAATAACCTGTCCCTTAACCAAGGAATGCTGCAGCCTAAAGGGGGGGTGTTACCATCTCTACAGTGGCATTTTCCTTTATTATGAGCTGTATCACTTATCAGTTGACCCACGCTCTGAGACTCGGCGCCCCAGGTCTTGTATTGCAGTGTAGACCTATCCAGAGAGTTTAAAGCCAGAAGAGACCACAAGATCATCTGCTCTGACCTCCTTTCTAGCAGACCACCTGGCACCTGCCCTCTAACTCAACAACCGAAAAGTGACCCACATATTTCAGCCCGCAGGGACTAGGGCTTACAGGTGGATCCCCCACTGCTGCAGCAATGGGAGCACTAGTGTAGACAGGCTGCTAACAGCTTTGCTTCCCTATTGTCTGGACCAGCCCTGAGCAAGGTTAGGCATCTTGGGCCTGATTTTCAAAAGGACTCAGCGCGTTGGCTGCAAGTTACATGCTGAGCTCTAGTGAAAATGCAGCCGTGAGCATCATAAGGAAAGCGGCGGGGGTGCTGAGTACTTGGGAATCTGCCCCAGATTTAGGGGCCTAAATGAGCACCCAATTGTTTGGAAAATCCGGCCCTCACTGTGGGTGCTACGTCCTGGGAAGTCTGGCCCTGAGCTCTTTGGGAGACCTGGCCTATGGAGGTTAAAAACACCCATGCTCTGGCTACGTGAGCTCTGTCCCTCTCCAGCTACTTACCCTTGGAGGTGAATCCCTCAGTGGGATTTTGTTTGACGTGCTTTGTTTCAGGATCAAACTTCCCAGTTCGCAGCCTCTGCCTGGGCTTCCTTGCCGAGCCCTGCTGTGTCTGTGCTGGCATCAGGATGGGTAAGAGCTGGAAAATTTCATTTAAATGGTGACTGCCACCATTTGCCTCCACGCCCCGGAGACACTCCCTGCCACCCTGCAAATACCTCTCAATTGCAGTCACATAGGAGGAAAGCTGGAATGAGGATCTGTTCACCCTTCAACCCTGATGGCTAGCAAATGTTTCATGGCCGAGCTCCATACTTCTAGTGTACCATGATATTTAGGCTGCTGTGCATTGGTGGATGCCAGAATTTAATGTCTGGAGAGCTGCTTTGCCATCCAGGAAAGTCACAGTGATGTACAAAGCCACCAGCATCCATTCATTGCATCGTCATATTGCAGTGCCCTCTTGTATTGATATAAGCAGGAGTTGGATTGGTGAGCCAGTTTGTGGGCACTACCAATTTGTGCTCCAGAATCTAAGCCTTCAATTAAAAAAATGTAGTCTGTAGCCCTTATGGTTCTGAAGATAATCTTCAAATGGTGGATGGAGGGTAGGCTGAGCAGGTGATGTAGGGTGACCAGATGGCAAGTGCGAAAAATCGGGTCAAGGTGTGGGGGGTAATAGGAACCCATATTAAAAAAAAAACAAACCCAAATATCAGGAATGTCCCTATAAAATCGGGACATCTGGTCACCCTAAGGTGATGTCCGAGTGGGTCTGCAGATAGCCTGAAACAATAGCTTGGAGAAAAAACAACGAGGAGTCCTTGTGGCACCTTAGAGACTTAACACAGTTATTTGGGCATAAGCTTTCGTGGGCTAAAACCCACTTCATCAGATGCATGGAGTGGAAAATACAGTAGCAGGTATATATACACTGTACATGAAAAGATGGGAGTTGCCTTACCAAGTGGGGGGGTCAGTGCTAATGAGACAATTCAATTAAAGTAGGCTATTCTTAACAGTGGTTTGAACTGGTCCTGTTCACCTCAATGGGATGTTAATTCTGAAGCCTAATGGTGGCGGCCAGCCTTGGTAACTTTTTCATTTTGTGCAAGGAAAGAGTGGGATGATCGTACTAAGAGTTCAGTGCAGTCTGCTGTGAGTAGCATTTCGTTCGGGTGTTCCTGGTGTGCGGAAGTTGGGTTCTGGGAGGAGCTGAAAGAGTATCACCACTTGTTTTTCCCCCAGTCTGATGCAACATCACAACACGGTGTTGTTAAAACCTCTTGCCCCCTCTTCTCTTCTTGGGTGCTGGCTGGAGTGTAGAGAGATTACCTTGCTGGACAGCCTTCTCTTCCCTGGGGCAGGGGTATATGATGGGAAATGAATCTAGATAGCTCCTGCAGCACCAGGCCTGGATTTCAGTCTCTGGCCCCACCTTCACTGAGGGGGCCTGATTTCCCATTGTCCTGCACCTGGTGCAGTCAGGTACCCCAGTGCAAAATGAGTGTAACAGGCTACCAGGCTTTACCCCACATTGCACTGTAAATGGAAACGCAAGGTATAAAGCAGGACAGAATCAGGCCTGGGCTTTTACTGGGCACAAATCAGGCCACACTGGTGTAAGTCACAATGATGCTTAGTGCAGCGCAGCTACCCACATGGCCGAGAGCCCCGTCATTCTGGTTGCAAATTCTGAGTCGCTCCTGTTTTGCAGTGGCATTAATCAGAGGCAAACCTGGCCTTTGCTTTGCCTTGCCTCCCAAGGAACAATGTATGGAGGGTGGAAAGAGGCCGAATGATCCAAGATCTGAGTGGGGCTCAGCCTTGCAAGTTTAATGGAGATTTAAGAGGAGAGTTCACACTTAGTGAGGTAATTAAAAGTTGTAACTCAGGCAAGCAGTAGAGGGTTTTGGGTCCTTTCCCTGGGAGATCAAAGCTTGTTTTGGCAGAGGCAGTGTTTAAATGTATTTATAAAAAGAGAGAGAGAGAGAAACTCATCTAAGGCAGCTGCAGTGTCTGCCGTCTCGCTTTAATTTGCTTTGATATCCTAGGCAGCCTCATTATTCTCCGGATGTCGGGGCCCACTGTAATCCACATGAAAAGCAGAGTGGAATCAAACAGGCCTTGACGTTTGCTCACCCAGAGCCTGACATCATCTCCAACCAATACCCAGGCAGAGCGGCGAGCATGCAAATGCCCAGCAGGCAAACACTGCCCCCTGCTGGAGGTTCCCCTTTCCCTATGCCTGCAATTCGCTTCCACGCTGCACATGCACCTTGGGGTGGAGGTGTTAGGGAGTGGCTGTGTGCATGTGACCCGCTTTGTCTAGTATGGGGGCATTTGAAGAGGGCCAGATTCCATCCTTCATTGTGGGATCTGCAGGCTGAGATTCAGATCCAGGACTTCACGCTCAGCTCAATCCGTGGCAGATCCCTCGCTGATGTCAGTGGGAGGTTTGCACAGAGAGCAAGGGGGGAATGCAGCCTTTGTGAAGTAACTGCATTTTAAATGATGCTGTCCTTTGCTGTCACATGCAGCCCCTTCCCATGAGAAAAGCTGCTCCCTTTTAGGCCAATGCTCCTGCAATCTGCTCTCTTCCTTCCCCATCCTCTTTTCTCTCTTTCTCTCCCTCTTCCCCTGTCTCTGAGTCTTCTCTGCTCTTCCTTTTCCATATTCTTCCCTGTTGCAATTCACACCTCCCCAGGAGTTTCCCACCCTCCTACCTTCTTTCTCATTCCTTCTGCTCAAATGACCAGCCGGGGAATAGTTCCTGTTGACATTGTCGTGAGATTTAGAGTTGCCGCTCTAGTGAAATCAATGGGGAGCTGGGTGGCTCACGCGCCAGAGAGCTATTGTATCGGGTGTCTGCAGACTCAGGCAGACTTCAGTGTGTCACATTACACTCGCTTCTCATTTGGAAGGTTTTCTTCTCAACCGTGAGGGATAGAAACTTACCTGGATCCTGGAGAACCTGAATATCTCATGCAGGCCACATAAATACATCCCTCGAACCCTTGAGCACCCTTATTACACCAGTGGCAATGTCAGGGAACCACATTTTCCCCTAGCCATCCTCTCTTCGGGTTGTCGAAGAAAGACTCAGTTCTCGCTTTTTGTTTGGGTGCAGCAAAATCAAATACTTTATTATTTCTCCAGTAATTACAATGGAGGGAGAGAGTGCCATAGGACACAGGGTCACCCCAGTCCCGGACAGGTCTCTCCACTGGTAAACAATTACATCAAGCCTTTATACCTTTGTTACAGACAATTTCTAGCAATCATGGAGACAGTAAAAAGCAACAAATACATTTTGTTTATACATAGCAGAAAGGCTTATCTTATTTGTCTCACTCCTAAGAAAAGCAAGCCTGCATTTTGGTTAGTGACTGCAAGGTCGTAATAACTTTGTACACAGTTCTTGTCCTGTCGCCTCGCACTATCTTTGCTCCTACAAGTCTCACGTCATTAGGGTTACAGTATGGCCTGACTCTTGCTAACTGACTGACACGCATTAAAATCCCCTTCAAATCCTTATTGAAGCTTTCCCTGCTTCCACACTCCCCCCTTTTGTACTTCTAGTACAACAAATATTTTCAAATCTCCATTTGCATTAATTCGTGGAGTTCAGATGTTTCAACCTTAGGGGTTTTGATTGGATGTAATGACAAAGCATGATTAGCATGAACATGAAAGGTAGTGCTATTCTTACGTTTTTTACAACAACAACAACAACAATAATATAATCCTAAGCTAACTAACAACACTACAAACAATAACATTCCCATAGGAATAATATAATGGGGCTGTTGTACAATTTTGGTTACAAAGCACAAAACATCATACTTAGTACATAAAGTAAACACTCTGTAAGCTGTATGAAAGGCATTCTTTTCAGCTTGATATATATTCTAAAGCATATGAATTTGCCCTTGCAATTCAGAGATTCTTTGAACCTTTGGTAACAATGAAAGCAAATTTTGAAACCGATCAGGCACTACTCTAGTCCAATTAAAATATACCTGAAATCTAAGAGCTACTTGCAACATCCTATCTGCAGGCCAGTAAATGATATGATTGCCTGCAGCAGTGGTAAGATTAATATGTATATCTTGTAAAGTGGTGGCATTAACGTACACACAGCTATCATTAGCTTGAAAAAGTGGGTGTCCTGTCAGGGTAGTTCCTTGACCCCTACCCTCCCAGCAAATATCGTCATAAACAGTGACAACTTCCCCTGGCTTCGGTTTCCGTATACACTGAAGCTGTGGTGGTTCTAACGGCCAAAATGTCCATAGATTTCCCAACCCCATCCAAATATCAGCTGTAATCCCAGGAGCACTAACTAAAAATCGATTAGGAGTATCAGGCGGTCTCACTTCCCAGATATCTCGGTGAATCACCCAATCCCACATGCATCCTCCCCATGGACCCGGCAGGATTCGGTATGTGGGAGCCCACACCCCCCCTCACCGGTCCATATGCTTGGAAGGAGTGTTGTGTATTTGGTTGTCATGGGTTTTGTTACTATGGCAACTGAGTTAGACTATTAAGGGATAGCTCTGCCGGTTTCAACCGGCTGAGTGAGCTCTCTGTTTCTGTAAATAAAATGGAGGTTTTGGTTAGCTGTCTGCTCTCTGGCCTCAAGTGATTGCTTCCTACACCGGCTGCCCCTAGGACATAACAAGGAGCACTGTAAATGTCCACACTTCCATCCAGAAAGTGTCCAAGTATGTCTGCATGACCACAGATCAGATGGTACTCCTGATGCGTCTGTAAGGGCAGTGGGCCAAGTCTGGTCTAGATCCCACTGCAATGCCTTCCCAGCCTCAGTGATATTCAATACCATCTCTGTCAGTAACTTCTGGGTCATAGAACTAAGGGTGGAAATGACATGTAACTCACCAACTCCAGCCTGTACTTTAGATAGCTGAGTTTCAAGAATAAGGCTAGTAGCCTTTTCCACTTGGCCCAATTTCTTATCATGTTCTTGGCTTTTAAGATATTGGCCCTAGCCCACAGGGATCTGCTCAATTCTCTTTCTTTCCAGAGGAAATAACCCAGGCCCTCTGTTGTGCTAATCTAATGGCAGCCCCTTGTGAGCAATCTGGGTATGTAGAAGTGATTTGAAAACCTGATAAGGGCAATGTCATTTAAAATCCAATTAGGGAGGGCAATACATCCTGAAGGATTTATCCAAAACACAGGGCGCAGCCTGTAGATCAAACCCCAAAATCCAATTAATACCACATCCCCAAGCATGGGTCCCATAAATTTCTTCCTGCCAGTGTACAATTCTTTGTGTCTTCACCAGGGTCAGTTCTCAACGTCCTTTTTAGTCAGGAATTCTTGGACTTTGGCAATGTCAGTGGAGTGAGTGTTTCTTCTTCTTTCCCAAAACAATTGTGGTTTAGCATCCTACAGGGGAGAGGTTGCCAGCACATATCACCCTGTAATGGCTTTGCTTCTTCTTGAAAAGTCTAAAGGCACAGTTGGTCTGTCAGTGGACAAGGGAGAGGTTGCCAGTACGTCACCTTGTCCTTTTTCCCTGCTGTCCAGAAGCACAGTAGAGCTAGAAGAAGAATAGGCTAATCATCAGTAGGAAAATTCTTCCGATGTGGAGGGGTCTTTTTGCAGTGAGAATCCTGGGTCCAGGCAGTCAGTCCTTGGCACTTCACAGCGGTGTTGGTAGACAACAGGACTTGGAAAGGGCCTTTCCAGCGTGGAGCCAAGGCAGTCTTTCGTTGATGGATCTTTAGGGGGTCTACCCAGAGACCCACCCATTTGTATGCTGACACTTAAACAGAAAAGAAAATTACACAGAAAGCAGAGAGAATTACAGTCTAAGCCAGATTTTTCTACTTCTATTACATTGTCCATTACAGGTGGCGGGACAGAAAGATCTCAATACAACCTCAGAGCTTCATTGCACACATGGCTTCCACTCTGAGGAATTACGAACGAGAAGTTCAGTTCCGCTCACACACCCAACGCCCAAATGAACAGAGCAGAAAAACAACAGTAACCGGTTAACCAGAACAGAACCAAAACTAAATAGTGTTTCCTTATTCTATTAGGGCTCACCTATAATCATGCAATCCTCATCATATAACACCAACAATACCAAACAAAGCAAACATAAAATAACAAGGGTAAAACAGATAGATGGTGTAAATTCTGCAGGGCTCCCCCATACAGAATTGCTCACCAAACTGTGACAAATTCCTGTTACTAATTTATCCCTCATGTCAGGTGATCAGACTGACAGAGCATATAATCAAATTTTAAAGCTTCATTAAAAATAATAAAACAACAATGGAGAGTGTTGGGAATGCTCCCACCTCACACAGGAAAAATATGAATGCCCCAAGCCTTAAGCCACTTTAATACTCACACATGTCTCACTGGAAAGCTAAGCTTTGCAAATATAATTCCAATTCTGTAACTTGTACTGCCTTTGGTTTGCCTCTGTCTCTATTTTCCACAAGCAGCTGGGGCTGAAAGCAGTTTTTCTTTGCACTTAGCATAGTCCGCACTGATTCTTGACCTTGAACACAAAACAACTTCTCCTTTATCTCTGGGCGAAGCCGAATTTCAAATTAACCCGTTCCTAGACAAATTGCTCACACTGTGTCAGAGGCTTTTCTTTCGTGATTAAAAGCTCCTCTGAGATATATGATCTTATCTAGATTGAAGGTACCTTCTAATGGGCATTGTTTAGATGGATTTTCACGCGTGTGAAACTGTGTACAAAGTTATTACGACCTTGCAGTCACTAACCAAAATGCAGGCTTGCTTTTCTTAGGAGTGAGACAAATAAGATAAGCCTTTCTGCTATGTATAAACAAAATGTATTTGTTGCTTTTTACTGTCTCCATGATTGCTAGAAATTGTCTGTAACAAAGGTATAAAGGCTTGATGTAATTGTTTACCAGTGGAGAGACCTGTCCGGGACTGGGGAGACCCTGTGTCCTATGGCACTCTCTCCCTCCATTGTAATTACTGGAGAAATAATAAAGTATTTGATTTTGCTGCACCCAAACAAAAAGCGAGAACTGAGTTTTTCTTCGACAATTTGGGGGCTTGTCCGGGATGGCAACGCCCACGGACCCACAGACGGCTACTATGGATCATTCCCCTTCGAACCCCATGGCGCCACATGAGAGGTATGAGACCTTTTGAAATCTCTATTGGGGTATCGGAGGAGGACTGTCCGTGTGGACGTCTGTCTCTGTTGGGCTCACGCCATCTAAACTTATTGACTGTGCAGCAGGATCAAATGCAAAGTGGTATTGGGGAGAGGCCCCAATAAGGTTAGTTTATAGCAGTACTGGGAACTGCTGAGTTGGCCAAGGTAAATGCATAGGTAAATGCATAAGGTAATGCATAGGTAAATGCATTAGAATGCACCGGTGCTGAGGGGTTTTTACCGCCTCAAGAGGGGTTGTCATACCGCCTCATGGTATTGGTCCGGACCAGGTAAAGATGCATCGTGGTTAAAAAAAAAAAAAAATTTTAAAAAGATAAAAAGGTTAAAAAAGGGTTAAAAAAAAGGAAAAAAAAAGGAAGAAAAGAGGCCTTGGTGTGTGTGTGTGTGTGTACACCAGTGTGAGTGATCGTTATCGGAAGACGCCCAGAGTACCCTGTGAAGCGGAAGCTAATGATCAGGACTGCTCTAACGCAAGCCCGGTAACTAGTGGATCTTTAGGAGATCCGACCCACGGTGGGCTGATTCAGCCTGGCATAGTCCGGCGAGGAAGCTGCCTGGGTCTAGGAGTGTGTGAACCCATCTTCCCTCCCCTTTCCCTTCTGTGTGGGCTACTGACAATCTGATCATCTCACTGGATGCAATTAGAGTAAGCGGCGCCGTCTCCCAGAGACTAGCCGACGCTCTTTGCTGAAGGGAGGTGTAGGAGAGTCGTAGTCTTCCTTGTGAGTCTCTCCTGTGTGAGTGCCCTGTAGGGAGAGATCCTTAGTTTCTGAGCCGCTAGCGCGGACAGGGCACCCTCTCTCTGTGTGTAAGTGGAAAATGGGTAAGGGACAGTCTAAACATTCCTCCTCACCCCCTAAGGGTACCCCAGCATATTACATGTACGTACATTATGGTCCTAAAACCTGCAGGTATTTAGAGAATTGGAATCTGGCAGGCAGTAGATCCCTGCATAGAAGTGCAGAGCTCTTCTGCTGATTCACACTAGCAGCCAGACCAGGTGGGTCCTACTAGCTTCAACCGAGGATTACAAAAATCTTGGAGTGTCTCTCTCATAAAGCAGAGAGAACTAGGGAAGGGACAGAGGCCCTACAAGGAAAAAAAACAAAGGAAGGGCTAAACTCAGGAGGAAGCTTAGGCTGAGGGATGTGCTTTGTTCTTAAGAATAAAGGAAACCCCCAAGAAAGCAGGGTAAGCTAGGGACATGGTAATTTATTTATTTTTTACAACTGTTGTTGAAACCAACCCTTGAGCCTATTCCAGAGTGATGTAACTAAGCCCCATCCACAAAGGCTGTAACAGTGGCCAAGGCAGCACGTCTGGGCCCCGGGAAATGTTGTCATGGAGGTTGATCGATGGATCTGTTTAATTGCTTTTATGTTGCTGCCCATCCCTGTAGTATCTGGGCACCTGCCAGGTAAAATCAGTAGCAGTAGTGAAGTCCCTGGTGGCAGCAGTCACCTGTCACCACTTTCTGAGTTATGCTGCCGAAGAACAGTTGGTGCCACTGTTCCTGCCATGTCACATAGACAGGTTAGCAGTATCTTGTGCTCCACTGTGTGAAAGGCTGCAGAGAGGTCCAGCATTGCGAGCATGGGGATCTTACCTCCATGGTCCATGACCACAAGAAGGTTGTCTTCTAGTGCCATCAGATCTGTCTCTGCTGTGCCCTGGCCCCTGACGAGGAGACATCTAGGTTCATGGCTGACGTTGCATGCTGTTGGAGTTTGATGATTACTACTTGCTCAGTTATTTTGCCTAGGAATGGGAGGTGGGCGACGGGACGGTAGTTGGAGAGATCTTCGGGGTCATGTGATGGCTTCTTGAGGATTGGGCCAACTATGGCATTTTTCTAGGGGTTTGAGAATTTTGTCTCTCTGAAGGGGACCCTGGCTGTTTCCATTAGCAGTGGGCACAGTTGTTCTTCACTAGCTTTTACCAGCCAGGAGGGGCATGGGTGTATTTCACAGGCTGTGGCTGTAATATTTTCCTGGGCTGAGAGAAATGGATCCTTAAATTGCTAGAGAGCCTGGGCTGGGCTGCACTGCTGCTGGAGGAGTTCAAGAACCGGGTCAGAAAGGAAGCTGTGTCTGTGAAGCAGGCATTTAAGCCCGAACAGCAGTTCCCCCATTTCTGGCCTCTTCGTTCCTCTTGATCTGTTAAAATGCCAAGCTCACTTGCAGCTCTTTCTTGCTAAATGTGACAGTCCCTGTGGCTGGGGCTGGCTTGTGCACCCATTACTCACACTGGTGAGAAGTTACTATTGTTAATCGTATGACAGTAGCACCTAGGAACCTGAACTGAAGTCAGGGACCCATTGTGCTAGGATGCTGTACATGCACGTAGTGAGAGACAGCCCCTGCCTCAAAGACAGTAAACTCCAAATAGACAAAGCCTAGAGGGGATGCAGAGACCCAGAGAGGGAACTGGTCACACAGCAGGTCAAGGGTAGAGCAGGGAATAGAACCCCTGGTATCTGTCCCATCAACTCTCTGTCACCTAATGTGCAGACCTTTCTTGCCCTCTTTTCTCCCTCTCTTAGTTTCCTCAGCGACTGAGTTCTGTGTCTCTGACTGGCTTGTGTGAAAGGCTGTCTGTGCCAAAGGCAGTCGCCTTGTGTTGTATCCATGCAGTCGCCATGGAGGGGCCTGAATACATTGTCATATGTCTGCTGAAAGTCTTTTGTAAGGGAGTCAAATTTCTTCCACTAATCCTCACAGGAGGGTTTGACTCCTCTTTAAATAGCCAAACTTCATTCAGAAACATCTAATTAGCAGAGGCCTTGTTTTGAATGGCTCTCTTGGAAATAATGCCCCTGCGAATTTGGAGAATCCATCTCACAGGGACTCGGGTGACCTGTGTTGAACTCGTTAAACATTTTACTGAGACAGGGTCTGGGTCCCTGCGCTCCAGAGCTTCCTAGCAACCAGACGTTAATTACAGACCGAGGAGAAATTAAGTGCAAGCCTAAAACTGGAGTCCTGAGGGAGCTTTGTGGCTTATTTTGTTCTGATTTCCTGCTCCTTTCATGGCGCCTGGGACTTGATGATGCTTCAGACTTGTAATCCCAAGAGAAGGGTTATTATTCGGCATCTCTTCAGCCTTCAAGAGAGCTGTTGTGTTTTAGGACCATTTCCCAGGACTACGTAATCTGCTCAGATGTAATGGGCTGGGGCAGAGGAGCTCATACCTGCCTCTGGAGTCTGCTGGTTTTAGGGTGCAGGAAAGGGCGCTCTGTCTTCCCCCCTTTAATCCCATAGGCCCTTTGCTCAGAACCGTTCAGGTCCCTGGGAGTGAATAATGATGGCAATACTGCTTGTGACATGAGCTGAAGCTATCAGCGCCGGTGAGAGAGAGCCTTGCTCGTGGTGAAGAGTAGGCTTCGTTGAAGCAGGTGGTGCTCCATGTAGGGTGCTAAGTAGTGTTGCCTACCACATGAAGCACTGGACTGGGACTCAGGAGACCACAGTTCTATTCCCAGCTCTGCCAGTGGCCTGCTGCAGGACCTCAGGCAAGTCACTTCATCTCCCCGGGCCTCAGTTCTCCTCATCTGTATAATGGGAGTAAAGCACTAGCAATTAGTACTGAAAGGCTATCACAGCCTGCCCCTGAGAGTGCAAGCTCTGTGGGGCAGGGAGCAGTCTTTTCCGTCCATGTGTATACAGTGCCTAGCACAGTGGAGCCCTGCTCCCTGACTGGGGCCCCTTGGTACCACCTCAGTCATAACAGCCGAGGTGCTATAGGTAGTAGAAATCCTTAGCACTGATATTCACTTTGCAAACACGCATTAACTCCTGCAAGCTCCCCCGGGGGCGTAGCAGTGTTGGCCCAGTGTTTCGGAAGGGAAACCTGAGCTGCAGAGAGGTGAAGGGACTTGCCCAAGGCCACAGATGGGGTCAGTGTTAGGGCAGGGATCAGTGTCATGGAGCCCCCTTGCTCCCTATCCTGTACTCAGACTCAACCGTGGTAGGTTTTGATTTGATTAAGAGTGGCCTTTTGGTGCCATCCAGTCTATCCACTCAGTCTTTGCTTCCTCTCTCATCAGACCTGGCACAAGGGCACCTGCAGATGGGCCACCTGGGCAGGGGTTTCCGGGCAGAGCCAACCTCCATTTCCCCCTCAGAGGTGGAAGGCCGGTCCCCGACAGCCGTGCGCTACCGAAGGAACAACCAGCGCCGCTTCTCCATGGAGGCAAGTACTGGGCTGGGTGAGGAGGAGGTGCATGGAGGAGGAGCTCCTGTGGTTCTCATAGATGGGAGGCAATTGTCTAGGACGTGGGGTGGGGGCATGGGGAGTGTGTAGGCTGTCAGGCACTGCTCCCTGAATGCCTGTTTAAGGTTCTCAGCTGTGTCGGGTGCTTTAGACACTAACTCTGTGCTGGCCCTGTCTGCAGGATGTCAGCAAGCGGCTCTCCCTGCCCGTGGACATCCGTCTGCCCCCAGAGTTCCTGCAGAAGCTGCAGATGGACAATCCAGAGTTCCCCAAGACCTTCAGCAGGATGTCTCGACGGGCTTCCCTCGTGAGTCCCACAGCTCAGGGGGTGTGGGTCTGGGGGGAATTGTGTCAGGCCCACCACACTATGCACATATGCCACTGCTCACAGATGGGAGTTTAAATCCCCATGCACTCATGTGTGCAAATTCCCATATGAATGCCCATCCATCTACGTTCCCACACGTGCACATCTCTGCCTGCCCACATGTACACACCGATGCAAGTAAATCACTATTTCACAGAACCACAAGTGTAAACCATCACACACTCATGCCTACACTTGCATAAATCCTCACCATGCACATGCTCACACCTATGTGTGCAAATCCCATGTCCATGTGCAGTGCAAATCCCCACCTGTCTGCATGCATACTGCTACGGGTGCAAATCCCCTGCTGCACATGTGCCCACACCCAGCCGTGTAACTCCTTCCCCTCACATTCGGACACTCCCCTGTGCCCACACTAAGGTTTGATTCTTTGAACGAAAGGATGGGGACTGAAAATCACTTGACATTTAAGAAGCACCTGCTGGCAGCCGCCGCTCCTAGTTAAAATGCGAACGCCGATAAATAATGAATTAGTCTTCGTACTAATTTCGGCGTTTCACTTTCTGTATAGCACAGCATCAGCATGCACAACGGTGACACCACAGCGCCTTATTTACGAATACGCCAGCGTGCTTCCTAGGCACCAGAAACACTCTGTGTTGCCCAGTCACTGGGTCCAAGGCCTTGGCAAGCCTTTGACAGACATCTAGCCTCAAGTGGGAAGAATGGTGTAAGCTGATGTACTGACAGTGCACGCCGACCTGTGCAGTCTCTTGTGTCTATTGAATAACATATACCTGGGTGAAGCGAGTGTGCCATAAATATTAATAATCCTGTCAATGAATAATGAGTGTTTCTGTAAAACTCTCCACGTGGCGGTATGCCGTTCGTAGGCTTTCAGATCATGTCCAGCCTCCCTCACCTTCCAACAGTCACATTATTATCTCTACCAGCTGTGTGTAAAGAGACTGATGTAGTTGCTCCTGTGGGAGATGGATTGTTCAGGGGAGTAGTAGTGGTGCTACTGACACTATGGACCTCACAAGTCGCTAGTTCAAATCCATCTCATGTCAGCAGCTAGACTGTAAGTTTCCCTCCTCTGTGTTTTCGTGGCTTGTGTGAAATGAGTGGGTGGGACAGGTGCTGATTGGAAAATGCGGTGGGGGGGAGAGTGATGGCAGAGAGGCCTGAGAGACTGACCTGTGTTCTGTATAGGTTGGTTCCTCCAGGTTCCCACTTGTAAGGGGGGTTGTGTCCCTGCTACAGCCCGTTGAATTCCTGCTCTGTGGATAAATAGTCTCCAGGACTTGCCACCGGTTTAAAATTCACACACCATTTTCCTGTTCAACTCCAATCAGACGACCGTGATGTTCTTTATTCTGAGAGAATATGACAAACTATTTCTCTGCTCCATGGATGGTGACTGCGCTGTTCCAGAGCTCTCTGTCGAACGACAGCTGTCTCTCTAGCACTGCCTACTGATGGAGAGATGGCATGTGTTGTATCGATGAACAGAATGCTGGGAATCATTAAGAAAGGGATAGGTAATAGGACAGAAAATATCATGTTGCCTCTATATAAATCCATGGTACGCCCACATCTTGAATACTGTGTGCAGATGTGGTTGCCCCATCTCAAAAAATCAACAAAAATCATTAGGGGTATGGAATGGCTTCCATATGAGGAGAGATTAATAAGACTGGGACTTTCTCGCTTGGAAAAGAGACAGCTAAGGGGAGATATTATTGAGGTCTATAAAATCATGACTGGTGTAGAGAAAGTAGATAAGGAAGTGTTGTTTACTTCTTCTCATAACACAAGAACTAGGGGTCACCAAACGAAATTAGTAGGCAGCAGGTTTAAAACAAATAAAAGGAAGTATTTCTTCACACAACACACAGTCAACCTGTGGAACTCCTTGCCAGAGGATGTTGTGAAGGCCAAGACCGTAACAGGGTGGAGGATAGGTCCATCAATGGCTATTAGCCAGGATGGGTAGGAATGGTGTCCCTAGCCTCTGTTTGCCAGAAGCTGGGACTGAGCGACAGAGGTTGGATGATTACCTGTTCTGTTCATTTCCTCTGGGGCACCTGGCACTGGCCACTGTCGGAAGACAGGATACTGGGCTAAATGGCCCTTTGGTCTGACCCAGTAGGGCCGTTCTTACATTCTTATGATGGTACATATCAAAAAGTGGAAAGCCACTGCACTTCCCTGAGATAAGAGTTGTGTTTGTGACTGTCCTGTACGTAACACATACCAGGTGTGTGTGAGAGACATATTAGTTATGTCACAGGAACACCTATCCATGGGATTCTTTCGTCGACCTAGCAGTATGTACGCTGGGGCTTAGATTGGCTTAACCACATCGCATGGGGACCTAAATTTTTCACAGCCCTGAGCGATGTAGTTAGGTCGACTTAATGTTATAGTGTAGACCAGGCCTCAGAGATAGTCCCTGCCCCAAAGTGTTTAAAATCTAAATAGACAAAGGCCATGTCATTTTCCCATTGGGAAACTGAGGCACAGACAGGTTAACAGCCTTGCTGACGGTCACACAGAGAGTCTGTGGTAGGAACTCAACCCAGATCTCCTGAGTCTCCATCCCAGGCCTTAACCGCAAGACTACCCTTGCCGGGGCTGTGTCTATGATAGTGTCTCTCTCAGTGTTACTTGAAAGAGTGAGCATTGCAAACAGGAAATATCTCTTTCCTGGTTGATTTGAAAACCACCTGGGATTGAGGAACAGCTTTCTACTGAAGATCAACACATGGCAATTGACTCTTAGCACAAGGAAGGGGCTGCCTGCTTGATGTGAGCCCAGGGTACGTGTCTTTGATGAAAGGGGCATCGTTGCATTTAAAAAAAAAAAAAAAGCTCATGTTTAAATTCAGACTTAATTGCTCAAATGTCAGGAAGATGGGTGAAGGAGGGACAGATGGACAGAATGATAATGGAATCATAGAGATAGGAGCAGTGGAAGGCAATATTAAAAGCCACAGTCACATTGCAGAAGAAGACACTTAGCGCAGTGATGAAGTTAATAGGTTGCGTCATAGTTCCATGGAGGGAGAAAGCAGGTATCATTTGTTTCCTTTAAGCAACCAGTTTTGGTTTCCCTGTGATTGAGTGGCTGGCTGGCTGCTGTCCCCTGCAAATAGCAATAGACGTTGTGTATCTAGAACTGCTGCATGCGAACACCTGCCTTGATTTATCTCCCCCCAAAGCTCATACTGCCCAGCCTCCTTGATGTGGCCTTCAGCCGCAGGGCTAATCTTTCCTAGAGAAGGATGTTTCCTGCTGATGTTTTTCCCTTTTCTTTGCAGTCAGACATCGGATTTGGGAAGCTGGAAACCTATGTTAAATTGGAAAAACTAGGGGAGGTAAGAAGAATGTGAAAGCAACTCAAGGTTAATGTAGATGAAGTTCAGAGCAGAGCCCAAGCTGCAAAGGACAGACCCAGAGCCAGACTTCCTCAGCATATGGGCAGTTTTGGACCTGGGGGTTTGGTCCTGACCCAGTGTTAATTATAAGTAACAAGAAGTACTCAAACATAGCACTTACAGAGTTCTTTTGGGCCCGATCGAAAGACCACTGAAGCTGACAGAAATCTTGAAGTTGACTTTCATGGGCTTTGGATCAGGCTTTTTATCTTCAAAGCAATTTACAAACACTCTGTACAATCCCCGGTTTCTTCTGGGATAGCTAAGTGTTGTCTTCATTTTACAGGGGCAGAGAGGTTAAGTGATTTGCCTAAGGCTACGGAGGGAATTGGTGTAGGAGCTGGAGTAGAACTCAGATGTTCATGTTACCCAGGCTTGTTCTCATGCCAGTAGATCATTCCCACCCTCTCAAACTAAACTCTTACAGGACCATTTTTAAAGAATGGTGCCTAAAATGCACCCACAAAGCCCTTGGTTTTACTGGCAAAAGGTTAACTGGGTGCTTAGATGACTACTTTAAATGCAGGATTGTCTTTGCCGTCTGAGCTCCAGTCTTGAAAAATCTGGCCTTCAGGGTTTAAGCCCAAAACAGATTTCCCTCCCAAAATTCTGGGTTTACAAAAGGTATTAAATTGTGCAACATAATACTGTATTTACAGGAGGGGAAATTGCCACCTGATCCTCTGGGTTACTGAAATATGACATTGATTCCTATTAATATCTTAATTTATGTAACAATCCCAACCACCTTTCGTCAGCAGGGAAGATAGCTTGGTCCGGCAGCATAGGTCTCTCCCACTTGAGTTAAAGGAGCAACTCCATTAGGTGGTAGCACTAGTGGGTTATTACATTCTATGTGAACCAGCCACTGAAGAGGGATTTAGCCAGTTTACACAGCTGCATTGTCACCAGTGATTGTAAAATTATCCTGCCCTTGTTTTTCAATCCCTTCCATCCAGTGATAAAATGCTCCCATGGACATTGGTTTGTGGTACATGCAGGGTGTCAGATCCCAGCTCCCCACAGCAGCCCTGCTCCATGCCATTCAAGTGTAAGTTCATGAGCTGCATTTCTCTGTCTCTTTCTCACAGGGCACCTACGCCACTGTCTTCAAGGGGCGCAGCAAGCTAACTGGGAACCTGGTCGCTCTGAAGGAGATCCGTCTGGAGCACGAAGAAGGGGCACCCTGCACAGCTATCAGGGAGGGTAAGGGGCAGTAGATACTTTTTGTGCTAAAAGGCATCACACACCGGGATGGACCGCAGCTCTGGGACTCATGATTATAAATGGTAGCAATTTATATCCGCTTAGCAGATGGCCCCGCCTCAGCACAGGGGGCTGGGTTTGATGCCTTCTCAAGATCCCTTCTAACCCTATACTTCTATGATTCAAATGAGCCCATAGTTAAGGCTACAGGTATTTTTAGTAAAAGTCATGGACAGGTCACGAGCAGTAAACAAAAATTCACGGCCTGTGACCTGTCCATGACTTGTACTTGTACTATATACCCCTGACTAAATCTTGGGTGGGGGGCCACGGGTGCTCTGGGAGGTGGTCTGGGGGTGCCGCGGGTGCTGGGGAGTGGCCCGGGACCCCTGCTGGTGCTGGGAGGTGGGGCCGGGTGGCGGCACACAGCCTAGGACCCCTGCTGGTGCTGGGGCAGGGAGTGTTGGCGGGGCTAGCAGGCTCCCTACCCAACTCCATGTGTCCCTGCAGCTCCTAAGGGGGGGGGAATGCCAGGGGGGGTCCGCGCACTGCCCCCGCCATGAGCTCCTCCTCGGCAGCTCCCATTGGCCGGGAACTGCAGCCAATGGGAACTGTGCGGGCGACGTCGTCAAGAGGGGACAGCGCACAGAGCCCCCTGGCTCCTCCACCTAGGTCAGGAGCTGCTGGGACATGCCGGCTGCTTCCGGGGAGCCCCTCTGACTGTGTGAAAAGGGGATGACGCCTGCAATAGAAAGTTAGTAGTGAATCAGCTTTGTCTTAGGGCTGGATGGGCAGCTCAGCCAGCCAATCCAAACCCACTCAGTCCTGAAGGACTGACTCTTCCATTTGCAAAACACTGACCCAGTCCATGAGGATCAGATATTGGGACCAACCAGCCCTACCCGGGCAGGTTGCCACCGCTCATGACAAAGTATGCTGACAATGGACCCTCATGGCTAACGCTGCCTTCTCCTTGCCTTGCAGTTTCCCTGCTGAAGAACCTGAAACATGCAAATATTGTGACCCTCCATGATTTCATCCACACTGAGCGCTCCCTCACCCTTGTCTTCGAGTACCTGGTGAGTCCAAGGGCTGCTTGCCTGGGCGCTTGATCTTGTGCTGGGGCAGTCTGGACACCCAGCCTTTCCCCTGCTGCGGGAGGGATGGGGGCTCATTCCAGCCACGGAAATGGTTCATGGAGTGATGAGAAGTGCTGGTTGCAAAAAAAAAAAAAAAAGGCCGGGGGAATCATGGGGAACAAAATTTGTTTGTGTTTTTCAAAATTCTGAAAATTTCCACACTTGGAGAATTCCCTGACCTGCTTTGTAATAGGTCAAAAAAGGGAACATTTCACAGTAATTTAATCAGATATTTCCCTGATTTTTTTACGTTACTATCTGTTTATTTAGGAAGCATTGACGGGTTTATAAATCCTTGCCATGTAAATAACAGAAACAAAACAATCACCATTACAACAATGAGCTTTTGTTTAAAGAGACATTATGCCGGAATATAGACATCAGATCGCTCTGTGTACCAGGGAGTTACCATATTGCAACCTGAGCATCATTACAACACCCACACAATATTAACATTTGATAGATAGGCCTGGTCTCTTCAATATGTGCAATCAGAGATTTCACTCCATATTTTTTAATTAACAAAATATTTATTCACTTCTAATAACAATTGTCTGCTCTGAGCTCCTGTGTAACATGGGCCATAGAATTTCACCCAGAGATTGCTGCATCAAGCCTGTTCATTTGTTTGAAATGAGTTTTCCTAGCCCTCCATCTCCACCCATTCCCCCGAGCCACTTCGGGGAGGGTTTGGGATGATCGTAATGGTTCTTTCTGATCATAACTTCTGTAAATCTGTGAAAAAGGCTTCAGGAAAATCTGTGAAAAAGGCCCGTGTTAAAATTATCTGGGATTTAGCCATCCAGCCTTTGTCAAAGCTCACTCACCATGCTCAGCTTGTGCACCAACAGCTTGACCATCGCCATGTGTTGTCAGTAGCTTGCTGGAAACACAGTTATTCATGGTCACTTAGAAGGTTCCTTCAGGACGTGCTTGTCGTTGCAGGACAATGACCTAAAGCAATATCTGGATAACTGCGGGAACCTGATGAACGTGCACAATGTGAAGGTATGAGACCACTATCTTGCGGAAGGGGTTTACAAACTCTCAGGGGATGCTCTGTGGTGGCCATCTTGAAGACCCAAAGAACTGACCCAAGGTGCATTGCAGTCGTTGGGGACTCAGACATTCACACTCAGATTATTCAGATGATCCCATCCACTGTGCATTATCGGGTACTTGTTAGACGCCTCTGAAGTTCCTCATCATTTTCTCTGGCCTGGACTAACCTGAATAAATTGGTGTCATCTGCAAACCCTGTTCACCCCCTTTTCTCAATCATTGATAAATAGCTTAACTAGTTGTCTGTATTACCATTCGTGCGAGGGTGATTTCATTTCCTTCCTTGCATCTTATTGCAGGACCTTGTCAACGGTTTTTAGAAAGTTCCCAAGACAGAGACTCCGCCCCTTGTCCAGCTCCTAGCACAGTGGGGTGTTTGGTGTTAGTCTCGTGGCAAATGAGGAAACTGACTTCATTAAGAACTGAATGCAGCTACACTGTGGGGAGGGGGGCACACTTCATAACTTCAGGAGACCGAGCTGACTGCACACCCCAAGAGCTCCTTGCATCCCTCCATTCCCCTCTATTTCAGGCCCTCCCTGCAACTACTCCTCGATCTCCCCCCCACCAGGAATTCTGTGTCCCCCCCATGTCCCCCTCCACCATACCGGAGTTCCCCATTCTTCCCCCCATCCATGTTATAGACTCTGTCTGCTCCCCTTCCTCACATTCCCACCTCCCCACCCCTGTTATCAGGGCTTTGTGCATCCCCCACCATATCAGGCCCCCCACCCTGGTTTCCCTCCTCCCACCAGGAAAGGTGTGGGCCTCCCATTCCCCCTTCATCACCACCATTGATTTTTGTCTGAGAGAGAAGTTATTCAGGATGTCAGCATGTTAGACTGTCTTGGGAGGATGACCAGGGCTATTGTTATGCTGGACAGCAGTAGCAGGGGCCATCAGTTCAGTTCTTTAATCTGTAGACAATTGCAGAGGTGCTTGAAGCTGTGGCTGCGCTAAACACATGGCCGGGGCGCTATGCGTCCCACATTTCACCCCTTCTGGTTTTCCGATTTTCCCTAAAATCAGTATGGTTCTGCCCCTGGATGCCTAGAACATTCCCGGAACGTTTGGAATTGATCAGATGAGGCAGTGGGAAGTTCCAGACAAACACAGAAATACCATCAATAATAATAATTATACCCAGCTCTTACATAGCCCTGTTCATCAGTAGCTCTCAAAACGCTTTTCATCCAGTGGCGTGTATGGCCTTTGCAAGCTCTGCCAATGAGTAAAAAGAGAGAGAGAGAATCTAATGCTATGCTGCAAAAAAAAAATCTCGGTGGCCGTGAGTCTCAGAGCTTGGGTGTGCAAACTTGGGCTCACAGGGCTCTTGCTCCAGCCTTAAAAGCAGCCGTGTATCGGTTCTGGCTCAGGCTGGAGCTTGGGCTCTGAAGCCTGAGGAGGGGAGCGGCTGAGCCCCAGACTGAGCCAGAACAGCTCCGTGGCTATTTTTAGCACTGTAGCTCTTGTCTGAGTCTGTCGAGCCAGGCTCTGAGACTCACTGCCATGCAGGGTCAGTGTATTCCTAGGGTCAGATTTGCACTGACACACTGACGGCCGGACTGTGTAAAGAGGCCTTACAGTGGACATGAATGTAATTTAGAAGTCAGTGTAATTTGCAGCCACGTTAAGGCCCCTGTATGCTGCCACAGTGGTGTAAAGAGGCCTTAGTGGGCGTGTGAATATGGCCTGTATTCTTGTGCTCCAGGCTGGAGACGCAGCAGTGCTGGCTTTGCACATTGCTCCATCCAGGGGTGGCACCTGCATGTAGTTTGAAATCAGTCCAGAGCTGTCCACTGTGACTTTTATTCCCCGTTATAGGGTCCTGAGCCCATTGCAGGTTCTGTTTGTCCCTACTGTGTGCTGAACAACATGCCAAACCCTGCTCTCCCTCTGTTCTCCCCCCTTCTGCTCCCCTCCCCAAGATCTTCCTGTTCCAGCTGCTCCGCGGCCTGTCCTACTGCCACAAGAGCAAGATCCTGCATCGAGACCTCAAACCGCAGAACCTGCTCATCAACGAAAGGGGGGAGCTAAAGCTGGCTGACTTTGGTGAGTAGGGCAGGGAGACAACAGCGCTGGATTGGGCCAGGTTCGGGCTGTGCAGACAAGAGCGGGAATGCAATCCCTGGAGCTGCAGAGCAGCATGGGGCATGGGTTCCATGCAGCCCAGGACACAAGCTTGTATGCACTTCTCAAGCTGGTGCTTTAGTCACCTCTGTATGGAAACTGCCTGCTCCACTTAGCAAGGTTTCAGCTTGGTGCCTGTTCCTCTGAAGCACACAGGCTAGGGGCTGGGCTTGGTCTGGGAATGCAGGGGGGCGGGACCTCTGGGGGGCAGGGCTTCAGCACCTAACAGCTCCCATTTAAGCACCTAGATGCAGTGGGCCAGATTGTCAGACTGGCAGCTCCAAATCTGTCCCACTGAATTTAGGTGCCTAGACGGGAGCTGAATTCTTTTGCAAACCTGGCCGTGCGGCTCCCTGGGATGAGCGCAGTGCTGCTGCAAAACACAATAGGAGCAGTCTTGCTAACATCCCTTTCGTCTCCAGGTCTAGCCAGAGCCAAATCAATCCCTACGAAAACATATTCCAACGAGGTGGTCACGCTGTGGTATCGGCCCCCAGATGTTCTGCTGGGATCTACTGAGTACTCCACGCCCATCGATATGTGGTGAGCAGCATCTGCATGCAGGGCCGGGTGGGACGGCTCCGTCAGAGTCCCACATTAAGATTCCAAGCTGTCCGGGGCAGGGGAGTTCATTGTCTCCCATGTGTCTGTACAGCACCGGGCACTCTGCTGCCCAGTTAAATAATGTTAATTAATAACATTGAGCTGCCGCCTGCTTTGGTTTCTGTGCCATGTCCTGCATCTCAGAGGGCACAAGCTCTTTGGAGCAGGGGATGGGTCTTATGTGTGACGCTGTGTGCATGGTTAGCAGTAATAATAGTGTGGTAGCTCTGGGTAATGATTTCTCATCCAAGGGAACTGGTGGGAGCCCCATCCAAGGGCTGGGACTGGAATGAGCCAGGCTGCACTGGACTCAGGGCAGGGATGGACTAGGATGGCTTTCCCATCTCTAATTCCAATGTCTCTGCTGCTCCTTTAGGGGGGTGGGCTGCATACACTATGAAATGGTCACTGGACGGCCCATGTTCCCAGGCTCGACTGTGAAAGAAGAGCTCCATTTAATCTTCAGGCTTCTTGGTGAGTTGTCTGCATTCTCCCTTATCTCCACGAGAGGGAGGTGGCTGACTGAGCAGAGGGAAAACAGTATCCTTCCTGGTGCTGTGAGGCTGGCCTTTAACTCCCTTTCTGTAAATCTGGTAGGATTTATGAGAGCAGTGGTTCTCAACCAGGGGTACGCAGAGGTCTTCCAGGTGGTACATCAATTCATCTAGATATTTGCAAAGTTTTACAACAGGCTACATAAAAAGCACTAGTGAAGTCGGTACAAACTAACATTTCATGCAGACAATGACTCGTTTATACTGCTCTGTATACTATACACTGAAGCGTTAGTACAATATGTTAAAAATGAGAAAGTCAGCAATGTTTCAGTACTAGTGTGGGGTGACACCTGTATTTTTATGTCTGATTTTGTAAGCAGGTAGTTTTTAAGTGAGGTGAAACTTGGGGTACACAAGACAAATTAGACTGAATGGGGTACAGTGGTCTAGAAAGGTTGAGAACCACTGTACTAGAGAATCAGATCCTTTCTATAAGGTTTTATACCCTTCTTGTAGAATTTGATAGCAGAGAGAGAATTCTCTATTCAATTCCAGGGGATGGTTCAAACCACCTATAAAATAGCTATTGTTTTTTACCAGATTCAGATTTCGACAGGGAGCTATTCTCTCTAGTGTAATCTAGTGTTGTTACTACCAGCTTTCCAGAGCCCATGCACAGGGTGATGTGTCTAAACCTGCCTTTCTCCCCCAGGCACCCCTACAGAAGTCTCCTGGCCCGGAATCACATCCAACGAGGAGTTTAAGGGTTATCATTTCACCCAGTACCAAGCCCAGCCCTTGATAAATCACGCACCCAGGTATCTCCCTGGAGCAGAGACCCACACTTGCATTGTGGTTTCAGGCTGTTCACAAATGGGAGACTAGGGTGATGAGTGTTGGGGTATGGGCTGGACTGATAGCCCCGGATATTAAGGATCTGCGCCAATCTACAGAACAGGTGCAGATAAAGCCAGCATCAGAGCAGGCCTCCTCCACTGTGCCCTGCTAATGTGCATACAACTTGCCCAGGAAGGACGCACCTCCAGGGGCTCGCAGATAAGTACCCATCTGCAGGGCTTATTCCGTCCTCCTTTCTGCCGAGACTGCTGCCACACCACATAGCAAGTGTGAAAAATCGGGATGGGGGAGGGGGCTAATAGGGTCCTATATAAGACAAAGCCCCAAATATCGGGACGGTCCCGACAATATTGGAATGTCTGGTCCCTCTACAAGGGGTGCCAATTAATACTTAGAATCCCACCCACCAGCTGTGCAGGGCAAGGCACTGTCCCCTGTTTGTGTCATGCAGTGATCGATCCTGAGCCGTAGAATAGAATCATAGAATATCAGGGTTGGAAGGGACCTCAGGAGGTCATCTCGTCCAACTCCCTGCTCAAAGCAGGACCAATCCCCAACTAAATCATCCAGGATCTCTGGGGTATGGTCATAGTCTCCGTTTTTTCTCAGGCTGGACACAGAAGGGATCGACTTGCTGACGAGCCTCCTCCTGGTAAGTGGCCTGACCGTCTAGTCCAGGGGTCTCAAACTCAAATGACCCCGAGGGCCGCATGAGGACTAGTGCATTGGCCCGAGGGCCGCATCACTGACACGCCCCCTTGCTGCCCCTGGCCCCACCCCCAATCCACCCCTTCCATGAGGCCCCGCCCCTGCCCTGTCTCTTCTCCACCTCCTCCCCTAAGCGCGCGCAGTTTTAATAAATATATACACTCAGTAATGCACCTCACTCAAAGGACAAAACACGCACTTAGATTTACTGCCTAAGGCTCTGGGAGGGAGTTTGGGTGGGGGAGGGGGTCTGGATGCAGGCTCTGTGCTCGATGCAGGCTCCAGGCTGCGGCAGGGGGTGGGGGTGCAGGCTTTGGGACGGAGTTTGGGGATAGGAGGGAGTGCAGGGGTGAGGGCTGTGGGGCTGAGGGCGAGGGGTACATGATGCAGGAGGGGGCTCAGGGCTAGGGAAGAGGGTTGGGCTGTGGGGTGAGGGCTGTGGATGAGGGGTTCATGATGCGAGGGGGCTCAGGGCTAGGGAAGAGGGTTGGGCTGTGGGGTGAGGGCTGTGGATGAGGGGTTCATGATGCGAGGGGGCTCAGGGCTAGGGAAGAGGTTTGGAGTGTGGGGTGAGGGCTGTGGATGAGGGGTTCATGATGTGGGGGCGCTCAGGGCTGGGGCAGAGGATTAGGGTGCGGGGGGATGAGGGGTTCATGATGTGGGGGCGCTCAGGGCTGGGGCAGAGGATTAGGGTGTGGGGGGATGAGGGCTCTGGCTGGGGCTGAGGATTAGGGTGCAGGGGGATGAGGGGTTCATGATGTGGGGGTGCTCAGGGCTGGGGCTGAGGATTAGGGTGCGGGGGGAATGAGGGCTCTGGCTGGGGCTGAGGGTTTGGGGTTGGAGAGGCTCAGGGTAAGGGAAGCCTGCCTTGCCAGTACTGGCGGAGGGCAGGCACTAGGACCCTGCACCCTAATCCTCAACCCCAGCCAGAGCCCTCATCCCCCCACACCCTAATCCTCTGCCCCAGCCCTGAGCGCCCCCACATCATGAACCCCTCATCCCCCCGCACCCTAATCCTCTGCCCCAGCCCTGAGCGCTTCCCTTCCCCCCCCCAGCCCGGCCCCGGCGGGTCCCGCTTCCCTTCCCCCGGCCCGGCCCCGGCGGGTCCCGCTTTCCCCCCCCCCTTACCCGAGCGCGTCTCCGGCGGTCCCGCTCAGAGCCGCGTGGTGAGGGGGCGGGGCTGGGAGCTCCACGCCGAGCGCAGCGCTCAGCCCAGAGCTCCCAGCCCCGCCCCCTCCCCACGCGGCTCGGATCGGGGCGGGGCTCAGGCGCTCGGACGGAGACTCGGCGCTCTATGCGCCGAGGCTCCAGGAGAGGGGCGGAGGCGGGAGCCTCCGCTTTTCTCTTGGGGGCCCCTGCGGAGCTCCCCTGGGGAGCTCCGCGGGCCGCAGGGAAGAGCTCCGCGGGCCGCATGCGGCCCGCGGGCCGCATGTTTGAGACCCCTGGTCTAGTCGGATTGCAGGGGGATGTCTTGGGTGGAGGTGCCACCATTCAGCACCCTCCCCCCTGGGGCTCCGGGGGTGCTGCCTTCCTTCCTGGCTTGACATTAGTGCTACCTGCTTCTCACCGAGGGGTAGAACAGGGAGCCTGGCCAGCTGCAGCTGGGAACACTGCACCCACAGCAGCTGATCTGATGCTAACTTGGTGTCTGATCATGCGGCTGTTGGAGTCCTCTACAGGCCCTGGATCAGGCCCTCGGTGCCTGGGCAAGGGGTTATGGATGCAACTAAGCCATTTCTCTGACCCTAACGCCAAGGTCTCAGTGGAGCTTAGTACCAACCCGCTCCCATCACTCCAACCTGCTGACTGCCCTGAATTCACTCAGAAACTCTCCCCTAAGTGCTGGACCTGTCCTTTTACCTTCTTCTCCTGGTTCATGGCCTCCTTGATCAGAGCCCTTGTCATTACCTTCCCTTCGGCTTTTTGAGACCAGCCCACTTGTCCCTGTATTTAAAGTCAGTGGAACTCCCGAACTCCGACCCAGTGTCTCACCTGCGTTATCTAGTCGCTCACCTTTCCTCTGCTGCCAAGTTCCTGGTTCCACTTTCCTGGATTTGCCCAGAAACACAATCCTGCCCTGCAGCTGCTGCTGACCAGAAACGAATGCCATTTCCGTCATGGCACTACTCCCCAGTGCCCACGTGGGTGCCCCAGCGTGGGATTTGGACACCCTACGGAGGGGCCCTCATTGGAATTTGGGGAGCTTGTCTCCGCCTCTGCTTCCCCATCTTCTCCTCTCCCATGGAACCTCACACACACACACACACACACACACTCTCTCTCTCTCTCTCTCTCTCTATGTAGTGACACACACAGAGCATAGGTAAACACATGCGCGTACACAGACACACACACCGCTTATGTCATCGCTCACGCTCAGAGCTTATGTTGACACACACACGCCTTTCTCTGTGGTTTTTCCAGTATGAAGCCAAATGCCGGATCTCCGCCGAAGAGGCCCTGCGACACCCTTACTTCAAGGCGCTGGGGGACCGAGTCCAGCTCCTCCCTGACAGTGAGCGCACAGATTATCCTGTTGAGGAGTCCAAGGGCAGGACACAGCACTTCAGGGGCTGCCTGGCCAGTTGTTACATTTCTTACTGATACACTGTGGGAAGTAACACAGCCTCCCTCCCCATTTCTGAAAAAAACCCTGGTCTGAGTCATGCACCTCTGTGAAGTCCCCTCGTCTGTATTAAGGGAGAGGGAGCTAGATTAGGACATGTAGTAGATTTAGAGCACTTTACAAAGGAGGTCAGGATTGTTATCCCCTTTGGACAGATAGGGAAACCAAGGCACACAGAGAGGAAGTTTCTTGCCCAAGCAGGCCGGTGGCAGAGCCAAGAATAGGACCCAGGTCTCCTAGTTCCAGTCCAGTGCTCTGGCTATCCTGCACTCATGGGCACCGGGCCCAGCCAGGCTGTGTCTAGGCTCTGCTCCCTCGTCCCCGTGAGCGCCGCATTCTGGCTCAGTCCTGCACCGGGCAGGCAGGGAGCGCACCTCACGTCAGGGCCCGGTGAAGGTGCTGAGGGGAGCTGGTAAAGAACAAGGTTTCGTCAAAAATGATTTATTTATTTTTTTGTGAAAAAAAATCTTGGGTTTGATAGTGTTTTTCATTGTTTGAAAAAGTTTCTAAATGGAAAATTTCAGGTTGGGGATGAGATTTTGGGGGGTATTTTTGAAATTGTTCGTGTTGCGAGTGTGAGGAAGCTCTGCTTTTTTCCCCCTACAAAAGCAGAGAGAAGGGTTAAGGAGAGTGTTATTTTCAGAGTGGTAGAGACACTTTCAACCCTTTCGGATGATTTTCCAACTGGCAAAGGTTGGAAGACAGTCAGAAAGTGGGAGTTTAGCAGGTTTTCTCACACTTCCTTTATTTCTGAAATGTTTCCCATGGGAAAACTGTGGTTTCCTTTGGGAAAACTGCTGTTTCCTATGGGAAAACTTCAAATGAGCATTTTTCCTGTGAAAAATTCCCACAGGAAACATTCCCATTAGCTGCCCAGTCCTAGAGCCGATCAGGAGAGAGAGCACAGGGGCACCCTCCTGCATGAATTAGAAGCTGCTGAGTCAGTCCTGCCCCTCAGCAGGCAGTAGGCCTAACAGGCAAAGGCAGAGCCTTATTAACACCCTCTAAGGATTGTGCTTAAGTACATGTCTGTTTAGAGATCCCCATTCCGTGGCTCTGTGCCCATTTAGAGAAGGGGAGCCAGGTACTCAGGTGGCTTGAAGCCTTGGCATAGTAGGGAGGGGAATTGTGGGTCCAGGGACACCACAGTGTGAGAGATCGGGGGACTATGGGCACTATGGGGTGGGGAATTCTGGGCCTGTGGGTGCTGTGAGGTGGTGGATCTGGGCATGACAAGATGGAGAATTCATAGAAGCCGCAGAGGGAGCACCATGGGTGAAGCTCTGAGGGTGCATTGGTGTTTGCCTTCCTATGGAAGCTCAGATCCCAGCTCACCCAGCCAGCCAGGTTAACTCTCAATTTCTTCTCTCTCTCCCTTCATCCAGATGCCTCTATCTTCTCTCTGAAGGAAATACAGCTTCAAAAGGACCCTGGCTACCGAGGTTCAGCCTTTCAGCAGTCAGGTAGGACGCTGCGGCGGGGCACAGACCCCTAATCTGGGCCCCGTGGGAGGAGAGGCACTCTAGAAATGTGCAGAGCCAGAAGGAGCCATGCTGTCCTGCAGCACCTTCCATCTGTGGCTCCCAAAGTGCAGAACAAGCACACGTGCAATTAGCTGCACAGCCCCCTAGGAGGTAGATATTGTCCTGTCTCTGCTTTACAAATGGGGGAAACTGAGGCACAGAGAGGGGACTTGTCCAAGGTCACACAGTGAACCTGATTCTCCACTGCCTTGCATCATGGGGAGTCATTTACCCCCCAGGTGTAAAACACTGCCAAGTCAGAACCCTGTGATTCACACCCCCTTCCCTCTAGCATGAACAACAACATGAGGTGCCAGGCAGGGGGTGCCCAGGCCCAGTGAGTCTATGGGTCTAGAATTCAGGGGCCCCATCCTCCTCTCACTTACACCAGTTGTACACCACTATTGGCTGCAGATTTACTCCAGATTTACACTAGTGTGAGTGAGAGCTGAATCAGGCCCCAGGTCTCCAGACCCAGTGCTGTGCTTTCCCCACGAGAGCTAGTCCCTCCCATGTGGACGTACCCGTGAGATGACAAGGCTCTGTCTACACTGGAGTGGAAGGTGTGATTCCCAGCTCGGGCAGACGTACTTGTGCTGCTCTGATGGAGCTAGCAGGCTAAAAAAGCAGTGTGGCTGCAGCCGCATGGGCAGCAGGAGGGGCTACCAGCTCAGGGTCCAGTCCTGTCTGAAACCCTCGGTGTGTACTGGGGTGGCTAGCCTGTCTCGCCGCCACAGCTACGCTGCTGTTTTTAGCACACTGGCTCCTTCACAGCTAGCACAGGTATGTCTGCCTGAGCTGGAAATTCCACCCTCGGCTCCAGTGTAGACAGACACTAGGAGCAGTAAGGCCAGTGGGTGGAGCCCTGCCTCCCATGCTCTGATTCAACCGATCCTGTCTCCTGCTGGCCTTGGGAGATCCTGGCCTGCCCCGTGCTGGTGTGGTCACGGTGACACACGCTGCAGTGATAGCATTGGACTGCGTCCATGTGCAACACCTTAAGCGCTTGGTATCCTGCCAGCCTTTCCACACCGTCCAGGCAGTGCCATGCAGGTGATGTGTGCACCGCGCTGCGGTGACCTTCTCTTCCAAGCAGCCAAGCAGGTCCCATTGTTTGTTTCTCAGATTAATGTCAGGGAAAAGTCTGTTTGGATTAGTGGGAAATACCACAAAGCAGCCTCTCCCCATCCCCTTCCCCATGTGCAGGTGAACACACCTCAGAGTCCCCTAGCTGATTGGGAAGAGGTTATTAGTGAGGTGAAATGACTGGGCCTAATTATAGTGTCATGACTAAGCATCAGGGTTCTGTTCCCAGCTCTGCCACTGCCCTCCTGTGTGACCTTTGGGATGAGTCATGTCCTGTCTGGAGACTTTACTGACCTCCCGTAACAGGGGTGGGTGGGTTCTCAGGCAGGCACTTGGAGTTCCACAGAAGAAAAGCAATACAGTACCCGCTGAGCAGGCCAGTCCGAGCCCCCCAACACCCCATGTTAGAAGATTCAAATCCAGATCTTTGTCGTGGACTGAACCAGAACCCTGGATCAGGGCACTCGTGACCTGTGAAGTTTGGCTCAAGATTCAAATGTTGTGGCGACCCTGGACCAAACTAAACACATCAGATCACAACATCCCTGAGCTGCGGGCGAGTTCGGCTCCAAAGCCTGAAACGCGGGGCCCTTCTCCTCCGCCTTCGTATTATTGACGCATTTGTTAATATTCAGCTGTGTCCAGAAAAGCACAATGCACTGCATGGTCTCCAGACTCTGTTTCCTTGGCTCAAAGGTTGTAGCAACTCATAAACTTTTACACATGACCTAGCCGCTAGAAGGAGACATCGCACCAGACTGTTAGTGGGTTACATCAGGAAGAAGCACCTATGTTCTAGCCTTTCTGATCTCTCTCTCTCTCTCTCTTTTACTCTTCCAGCCCGAGGGAAAAGCAGGAGGCAGAGTATATTTTAAACCTGGCTCTTGTTCCCTTTGTCACCATGGAGATCAAAGCACTGAGAAAGGAGAGGACTACATGCTCCCACAGGACCCATCCACAGAATTACTGACTCTAACAGGAAGATACTGGAATGCCCCTCTACCATGGGCTGCCCTCTGTCTGTCCCCCAGAATCCCACTCCTGACACCAGTCAGCCCACCAGTAGTTCTTGTCAAAGGAGCTCTGCCCCCAGTTGCTCATTTTTCATGTGACACCACCGAGAGTAAGCTACTGCATTCCATACCCGGGTAAGGTACTTTATCTAGTGACTAGCTACCCTGGGAGTAGCCCTGAGCTCAGGAGACTTGTGTGCTGGCCTCCTTATAATCCTGGTTGCTGCAGTACAGGGAGGTAAGCTGGAGTGCAGGCAGAGCGCAGAATCTCAGAGGACTGGCAGACAGCTGGGTTGTGGCATGTAGCGATCATATCGCAGAAGACGTTTCTGTGAATGCACGGCATGCCTGTGCTTGGGCATCCTGCTATATCCACCACTGAGGAAGTCTGACCTGACAAGACGTATTGCACTGAATGAAGGATGTGCTATCACAAGCAGGGGACGCCCTACGGTGAGCCCCATCCAGGGCTTTCTGACATCAGACATTTAGTTGGGACTGAAACATTTAACAAGGGAGAGCTCTCCTTCAGCCCCTCCCCCCATGGTTATCAACCAGGGATCCCTCTTCCTCTCCACATAATTTGAGCCTCATGCACAGTTGCTGGGATTGCCTGAATGGCAGCCCCAAGAGGTCCAGAGGAAAGAGGCTGTTAAGGGGAAAATGTAGATTAGTTGGATTCCTCTGATCCCTCGGTTTCCCCAACAACACCCCCCACCCCCAGTTTATTTTCTAAGCTCTGACACCTGGCTGCTGTCTAAAGACATCCCTAAAGCAAGAGCACAGAGTGCTGTAGCACGGCTGGTGTTCAGGATGCAGACTCTGTCATTAAATCCATGCAAAATGTTCCCCGGGACTTCTCTCATGCCATGGTCGCGGCAGTTCCGAGCCCCTCTGATTTAGCTTTTCTGAGAAACCAGTGAAGTCCCGTTTCCCACATCAAGATCCTGCTGTGTTTCTAATCCGCCTTGCACGGAAAGGTGCGTTTCCACTAGGAAAAGGACCCATTTCCCAGCGAGCGGCTCAGGAATTGCAGCAAATGGTCCAGCCACTTGGGCCCATCTTTGAGCTCATGGCAAAACATGAAAGAGCACAAGTAGTTTCACCGATTGGTGCGAATGAGCTGTGCATGCACAAAGCTGCGTCATTCCACCTTTGTGGTGGGCGTGCAAAGGTGCTGACCATACCTCTGCGAGGCTGTGGGATCATGAACCAACTCAAACAGAACACAAGCTATTAAGCAGAAAACAGACCCACCTTTCACTATCTGCCCGATCCCCTAGGACTGAGCATATTGTGTTGGCCCCGTCTATTACACACATTCCGCACTCAATGGGACACAAGTGCTTGCTTAAATCGGAACATGTTCTTAAGTGCTTTGTGTCTTTTCCTCCTCCTCTATCTCCAGGCCATGCCAAGTCCATTCTGGTACAATAAGGACCTGCTCAAACCAGGAAGTCCTGAGTTCTAATCCAGACTTTTCTACTCACACACTGAGTAGCCTTGGACAGGTGATGGCAGTGCTCTGTACCTCTGTTTTCCCATCTGTCAAATGCGGCTAATAATCATTAGCTGCCTCACTGTGAGGCAAAGCATAAGTTAGAAATGGGCCTGGATCTGAGCTTTGCCAAAGCTTGAGGAGGTTTGGATCCAAGGTTCCAGTGCAGGTCAGACGCTAAATGCTAAGCATGATCATCCCCAGGAGATTCCCGCCCTATGTATACACCAAAGCAGTTTGGACCAAGTTAGGCTCATCCCAGATAAGCATCCAGACCTCTGTATTGTTTGAGATTTGCCCATCCCTGGTAGGTTTCTTTCGGTGTGTGTCCAGTATACAGCAAGTTGGGGAAAACACTGTTTCCATCCATTAACTCATTCAGCACTTCACTCTGCAGCACATGAGTGATGCGGCCAGCTTTTCCGCATGCACTTAGAAAGTGTTCTCTGTGCCAGCTGCACCGGGTTTTCTTTTCAAGTGTAAGAGGGAGGTTTACACATATTTGGTTGGTGTTAGGTGGAGTAAGTTTTGACACCTGTTCTCCTTTAGCTATCCTTTAACAAAGCTTTTTGCATGAGAGTTTCCTAGGTAGAGCAGGAATCTGTGCCATGGGCTTACTCTTTCCACTGCAGACACCTCTGTTCGTGGGTGAGTAACTCAATGAAACTTCTCCTGTAGGTGCTGGTTCAGCTAGGGACTTAAATATATGCTCAGTTTTAAACACCTGAGTAATCCCATTGATGCTATTGTGCCTACTCACATGTCTCAAGTTAGGCACTTGTTTAAGGAGCTGTGCTGACTTGGGGGCCATAACATCCCAGCCTAGGGGTGAATATGGACCTAATCCATCTGCCCACTTGTGAGTTATAGGGCCAAGTCCATCACCAGCCTGGGGACAATGCTCCCCTATGGGCTCCATCACTGGAATTTAGAGCACTCATACTCAGTGCCAATGTCTCTTGCTTATTCTCCTACATCCCTTGTGTGTGTTCTTCCTGGTCTCATCAGCCCCAGGCTCTGAGGACTCATCTAGGCATGTAAGCCATGGTGAGTTATGTTGTAACATCTGTGGCCACCTCTGAATCTCAGCTGCTACAATGCTGTGCTTGGGGTCTGTTTGGAATTACCAAGTCACTGCAAGGCTAGAACTCAGCGCTTCCTGCTCCAAATCCTGCCCCGGGAGCTAAAGGGGGATCCCCATTGAGCTTTCTGAGTATAGAGCCTATGAAGCCCAGATAGGCAGGTCTAGTTCCATCCTGTAGAGGGCAGTGGAGCTGTGCTGGCACTAGAAGTTCTTGATGTCCAACATAGTGAGAATAATGAGGTTTTGGGGCAGCTAATGATTTGTTACACAGTTAACAAGGGCAATGTTTTCATTGACTTTTGGGCAGAAGAGGAAACAGTCGTCTACCGGTGCTTGCAGTCTGTTTTCCAGGGGTGCCAAGCACCCGCCGCACCCACTGAAATTAACTTTTGTCGGAAGTGCTCAGTGTCTCTGAAAATCAGCTCTGTCTGACTCAGCTTAAATCCTTCCAGCCTAGGGACCAGACCTTCAGATAAAGTACAGACCAGGCTTTCAGAAAGCTTACAGGGGAGCAAGGGACGGTGGCTTGGTAGGGTCAATAGAATCAAAGAAATTCAGGGTGGGAAAAGATGTTATTAAGTCTGCTCATCCATCCCCCTTGGTCTTTTGGCTCTAACAACACAGGCTTCTACCACTGGTGCTAAAGGAGAGCTCCCTTATCTGACATCAGTAGCAGGCACTTTGGTCTCTGGAGAGCTCCACCAGTCTCATGTACAAACACACCAGCATAGTGCGTACCCTGCCTCCCACCCTAGTGCCTATGGGGCTAATTTTCAAAGGTGTTGCTGAGCATCTGCAGTGCCTGTTGGCTTCAGCTGAATCAGAGGGTGCTCAGCACCTCTGGAAGTCTGCCCTTTCCACATCACTCTCCACTCGAGAGGCCTACCATGGAAATACCAGGGAGAGGAGAACAAGGGAGGCAATGTCACTCACTGGCGTGGAGTCATCCGGGCTGCAAAGTGGGACAGAAGGTTATAGAATGACCGTGACCATGCAGCCAGGACTGTTTTCTCCAGGTTCAGCACGTGAAGGAGAAAGTTATCTCCAAGCCTGTAACCCGTACACTCTACTCCTGCGTAGCTCTGTCCGTTTCCCCACAGACCCTTCCTGAAGGAGATCTCTCTGGCAGGACGCTCTTATTTATTAGCCTAGTGAGCTGCTAGCAGTGTGAGTTTAAGATAACACCTTTTGTTCCCCGGCATTTCGGTGGGTGTTTATTCCTATTCAGGAGTGTGATAGCACATGTAAATATTTGGCACCCCTCTGAGCAGGGTTTGATTTATAATCCCCGGGCACTTGCTCCCTGGCAGGGCTTGGGAGGCTGAGTCCTGGTTATGTGATCTCTGGGTTCCTGCACATGCTCTGCCTGTAAATGCCTTCCAGACACCTACATGTGAGCAGAAGCTTTTAGTCCAGTGGCATGAAGACACTGGTCATATCCTGAGCAAATGTAAATTGCCATGGCCCCACTGATGCTCATGGTGATAGAGCCAGATATACAATGGTATTTAGGTGCCCAAAGAGGCAGATAGGCTCCTACTGGGGTTTACAAAAGCTCCTAAACAAGTTAGGTGCTAAACTCCCATCGAAAGCCAGTAGGCGATAGGGATCCAACTCACTTGTAAATCCAACTGAGCACCTATCTGCATGCTTAGGTGCCTCAATATGTTTATAAATCTGGCCCCTACACAGATTTGCATCTGCTGAGCATCCAGCTCTGTCTCCTTTGGCAAATTAATCCAGTTCTGTTCCACTGTGCATGTAGACCGTTGCATTAATTTGAATGTTTTCAAGGCTGAAGCATTGGTTGCATTTTGTTTCCTAGGGTTTCACTGGGCATTATTTGCTAATTGCATGGTGCCACTGAGCTGTTTGCAACAGGGAGATGGCAAATGCAATGGATAATTTCATAGATTTAAGAACTAGAATAGAGATTTAGCCAGGAATCGCTGACCTACCTCGTCTGTGGACAAGACGCATGCATTGTACTGTAATATGGTATTGCCATCAGCTGGCACACTTCAAGGCTGTGATCAACCGGACTGGCTACTCTGGTTGGAGTATCAGCAACATTATGGGAGTGCATTAACCCAGTTGTTCTTGCTGCACATCAAGTTCTTTGGGCCTGATACTCTTCTCACTTAGCAAGGTGTATAATAGCCGACTACACTAAAGTCAGTGGAATTACCCCAGTATAAAACTGGTGTGAGTCAGTGGAGAATCAAACCCTGTGTTACTAATCCAGTATTAGGTTTGCGAGCACAAGGAGTTCCTTGTTGGAAACTGGGTTTTGTTTAGCTCTGTGCCAGTCTAACAGCCAGTTCAGGCAAGGCTTGGAGAGAGTCTTAACCGAAACCTGCTCTATCCCCAGTGATATGTGAACCTTTTCCCCTCTCGTTGCCAGCAAGTAGAATTAAAAGGACCTAAGAACGGCTATAGTGGGTCAGACCACTGGCCAATCTAGCCCAGTATCCTGTCTCTGGCACTGGCCAGAGCCAGATGCTTCAGAGGGAATGAACAGAACAGGGCAATTTTGAGTGATCCGTCCCCTGTCGTCCAGTCCTGGCTTCTGGCAGTTGGAGGTTTAGGGACACCCAGAATATGAAGTTGCATCCCTGACCATCTTGGCTAATAATAGGACCCACACGCACACTTAACATTTTTTTATAAAACCTAATAGAAAAATGGCCATGACTTTTATTAAGTCAATACATTTAAATTGGTGGATTTAAACATTCTCCAGAACAGCAGCACTGAGACCAGGAAGTGAAACTGATCAGTCTAATATCTCCTGGTGAAGCACATATATGGAATACTGGGTTAAAAGTAGAGCTGGTTGAAAAATTGGAAATGTCTATGGGTTTTTTTTTAATGTTCACATTTTTTAATGTTTTTTGACCAGCCTTTAGTGTGGTTGAAACTTTTCCAACAATTGGAATTTCAAGGAAATTTTTCTGCAAATTTTTTTTTAATTTCTTGGGGTTTTTTTGTAAACTTTTTTTAATTTCTTGACCAGCTCTAGAAAAAAGTGAGTTGGATTTTTCTTTCAAATCTAGGCACTACTCCTTTAAAACTCTGCATTCTTCCATCGCAACAGCTGATATCTAGCTCCAGTAATGCCGATAACGCTAGTGTCAATAACAATGTCTGTGTTACAGTGCAACAATAAAACTTCGGAGACATCGTCATTTTATTTCCCACTCCCCGTAAACATGCACCTTTCCTGGCTCGAAACATTTGCAGATTTTTGTTGCAATTTTAAATAGCAAAACTCAGTGTGTCTTCTCATGGTTACGAGAAAATAAGCATTTTTCTCCCCCTCCTTTAAGGTGGAAAATTAGAGGAGCCATTTTCCCCTAGCTGCCGAGCTGTGTGTGTTTTCTCATGATTTGGTGTCACTCAGAAATGAGGTCACTGTTAGAACGTGATCTGGAGGAGCTGATTTAACTAACGTGATGTTTAACATGACTTTGTGGTCCGTGTCAGCTTGTAGGGGAAAATGGTGCTTACGTCAGACCAGCTGGTTGGGGTTAAACCTAGGGGTCCAGCTGGCACTATATTAACACACACAGATTCCTGTCTGCACTGACTGCAAAGGTCTGTTTAACACCACTTCAGTTAATATGACTCCTCAAGGTCATGTTCTAACTGCCTCATTTTTGAATGAGGACAAGGCCTGAGTGGTGATGCAAGAACCTTGCGTCACTAAGGCTCGGGGTAAAAGCAGACAGGTGGAGAAACGGCAGGAAGGTGGAAATGGCTTAGCCCTACAGATTGAGGTACATTCGCATCTCAATGGGCTTTGTGCCTTAATATCTACATGTGGAGTGAAGACCAGACCCCCCATGGGTTTGATCTGCTCTCGCTTATGTGGGTATTACACCGGTGTAACTGAAAGCAGAAATAGATCTCATTACCTTAATTAGGATGGTGTCACTGTGATCTCTGATAGGAAGATTCCATGTCAGGTGCAGCAGCAGATTTTTGATACCTGCCAACCTCACTCATTGGAGTAATCCCCACTCCAGGAGAGCATCCCCAACGGAGTCCTAGAACCAGGCCATAACCAAATGCTACAGCGTAATTTGTAGCAGTTCAACCAACCTGCTCCTGGTGACATCTCTCAGCACATGGGGCCTGATCCACTGCTCACTGATGTCTGTGGAAAGCCTTCCATTGACTTCAGTAGGCATGCTGCTCTTGCCTCTGACATCTTAATCCCGAGGGGCCTGCACGCCCCAGGGAGGTGAAGTCCACAGAGAACTGAAACCATCGCACCCCACACTGCCACCATTTTCTAGCCCTAGTTGGCCAGAGTCTGCTCAGTTTCACCAGTGCAAATCTGGCATCCCTCTGCTAAAGTCTGGATTTACACTAACTCAGAGCAAAATATTGGCCCATATATGTGCAGTCCAGTCTTTGTGAGAATTGGGGTTGAAACTAACAAGGCCTCTCGCACCAAGAGCCACGGATCTTTGCCTGAAAATATTGCTGCAGCTGTGCTGTATCTGTTCTGTTTCTGTATCTTGAGTCTAGTTGTTGAATGCACCTTGCTGTCCCTTCAGAATTTCTTGCTAGTGATGTCCCGTGTTAACAGGGGCAAATAGTAAGAAGCCCCTTTCTGGTTTATTTGTCACCTTCATCCTCAGCATCTTGCTTTTCCTGGAAGAGGAAATACACACACACACGCGCAAGCCACCAGGATAACCATACTGTGAATGTTCTCCGGTGTGATTCATTTGCAAATACAAATAATATATTTAACTATTATTGTAAAAACAGAAGATGAATTTTAAAAGAAATAATTTTAAAGGTTTATTCCAAAAGATGCAATGATTTTTTTGTATGGAAAGTTTTTCTGGAATTAATCGAAAGTTACAAAAATAAATAAAAGATGGTATCCCTGTGTCGGAGTGTTTTATACGGATCCTGCGATTTTTGAATTTCAGATGTGCCATGGACTGTTTTGAGAATGTGCTCGTTTTCTTGCTAAGGCTTATAATTACAAATGTATTGTGAATGCTACGAAGCCAAGATTGGAAAATAAATGTTATTGAGTAGCTGGTAGTTTTGTTTGGGGCTTTCTCTATTTGGAAGGGTTAAATGTCTGCTTTGGCGGGTAGTTTTGAATCAGTGAGGTTGGCTAGTGCAGTCACTTTGCTAGAGCTGGTTGAAGTTTTTCCCCTTACGTCTAGGATTTCAATGGTAGCTTGGTGCTTTTGAAAATCCCCTTAGGTGCCTATCTGTGTGTTTAGGTGCTTCAATACCTTTGAAAATCTGACCCTAGGGCCCAGATCCTCAAACATATTTAGCCACCTAGCTCTCATTGACATCAGTGGGAGCTAGGCACCTAAATAGCTTGGAGGATCTGGCATTAGGTTCCCAGTTTAAATCCAGACCAAGGGCCTGATTCTACATAGCCTTCCCCACACGTTTAAGGACCCAGCCACCTGGTGCCAGCTACAGGATCAGGGCCCAAGTGTGTAGGGCCTGAAAGATGTTGCTATCTGATAGTGGGTCACTGATGTACCTCACCAAGAGTTGGCAGGGAAGAGGTTAATACTTTGTTGGTCTAAAAGGATCGTTGAGTGCCTGGAGTTGGAGGGCTGGACCAGCTGGGGGTAATTGGTTAATTTTCCTGTACTGTGCTGCCTGGAGTTTGGGCCTGAAGCTGACTTGGACAGGGAGGATCCATGAGAGCTGAGCAGAAAACCAAGGTGAGCCACTTTTCTGTCCGGTCTCTAGATGATGAAGGTTTTACTGCAGGGGTTCTCAACCTGAGGGTCAGGACCCCATTTTAATGGGGTCGCCAAGGCTGGAATTAGACTTGCTGGGGCCCAGGGCTCAGGCTTCGGCTTCAGCCCTGGGCAGCGGGACTCAGGTTACAGGCCCCCTGCCAGGGCTGAAACACTTAGGCTTCAGCTTTGCCCACCGCCCGCCCGAGGCAGTGGGGCTCGGGCTTCAGCTTTGTTCCCCAGCCCCCGGGATGGTGGGGCTCAGGCTTTGACTTTTCCCCCTCGCACCGGGGGTGGTGGGGCTCGGGCAGGTTCGGGCTTTGGTCCTCCCTCCTGGGGTCGTGTAGTCATTTTTGTTGTCAGAAGGCTGTTGCGGTGCAGTGAAGTTTGAGAACTGCTGTTTTACTTGTATTCGTTTGGTCTTTAAAGGGACAGGGCAATGTATTTGCAGGAATTCAGTGCCTAATCTCATTTCCTCAGATGTGCAGGCCTTTATTTTTTCACCTTTCTCACGCTCCATAATCTTGTGCCACTTGGTGCTAATATGTTTGCTCCCCAGACTTCAAACTAAACCACCAGGCCGGACCCCGGATTAAAGGAGGAGGACAGTTTGTCAGTTTGCTAGGAGTGCCAGGTTTCTCAGCAGAGAAATATGCTGCTTGGTCAGGTTGCTAGACATATCAGGTTCCCCTAGCTGCAAATGGACACAGCGAGACATAACTGGGGGGTTGCGTGAGGACCGATTGGCCCAAATTCTCCACTGGTGTAAATTGGGACAGCAGTGCCAATTTATAGCAGCGGAGAATTGGGTCCATGATGTGCGTAAAACACGGCGTTCCCCTGGTGAGAGGTGCTGTAGCAAGGCAAAGCAGTTCACATCCAGGGCACTTGGCACTAAGTCGTGCCCAGAGCGGAGCTGTCGTTCCTTGAGGTGTGTTATCTTAATTAAAATCTGAGCAGGCAGTAAATGTGTTGCTTTCCCAGCTGGAGCATATCTCATAATCCCTGGATCAGACACTGGGAGACCACAGCCTTGCAGCTGACTTGCTTTGGTTTTGCTTAGCACAGGTGACTGTCTTTCTCTCCTTTCTCTCCACTTTTGCATGGTCCTCCTAGAGAGACTCAAGAATGCAATCGGCCCTGTGGCATACAAGGCATTGTCGCAGGACTTCCCGTTTTTTCCCCCGTGGTGAAAGCTCAGGTCGGACACAATGCTTTGCTGTGGGGTGAGGCTTCTGCTGCCTTTACCCAACCTGGATTGAGACACAAGGACAGAGGGGCTTGCCCACAATAGAAACCACAGGCAATTCCAGAGCCCCTGTCGTCTGAGGATCTCAAAGCACCTCCCAGATAGTTCACTAAGCCTCACCAAAACCCTGTGAGGGGAGTGATTATCTGACAGGTGGCTTAACTGAGGCAAAGCACTGATATGGCTCACCCATGACTACCCTGCAAGTAAAGGGCAGAACTGGGAATAGAAACTGGCTGCCATTGCCCTGGGAGGCCAGACCACTGAGCAACGCTTCCTCCTGGCGCTCAGAGCTGTGTGAGCCACAGCCATTTTTAAACACCACTGCTGGCCGGGTTTGAACCCAGTTCCTGGACTAATATGGGGAATATAATATGCTGCTGGAAAGAAATCCCAGTCCACACCGCAGTGCCGAGGGATCCGATACTGGACCCCAGCCAGCTTCGCTCATGTTCAAACAAGGCTGCAGCTGACACAGGTGTGACGCATGGTCAGGTGCGGTATGATGACATTTTGGTTGTCAAACTGGTTCTCCTTTGTTTCCTAATTGCTCCAGTCACACGGCTGTGGCATGGCTGGCAGTGTACTGTTGGAATGTGGTCCTGGACCTGGGTCTTTCCCCTGGGGGACTAATGGGACCTGTGGTGTACGAGTTACTCAAACAACTCTGAGCTCTTCTAATAAGCTGAACCTCATTAGCAGATCTATTTTTGTTTCCTTTTTTGACTGATCTCTTTTTCCTTGGGTGTGATCTCCTGCTGTCCATCCCCAAATAATACACCAATCGAGCCCACTGGAATTTTTCTGACAAAATACGGGATTTAGTTTTCAAGGAACAATCTTTAATCTTGACTAAATTTTCTGATTTATCACTGGGAAAATTCAAAGTAAAATGTTTAGTCTTGGTTGAAGATGTAGAAATGTTTCACTTGGACATTTCTGAACTGGAATTTTCCCAGGCTTTTTGTTCCATGAAAAAATGGCATTTTGACTTTTGGGGATCAAAGCAAACATAGAAACATTGGACTTTCCCGTGGGATAGAAATGCCATTTTCTAAACAGCTCTCCCTGCCAGTGATTCCACACAGCTCCACAAGGATCTGTTCATATGGGTTGAGCAAACCACTTCCCTCTGTGTGTGTCAGTTTTTCCATCTGTAAAATGGGGGTGATATTTGCCACCCTGAGTGAGGTATTGAGACTATTTCCCCCCCTCCCCCATTAAAATGCAGCCACCTCTGGGAAGGAGCGTGGTAGCTCTTTAACAGCACAAAGCAATAATGTACAACAGTTTCAGGTTGGTAAATGAGGAAGAATTTTGAATCCAGCTGAAACTGCAGAGGGAATTTAGATGAGAGGAATTATTCAAATTGGATGTCCGGGAGACAAGAGTCATGGGATCTTTAATGACCAGGCCAGGATTTCAGTGTTACACTTAACCAGGAAGGTGTAATCTAGGGCCAGACATCAAAGTACTCAGCACCCACAATTGGACCAGATTTCCAAAGCATCTAGCACCCAATGTGCTGAACTGTTCTGAAAATCTGGCTGATAATATCTCCAGAATATGAGACTAAGGTGCTGCAGTCCTAGCTGCCCGTGACCATTCATTCGCAGAGCACAAGCTCTGACACTGAATGTGTGCACTCTGGAGTAATTCAACCCATTGTCTGAGAGTTTCCATTATATTGTGGGTAAAAGAAACACACAGTCTTTTCTCATTACGTTTCAATGACTCTCGCCGGGAGTTTCCATTTCCGCACAAACTCGCTTAAGGATCTTAGCTTGGCCATTGCAGCAGCTGAAAGGCTTTGAAGTTCACACCCAGTGGGCATGGGGGAAGCACACATGACGCATCTCTTGTTCTGGTGCCGCTGTATCTGGCTGCAGTGCATCAATTGGCCTGGATCTGTGGATCCCTGAAAAGGGTTGGAGGGAAAGGACTAGGGACGGGCAGCAGAGCTGGGGGAGTGCATGTTGTAACTGTAAAAGCACAGGCTCTGCAGGCCACAGGCTCTTGTGCCTGTGAATTCATAAAGAGGGGTAAGGTTCCTCAGCCAGGCGCGTCAGACAGGAAGTGGAATGCCCAGTGAGCACCCTAGTCCAGCTCCTAGGGAGGTACTGCCCCAAATCCTGCTCCAAAGCCTTGCACCCCTCATCCCTAAAGGTATTTAGGCACCTAACTCCCATTGATTTCAGTAGGAATTTGCCATTTAAATACCTGTTCTGAGCTGGGCCTCAGCCGAGGCTGCCAAGCCAGCCCAGAAGCTAATGGGAACTCAGAGTGAACAAGCACCCTCCCTTGCACAACCACCTATGTTACAGCTGGTTCTCAGGCCAGTGAGGGATGAGACCTGCTGCCTGGAGTGGCCAGAATGTTCAGAAGTTGCCAGCGATTCTGGGTGATTCCCAGCATGAGGTACTTCAGGGCTGATTTTCACAAGTGCTGGGAACCCACAACTCCAAATGACGTCAGTGCTCACTCAGCAATTCTGAAAAAAACAAGCGCCAGGCATCCAGAACCACTGGCCACTTCTGAACGATTTGGCCAGTGTTGGCAGAAGCTTCTCCATTCAGAGTCTCTGTTCCAGTGCTGGGATGCTAGCCAGCTCTGCCAATGGTCCCCATGTCCTGACATGCAGCATCCCTCCCTACTCGGCTGCTCTTTCTGTATGAAGACTGGCTGTCCTGTCCCACTGCTGCTGGGTTTGTGAACAAGAGACCAACCAATTCTGCAACTGGGCCTGGGATGAGAGTCCACGATTTGCCCTGGTGTCTTCCCAAGTGAAAAGCTCTGCCCCACAGAGCCCTGCCTCAATCAACCCCTTACTTGAGCAGTGATTTCCCCTCTCCTCTAGAGATTGGGCTGAGGGAAGCAGCACCAGCACCATAGCAATATTACATTGAATGATGACAACCAGCTTCCTGCTTGGAGCTATATTTATTAAGACCCAGTCATGACAAACCATGGCCCATTACATTAAGCAGGCAATCACTCCATCCACCACAAAGAGGAATATGTCTAGATAGGGGAGACTGAAACAGGCTTTCATGCCTCATGCTCTCCAAACAAGAGGCGCTGAGGGCAGCAGGATGTGAATACAAGGCATTGCTTAAATACTCAGCTCTCTTTGAGCCATGTTAGCAAACATCAAATAGTGTTGCTGGCTGTAGTTCTGCTGCTATTAATAATTCATTCTTGGTTTTATCTTGCAATTCACAGCAGGCGCAGAAATGTGGCTGTTACTTCACTGTCCGTACAAAATTGATCCCAGGATTTGAAAATCAGCTAAAGTGTCACTTTGCAGAACTAGTTCTGCTGTTAGATGCAGGCCATGGAGCTACCATGATATGTATTATTAGTTCCTCAGTACAGCAGCTCAGCCCACTGGGGACACTAAAGGGTTTGTGTGTTTGTATGCACACAAGCCTTGTAACATGTCAACTTTAATTTACAAGCACATCTTCTGTCACCTCCCTTATCAGTTCCCAGGAGCAGTGCTGGTATTTAAATCCTTACTTGCTAAGGCCATGTCAGATGTAGCTGGAATATGAAATGTGCTAACAGTGACAACGAACGTAGACATTGCTTTTCATTAGGCGTGCCAAAGGACTGTTATCTCCATTTTCCAGCTGGAGAAACTGAGGCGCGGTATTGCTTAAGGTGATGCAGTAATTCAAAGCTGGGAAGAGAACGTGCCCAGTATAGCTCCCTGCCGACTGGTTCAGTAAAATTTGATCCAATACAGAACTGATCCTGGTGTAAGATACAGGACAAACATAAAACTAACAGATTTGTTTCCTCATTCACCATCTGGTGTGATTAAAAGCAAAAATGTTGAAATCCATCGTTGTTCATACCAGTTCAGAGTCCATACAAAAAATTTCTATAGCACTTTTCATCTTCCAAGCACTGTGTCACTTCGGGTCTCTCAGAAACCAAACAATCTCCAAGCTTTTCCCACGGGGTTTGCGTAGTGTGTGTAAAATGCCTGGCAACTTTGGAAAATATTGCTATAACTTAATACTTGACAAGCAGCCAAAGTGCAGAGTCCTGCACTTAGGAAGGAAGAATCCCATGCACTGCTACAGGCTGGGGACCGACTGGCTAAGCAGGAGTTCTGCAGAAAAGGACCTGGGGATTACATTGGAAGAGAAGCTGGATATGAGTCAGCAGTGTGCCCTTGTTGCCAAGAAGGCCAATGGCATATTGGGCTGCATTAGTAGGAGCATTGTCAGCAGATCGAGGGACGTCATTATTCCCCTCTAGTCAGCACTGGTGAGGCCACATCTGGAGTATTGTGTCCAGTTTTGGTCCCACCACTACAGAAGGGATGTGGACAAATTGGAGAGAGTCCAGTGGAGGGCAATGAAAATGATTAGGGGGCTGGGGCACGTGACTTATGAGGAGAGGCTGAGGGAACTGGGTTATTTAGTCTGCAGAAGAGAAGAGGGGGGATTTGATAGCAGCCTTCAACTAGCTGAAAGGGGGTTCCAAAGAGGATGGAGCTCAGCTGTTCTCAGTGGTGGCAGATGACAGAACAAGGAGCAATGGTCTCAAGTTGCAGTGGGGGAGGTCTAGGCTGGATATTAGGAAACACTATTTCACTAGGAAGGTGGTGAACACTGGAATGGGTTACCTAGGGAGGTGGTGAAATCTCCTTTCTTAGAGGTTTTTAAGGCCTGGCTTGACAAAGCCCTGGCTGGGATGATTTAGTTGGGGATTGGTCCTGCTTTGAGCGGGGGGTTGGGCTAGATGACCTCCTGAGGTCCCTTCCAGCCCTGATATTCTATGATTCTAATTCAAACTAGGAATAACAAACTTTTAACAAAGCAGGTGGTTAACCACTGGAACAGGAAGTGGTAGATTCACCATCTCTTGATGTTTTCAAATCAAGGTGGGAGGCCTTTCTGGAAGAGATGCTTTAGCCAAACACAAGTCATAGGGCTGAATACAAGATAACCAGGTGAAATTCAATAGCCTGCATTATACAGGAGGTCAGACTGTTATTTATTTATTGTGCCAGGTGTTGTACAAACACAGAACCAAAAGACCTTACCATCTAACATAAAACAAGAGACAGCAGAGAAAAACAGACCAACAGGAAGCACAAGGAAATGTTGAAGTTATATTGGTCAGCAAGACAGATAGTGGTCTCGGTTCACCAGCAGCTTAACTGTGGTCAGATTTTTGTATCGCCATTATTGGGGCTGTTAAGGAGGGAGTTGAAGGCAGATAACGAGGAAGCTGGGTGGCAGTTTACGGGAGTGCTTCCCAAGCGTGTGGCGCTGCAGGGGAGAAAGCAAAGCACAAAGGGACTTGTTTGAAAATGTAACAAGTGGGTGATAGAGGTTCCTTGACCAATAGGAGGCAGGAGTGGACCTCTTGATAGTGGAGGAGAGAGGATCGGTGGAGGGGAGACAGGCTGTGAAGGGTATGGAGGACAAGGAGCTTATGTTTGATGTGATAGAGAAGGGGTGACATGGTCAACGAGACAGGCTAAGAAAAGATCTTCACAGCAGCATTCTGAATGGATATGAGTGAGGCAAGGCTAGAGAAAAGTAACTGAGACAGCAGATAATGTGGGTCTAACAGTCCCTTCTGACTTTCAAATCTCTCTTTTCAGCCCTTTTACAAACATCCTGCCAACTTCCCTCCATGCTGTCGATAAGAATCATTATCCCCATTTTACAGATGGGGAAACTAAGGTAGAGAGAGGAAAAGCTTTGTATAAAGTCAAACGTTATTATGTAGCAGAATCAGGACCTGAACCCAGAGCTTCTGACCACCCCTCCTCTGCTATCATTCGTAGGTTACCTGACCTGCCTAGTAAAAAAAATTGGGTGCTGGATAAGTCATTAGGATACAGTTCTATTTCTGGCTCTGCCACTGACTCACTGAGTGACCTTAAGCAAGTAACTTCACTGCTGAGTGCCTCAGTTTTCCCAGCTATAAAATAGGATGATAACATTGACCAATCTCACAGGGAAGTTGAGAGGTTTCTTTAATGGTTTCATCTTCCACTCACTTAACAAACCAGGGAGTTCTCACACTTGCCTGTGCCTATTCATTAATGTTTCCTTTCCTGGGCTGCTTTTGTTTATTAACTCAAAGTCTGTTGGAGACAATTTGTCTTAGTGAGATGGGAAATGAGGGCCTGATTCTGAACTCCTCAATCAGGCCCCACTCCCAGGGATGTCTGACACACTAGCAAATGAATGTCATGATGAAGAACTAGGGGTCAGGTGCAGTTTGGATTCGCCAAGCTCTAAAATAACAACCTGTTGTGCAAACTAGCACCGACAGGCTCCATGGCAGCATTCCTAAGACATGCCATAAAGCCTATGCATGCCGCGCTGAATGTAAAACCACACGACACACACTGGCCAGAACTAACCCATCCAGCCTGGCTGAACTCTAAAAATCACTGGTCAGTGTCTAAATGGGTGCTCAACTTTACTACTATGGGCATGGGGCTAAAGTGAAGCAGATGCATAAATGTTTGCTGGGGCCGGGCCTTAGTGGGGTTTCCCCTTGCTGTAAAGAGCCTTTTAAGCCAAACTGGTGGTGGGTGGTGGTTTTTTCCCAGGGATTTTTTAAAAGCCTTGGGACAGGCCATTTACAGGGCCGCTGGGCAGAACTGGCAGGGCCTAGAAACTAACCCAACATTCAGCTGGGCTGGGCCACCTGCCTTCTAAAAGCCTGAGCTGTGAGCTCAGGGAGGAGGCTGGAGCTCTCCTGGCTGCCACTTCCCTGCAGCCCAACCCAGGGGGCTGGAACAGTTTGTACCGTGCGGGGTGCTGAGAGCCACTGACCCAAACTGTAAACCCTGGATATAACAGAACCCGCTTCAAGCAAGGGGCGGAGAGGGGGGGTAGCAGCGCCCCTACTTCCAGCACCTGTGGCCTCGGCTCCAGCAGGGCTGCTGGGCGCTCACACTTCCCTAGCCCTGGCTGCCTTTGCTGCAGCCTGAGGGAGCCCACGATCCAGCGGGGACAGGGACCAGCCCCGGTGCCTGGCCAGGGCTGGGATTTCCCTCCAGTGCCCCCACTATAAAAACTGCTCCAGCCCCGGATCCGACCCGCGGCAGCCCCGCAGGGCTCCGGGCACCGCGGCGTTCCCAGCCCGTCCGCGCACCTTGGCGAGCCCCGTCCCCGCCCTGCTGCCCGGGAGGCGGCGGCTGCTGCTCCCCGGGCCCAGGGGCGGGGCCAGCGCCCGAGCCCAGCAGCGCTGCCCGCCCGCGCCAGGCACATCCCCGCACTGCCCGGGGAGCGGAGCGCGGGCTGCAGCGAAGCGGAGCGAATCCGGATTGAGCGGGAGAAGGGCTCCAGGGCGCATGAGATCCAGGGCGCTGTCCACCCGCCGGCCCCCGCGCTGAGCCGAGCCCTGCCCGTGGCTCTCCTGGCCGGAGCCCGAGCCCAGGATGGTGTGGGATGAGCGGGTGGCTGCCCTGTTCCGGAGGAACCTGCAGCCCACCCTCACCTACTGGAGCGTCTTCTTCAGCTTCGGGCTCTGCATCGCCTTCCTGGGGCCCACCCTGCTGGACCTGCGCTGCCAGACCCAGAGCTCGCTCTCCCAGATCACCTGGGTCTTCTTCTCGCAGCAGTTCTGCCTCCTGCTCGGCAGCTGCCTCGGGGGAGTCTTCAAGAGAACGTAAGGCCCCTGGCGAGCTCGCCCCCCACCCGATCGGCCTCTCCCCCCGGGGCCATGCCGGCTTTGATCCAGAACCCAGCGCCTTCCCGGTTCCCCTGCTCACACCTTCCCTCCCTCTCCGACCAACTTGGTGACACTGAACTTCCCACGTGGCTTGGCTTCAGCCTCCCTCCCGGCGCTCCTGTTAGTCTGGATCTGTAAAAGCAGCAAAGAGTCTTGCCACCTTATAGACTAACAGACGTTTTGGAGCATGAGCTTTCGTGGGTGAATACCCACTTCATGGGATGCAAGTAGTGGAAATGTTCAGGGGCAGGTGTATATAAGCAAGCCAGAAGCAGGCTAGAGATAACGAGGTTAGTTCAACCAGGGAGGACTGTACTGGGACTTGTGGGGACGTTCCTTTCAGTGCCCCATAGGTCAGCTGGCGGATCAGTGCCCTAGTTAAGGTTGCACCATCACTTTTGCTCTAACCGCCCCCAATTTTTATTTAATGTTCCTCCAGCGGCTTGCAACTCTCCCCCTTCTGGCTTGGAACGTCCCATGTTTGGGCTCCACGTCTCCAGCTCGTCTGTCTCTTTCACATCATGTCTGAAAATATGTCTTTTAATTTCTCCTCCTTTCCCTTCCTCCCCCCCCACCCCGACTTTCTCTTTGTTTTTGTCTGTTTCCCTAATTGCAGTATGGGACTCAAAGCATCTGGGGAGACAAGTTGTGTGAAAGATCTTGCACAAACTAAAACCTTTGTAATGGGTTAGCCTGGATCTGTAGCCCTCACTCACCTGAGTAGTTCCATTGAAGTCAGTGGAATTGCTCATGAGAGTAAAGGCTGCAGGTTTCATTCTGTGGGAGCCTGATTCTGTACTTGGGTCCATCCACCTTGTTGCATCTGTGTGGAGTGCCACTGATTTTATTGAGCTCAGTGCAGAGATGGTGCATGCAGGGGGGAGATTGCAAGTCTTACTCCAGACTTCCCAATGTATTTATTTAACCTAATCATTTAAAAACATTGTAGAAAGCCTGTTTTAATAACCCCAGTGTCAGCAATCAAGCTGTTATCTTACGCTCCGGGAGTTTGGGCAAACAAGATTCAACCTCAGACAATAACACTCTAAACATGAAGTTGCTACAGGGTTGAAGAGGATACAGTCGGTATTTCAACTTCACACAAGGCATGCGTGAGTGACAGCAGCATTCTTTACAAATCAGTCAGGCTTCCAAGTGCAGCCAGGCAAGGGATTTGTAGCAAATCTTGTGTTAAGATCGCTCTAAAATAGAAAATGTGCAACCGCACTGTTAGAGGTTTCCAAACAGACTTGTAGGCTTAGATGTGATGACCGCTATTGCATATGAAAATCAGTTGATTATTTACAGTGTTACTGATCAATGTAGCTGATTTTGTAGTCTCTATCTGGATTATTATTTACATGATTCTCTTATGGGTATAAAGTGTTTGTTTTTAAACTGTTCTCTTGATTTAAGAAGGAGGCATTCAGTAGATAACTCTGATTAGTACCTGTAAAGGGTCTTGGAATTAGCGTGGAGGTGAAATTGCCATCCCAGCCAGCACTCCCGGAGCTGCATTGATGGCATTTTGAGTAGAGGAGCCAAGGGCTGTACATACTTGGAGATGAAATAGTTCTAGAGGCCATCAGCAGAAGCATCTTGACTAGGAGACCAAACTGCTTGCCAGCTCAGGGGTGGTGTATGTTGGAAGGAGATGGTGTGTGGGAAGCTTGCCCTGCCTGTGATATGGATAGTGGATTTCAGACTCCCAGGTGCCAGCACTTCATCTACTGCCTGTGTGCTCGAAGGTGAGATTAGGCAAATGCAGAGCCAGGATTGCTCAGTCGGAAATGCCAGGTTCATGTTGATATGCTTCTTCCTGGTGTCCAGCCTGTGCTGCATGGACCTTTTAGGGTTTCCCTAAGAATGGATTTTTGATGTCTTGGATTTTTAATTCTGTGCGGGGCAAAATGAGCAACTGCCTTCTGCCTTAATAAACCAGGACCCTGTTCGTGGCTCTTCACAGCACGGGCAACGTGCTTAAAACGGTTGCTGAAATTCCTATTGGGAAGTGGTGGGTATTTCGGGCAGTGGGGGGGGGGTGTTTCCCATGTGTCCAAGGTGCACTGAGCTGCATTACAGAGCTAACTTTAAAATGTGCTGTGGCACCCAACTGTAAGTATATTAGACATTCGCTATTTAAATCCCACAAAGCCCTGATGCAGTTGGTATTATGGCTATTTTATAGATGGGCAAACTGAGGCACAGGGCGGTAAAGTGACTTGCCTGAAGTCACAGCTTGCTAGAAAGCTGCATGATTATAAAGGCTAGAACTCGGGAGCTCCTGGCTCCCAGTCCTGTGGTCAGAGCACTAGTCCATGCCTCTTACAGTTAAGAAGGTGATAGCTTCTCCTAGAGCTTCCTAAGGCCCCACTGACATGACAGTCACAATCAAGACACGAGACCTGACTCTAATTTGTAGTGTAGATGGCATCTGGGCTTTGTTTCTTATATGGGCTAAATCCTAGGATGTGGTTCTGGTTCTGGCTGCTCTACAAAATGGAATGTTATAATCAAGTTAGGGGATAACGACGCTGTTAACTGTGCCACTGGTTGTAACTGTAGCATCGATCGGGCTCAAGATGGCCTTTGGTTCCTTTAACCAGAGAGTTGAATTAACATTGGGCCAAACTCTGGTTTTGTGTAACCCCACTGGAATCTGGGAGTCTGCAGGCATGTAACAGAGCAGAACATGCGCTACTGTGCCTGGGTTGTTATGAAAATATCAGTCCATCTTACTGACTCTGGGAGCTGCCCTTTCATCTTACTGTTGGCATCTGCTACGCTGAAACTGTAGGGCGAGAAATGCCCTATATAACTGAAAGGAACAGAATTCAGCAAAAAGTGTGATCCTTGTTCATAAGACTGGCATGTTACTGTCTTATGACTCAGTGTGTTTGTAGTTTTTATATTGCACCATGGTACAGAGTTCAGAAGAATATAGCTTTTTATAAGATGACATGAACAGGGTATTCTCTTGCATGGGTGGTAACAGCTTTTCAGGATATTGCGCGCCCTGGATCACACCTTAACACTACCTTAGCTTTGTTAGAGAGATGCTAAATTATATGTCAGATCCATTAGGGTAAAGGAGGTCAATGTGCATCTTCCAGTTGGCAGGTTGGCTTCTTGCAAGCAGCCCCGTAGCATACTGAGGCTAGAAATGGATTAAAGAATCCTGTTTTATTGTGTTCTCTGGGCTGGATTATCAGATGAGCTGAGCACAGTGGGTACCCGCTGAGAGCTGAATGTTTGTGAAAATCTGGCCATAAGTGTCACACTGAGAGCTGGTCTGGGTGGAGTCTTTCTGCAAATCTGGCCCTGATTTAGGTGCTTGAATAGGAGCTGATCTCTAGAAAATCCAGCTGATTGGTGAGTGCTGAATGCTAGGAAACCTGGCCCTGCACTCTTTTGAGAAGCTGTCGTCTCACTCTCTGCTTACCCACCTTCCTCAGTTCCTCTAACTTTTCCTGATGGTTGATTTTAATACTGGATCCTGCTGTTATTAATACCAATGTCTTATTTTTCCCTTGCACTCCTCTGTGCTGCCCTTCCATGGCCATCTAGTCTCTGCTCTCCTACTGCTCCCATTGCAGTGGTATCTGGGCGCCAGCACCCTTGGTTGCTTTTTCAGAGGCTGTGTCTGTTCTGAGAGTTGGTAGCATTTCTCCTGCTGTTGGCACAGCACCGAGCTAGCCCCACTGGTGCTAGCCAAGCTGGGGGTGTGAATGTGGATCGGACATGGGTGTGTTTGGCACTGTGTGGTGTAACCCTGCTCAGGCTTCCTCCAAAGGTGTGTTCCCCTAGGTGGTCCTGTGAGGGCAGATGAGATGAGATTCTTCAACTTTCCGTAATCCTAAACTCTCTCCCCTCTTGGGGCCTGATCCTGCCCCACTGAAGCCAAGGCCTGTGTCTGTCACTAGGGAAGGCAACAGTGGGAAACACCAAGAATGGTCCTATAGTCACTTCCTCCTCCACCCTTCCCACCTTTCTAAGGTTTTTGTTTAGGCGTCTCCTTCATTTGGCACCATGTGTGGCTCTGGTGTTGGGAGGGACTGAAGGGTGCTGAGTGTGGCACATTTATATGGTGCCTTTCATTCCTAAGCCCCCTGGGACTGCAATATGAGCATTGGGCCTGACTTTGCAGGGAGACTGAGCATCTGCAGCTCAGACCCCTGGTCCATCCAGCCCAGTATCCCATCTCTGACAGTGGCCAGCACCAGCTACTTCAAAGTCAGTGCAAGAAACCCTGCAGTTGGCAGATGCAGGATAATCTGTCTCCCCATGAAGGTCTCATTCTACCCCATCATTAAAAGACTGGATGAAACCCTGAAGCATGAGATTCCATATCCCTTCTCCTAGCTCCCCTTGGCTTCAACAAGATGTGGATGCTTCTGAAAATCAGGTTCTCTGTTTGTACAGAAATCCCTTGCCCCCAGTGCAATGCAGCCTCGGGGGGGGGGGGCGGTGTGTGTGGAAGTGGGGAGGGGAGAGAGAGAGAGAGATAGCAGATGTTTATGCAAGGCAACACTCTCCACAACAGGTTAGCACAGGTTACCACTGTATCCCATTGCAGCCGGGAGACAGAGTATTAACTGTCTGATGAGGTGTGCAATGATTTTTCATCCTCAGGACCTGGGTTTATGTCATGCCTCTTACAAAGATACAGGGAAAGAGCTGAGATTTTCAAAGGAACCTAACAGGTTAGACACCCAACTCACGCTGCCTTTCAGTGGGAGTCCAAACCCCACCTCTGGTGTTGGGCTGTGCACTCTTCAAACATACCTGAAAGCAAATGACTTCATTTTGGATTCAGTGGCTGGAAGCAAGCAATTCCTTCCTACTCACTAATGCCAGAGTTGGCGGGGGAAGGGGTCAGCGGGGCAGAATGCAAAGTGGGTTCTCTTGGTGCTTGCTACGGGGGCTGTATAAAGAAGTGATGGTGTAATTAGCGGTACATTGCTGGAGGCAGACATTTTTGCTATTTTAAAAAAAAACTTTTTAGTGCTTTTTAAGGACATGAAATAATTAGCGTTTAATGTTTAACTCCGGTAATGAATGCACTCTCTAACCAAGCCGAGGCAGCTCTGCAGTTGTTTTGCTAACACTGCAGAATATAAAAGGCACTTCTGGGATCTCCTGGTGCATGTTTCTACCATCTCATATTCACTGGCTGCTAATCCCTACAGTTCTCTTCCCCAGTGGGCTCTTGCGATTCCCCACGGGTGCTGCCTTGTTCCTCTGTGGCTCCTTTCTCTTATTTGCCTGTTGTTTTATTCCAGGGCCTTATGTCTTTGGGGTTTGTTTTTCCTTTGTCTTGTGAATTTGCTCGTGGGGATCAGGGTGTTAAAAAGGACTAAACTGCATGAGAGGCTGGGTTAGTGCCCTGCAAAATGTTGGACCTTCAAAAACAATTAAATTGTTTTTTAAATTTGAATACATGGAATTGGGCTCCAAGATAAAATGGGTCTGTGAGTCTAGAATTCCAGGTTTATGCCATCCAGCAGAGTAAGGAAGTACAGTAACTTTGCATTTAGGTCCGTTTTGCCCTAGGATGTCAAAGTGCATTATAAGCTATTCGGCCTCATGCACTCGGTGAGGCAGGAATTACCCTCCTTTTGCAGATGGGGGAACGGAGGTGCAGAGAGGAGGAGGGGTCTGTCCAGGGCCAGCCAGCCAGCAAATAGCCATCAGGACCACATAGCAGATGTCCTGGCTCCTGGCCGGCTGCTGTAGGCAACCTGCTTTGGAGAATGGATTTTGGTTTCTCATCCCCTTTATCTTAAAGCCCTTGGCAAGGCAGGGAGATAGCTACAGACTTGGCGTGCAAATGAGCTTGGCAATCGGCTACTGCCCAGCCGGGGCTCTTGCCTGTTGAGCAACAGGGGGCAGCACGTTGGCTGGGACACTCGAGTTATTCCCCTATGATCCAAAACACTTGCCTTGCTGACCCCCAGAAACAGGCCGAGGGTCCCTCTGATCTGAGTCTCCTCTCTGCAGCTGTGGTGTTGCGAATGGCACAGGCGTCCCTCTGTGCTGCATGGCGGTGTCAGCTCTGGGGTGGGGGGAGCCGTGACTTGTGACTCAGAGATGCTGCCCCCAAGCCAAGCTGCTCCCCAGGGAGATGTGGCTGTGGATTCCCTCTGTGCTGCGAGTTGCTTGGGAGCAAGGGGAATGGACTCTGCATGCAGGCGATATCCTTTGCATGCCTGTGCGGGCGGGCTTGGCTATTATTGCTGATCCCTCTCTCTGTCTCCAGCCAGAACTGGAGTGTCTTGCATCACCCAATAATGCCCCCCTCTGGTCAGTTAAGGAGTGATGCTTTCATGTGCCAAAGGGACCAGCCCTGCTCCATCAGAAAGCTGGGGGTGCCTACAGGGGGAGAGAGGTGCTCAAGGGGATGCGGTCTCTCCAGGGGGACCTGTCTGTGCTCGCTGTTCTCTGCTGAGGTTTTACAGAGTCTCACGTTTTGCTAGTCTTGGTCTTTTCAGTGCTTTGCTGTCTGGTCTCTGTTTCCTTCCTTCCTTCCTGCCTTCAGACTTGGCAGCTTCGCAGCGGTGCAATGCCAACCTGGGCTTGGTTTTCTAACTCAGCGAGCTGGCCGGCTCTCAGCTCTCAGTGAGCGCAGCCTGGCTCCCTGCTTAGCTCAGAGCAGTCCGGACAGAAGGCGGGGAGCGGGCTTATTACCCGCATGCTCTGTGACGTGATGCACTTGCCCGTCTTATGCTAAGGTCCTTTAAGCTTTTCTGAGCCACTCACCTGTGGGAGTGGCTAGGGAAGTAGGAGCTCAGACCCCTTTCAGCTGGTTACAGGGGAAACACTGAACAGGTCCCGCTGCTGTCATGTAGAGGTGATCCTCACTGGGGATGTAACCAGACTGAACGGAGGAAGGGATCCACTGGGGAAGATGGAACTTCAGGCACCTGGGTGGGTTGTAGCTGGAGCTTTGGGGAAGTAGGAGTAAAGCGAATATTTGTTATGGTAGCATGCAGAGGCCCCGGTCAGGACTGTGACCCCAATGTGCTAGGAGCTATATAAGCAGAGAAAAGAGACAGTTCAGCCTCTTACAGTCTAAGCAGAGGCTAGGTCAGATATACTATGATATTAAAATTATCAGTAATGGAAATAGTTGATTCTGAACCTGGTATCAGTAGGTTTTAGAATTAACACTCATTGAGAGGAGCACAGCAGCTCATGACTCCTGGAGCTCTTGTTTCAGGCTGTCTGCAGACTCAGACTGACACCGCTGCACCATTTACACTCAGGTCACTTTTAGAAGTTCTCTCTTCACAGCCATCCGGTCTAGAAACTTTTAATTTCAAAAGAAACCTGAGAGTTTGCAGCAAATAATGGATTTGCAGCATGTCAGATACACACGGGGCTGGGTATAGCGTGACTCCATCTCACGGTCACAATGTGCTGCCCCTCTCCAATATAACGCTTGTGGTATAGAGGGTCCCTAGCACACCATTCAGCAGAGCAAAACCCTCCTGACCGGAGGGCACGTCCCACCTGGCTTGCAGCCTCTCCTCTAGCCATCCTACAACCATTAGGTATCTGGGTAAATTCCACCTGATTAAAGAGGTTTCAGCCCTTGATGTGGCGATCAAGGTTATCGCCTCCCCTCCATGCAAACATTGGGTGAGATCATGGGACGTGGACACAAGGACCTTAACGTGGTGCCTGGGGCTGGGTGTGCAGGGCGAAGCTTGGAAGAAAGCCTCAGACGGCCGTCCTGCTTGCTCTGTGGAGCTGCAGCCAGGAAAGGAAGGAGGAAGGGGTGACCTCCCAGAAGGCAGGTTCTTGCGGAGATCCAAAGTTAGGGCAAGAGACAAGCCAAACGGGGAGACGACTACAACAATAAACGGGCTGTTGAAATCAGACATTATGGTGCCCAGTACCCTAGTCAGGTTATACGTGTCCCTCCAGAGAACAGAATACCTTGTCATGGTCTAAATACAAACTGAATGGATTTAGCTTTTCCTAACGTGACATCAGTGCAATTGGTGGCCCTGTGGGCTGGAGTCTACCCACAGCGCAGGTGCAGCATGGTCAGCGCCATATTCTCACTGCCAATGTGCCCCCTTTGGGCCTCTACAGGGGAGCAAGGAGTTAAGTGTCCGTGATGCATTCAGTGCACTGTGCCTTTGAGACAGCAAGAGGTGGGGGTGGCTGGAGGGGTAGGGTAGTGATGGGACCATGTCACCTATTGGGAATAGGTGGAGGCTGCCACTTACCCGCTGCTCATCGGTTACCAGCTGACAGTGCCTTGGTGACAGCCTTCTGCTGTTATTGACCTGGCTGGGAGCTATCGCCAGGCCCCGCTTCCCAGTCTCTTGAACTAGTCCGTCCTGCTCACCCCTACCCCAGCAGCTGAGCCTGTAACTAAGGGACATATTTCTGTGGCCTGTGTTGGACAGGAGGTCAGACTAGGTGATTGTAATGGTCCCGTCTGGGCTTAACATGCGTGGAAACCATGCTAAGGGCGAAATCCTGCCTCCCTGCAGCGTAGCTGGATCCTACGTCCGTTGTCTGATCAAGGAATATCCCTCGTAATCCTTTCCCCACCACGTGCTGAATGGTAACGTAGCCAGCGTAGTGACTGGTGCCTGCACCATGGACTGATCTGCAGTGCTCCAATGGCTCTGAATGCTCGGGGGACCGGGGCAGGCCTATTAATAGCCTAAGAATGCTACTGCCAGGGCATAGCTGTGGGTGTGTCCTGGTGAGCAGGTCGATGTCATTGCTGGACTGTGCTCTCCCTGAGGTAACTCTGTCTCTTTGTTTCCTCTCTCCTGGCTCAGGTTGTCTCAGTCCCTGGTCGCCCTCTTTGCGTCGTCCCTCGCTATCTCTGTCGTCTTCGCCATCATCCCTCTCTGCCACAATGTGGTGGTGCTGGCTGTGGTCATGGCTGTGGCGGGACTGGCCATGGGATGCATCGACACCATTTCCAACATGCAGCTGGTGAAGATCTACCAGAAGGACTCGGCCATCTTCCTGCAGGTGAGGCAGATGCGTTGGCTTCCCCTGGGGCAATTCTGTTGGGACGCGGCGGCTCTTGATGTATTTCTGTCGTCGGGTCTCGTTCTTTCAGGAGACTCTGACAGCTTCCCTGCAGGGGAGAGCAGAAAATTAACCTCTTGGCATTCGTCCTCTCTTCCAGGCCCTTCACTTCTTTGTGGGGTTCGGAGCCCTGCTGAGCCCGCTGATAGCTGACCCTTTCCTCTCGGATACCAACTGCATCCTGTCAAACGCCACACTCAATGCCACCAGCAACCTCCCTCACATCCGCAAGTCGTTGGTCCCCCACCATCCCGGCAACCTGTCACACTATGAACTGCCGATGAAAGGGATGGTGGTGACACGTGTGTCCTATGCTTTCTGGATCATGGCCCTGATCAACGTGAGTATTGCGGCTTGGTGTACCAACGGGAGTCCTCTGTGTCCTGTGCCTTAGCTCTTCCTCAGCGTGGTGCCACGGCTTGTTGTTCCCGCTCCTCCCCGGGCACCACGGTTTGCCTGCCTCCAGCAGCAGGGCCATAGAGTCTCCTCCAGCAGCCAGGCTGGAGTCGAGGCTGTGGATTAGCTCCATGGCCTGGGAATACGTAGGCAGGAGAAGGATTTGCCCCCTCTTTTCTCATAGGGAGCTCCCCGGGGCCTAGCTGAGTTACTGGGGCCCAAGACTGGGCCATAGGGACTCAGTTCCTTCATGATTTGACCTTACAGTTGAGAGGCAGCACTAAACTGTGGCAGTTAATGCTTAATGGGATGGTGGCTTTAAGGCCCTGTCCCCGTCTCATTGCATCCTGACCTGGAATCCAACAGGCAGTGAGATGCCGGGAGCCCCTCCAGGCCCCCGCCAGGAACTGGATCCCCTGAGCGGTCATTGCCCCAGCACTGGAGTTCAGCCCGGTTCCCGGCTCTCATCCCGCAGCCAGACAGGGCCCCCGGGTTGGGGGTGGAGGTCGCTGCAAAGGTCGCGCTGGCAGCTCAGCCAGCCGGCACGGGTGACTGCGGTGGGTGAATATTCAGACAGGGAAGCAGGATTGCTGCCAGCAGTCCCCTCCGAGCCTTCCAATTTGCGCCGGACATTGGAACCTTGGTGTGAAGGCCCCTCCGCTACCCTCCCTCCTCCCCGCCCCTGCTCGCTCCGTGCAGGGCAATGTTTTAATGGGGTTGGTGTGGTGTTTCCCAGCAGCTAGCCTGCATGGGTTGGGATCCTGGGCCCTTCCATGCCCTCAAGGCTCGTCTGGTGTAAACCTCCCACACACCCAGTGTGGGCCTTTTCCCTGGGAGATAGGCAGCAAGGAACACGCTGTCAGCCCAGCCCAGCTCCTCTCGCTCGCTCCTCAGCTGTCTGGTGCTCATGTGCCAGGCTCTCCCCTGCGGCACATTTCTGGGGTGGCCCAGAGCAGCTGTTGATCAGCAGGCTATGGTGCAGCCAGACTTCCCGGGAGTCACTGATGTGCGGCCCTGAGGGGGGAGCTGCGTATTCGCCCTGAAGGGGAGCGTGATGCAGAATTTGACACAATAAATCCTGTTATTCCCGCCTGATGGAGACCCCGCCAGAGCTTAGCAGGGCCAGGGAGGGTCAGTGCTTGAGTGGGAGACCTGGAAGGAGCAGGGAGGGTGGAGTGGGAAGCTGTGTTAATGGTTCAGTAGGTGGCATTTTTCCATCTCGCACTGTTTGCAAGAGTAGAGGTGTTAGCCCCAGTGTCCTGGCCAGCTACCAACCTAGGTAACTGCATCCTGCCTCCCTGCACCCCCTCTTTTGGATTCAATAGTCTTCACTTCCTGTCCTGAGGACCGGGATTGGTTAGATTCACACCTGGACTGGTGCCAGGATACTGTTCCTAGAGACCAGTGAAAGGATTATTGGGCCTGGTGTCTTGCAAACGTCCATGGGGAGACAAGTGTTGTAAGCTGCAAGGAAGCTGAGAGCCCAGCTCTCCATCAGTGGACATCGCGTTATTCTTGCTTTGACTAGTCGTGCGATCTCTGACCGGGGCTCACCCTTTCGGACTGCCTGAGCGCTTTCCCCACTACTTCAATTCAAATGGATATTAAGGGGTCGTCGTCTTGAGAGTCCGTACAGCTAGCACCCACTGCGCTATACTCTCTTGGAGCTGAGGATCTTGGCTTTCCAATGGCATAAAGCGGTTTGTCAGAGATCAGCTGCTGAAAACAGCACCTGAACTGAAACGAGAGAAGACAAGATAGTGTCTAGAATGACACGGCTTTGCCTTGTCACCAATCAAGGCTGGCAACAATCTGACATTACGATTATTTTATAGTGGCACCTCCAGGCCCCAGCCGAGATCAGGCTGTGCAAGGTGCATTGTGAGAGACAGTCTCTGTCCTGAGTAGCTTGCAGTCTAAGTAGACAAGCACAGGTAGGAGACAGGCAGTAGTGGTATGCCTGTGTGACCGGTGGAGAACCGAGGCACAGAGTGTTAGTGATTTGGCTAAGGTCCCACAGGGAGTCTGTGGCAGAGGCAGGACCCAGATCTGAGTCACAATGCCTTGACTCCCCAGCCATCTTTGCTGTCGGTATTTCAGTATAATGGGTCCGTGTAATGTTTCCAAGTAATGATCAGAGAGGGAATGTTAATCTTCACATGCAGCAGTGAGTCCCAGACATGTGTCTGTCTGTCTGCCCACAGAGATGGATTCTGGCCATTCTTGGGCAGCGAGCAGCACGTGAGTTACAGCTGGAAAACACTTGCAATAAAAGCGCCCAGTTGATTGATGCCATATACACAGCAGCTTTTGCTGGTGAAACAAAGGGGTGTCTCGCACTCTTCTCACCAGGCAACCAGATGCAATCTCTCCTTCTGTACAACTGGTATCAAGTCCAATGGCCTGCCTGGGAAAGGGGCTCATGTTTTCCTCCACCCACTCTGTTCTGCTACCCCTGACGTGCCCTCTTCTCGTAGACAACCAAAGTGGACGTCCTCCTCCTCCTGCTAGGGCTGAGTGCCCTCCCTGGAGGCACTAGCACCAAGATAATAAATGGTGCTGATCAATCAGATGAGCACGTCCTGTCTGCCTGCTCTGCAGCTCAAGTATGTGCTGTTATTCCTGTAACCCATCTGAGCTCAGCTGTCCAAGGCAGGATCCGAACCCAGGGCTTAGTAGCGAGCAGTGCAGGCAATCCATAGGGGTGGGTGGAGTGCACCAAAAGAGAAGACCTTGTGGTTAAGGCATTTGTCTGGGACTCGGGTGGTCTGGGCTTCATTCCAGGCTCTCCCACAGTCTGCCTGAGTGACCTCGGGTGATCACTTCAGCTGTGCGTGCCTAGGTCCTCCTCTGTAATGGGGGAAATGGCCCGGCCTATGCGGACAGGTTGTGAGGATGCGTTCATTAACGTTTGTAAGGTGCTTGGATAGCGTGGTGATGGGGCCAGAGAAATTCCAGGAGAGAGAGTGATGATAATTCTCTGCATCCCTGTAGCACCATCCCTCGAAAGATCTCAAAGCACAGTCACGAGTGGTGGGTTAATTCAGTTCATTTTATTTATCTCTATTCTTTCTATGTGCTTGCCAGGAGAGTCCCGCTCTCCATCTCTCCCTACATACAGCCGGCTAAACTCAGAGTGTTGACCGTGGCTGACCGGCTAGCCAAGCTGTCTACGATCCCATCCCATTCCCTCTTCCAGCCCCAGACTGAAGTGGGGAGCAGCCCATGGTCCCAGTGCATACATGCTGTGCTAGGCAGAGGAACAGGTTTCTTCATACCATCTTGATCTGTCCATGTGCTTATAAACCAAAACACCACTCAGGTGCATCTCACAGCTAGTTTTCATTAAGCTGAGATCTGTGCAGCCTGTTTGATGTGCTTCTCGTTGCGTCAGTGAAGCAAATGGTACAAAGCGAGACTGTCCTTGCAGAACTCAGTGGGGTGCAGCCTCTTTAGGGTGAGAATCCAACGTTACTTACCTCTAACTCTGTGTCTGCTGCAGCGGGAGGTGTCCTCTGTATTTTAGCATTCGTCCCTGAAAGGAGTAAAGACTGCGGTTAATGTGGGCTTTGATGTGCAGTGGCAGTGCTTGATGGTTTAGTTTTTGTTGGGGCCTGAGCCTGTTCCCAGCGAAGTCAATGGGAGCTTTGCTGTTGATTTCATTAGGAGCAGGATTGGGCCCCAAACGATGTCTCGGTTCAGATGTTCAAAACTGGCCTCTAGAATTGTATTCGCCATTTTCTTTGCATCCTGGTTTCTGTGCATGCAAACTCAGGGGGTGTATCTACTGCAATCACAGTGTGTGACTGCAGCTCGAGGAGACCTGCCTGAGCTTAGCTCGGGTCGCGGACAGTGAAGCTGCAGCAGCGCACACTGCAGCATGGGCTGTGTAAACCCACCTGCAGCTCTGGGTAGTTTCTCCCAGGGCTAGCCTCTGCTTCATTACTGCGGTACCAGAGCAGAGCTAGGTAGATTAAAGCTAGCTTGGGTATGTCTGTTTGAGCTGCAGTCACATCCTGTGATTGCGGTATGGGCATACCCTCAGAAACCACATTTGTTCACACCGAGGAAGAAGTGTGGTGTGTAACTAGTTGACTCGCAAGCACAAATGCAGTTTGCACTTCCATCAAGGTTGGGGTTTTCAAACATGCAGACTTGGGCTTGAAAAATCGTGGCTGCAAAAACGGAATGATGGCCACCGGAGGCCCATTTAGTGAAGCCTTTTTTCAAACGTAGCCCCTTCTGTGGCATGAGATGTTGGTAGCAAATGTCAAGGCGAGCTGGGAAGCAGGGCACACCTTCTGTAAACTTCTTGGGGGGTGGGGGGTTGTCTCCTGCCAAAGTAGCGTCCTTGTTCTCTTTCCCAAGTTGCCTGTGGCACCGGGACTAAATTTGTCCTTCCTGTTGAATTATACAATCCAAACCAGTAATTCTAGTTTAACAAGAGCAGTATTAGATTGGAATTGGCACTGTCTTTGCCACATTTCAGAGAAAATACGGGTATAAACTGAGCAAATAGCTGGAAGGGATCTGGTTAGATTGAAGGCAGAAGGTGGGAGGAGATATTAGCCTTGTATAGGGAAACTTTATGGTTTCCACTTCTCTCCTCAATGAAGTTTTTATCCCTGACGAACGGAGATAAATCCAGATCTCAAATACTCTAGGAATTTTGCATTCCCAAAGCAAGTTTTTCTCTTTATGCATCCCTGCCTTGCCACCAAACATGCTGAAAATATATTTAGATGGAAAGAATCCAACTTGAATCAGATTAATCTATGTAGCTTGGAAGAGGGGAGATCACACCACCCGTGTCTGAAAGGTGTAAACATCAAGGAAAAAGAGAGAAACAAATTAGTACAATGAAATTAGGAGCAAGGGGATGAAATGAAGTAGGCTTTAGAGGTGGCCGAAAATTTTTTGGCTGCCAATTTTCCATTGAAAAAATACAGGTTTGTCAAAATCGAAACATTTTTGGGGGGAATGAGTCTAATCTGACACCATTTTCTACAGGAAAAAGTCAAAATGAATTGTTGTGACTTTCTTGTTTCAACTTTTATCTTCTATTAAAACACGAACATTATTGTTTATTATATGACCCAATATTTTGTGTTATGTTTGGAAATGATCAAAACAAAACCTTTTTGTCTTATCAAAGCAAAATGATTCAACATTACCAAAGTGTTTCGATGATTTTTCAGTCAAAACTGTTCAGAACTTTCGTTTTGCGGGAGACGTTGAAATTTCAGCTTTTTGTTCTGACTTGAACAAAAGCAAGATTCAACGCGTCAGCGTTCTCCCCAGAATGGAAACTCCAGTCCGGCTCTGGCAGTGCAAGTTCCTGAGGGTGGGATCTGTTTGTCTGTGGGGTAATTATCTCAAAGGAACTGGGGGAAGCTCCTTTGCTTGGGTTCTTAAGAAGTAGGCTGGGGGTAATCCCTGTTCTGGGAGGGAGATGGGCTGAAATAGAATCTAGAGATGGAAGAGAACTATGATTTTAAGGGTATTTGCCACCTTGATGCACCAATTTATTGAGTTTAGAATAAAGAGCAAATGGAGACAAATTGAGAAGAAGGTTGGTCCAATGATTGGGGTGCTACCCTGGGACTCAGAGCCAGGTTCAGCTCCCTGTTGCACTATGAACTGTGTCTCCTTGGGCAAGTTACTTATTCCCCATGTTTAAAATGGGGACAATGGCAGTGCCTACTGTACAGGGGTGTTGTGTGGATAAATAGATCAAAGACTGTGATACACTCACATACTATGGTGATGTGAGCTATAAGAAGTCCCTAAGATAGAACAGGAGAGAGGAATAACACCTGCGTTTATTGAGAGCTGACACAAAACAGCAAGATCTGGTGAGAGATTCTGACCGCTTCCTTACCAATGCAATCCTTAGCAAGGGGCTAAGTTGAAAAAAACTCTGGGCCAAATTCATTGCTACTGAAGTCGGGGGATTACCCCAGGAGAGAATGGGCCAGGAACCAACTTTCATCACCTGGTTGTGCCCCGAATGGATGGCCCTGCTAGCTGCTTGGGGAAGCAGGAACCTTTCCAAACGTAGACAGAGCCTTGAAAAGGTTATCCTTTCAATGGGTGTTACCTCATCCATCTTCAGCCCCGTGGGTGGGGCTGTTAGCCATGTAACGCCTGCGTCTGCTGTCTGTTGCTTTATAGTTCTGTTTAGGATCGCTGCAGGGTATAAGGAAGTCTCATTAAACCATGTGCCAAGCAGCCCAGGTGATCAGCGTGTTAGCCTAAGAAAACCAAGCCTCTCCAAGGAGCAAGTTCCTGTAATAAACGCGTCAGCCCTGCCCCATATAGCTTGGCAAACAAACCACATCCGTGAGCCAACACAGCTCCTCACTGTTTGCCCTTTTCTGGTGGAACATATGGAAATATCAAAGGAGGACAGAGGCAGCTGGTTCTATAAGACACTTGGCCGAACTCAGGCAAGCAGCGTGAGCACGCTCCAGAAGGTGCGTGTAACTAATGAGAAATCCCAGGTTAAAGCCTTAGGGACCAATCGGTCCCCTTGTGTGACTCCACCAAAGTCAGTGCACTTTGTGCCAGGGGTGAGTTTGGCTCCTTGCTTAGTGAAACATTCCCCTGCAAAGCTAGTGTGGTGATCTCTGTTTGCTCATCTAACAAATGAGCTGTTTTGATTGGCCGACTCCCCACCCCATATACTCGCCCTGTGCTGGTTTGAGTGACATCAGCCTCTCCCATAGCCGTGGTGGTGAGGCGTGGATGTCGCCGCAGGCTTTTAGCCAACCAGCTTGGAGTTGGTTTAAGATCAGAGCCCCTTTCAGATGGCTCCTTCTGCTTTGAATGACCGATCTCCTGTACACTGGTGTCCTCGCTTCCGGCGCAAGGCTAGGAATCAATCCATGCTTCAGCAAGGCCTTTCCCATCAACGGCTGGTTGGTGTGGTGGATGTAATCCTGACCCCATTGAAGTGAATGGCAAAATTCCCATTGATTTCAGCGGGGCCAGGATTTCACCCTGTATTTTCTAATATGAGAGAGGGAATGGTGTGTCTAATGGCTACAGCAGGAGGCTGGGACTCAAGACTCCTGGGTTCCAGTCTTGCCCCAGGCACTGACTTGCTGTGTGATCTGCGGCGAGTCACTTATTCTCCCCGTGCCTCAGTTTCCTCTCACCTGTAAAATGAAGATGATCTTTACCTTCCTCATATGAGAGTTACAATAATAATAATACGCTTCTCATCCGGAGAGCTCAAAGTGCCTTACAGTGATCCGTGCCATTATCCCAAATGGGGACAACATGAGGCACAGAGAGAGGAAGTTACTTGCCCTAGGTCACCTGATTAGTCATTAGTGGAGCTGGGACTAGAACCCGATTCCTGGGCCTGTGTCCTGTCCGCTGCAGCAGACTGTTGTAATACTTGAACAGTTAATGCCTGTAAAGCTCTTTGAGCACCTTGGGCCAAAGGTGCAAGAGAGAGGCCAAGAATGAAATGCTCTGTGCATTAAACCAAATGTATGCAGAGACTACGAGAATTAAACATCTCCTGACACTTCGCTGTTGGGAACATTGGATTGCTCGAGTACCAGAATGGGTTTGATGTGTATGTATGTGCTAGGTCAGTGGGACTCAGGCATCCTAGAGTTAGGGTAGCCTCATCTCAGGACTTGGAAGCTCAACTTGGAAGCTCTTGCTCTGCACTGCACAGCTGGCTATGGTTGCCTTCTAGGGAACCAACCGATCTTGGCCACTGCTGGAGTCAGGGTAGCAGATTTGAATGGCCTGATGTCCCGATCCAATCTGGCTGCAGAGAAACTCCATCCGTCTTCATGAATGAAGCAGCTCGCTGCTGAGCAGAGGATGGGCCATTCTAATTCGCTTTGTTGCATGTAGTTGGCTGCCACGTTTCACCCCAGAGGTGGCTGCACTAGGCTGGTGGGTGAAAATCTGACTGTGGGTGGTATCAGAGAGGCCACTGAATGTTGGTTACACAGTTCTAGGGTTTGGCTCAGGCCCATTGCTAATTCTGGTGTGTGTGAGTAAGGTACACTTGGTATTATTTGTATTAAGGTAAGGCCTAGAGGCGTTAAACAAGAGGCCCCATTCTGCTAGGGGCTGTACATACTCATAATGAGCCAGTCCCTGCTCTGAAGAGAGAGGACGATTATTATCCCTGTTTCACAGATGGGCCCTGATGCCCAGAGAGGTCAAATGACTTGTCCAAGGTCCCACAGGGAGTGTTTGCACCCTGGATTCTTGAGTCACAGTCTAGTACCTTACCCACAGTGGCCTCCCTTTTATTCCCACGCACTTTGGATCCTTTAGGATGAAAGGTGCCGTGTAGATACATTGTGAGAGTTTGCTAAGCTGCTATTTTATTATTGTTGCAAATCCGCAATTAAAATATGGTCCTGACCTCCGGAAGGATTAGAACTATCAAGTGAATACATTTTTCTTCCATGGGACCGAACTGATTGTTCCCATTCCCATTGTTCCCAGAACAATGGAGTCCTCGTAAATGAATTCAGTGGGGGGAGGAGGGGGAGAAATCCTCCATACGTTTAAATAACACCCTGAGCCAACAAAAACCAGGAAATTCAGCGTTAGCGCTCACACTTGCTCACAGATGTGTAGAAAACAAAACCAAGTGGCCAGAGCTGGGACAGAGTGTGAGCCGTAACTTATGGATTTCCTGGCTTTCTCCCTCGGTTTGTCACAGAATAAACAGGACTTCAGTTGGGGGGGAAGGAGGGGACCTGACTTTACTTAATTCTCTTTATTTTCCCTTCAGACAAAAAGGAATAAATCCCTGTGGGGCTAAAGGCACCACTGAGTCGTGGGTGTGAGAAGCCCAACCTAAGCCGTGACCTTGGGCTGATGCTGCAGGGAAGTGCCAGGTGGCATTGCACCAATGTGTGTTGGCGCAGTGACAGCCCTGGAGCCGATTCACCAGAGAGCTGCAGCTCTGTCCGGGAACAGCTAATGTTAGTGAGCTCTTTGCAGCAGTGACTGTCCTTGACGACCCCCGGCACAAGGGAGACACCGAATTCAGTGGGAGTCTCTAGGTGACACTGCAGTGTAAATAGGCCGAGAGGGGCAGCTCAGTCTCCATTCAGCCCCATGGTCTTTCAGCTGAGGCTGCCAAAGAGGCCAGTGAAAGCTTGTTGTGGGAGTGGCATGTGTAGTAAGATGAGGCCCTGAAATATAAACTCTTGTTTATGAGGCCTAGTCTGAGGCCTGAAGCATGAACCAAAGTACTTCCAGGCATTGCTAAGCAAAAGCTGGGCTGTGAGCCAGAGGCAGGCCTCACTCACAGAAGTAGCGAGAAGAGGAACTTGTGCCAAGATTACATCAGGACACTCCACAGACATAAGGAACAGGCAGGTGCATCTTAAAGACAGGACAGCATGATGGATAGATCTGTTTGTCTGGAACAACATGATCAAAGGGGAGACAGCACCCTAATGAGCCAAGGGGCTGTACCTCAATACGTCAGGAGGGATAAGTAATCTGTCCTGTAACTGTATAAAAGTCTGTCCCAGAGTGCGTATCTTTGTCCAGCCCAGGGGGCAGTGGAAAGTCCTGCCACTGACTGAGCTGTGTCCATTGCCAGGGGGCACATATTCGTAGCATGTCCTGTAGAGTCTATAGGAAACTATTACTGTGCTTCGTTTGACAATAAACCTGGCCCGGGTGGCTTCGTATCTTACTAGAGTCTGTGGTCTTTGGGGGTTCTCTCGGGGTTTGCTGGGTCAGCTACCTGCGCAGAGCCAGGGCAGCACACAGAGGGAACACGCACGCAGCCGACTGTTATCATCGAACATTTGATTCAGAGGGAGAATAAATCCAGGCTGGCTGACCTGCCTCTTCCCATTGCTCCCCCAGCTACCGGTCCCCATCGCGGTGTTCTTCCTGCTCTACAAGGAAAGGCTGGTGCCCTGTTTCAGTAACGGGAGGCGCCCGCTGCTGTCTGCGGACGAACTGGCGATGGAAACGCAGCCGGCCGAGAAGGACAATCATTCCGTCACGTTGCCGAGAACCACGCCAGACAGAGGTGAGATGACGACAGCCCCTTCCCCCCCAAGGAATGCGGATTCCAAGAAGGGGACACGGGATGGGCTGAAACTGAACCTCCGGGAGTGGGGAGGTGCCATGGAAAAGTCAAGGCAGTATAACATCTGCAAAGGGGCCCCAATCCCCCATAGCTCCCGTTCATATCAGCCAGCAGTGGTGAACCTAGTCTCTTGCTATTGCTGGTGTGCGCAGAGCAGCTATGTGGTCATGCTTTCGTGGATGACCTTTGTGGTGTTCTACTCTAATGGCTTGACCTGCACTTTGGGTCACAGATCCAGGTCGGGGGGACTGGCCTTGGCTGGGGACTGGCTTTCCCTTTAAACTGTCTGTCTCGGCCAGCAGGTCCATCGGGCGTCAAATTACTGCCGCATGCACCTATTCCTGCATGTTAGTTTTGCCCAGAACAGAACTGCAGATTTATTGTTTATATTACGGTAGCACCTAAAAGCCCCAACCAGGATCACCGTGCTCGGCCCTGTACTCACCCAGAGAGTCAGTCTCTGCCCGAAACAGACAAGACAGACAGTGGGTGGGAGGGGGAGCAGAGGCTCTGCAAGCGGTGAAGTGACTCACCTGAGGCCACACAGCCGGTTGGTGGCAGAGCTGTGAATAGTTTCCTGATTCCTCTGTTCACTGCTTGAGCTGCGGGAGTGCACTGCCAGCCCTGGAGGTAGAGCGCTAGACTATGGGTAAGATGTCTGCGAACCTAAGCGACGTAGGCCCCGAACCCGTGACATGGAAGTCAAGGGGAGTTTGGCCACTGAATTGAAGGCGAGGGCCCTTGTGGCTATGGCAAAAGTTTCAGAAGCACCCAAGTGATTTAGGAGCCCCAGCCCCAGGTATTTTCAATGACACTGTACTGCTCTCTAAGCTTTTATACCATGCCCAGGTGGTAGTACCTGGCCACCTTCTAGTGGTGTGTGAAGCAATGTGACTACACAACTATTCCACATTACTAAGTGCCTCAGTCACTTCTGGAAAGGAGACTTGGGCTGATAAATCACATAAGCTCTTTTGAACATTGGACTCAATTTCTTTTGTTATTGTTTGCTGAGTTTGAAACAAACTCCTCTCGGCTGGATTTCTGTTTCCTTCTGTGCCATTCTCACGAGGCAGGGGGTAAACCAACCAAAAGAATTTCACCTGTTTGGGCCTAAATTTTGACTTTGTAGAAAGTGAGCTTATATAAAACCCAAGACCAAAAGAAATTATTTCCCTGATTTTCTTTAAACTCAGTTCTTAAATGAATGCAGGGGCCCCTTTTGCATTGTGTGCATCTAGGGTGACCAGATGTTCCGATTTTATAGGGACAGTCCCAATATTTGAAGCTTTTTCTTCTATAGAAGCCTATTACCCCCCCACCCCGTCCCAATTTTTCACACTTGCTGTCTGGTCACCCTATGTGGATCCCAAAAGCCGCTGCAGCAAACCAGACACACGTAACTGATTCTTTGCCAAGCTGAGAGAAACAAATGCCAAGTATATTTAACCTTTGGGATAAATAGTGGTAAGTGAATGGGAATTTTAAAATGCTTTTCATTTCAGTATCTACGTTAAAGCAAGGCCATGTCTGTATTAGGAGCACTTTATGGCTTGGAAATACTGGTATACTAGACCAACGGAGCACTCCTGGTTGTGTATGGAGCTATACTGGCAAGTGGCAATTTATGGGTGCAGTAAAGCCACCCCCTCTGAGTGAAACAAGCGCTAGCCATAAAAGTCCAGCTTTGCCAACAGAACTGCATCTATACTAGGGACCGTGCAGCTGGTCAGGTGCACACCTTGACCAACCGCTAGCCTGACAGAGCTCTACAAGGTAGACTTGGCCTTAGTAACGCAGGTAAAGACACGTCTTTCTTTACAATGAAGTAAAAGATGTGAGGTGAGTCTTTTAGGCAGAGAAAATTGGGGCAGGGATAGGGGAGTGGACGCTTGACCACATCTGTGGTACAGACTTCTGGTGGCTTCAGTTTGTCAGTCAGAGGTGTGCAGAGATGTGACTCCTGACCAAGAGAGCTGTCCTGGGGAAAGCCCTACTGTAGACTTAGTTATAGTGACATCAACTATGCTGGCAAACACACAGTTGCTTGGATAATCTGTGTCCACACTAGGTGAGCTTTGCCGGTGGGGTGTATTAAGCACTGGTATAGATGTAGCACAGGATCCAAAGCTGTGTGCACCTTAACCCTGATCTTTACCCTGTCCGGAGATTTTTACTAATGCACAGGATGGGTGGCCAGAGATTCCCTAGCGGCTAATCTAAGATGACTTTGGAGGCCACTGTTGGTTGTTAATTTATTCAGATGCAGCGATCTGTGTTACCGTGTCCTCCCCCCAGTTTGTTGGTCTGTCCGCCTCTCGGGTATTGTCTAATTGAGCTCTTTGGGGCAGGCACTGTCTTGGTAGTGTTTGTGCACAGTGGAGCGCTGAGCCTGGACTGGGGTCTTTAGGCACTACCACAGTAGAAAGAAATGGGCCTGCACCTTGTGTTGTCATTTATGCCAGTGCAAAAGTGCAGGTGAAGCAGGACTCACTGGAGCTGGCTGAATCTTTTGAATCAAAAGGGTTTTTTTGTTGAAAAATGTCTGATTTTTCCAAAAAAGAAATTTTGCATTGACATTTTTTTTTCATTTTTTTTTTTAAACCCGAAATGGCTATCAAATTTTCATTTAACAAACAGCAGGTTTTTGGCAACTGAAACGTGTCTGATTAGTGACATTTTTCACTTTCCAAAAACCTGCTTTTTGATCATGTTTCAATACCCCCCCCCCGATCTTTTAAGGGGGGGCAGAAAGTCCAATTCAAATGCCCTGAAATGGAAACTAAATTTATTTATTGGTAAAACCAGGTTTTATTTTTTAACCAGCCCCTGCTCTAATTCAGCATTGTCACAACAGTGCAGGGGACTGGACTAGATGACCTCCTGAGGTCCCTTCCAGTTCTGTGATTCTGTCTTACACATGTGCCCTCTCGGCTGGAGTAAATGACTGCACAAGATGCAGGACAGGAGAAAACCGAGCCCCATAAATAAGGATGCTAATTCCTTTTGTGGCCTCGGGCAAATCCCCTCACTTCCCCATCATGCCGTTCCCCCACCTACAAGGCGGGATAGTTACTACCTTGTAAACTGTGTTGTAGACGAAAAACACACTCGAAAAACACACAGTATTAACTTTATTGAAAGCTACCATGGTTTTTTCACTCCACCCCCTATTTATTCTTTGTGCAACATTAGTCCCAGCCAAGGTCATGGCCCCACAGTATAGATACATGGGAAGAGACAGACCTTGCCCCAAATAACGTAGTCTGCATAGACCAAGGGTTGTTACCCCCATTTTACTGAGGACTTGTGAGACTCAGGGATTTGCTCCCAGAGGCATCAGGGAATGGGGTCCCGGGCCTCTCTCCACTGCAAGCAGAGTGGTGACTGCAGCCCATGGAGACATACCGAGCTCGCTTTGGTCTATCAATAGCAGTGAAGCCACAGCAGCATGGGCTGTATGAGCCCGCCGAGGTCCATGGGTTTGTATTACTACTGATTGCAGTGCAGACCTAGCCTCAGCCTGTAAGCTCTTGGGAAAGGGATTTTCTCTCGCTGTGTACAGTACCCTGCACAATGGAGCCTTGATTTTGGGCAGGGCCTCAAGGAGCTACCGCAATGCAAATAATAATAAATTCATGGCTGAGCTGGACTTGAACTGATATCTTCTAAATCATCAGCCAGGCTAGTGCTCCACAAGCCTAGCCTCCTCAGCTTTAAGGAGTACTGAGGTGACACCGCTGGCTCCACAGATGGCACATACTATGGAAAAATTTCACCCGGGCAGAGGTTATCAGTGTTCCGGGGTGTACGCAACCCAGAACAGAGCTGTATGTTTGTTCTCCATTTGTCCTGGGGCAGGTTACAGAACAAATCCCCATTGTGAGTGGTAGGGCGAGCAGGTAGTTGGGAGCTCCACTTACGTTTGCGTTTAATTGTTTTCTTTTAACTCAGGGCATGATGACCTATTTAGCTGCTGCCAAAGCAAAAACTTCAGAGGAGCTCCTTACTCCTACTTCGCAGTCCACGTCGCCGGGGCTCTTGTCCTCTTCATGAGTGACGGGATCATAGTAAGTACTGCTGGCCGAGGCATCCTCTCGGAATCAAAGCTACGTGGCACTGTCTTCACCCTGAATCCTTTACAGCCGGGCTAAGCGTCAGGCAAAATACCCGTACTCCCTCACACTGAGGGCTGGATCTCAGTGGGGTTTGAAGGAATCCTTTCCCATCACTCCACTCATGGAGTGAGAGCAGCTACGCTTTGCAGATGCAATGGCTGCTAGCTCTGTGTTTGGGGAGCTTTCCTGCACCTAGAAGGGCTATGCTGGAAGTTCCCACCTGGTTTGTTTCCATGGCGTATTGTGCATTCTCTACATGCCCCTCCTCTGCCCTGATCAGTGGAATCACATCTGGATTCCTTTCTACTTGTGGGGGATGTGGGGAGGATTCCCCCATCCCACCCCCCAAAATGGGCGGTATGGCCAAGAACTGAGGGGTGGCTGCTATTCCTCTCTTTGTACATTTTGCCTGATTTTGCCCCAGGTATGTGAGGGAAAGTGCAAAACTCACCGTGTCTTACTGGGGCATTAAATAGTCTTGACAACGTGCCTCAGTGTGCAAAGCAGATATGGGAGCTGTTGCTGGAACACAACTGGCCCTCCATTTCCAGCTGTAACTGCTGACACTGGGTACCCCTCCTGTGGCTCTTATCTTTCCCCTGCATCAGAATAGCTTGGTTTGGAGCCTCTGGTATTATTACATCTTTTCGGAACTGCCAGCCCCCTTCAAAGAGAACCTTTTTCTATCCCATCTGCTGACACAGGCATCCCTGGCCCTTACCCAGGCACTATCTATCACACTAATGCAGCAGCCTACTTGCCTGCTTTTGAAATCCATGCAGCTGTTATAAAGGACAACGCATATAAGCCACAGAAGGCTTAGTTCTGCCATAGCAGCTCCAGGAGAAAGCCACTGTAATAATGCAGTAAGGAAAGAGGCTTGCATTTCTTGCCCAAGTCCCAGGCAACAGCAATGCAGTAGATGTAGATAGGTGGTGTTATTACTTACTATAACTGAGAGCAGAATTTAGCCCTTCATTCGCTAGGTCTTACACTGCACTTTTCAGCACTAAATATCAAAGCACTTTACTAAGGAGGCCAGTGTCATCAGCCACACTGCAGTTGAAGCTTTTCCACTTTAATTAATTACCAGCTGGGCCAGTAAAAGGCTCAGAATTGCTCTATAGACTGGTGGTTAGGCTGCTGATCGCCAAGGAAGGAGACTCTGCTTCAACTCCTTCCTCTACCTGTTAAGAACAGGTTTAAAGAGGGAGCTTCTTTTCTCTTGAGGCTGTTCTTTAATTAACTAGGCCAAAACAGGCCTCATTTGCAAGAAGCCCTGTAGAGCCTGGTGGTTAGGGTGTGTGCATTGGGTACTAGAGCGCCTGGTTCAATCCCTCTCTGCTTGAGGAAAGGTTTAGCACAGCAATATTCTTTCCTGTTGAAGTTGTTCTACTTTAATTAACTATTAAATGGTCCAAAGAAAAGTAATCTGTAAGCAGCCCTCTATAGCCTGGTGGCCAGGGCCTGCACCTATGGTGCTGGAGAGCCTGATTCCAGTCCTGAAGGAGCTAGGATTTGAGCCATTTGTATCTTTCCTCTTGAAGCTGTCTCCACTTTAGTTAACTATGAACTGGGCCAGGCCAAGTTCTAGGGTCACTCTATAGTCCAGTGGTTAAGTTGCTTGCTTAGGAGGTGGATGATTCTGGTTCAAATCCTTCCTCTGACTATTTAAAAGGATTTGGAGAAGGCTGTCCCACCTCCCAGGGGAGAAGTGGGAGGTTCCTGTTTAGGTCCCCTTTCGCTTGCGGAAGGCCCTTGTCTTTCTGGAAACAGAAGGGGGTTTGAACAGAGATCGCTCACTTCACAAGAGTGGTGGGTGGGGGCAAGGGCGGGAGGGGTGGGGGGTTGGGCCTGGGAGGTGGGAGGGGTGGTGGCTAGGGGGCCAGGTTGGGGGTGGGGCTGGGAGGTGTAAGTGGGAGGCAGGAGGCGGGAGGTCTCCTGGGAGGTGGGAGAGCCTTGGCACAACCCCTTGCAGAGGAGGGGTTGGGCCTGGGGTCTCCCACAGCCTGGGTGGGTAGCCTAGCCACAGGGGACAAAAGAGTGACTTGCTTTTTAAGCAGGACACCCCCCCCCCAATATTTAAATAAAAGGCCCCACAGGCAGCCCCTGTGTAAACCCCTTCCCCACCACAGGGATTGAACCAGGGCCCTCAGCATCCCAGGAGAGTGCCCAAACCTCTACACCAGAGAAGCCAGCTCTTGCAAAGAACTTGCTTTGGAGCAATTCATAGTTAATTAAAGTGAAACCAGCTTCAACAGGAAAGGCTGAGGGTACTCCCACCTCAAAGGCCTGTCCCTCCCCAGGCAGAGGGAGGAATTGAACCAGCAGCTTTGCTAGCTCAAGGGAGTACCCCAACCACTACACCACAGAAGGCATCTCGCTAGGAGTACATAGTTAATTAAAGTGGAACCAGCTTCAAGAGGCAAGGATGATAGACAGTCCTCTTCAAATCCCTGCCCCACCATAGCGAGAGAGAGAGAGAACTGAAACCAGGGCATCGACAGCTCAGGAAAGAACGTTAAGCCCTGAGCTAGTGAGGATGTCTCATTTTTGTTTCTTGCTTTGGCCCAATTTATAGTAACGTGGAAACACTTCAACAGGAAAGGTTGAACGCGCTTCCCCCTTCAGATCCCTGCCATTCCCCAGGGTCTTCATCCCTCTGAGCTCCTGCAGGCACCTCACCTTTACATCTTACTTAGGCCCAATTCATAATTAATTACAGTGGAGCAGTTTTAAGAGGAAAGGTTGAGGGGGTGGGGGGCCCACAGCAGAATACTTATGGGCCAGCCCCTTGAGAGGTAGGTGGCTGCTATTCAAATCCCTTTTCCTCAAGCAGCCGTGGGGGTTAAGTCAGCCTCTCCCCCGGCCGTGGTGAGTACCCAAACCACTGGACGATAGAGTGATTCTCAGGCTGTCTGTGGCCCCCATTACCACAGTGGAACAGTTTCAACAAGAGATGAAGAGCAGGCCACATCAGAGTATCTCCTATCTTAGGGCCCTCATTTGAGAGATGACAGATCCCTGTTTATCTCCACCCCTATAAGGGGTGGAGTGGGGGGCGGGAGGGGTGTGTGTGTGTGAGAGAGAAGCAACATTATCCCATTCAGGTGCTCATTTCCATGTGCAGACACGTGATCATATCCGGTAAGTCAGATGCATGATTCACAGCTCAAGATTTCTAACATGAATTGAATATCCTTATAGTCTGGCCCTGGGTAAGCATCCCAGCTGTGCTGCCACTGCATGCACCTAGCTCCTCGCTGTGCTGTGTCTATTTGCTGCAGCTCAGTAACGTAAGGAAAGGAGGACACATGCAGCATCCTGTCTGGAGACTGAGGTTCAAAGCCAGACTAGCATAGCTTACACAGGGAAAAGTTTGTGGTGGCCTGCAGGGAAGCAGCATTGTTTCAGGCCAGGGTACAGCTCTCTAGAGGTTTGCATGACATCCCTCACTTTCAGAAGCAGTAAGTTTCCCTTCCTTTTCCCTTAGGGATCAGTCCTGCAAGCCCTCCATGGACACTTACTGCTTTTATATGCTCTTCGAAGCAGAGAGCAGCAATTTGTTCTGTGGTTGTACAGCACCTATCACAATGGGGACACACTTATTAACAGTATCATAGAGGACATATTAGAGCAGGCCTGTATTCTTCAGGAGGCTAGGCCTATGAGATGTAAAATTAATGCAGAGTGCTGTTTGCTTTCCCTGCAGGGCGAGTACTCTGGGTTCGTATACAGCTATGCAGTGGAGGAACCTCTCTCTGTGGTGCACAAGGTGGCTGGCTACCTGCCTAGCTTATTCTGGGGGTTCATCACACTAGGCAGGCTCATCTCCATCCCTGTGTCCTACCGAATGAAACCTGCAACCATGGTGTCCATAAACGTGGTAAGGCAAACTTTACCGTCACCCTCTGCAGAGCGCTTCTGATCTGGAGGGGAAAGGATCTTCCCCAGAAGTGGACTGAACTAGCCTAAAGGCTTGGTTACCCTGGGTATTCTTGCACCAACGTCGCTACATATTCCTTATGTGGATATGCTGCACCAGTACAAGCAGTGATTTGCACCCCAATTTAGGCTAGGCTGCACAGGCACAAATCACCATTTACACCACTGCTAACCTCGTACAAAGAACCCAAGACTAAACAAAGGGCTAAGTCTGAAAACATTTTTTAAATTTTTATTGCATTGTTGGTTTCTCTCGTAGGCTAAAATCTGACCTACTAGAACTCAGTGGTAGTGCTGAGTGACGTGGACATCAACTTTATTTACTCTTATGTCCTGTGACAGTACGGCAGAAGACTCAAAGTCCATAATTATTTCAGTACAGCCCACCCTGCCCCTAATTCTGCTTGCACTACCCTCGGCTTATAATGAAATCGTTCTGTAGAAATAAGTAATTTAACTGAGTGCTCCAACCGATCTCTATTGTCGTCTAGTAATTAGGCAGTGTCATGATCATAAATGCAAACTAATGGCCATTGGAAGGAATAATTTTAACTACTCGAGCTACTTTGCTGCGTTCTAATGAACGCTAATCACTTGGAAGGGGGCTCTGCCTGTCTCAGTGAAATGCTCAGCATGCAGGAACAGTCAAAAAGCAAACGATGTGAGGATGCATAAGGAATAGGATAGAAAACGCTCATGTTATCATGCCTTTATGTAAATCAATGGTGCACCTCCACCTAGAATACTGTTAGCTGTGGTCACCCCATCTCAAAAAAGGCGATGGAAGATGGACTAGAGCCGGGCAACAAAAATTATAGAGGCCTGGAGAGAGTGTTGTGTGACAAGGGATTGAGACGATTTAGAGTGGTTAGAAAGGAGAGGAGACATGAGAGGTGGGGCAGAGAAATTCCGACTCTCCTAATCACCCTTCCTCCTAATATAAGAACCAGGGGGCAAACAGCTAAATAGAAACAATTTACCAAGATTTGTGGTGGATTCTCCACCCCTGGCAATTTTTAAATCAAGATTGGATGTTTTTCTGAAAGATCTGCTCTGGTTTAAACAGCAAATTCAGGGACGTTCTCTGGCCTGTGTTATACAGAAGGGCAGACTACATGATCACAGTGGTCCCTTCTGGCCTTATAATTATGAATCTATATAAGGCAATTCATTTAAAATTGGGGGGGGAAAGGAAATATTTTACAGAATGTATAGTTCACCTGGGGAATTCACTGCCACAATATACATGTGAGGCTAAGAGCATGGTAGGATAATGGGAAAAATGAGACTGGATATTTATGGGTCTAATTTTTCAGAAGTGATTAGTGCTTTCTAAAAACCAAGTGCTTTTGAGGTGTTTCAAATTGGGCACCCAAACTCTGAGGCACCTAATCACAAGTCACTTTAAAAAAAAATTAGGCCACAGAGAAACAGCTACATTAAATCATTTTTAAAGATTAAGACTATCTGAAGCCAGAGGGCTTCAGAACATAAACCAGTCACAAACTGCCTGAATTAGAGAGAAACTTCCCGCTACTGCCAGATTATTAGTTATTTGCATAGTTACGACAATTCTTGCACTTTCCTCTGAAGTGTTTTACTAGTCACCAGACTAGGTAGACCACTGGTCTGATCAGGCATGACTGAAGATCTGAGGGCTAGGCCTCCAGACTCCTGGGTTCTGGTGTTAGCTAGAACTGATTTGGCGGGCTCCTTCTATTGAATTAATCGGAAGTTTTGCCTTTTACATACCTATTTTAACTGTTTGTGATCACTGAGTAAAATTTGTTCTAGAATTGCAATTATTAATATTGTCTGTACACACTTTTGACAGTCATTTAGGATTAAAATTTGACTTCTCTCTTACATTTAGAAGACTAGCTCTTAGATTCCAGATTGCTCTGTGCGTGTGTAGACATGCACACATTTTTAAAACCACCTATCACTCAATCCTGAAGGAATTAGGGGGAAAAAACAGCACCTTTATCTTTGGCTGGGATTACAAGATTTGGTGAGAGCTCCCCCTGCTGGGTTGTCACTAGCAATTCAACAGAACAGCACAGAGTTGTGACTTTAATAACAAGTGTGTGCAAATGAGGGAAATCGCAAAAATCTGCATTTAAAGCGCATTAGAAACACCAAATGCAACATTTTGTAAATCAGAGGGGGCCTGAGGGTGATCTTAATTCTTTGTCTAATGAACTTGGGACAGATGGTTCTGCTTGGCTTTTTGACCAAAATCAAATGTAGCTGGTTTATGTCCCTCTAGTGAGAGTATTGAATACTGCATTTGAAGGTGAGTAGACTCTGATCTCTCTAGCTGTGAGCTCAGTCAGTGAATAAGGTTACTACTATGTGACTTGCAGATTATGCCTGTAACTCAGTTGTCTATCTCAATTAGACCAGATTAATCTATTTCTTTTCCAGTCCCTTAACTAGTCTTTTTAAAAGCCCACTAGAGCCCAGTGCTACCTCAGCATTTATTTTCTTCCCTGAAAGTGACTCTGGGCTTGTATTGTTGCAGGTTGGAGTGCTTGTAACTTTCCTCCTGCTCCTGATTTTCTCCTACAGTGTTGTCTTCCTGTTTGTGGGCACAGCGTGCCTGGGTCTGTTCCTCAGCAGCACCTTCCCCAGCATGCTGGCCTACACTGAAGACATCCTCCAGTACAAAGGTGAGCATCCCTACCCCCGTCAGATTTTGAGCAGAGAAAGTACCAGCAGCAAGCCCCTTTCACCTTCCCAAGATGATGCTTTGCAGGTTACCCAGGAATAGCTCTAGCTAAATTAGGATGTTGATTTCCACTACCAGTTACCACCTTGTGGAACCACCTGGCTCCATGCACCAAGCTGGTAGGGTAGATATGGGGGGAAATGAAGAATGAATGGCTAACAGGGAACACAGGTACTTCTGCACACAGTGGAGAGTGGGAGGATCAGGTAACGTTGAGCAGGGGGTTGGACTAGATGACCTCCTGAGGTCCCTTCCAACCCTGATATTCTATGATTCGACTGGTACCCTTGCTCGCTGCAGCCATTACTTTTTTAATATCCTCTGCTGTACGTAAGGAAGCTTAGGGCTTACAGCACAGTAGGTTGCCCTGCAGTAACTTGCAGTGTAGACAAGCCTTGATATAATATCAGAATGCAAAAGGGCCACCTTTGTGCAGGCTCATGAATGTAGAACAGGTGGGTCTCACCTCACAGAGCTCTAGCCTGGGGACATTCTTGGCCCTCTGAAGCTATTCATTTCAGCAGTTCCCAGAACTTGTACCATCTGTTTTCAGGCTGTGCCACGACGGTGTTAGTGACTGGAGCTGCAATTGGAGAGATGGTGCTGCAGTTACTGGTGGGGTCGGTAAGTGCAGAGAAAAGGGAAAACCCAGGATAGGACCTGAATTGATTAGAATTTTAATTCAAGCACACAGAGAGCTGTATTTGAGCGAATGGAAGTTTTGCCTACCCAAGATGGGGCATACATGTATCCCGCAACAGCCTGCTGCCACGCACTAAAAGTCCCCTAGTGCACTTAGTGGATCAAAGCACACTAGGAGGCGTATATTGCACGACAGCAGGTTTACGTGAACACTTAGTGCATGGCCGATTTATACAATCATGCTTGGACAGTTCTGAAAGCCACACAATCATTCTTCAAGGAAAGAAGGGTCAGTCTTCTGTAGAGAAAACAGGCAATACAATCAGTGGGAGCTGTTAAGATACAGCTACCACCAATGCTGAAGAGTGCTAGGTATAATTATAGATGTGCCTACTACTGCAGCAGTAGGTCTACAGTGGAGCTGTAGTTTCCAGGTTGGGTAAATCTAGCCAAAAAAGCAGTATAGTCGTGGTGGGACGGGCTAGCTGCCCCACTCCTTACCATCACCAAGCAGTACTACTACGGCTATAGGTTGTTTTGCATTACCTCTGGTGTTAGAAATTCAGTTGCCAGAGTTTGGAGAACTGTGGAGGCAACATATGCATTGTGTGGTGTTCCTTAGAGCAGAAATGCCCTGTAGTGGGGGGACTGCCCCTCTCCCATAGGCAGGGGTTAAAAGCAGCCAGGCTAGGCTGACTGGGGAAGCAGCCACAGCTGTGGCCAGTTCAATTAGGGCCCAGCTGGCCCTGATAAGAGGGCTGGGGGCCAGAAGTTGGAGGAGTCTCTCTCCAGCCCTGGAAGGAAGCTACCTGAATTAGAGCAGTGCCAGGGAACAGGTAGGGTGACTAGACAGCAAATGTGAAAAATCGGGGGGGGTTATAGGAGCCTATATAAGAAAAAGACCCAAAAATCAGGACTGTCCCTATAAAACTGGGACATCTAGTCACCCTAGGAATAGGGCAAGAGAGCTGGGGAGCTCCAGCCTGGTAAAACCCCAGGCTGCAGGCCTTGGTGAAGGTCTACAAAGGTACTAGGGCTGCAGAGAGGCAGCCTGGGAATAGGAAAAGGTAGCAGGTCCTACTGCATTGCCAATGATGAGTGGCCATTACAGACTGCAGTCTGCCCCAGTGAGCGGGGGCTAGATGATGACTGGCAGTAGCCACTGAGGCAAGGTGGGTTTAGAGGGTTGGGGATTCCCTGGGAGGGGAGACCCAGCATGTGGGGGTACTTCGGGGGCAGAACCCTGAGGTCCAGGAGGGACATGGGGCCTGAGGCAGGGGAGATGCTTGCCTGCAGAGGGTGCTCTGTATGCTGGAAAAGAGCTAATTCCAAGATGACCAGCAGGAGGTGCTGTGGCAGGGAGTCAAGCTTAGCTACGTGCCCATAAATGTAAATCTACCCAGCTCTGGGGCTTGCAAAAGCTCCACTCCCCACTGCTCTTTCTGCCATGAGTTTGTATCACTTTTTATTTGGGGGAGGCATAACTAGAGTCTGCCAGGTGGAGAAACGGGAATATCAATTCACCTTGTATCTGGTTCAGGTAGGTCTTGGTTAGGCCATTTCATGGGCAGGGTTTATTTGTAGAACATATATAATACATGTGCATAAAATGGGCCATCTGTACAGATGGATAGCAAGAGCCAACACAGCCTGTGAAAACAGATGGGCCTTGGCACCTGCCTTGCAGGTCAACAGATTGGCTTGGCCAGACCAGCAGGGGAAATGGATTCCTGAGCTGAAGGTTCCCCTATGTTCAAACAAAGGAACATTGCTGACCTCCGCCAGGCGCTATGTAAACAGCCTGCTGCTCACTGGGGCTTGCCCTGGTATGAAGCACCTCTCACTGTACTTAAGACCCTTATGTTTCTTTACTGCAGATTATCCATGATCAGGGCAGCTACAGTTTCCTGGTTTGTGGGATGATCTTTGGAGGTTTGGCCTTTACGTTCTACACTTTCCTTTTGTTTTTCCACAGGATGTACCCCAAGCCCTCATCAGGTAAGAAAATGCCAGCAGTTAGGCCTACTTTAGAATGACAGGAAAAATGACATGTGCGTTAACATGCAGCCAGCATGCAGCGTTCCAAGTAAAATGCAAGGAAATGTTTATTTTCCTGCTGCTTCCTGTTCCCTCTTCCTGCTCTGACTTGCCCACAAAACCCTGGCAGACACAAGTCTGCGTCTGCTTTCTTGTCTGATGTGGGAAGACATGAAGCAGGTTTTTGGGGTAAGGGAGGAACCATACATTGAGTGGGATGATAGCTGAGAAACCAAACCACTCTGCTATGTAACTAGTAGAAGCAAGTCTTGACAGTTGCAACCTGTACTGTCTGTCCGGCCTCTTCCCAGCTAAGCCCAGGAATAACGCAGCCTTCCCTCTGAAAGACACAAAGCCAGAGCTTTTAATAGTGTTGCTGTAACATGCTTAGACTTGGTGCCACGTGACACTTTGTGTAACAAACTGGAATGATATAAAATTAACATGGCACCCATTAAATGGGGTGAGCTGATAGGTCTCAAAATGTAACTCTAAATGGGGACTAGTCACTGAGTAGGTGTTCCCAGTGGAGTACTCTAGGGATTGATTTTTGACCCTATGCTATTTAACATTCTCCTAAGTGACCTAGCAGAAAACACAATCAGTTTGCAGATGAGACAAACACTGGGGCAGTGATACATAAGAGGAAAGGTCACTCACTGAGAGCAATCAAGAGCACTAGGTGAACTGGGTGCAAACAAACAATGTGGTTTTTAATACAGCTAAATTTAAATGTATACCTGTAGGAACAAAGAAGGCAGGAGATACTTGCAGGATGAGGGACTGTATTTCTGGGAAGCAGTGAGTCAGAAAAAGATTTGGGGGTTGTGGTGGATAATCAACAGAACAAGAGCTCCCAGTGTGAAGCTTTGGCCAAAAGAGTCAGTTCGATCCTGGGATGCAAGAACAGGAATCTCAAGTAGGAAGAGAGATGTTATTTTACCTCTGTATTTGGGACTGGGTGACTGCTGTGTCCAGTTTTGGTCCCCCAATTCAGAAAGGATGTTAATAAATTGGAATGAGTTGCAGAGAAGAGCAATGAGAATGATTCTAAGGATTAGAAAACATGCCTTAAAGAGAGTTAGACTTAATCATGTCACCCCTTGAGCACTTTAAGTATCTATAATGGGCTCTTCAACCTAGCAGAGGAAGATAGAAATGGCTGGAAGCTAAAGCTAGACAAGTTCACACTGGAAATAAAGGTGTACATTTTTAACACTGAGTAATCTTTGGAACAATTGAACAAAGATTGTGGTGGATTCTCCATCACTGACAATTTTTAAATCACAATTGGATTTTTTTTTAAACTCTGCTCTAGGAATTATTTTGGGGAAATTCTATGGCCTTGATTATACAGGAGGTCAGACTAAATTATCATTGACCTAATCTGGCCTTGGAATCTAGGAAGTGCCTTAGTTGCAAACTTGTACCTTCCAAAGAAAGCAGCTGCCCATCTAAAGACAGCAGTGATATAGTCTATCTAGGTGAGACGGGACACTTCCTATGTCGTCTCTGACACAGTGGGCTGTTACAGCACCCAGATCACTGTTCCCCAGAAAGGAATTAAGCCTCATGACACCCCTATGAAGTAAATCCATTTTGAAAGCAAGTGAAGAGAGGTCCTGCGAAGTTGTGACTTGGCCAGGATAAGACAGGCAGTCACAATGCTGGGAATAGATTCAACTCCTGCTGTAAAACCCATCCGACGCTCTCCCTCACTTGTCACTGATTGGCATTAGGGATTCCTCCCAAAGTTAAATGCTGCTACCTCTCGAAGGCAGAAGAAACCACCTCTGCACCAATAACTTCAAGAACTACTGCAAGCAGGTATCCAATAGAGCAGAGGGTCTCATCTGATGCATTTTCTTTTAAAGCGTGTTAGAATGAATGCTCACTGGTTCTGCACATTTATTATACTGTTATGGTCTACTGACAGGGGAACTAATCTTATTTTGCAGAGGTGGATGCCTCCTCACCTGACAAGCCAGCAATGATGGGTGACTCTGGACTTTATCAGGGCTAAAAAGAAGGCATAGCCCTGAACAAGGAGTTTTATGTATTTGCAATAAACACAAATCGTCAAGTGTTACTAGGAAGGATGATTTCACACTAATTACATGGCTAAATTACTTGAGTTTTCTGCAATCAAAAATGTTAACTTTGAAAACCAACCAAACATTTTAAGTCCCCCTGGGAGGCTAAGTACAGCAAGCTGAAGTTGCTTGTGTCTGTTATTCCACTAAGATGAATGTCAAACTGCAGAATCCTGTATCCTGGAAATCTGCAATTTATGGCCGCTTGATGAAGAAAAATTGTAAGCAAAGGTAATAAGGTAATAATTGGAGATATACCAATCTCCTAGAACTGGAAGGGACCTTGAAAGGTCATCGAGTCCAGCCCCCTGCCTTCACTAGCAGGACCAATTTTTGCCCTAGATCCCTAAGCGGCCTCCTCAAGGAATGAACTCACAACCCTGGGTTTAGCAGGCCAATGCTCAAACCACTGAGCTATCCCTCCCCCTAAAGCTTCCCTTTAGAAGATAGGCTGGAAGTTGTAACTCTGTTACCCAAAATGTGACACATGAAACAGTATCACCTGGTTTAGAGTTACTATAACCAGTAGGTTTCTCTATTGGTGTGTAAGCACAGACCCATTTGTAGCCATGGTCCTGACAACCAATTCTAGCTTTCAATAAATACAGAACAACCCTCTGCATAATGCTGTGCTGCAAGAGGGGTTCAGAATTAGTTTTCTAGCAACCAGACCAGTAAGAGTAACCAAGCTTCAACTGTGCTCCCAAAGGGGAAATCACAATATTAGCAGAAACCACCAGGAGCACTTTGATAACAGGATCCATCTCTATTACACAGTATCAGATATGTTCATTGCAGCAGAGCCTTAATCAATGAGCTCCAGCCTACTAAGTATTTAAATTAGTTATAGAGCAGCGGAAAGAATGAGTTTTGCTGGTTTATTTTTGCTTAAGTCACTGGTAAGCTGCAAAAGCGTCTGGTTCAAGTAGCAGTATTTTAGGGAGGTTTGTAGTCTAGCTTCTATCTGAAACCTTAAGCAGGTGCAGCCAAGGCTCCACCTTCACCCATTTAATCTGTGCAATATCCACTACACAAGGTGCCTTCCATGAGATAAACTCTAGAGGTACTGTATACCCCACGAATGAGCTGTTACAAGACAATGCTAGCTTTCTGGCAATACCTTGGGAGAGTCTGAAGAGATGTAGGCTTTAGTGTGATTGTATGTGGATGTACGTGTGTATGTGTATATAAAGCAATGTTAATTAAAAGTGATTACTATATTCTCACTAGGCTCTGAGTGTAACTGTTACAGGACCCAAATGATTTGAACCAAACCCCTTCCGGCCAGACAACCTCTGAGGCTAATAGCACTGGCTCTTAAATAAAACAATTGCAATTGTTATCTAGAGCAATGTGACTTCAGCCCTTATTTACTCTGTGCAATATGCACCATTCACTTTGGAATTCCAAACTGCAGGACCCTCCATAAGTCCAGTTGCATGTGCCCTTTGGAGTCCGTATCCCACCTACCATTTTCCCTATACTTAGCAATGCAAAATCTCTTCCCAGAAAGTTCCCTTGGGAGGCTGTACTTTTGTATAACTAGTTTAGGGTCATACATATGTAAGGCGAGCCCAGAGTAGCCCTGACCAAGGAGCAGTAACAAAACGGAGGTGTTATATTAAAGATGAAATAAATGGTTACTCACAGGTGTCCTCCAGAAGAACAGGTTTTAGTTAGTGGGACTTTACTCCTTCACGTGAAACTGGAAATGCACTGTAATTCCTCTGTACCACCACCTGATGCCACTCTTACTCTGCACATGGTTCAGTGAGGCAGGACAACAGGTCTTAGTAATTGTTCTGCAAATACTCCCCCTTACACTGAATAGCTGGTACTAAGGTGCATTTCAAACACCTCTTACAGTATAAAAACCCTTCTTTAACAGAGGGCCCCCAAGATAAGAGATCCTTTCCCACCCTCATAGGACACAGGTCCTCAGACATGCCTCTTTCTTGCATTGGGGGGGGGGGGAGTCAACCACCTGTCTCTTCAGGTACAACTGGACTGATTTCCATTATGCACTAACAATACAGGATTAATATAAAATAACAGTAAAAATCCAGTCATTTGCTATATTTAAAGGAGTCTACTCCAAATAAGACATTACCTGTACTGGAGATCCTAGTATTTCATCCTTAAAAAACAGAGCTTGGTCTTTGCAGGGTGAGAGCAGTAGGCTAAATACTGTTGCCAGGATGCAATGTTTCACATTCCCTGGCCCTATAAATCCAGCTTTTTACCATCTCCAAATCCTTAAGAAGAGTGCTGTGATTGGAGATCTTACCTGGAGAGCAGCACTGACCTCTGCCCAAAGGATTGTGCAATAGGATCTTTACCTCTGCTAGTCAAGATGCCAGTACACACTTGAAGGTAATGAACAGTCCTCATTATCAGGGAGCTAATTAGTCACAGCTGTTGTACAGGTGTGTTTCCTCTAAAGAAGAGAAGATCAAGGACTTTGTTAAAAATATTTATTTAAAAAAATACAATTGTTTTCCATGTCTGGTTGCAGGTATCTATTAACATATGATTGACTTGAATAGTTTGCTACAATGCTTTTTTTTTTTTAAAGCCAGCTTGCATTATTGTACAAAGCAAATCCCTCTGTCAATTCTTACACAAAATAGTTTTCCCCAACCATTCTCTACCCCATTTTTTTTTAAAAATCTGCCGTACACTATTTTCTTCTGCACAGAAGCAAGAGACAAGTCACCTGATTCCTCAGGGAAGACCTTAATTATGTCTGAATGTACTTTAGCCAATGCACCAACTTTTAACGCAAAGTGTCGCTGCAGCGCAATTCCTCAACGAGTGACTCTGCACCTTAGAATTTAGTAACTTTGCCCCAATAATTCTTCTCAAAGCTGAAACACATTCAAGTGCATATCAGCTGTAGTCAGTGTCTCAAATTCTATCAGATCAGTTTTGATCACATTTTAATATGCTGAAGGTCTCCCTAATCTCTTATGCAAGGAAGTTAAATAAAATCAGGTTTAGTAACACTGAACAGTTTCTCAGAACTTTGGCAATTTATGCACTTGCATTACATACCAGCATTTTCTTTTTTAACAGCACAATGGCATTAAGATACTGGATATTATAAAAGTACAATTATCAAAAGAACAGAGTTACACTAAAAAGCTACTTTATTCCCAGTTAAGTTTACCCTAGTGTCATTAGAGCACCAGGACTGTCTAAGATTACAGTATTTATCCCAAACTAAGATCGTGTGTAGAATACATAGGAGGTTAACAGATGTACACAACTCCGCCCCAGAGCAGAAATTTGCTTTATCTGCTGACTCTGTATTAAAGTGCAATTCTACTCTGGAAAGAATAAGTGAAAAATGGCATCTACTGCCCCCTGTGTATTCAGTCAGAGCTGCTGATTTTAGTGCTTAAGGTTAGATTTTACCATTGTGGGCTCGGCAGAGCCAGAATTACCGGGAAGGAAGATGGGTTCTTTTCAGAGTTAAAAAAATAGAATCAAATTACAGGAGGATAATTCTGCCCTCTGCTCCACGAGTTCACCATCAGTGAAGACAAAAGGGCTGCATCAATGAAAACAACTGCAGAGTTTAGGCTACAGACATCATCCACAGGGGGTGATACATAAACAGGGTCGGCTCCAGGCACCAGCTCAGCAAGCAGGTGCTTGGGGCGCCATGTCGGGCTCTTTTCGGCGGTGGGTCCCTCTCGGAGGGAAGGACCTGCCACCGAAGTGCCGCCAATCGCATTCGCGGCATCCCCCTCTCCCCTGCCGCTTGGGGCAGCAAAAACCCTGGAGCTGGCCCTGTACGCAAAGAAAGTAACCCAGCTCAATTTTCAGATCTTAGTTTGAGTTTGCAGGGTTTTTGTTTTGTTTTGTTTTCCAACTTGTAAACAAAGCGAATTTAAATCTGAAGTTACTGACAAACACTGAACCTATTATACTTTATTAATTTTAAAAAGTTACTGTGCCATGTTACCATAACTGACCATGTTGCTTAAGTTCTCCCAAAATTAACTCATGTCCCCCTGCTCTGAGCCTTTTAGATAAAAAGCTACAGGGCCAGATTCTCTGCTGGTGTACATCAGCTCAGGTCTACTGGAGTCAATTATTCCAAGTTACACCAGCTATAGATCTGCCCCACAATTCAAAACTTTCCATCAAGTGAGCATCAGCTTGCTCAAAATACCCCCACTAAGTCTCATGCTCATTAACTCTCTTTAGAGTTTTCTGTCAGTATTTCCTGCTGTCTTAATACAGCTCAAAGCAGATAACCAGGGCTCAAGTCAGTCCTCAAAATACAAGTGGAGAGTTTTCTTGTATGCTTATCTCAAGCACTAAGACTATACATCTCAGCTATACACACAAAAGTAAGAGAAGGGATAAGTATTAAATACGCAACTGTACCTATCACAAACACTCTGACGTATATAAGGCCATCTGGTAACACTGCAATAAAAATACAAGTTTTTAAAAGGGAACTTTAGAATATGACTTTTTTTTTAACTATACAGAATTACCGCAACAATGGTTACAAAGAATTAACATTAGAATCTAGCACATCATATAGAAAACTCTGTGCAACTGAACAATAGCAGAACAAAGGCAACACAACTGTATAAAGCAGTAGCCTATAGATTTAAGACTTCTAGCCAAAAAAAAAAAAAATCCCCAGAACTAACAAACAAAACCAAAAACCCCACAACACAACAAGTAACCTACTTCCAAAACTGGGTATTTTAATCCTCTCTCTCTCTCTCTCACTCACTCACACACACACATACACACACACAGTACAAGTTTTAAAAACCATGCAAAGGCCATTCAGAAAGCCTTCTTGTGTGAAGTTGTTGACAATAATAGCTTCCAGTTATTAGTATAGTGCTCCTTTAAGTATTGCTCAAGGACTGAATGGGACTACAACAGAACTCCTGCCAACCTTTTTCCCCTCCATCCACACCATGCCACTTAAAGTCATGTCAGCATCTCTGTTAAAAGAACTGTGCTTTCCGGAGGTTCAGAGTTCTGCTGTTAAGCCATTTGCTTTGCGATGACCCTTCTAATACAAGGTCTCAACTGAGAGGCAATTATTTATTTCCAAGTTTTAAAAATAAAACCTGTGTCCAAATTTAAGGTCTATGAGGATAAAACTAATCAAGGACCAACTTAAGACACTTTTTGGGAGATGTACATCATGTCAAAGACAGATTTAAAAAAATAAAATTTGGCAAGCAATCAGCCCATACTATGGCACAATAGATTTTAGTACTTATTTCTATTTTAAAAAATAATTGAAATGTGCAAGACATTAAAAAGTGGCAACTGCCAAGTGCAGTATTTATTTTTAATCTATATCTTAAGCATTATTTATATGATACAAGTCTGGAAGCTAGTCTAAAAAGTGAACATGTCCCTCAAAAAATATATATATAAATATGCATATTCATGGGATTAGAGCTGTTCCAGTCAATTAAATAACATGCATAAAAACAAATCTTCAACTGCCAAAAAACTGTGCATTTAACCAGGTGACTGGAATAACTTCAAAGTCAGTTAATGTGTTCTACAGCATTCTTTTGGTTAGAGGGGGGCGGAATTAAGTTTAATATTAAATCTAGTTAACGTACGGGCTTTTGTAGAACCACCTAAGTTAAAACTGACATCATGAAAGAAGGAGACATACAATGGTGTGCATGTTCACAAACGAATGTCAGGTTTTGCTTGGTTTTCTTACCTGGTATCACTTTTTTAAAAGCATGATCACTGTCAGCAAAGCTGTGTCCTCCAGAAAGGATCCGCATTGACTCTGTTCTCTGATATGAATATGTTCATTTCACAAGCCAAAGTCATGGCGTTTCTAACTTCAAGCTCCATCAGTCATCTGAAGATAAAAGTTCTGTTCTTTCTGCTTCATGAACCACCAGAGACAGAGCCAAAAAATTTAAACAGCAAACCAGTTGATGCACAAGGCAGACTGCAAGGCTGCTTTCTTTCCTGCAATTACAATTGCTCTGTAGTGCCCAAAGCATTAAGTTCTTGTTGCTGATAGCAGGTTATGGGGAGACGAATACACAAACAAGGTGTCATCTTGAAAGACTTTTCTCTGTACTGAACCACCACCCTTTAAAAGAGGCCCTATCAAGAATGACTAGCTCACAGCATAGCCATGTTATTACCTAGTAGAATTCTCTCACTAGGCAACTCACTGCCATGACCCAACAGTTCCAATTAAGGGAAGACCTTTAAAAACAAAAGTCTTCAAAAACTGCATATAATATTAAAAGAATAAAAGCAACTGTCACTGTATTCCACCTCTAAATCTTCATTTGGCAGTGTCTGTACTGAAAGGACCAAAACTTGGTATTTTACATAACCACCACCACTTAAGCCACTGGCACTAGCCAAATGCTTCCACATGAAGTGAAAGTTTTGCTAATACTGTCCAGAATAAGCAGCAGTCACTGGTATCCACTATCGTTAAGTTAAAATCAGTTCCTCAAGAGACTTCCTATTTTAGCAGGTCACCCTGTACCTTTTTATTTTTCAGGTATCCCAAATCAGCTTCCCAAAGACCAGGATTGCAACAGTGATGGCACTTTCAACTTTGCTGGTGGGTCCTGGGTTTTCTTTACAACAACGGACATATTATGCCCTGGGCACCATTCTTAAGACAGAATAAAAATATACATAACCGTAGGTCTCAAAGACCAGAATTTAGGTAAATTTCTTGCATGAGAAGGAAAGATGCCAAGCAAAATCCTTGCAGATACCCACAAACCCAAACATCAAGTTTTAATGTCTGTCAACTGTGACAGTGTCCCTTAACTACTGAATTAGTTTATTTTTTGTTTGACACATACCAAGATAGCCTCTTGATACAACATTGAGATGTGTCTTGTAAACAAATATGCATCAATTGAAAATTTTTTGAAGCTGTATAGTAAAATAGGATTACATATAAAAATACTATAAAACGGTAGCAAAAAGATAACTAAAAAGTAGATATATGATGATACAGAGATATGGTAAGACCTGACGGAGAGCTCCGCAGAGCAAAAAAGTCTAACTCTTTCACCAACTGAAGTTGGTCCAATAGAAGACATTACCTCACCCACCTTGTCTCTCCCATGCCCTGGGAACAACACGGCTATGAGAACACTGCAAATATCCAACAGATGGTCAGAACTGCAGACTGTTGAATGCAGCATTGGAAAACCTTTACATAAATAGATCAGAATTATACATTTTTGTTCACCTGGTGAGTGGAATTACACAGATGTTACAATCAAGTTCTTGTATCTAATTTTGATTTTCTGCAGTTTGCATGAAAGATGATTGCATGAGAGATTCTTCCCGTGTTAAGAAATGGTTTATGCAACACATTAACTTTTCAAAGGAGGATATACATACCATAGAATTGGATACAAATGGCCTTCACTGTGATTAAACTCAATTTAAAAAGACCAAAAAGAATCTATTTGCTAGATAATGTTGAGGTTGTGAAACCATAGCAGAGATATAACTTTTCCCAAGCAAAGTCACTGAATGCCAAGGCCTTTCAGAATGCAAACCCTGTTCATAAGCCAAAAAGTGCACAGTTGTTGAAGCCTGAGAAGTTTTGGGCGCAAGCAAGAGTTCTTGAATTTAAGGAATCCATCTTTCATTATTTCCTAAGCTTCTGCAAAACACCTAAGCTTCTGAGGATGACACATAGCAATAAGTGCTGTCAGGAATATGCCAGTCGGAAAAGCTGGCAACTGTGTACTTGGTGGTAAATACGCAATTACAGGATACAGTATTTCACTACAAAGCACCATATACACAAGACAATGACACTTTTTTAAAGTGACCTGAAAAGTTATGAAGGGGAAAGAGAAAAGGCTACGTAAACTAATCTCATAGCAAGCCTCTTCTTACCCACCTCAACCTGCTTCCCTTCTTTAACTCATATTACCACTGCTTTCCAAACATACCTCCTGACAGTATTTAACCGTATGTAGGAATTTTTTTCTCCACAGTCATTAAGGGGCAGCAATAATAGTTCTCAACGGTATCTATCAGGAAGTAGGAAGTTAGAGTGACAGTGACATATGCACACAAGCTGCATTTGCAACTTAGCTTCTCTTGTTAACTACCTCCACAGAAGGTATCCTCCTGTAATGAGAACACAACTCCCCATCCATAAGAAGGTGAATGTATATCATCACAGATGGTGCATGTTACTAGTCAACCAGCTATGGCAGTGCATCCCTTCGAAGCTGCTGAGAGGGGAACATGAAACTGGACCAAGCGAAACTGATGTCTGCGCCAACATGCATGTGCATTTGGTTCTCTTGCTTACATGTACTCAGAGATATACGACACACAAATATGAGAAAACACACACACAAAGACGTGCAATCTTTACACACAAAAAAACCTGGCTTTTCTCCATGGGGGAAAGGGAAGCAATCAAATTGCAATTTTTAGTGCTCATGAAATTTTTTTTTAAAAATACATCCTCATTCTACAATACTACCCTCCAGTCTGCACACTTACTGGGCATAAAGCTAGCCAGCCTAATACAACCATCACAAAGTGCTGCTGATTATATATATATATATATTTTTAAGTAGGCAATAAGCCATCCTGCAAACCAAAGAATCCCAGATGCCTGCTCTTAATTACTACCTGCAGCTTTCTTTCTGCATTTCTACCTTAAAAACTAGTAAATATTGCACATTGTCATTTTGAGATCCACAGGCATGGGACTTCCTAATTATTAGCTACTGATGTTCAAAAGCTGAACTAGTAACATGCCTTTAACTTGATCTGGCAGGGAGGCAGCAGACTCCCTTCTGCTTCCATCAAAAACTAGATATCCTTTCCTCTGAATTCACTTGGGACAAGCGATTTTCTGGCTGAACAGTCCAAAAAAGTAACTCTAACATTCATTTCTCAAGGGTAAAATATTAAAGATACATGATATATTGATGTATGTATTTCAGTGCTGGAATATAACAAGCTACTTTCATCTTACTACATTCAGTTTTGGGCGTTCTCAAACACACATGCTTTTAAGTGAATTTAGAGCTTGCAAAAAGTGTCAGATTGAAAGCTCTGGAGAACAAAGTCCTCTCTTTGTCTTAAGGACAGGTGTAATGAAAGGAGTAACACTGCAAGCTTCCCGCACTAACAAGACTCAACTCTGTTCTGAAAGTACCACTTCTCCATGCTCATCCCAACTTCAGCATCTCTTCTGAAACAGCTGATAAGGGTAGAGTGACCAGAGAGCAAATGTGAAAAATTGGGACAGGGGTGGGAAGTAATAGGCGCCTATACAAGACTAAGCCCCAAATATCAGGACTGTCCCTATAAAATGGGAACATTTCATCACCCGAAGTAAGAGTGACCGAGAGAAGTGCAGTTTCAGTCCACTTTCTAGCAGACAGGTTATCCAAGTGCATCCTCGTTGCATGTACATTGGTAGCAAGAGGAAGTTGTTGCCTGACAGCGGATGGCAGAAGTCCAACCGCAAACACCTAAGACATCCCCCATTCTTAGGTGTTTCTTTCACATCCCAGCTCTCCCACAAAAGACTGCTTGAGGTTATTGTCCTAGCTGCTGGTCTTAGCTCATCAGTGTGAAATGGCTTTCAAGAACACTCATATTAACCCCCCAACACACACCCCCATCTACTCACCACCAAAAGATGGGCATGTTTACCTGGAACATGCGTGATTTTACCTTACTGTTGATACTGCACAATTCTCTTCCTATTTTAGCTGCACACATCAAACCCAACTTTTCATGAATTCCAACACTTCCTCCACTTAAAAAAGCAATGTGGTTAAAGTACAACTTGAGACAACAAGAGCTGGGCAGAGGGGTTCTCCACTTCTGGTTCCTCATTTCTGGGAAAAGCAGAGAATTTGAGTGTTTTTTCCCCTTGAGCTGCACATCAGAACATCAAGCAGCAGCCAGCCCCAGAGTGTCGTTTGCCAAATACACAGACAACCCTCAATCTCACACAGAATATCCAATACCAGGGATGGAGGTGGGGAGAGTCCTAGGTTAGCATGATTTGTTAATCCTCTAGCAGCCAATTTACAGGCTTTACACAGATATCAGGCATCAGAGATGTGTGTATATATAACCATCAAGAAACACCAAAGAATTCAAACAGTTCAAGAACCCCAAATAATTCATGCCATGATCCATTTGTCTCAGAGCCCTGCCTGCTCACAATATTACAAGTAGCCTCTGGGAACTCTCCACCCCCCCTTTCAAGGAGGGGAATTTAACTGATAGATTACCTGTGTGCAACACTATCCAAACAATGGTCTGCTTTTCACCTATACCACCATAAGTACTCCTTAAAAATGTCTCCCTGCAAAAAGTTTAGATGTTTTTATAGCATGAGACATTCGCTGTTTTGTTGTTGCAGGAGAAGTTACCATTAGCCCCAGGGCAAAGCTGCACTCAAACCCTTTTCTTGGAATGCCAGCTTCAATCATGATTCATTTTCTTCATGCCCAGCACAGGAAGCAGAAGAATGGAGGTGTCAGAGTGAGAGAGGAGAGACTTCTTAGATATTGTTTTGCTGCAATCAATACAAACTCAGTCACTGCATTCCACCAGAAACTCCCTTTAAGAGACTTCTTAACCAAGGAGGCAAAGAAAAGACTGTGGAGCCTGGACTCCAATTAAGGCGTTTCCATGTGCATTCCCAATTTAGTCTTCAAAAGAGGGAATTTTGCAAAAAGGCATTTGAACTGGGAATGGCAAAAATTATGACCGTTCATGATGTGGGTGGAATTATAAATTGCTCATTTAAAAATGGATTACATTTAATGTCATCTCTTTCCATTGTTCCCCAATTTGTCCTTTCCAGGAGTTCATGTGCTATGTCTTCTGCAGATCAGGGGAAAACGGTCCAGGGGTGGAGGGTCCATCCAGTCCCGACAGAGTAAATGGCCCATGGCTGCTCAGTACTGATGGAAACTAAGAAACAAAACAGAGAGTTAGAGTTGTTGTTTTTTTTATTTTAGTTTCTTTGTTCTCATGTCTCAGGATCTCTCCACAATAAGTTCTACAAAGAGCCCAAAAGGCTTTGAAAAAGCCCATATGGCTTCCTCCACTACCAAGGGCTTTTACAGATCATCATCTGGCAATGGAAACTTTAACTGCCAATGCACTCAGGTGTCCCTGAACCCCAGCATTACTATCAGTGTAGCTGCAGCAGACACAGTGATTAAGTTTGTATGTTAGATTCAGACTTTAAGGCCAGAAAGGATCATCATGATCAGCTAGTCTGACCTCCTGCACATCGCAAGCACAGAACCTCGCCCACCCACTCCTGTAAGACACACACAACCTCTAGCTCAGGGGTTCTCAAACTGTGGGTTGGGACCCCAAAGTGGGTCACGACCCCATTTGAATGGGGTCACCAAGGCTGCTGCTGGCCCTGGGCCTAGCAAGTCTGAAGCCCAAGCCCCACCGCCCGGGGCTAAGGTTACACGCCCCGGTCCAGGGCAGAAGCCCTTGGGCTTCAGCTTTGCCTCCCCCCCACACACCCAGGGTGGCGGGACTCGGGCGGGCCTGATCTATGGGCCTCCCTCCTGGGGTCGTATAGTAATTTTTGTTGTCAGAAGGGGGTCACAGGGCAAGAAAGTTTGAGAACTGCTGCTCTATCATGATTTAAAGACTTCAAGTTACAGCGTATCCACCCTTTACAGGAGTTTAAACGCGCAAGTGACCTGCGTCCCATGCTGCAGAGGAAGGCGAAACCCCCCCAGGGTCTCTGCCAATCTGATCCAGGGGGAAATTCCTTCCTGACCCCAAACATGGTGATCAGTTAGACCCTGAGCATGTGAGCAAGACCCAGAAGCCAGACATCTCGAAAAGAATTCTCTGTAGTAACTCAGAGCCCTTCCTATCTACTGTCTGGAGATATTTGCTAGTCGCAGATCAGCTACATGCCATCCTGTTGGGATCCTGCAAGTGGGTGGGTGGAGCCCACTGCTAAAGACCTCTCCCAGCCTAAGGGGAGGAACCACAACATCCCTGATCTCAATTAATTACAGGGGACAACTAAAGATATAACAGGTACAGGAGTGAGGTCACAGGGGTAAACAAAGGGAACCTGACGAGGACACCGAGCAGAGAACCCCGGACAGTGCTCACTGCTCCATCATAGGCAGTCTCATCATACCATCCCCTCCATAACCTTATCAAGATCAGTCTTGAAGCCAGTTAGGTTTTTTTTGCCCCCACTGCTCCCCTTGGAAGGCTGTTCCAGAACTTCACTCCTCGGATGGTTAGAAACCTTCCTCTGATTTCAATCCTAAACTTGGGGATGGCCAGTTTATATTTGTACTGAGCAAAGCCTTTATCCCAACTAATAAAATAGCCACAGTTCTATGACTCTTTAATGCAAGTACCAGCACAGCAGAACAAGCATTCCACACTGTGCCTCAATATTATCTGCAGGTATTTAGACAGTGGGGAGCCCAACGGTTCTGCAGATACACTCATGTAAGCTACTCTCTTCATCTCCATGGAGATGTTAAGTTCAAAACACAAAGATGGCCAGTAAAATGTCACGGTTCATTTTCACAGAATCAAGCAGCAGATGTGCTTAACCCAGTTCCATTTAATAGCAACAAGTACCAACTGTATAATTTGTGTTCGTATGTAGTTCATTAACAAAAAAAAATCTCCATTTAAAAAAAATTTAAAAAAACAATGAATCTGACAGAATTTCCAGTCCATTGCAATGGAATGGTGCAGAATCCAGGGTCCATGCAGCAAAACTGTGATCCAGGTTGTCACAGGCCTGTACAATAGGAACACTCTCCCTCTCCCAACACTATGAAGATTGCATTAGTGTATTTCACAAGAGAAAGAAATAATTAACAAAGTGTTACATCATTGTTACTTATACTGTAACACTGTTACTTATGCTGACATACAATCATGGCAATGGAGTAACAAACTGCCACTTCTGGTGAAGTCTCAACTAATGAATCTACAATTTGATAGTTATTGGCCATTTATGACCTTATATTTTTGGCATAATCTTGCAGTAAAAATTTTAGACCAACCCTACCCCCCCACATTTCCACAAAGTGCGCTGAGAAGGCAGTCAGAAGTGGAGCTCAACTGGACAGGCACGGCTAGTCTTGTTGGAGCTTACCTGAAAAAGGGTGTTAGCACCTTGCAATCTTGCTGGACTGAGCGGAGCTACTGGACTGAGCGTGCTCCAGAAGTGAATACTTGAGAACAAGGGGCTTGGGGTCAGCAAGATGGGAGTCTAAGAGAGATACAAAACACAGTCATTTATGTTATAGGTTATTACATCTAGTAATTCTTAGCACTTGTACACTTAGGCCAACAGTCTCAAACCCTAGCTGCCAGCAGTTGGATATCTAATTCCATATGAAAGAAACAAAACAAAAAAAGGCCTGATTTTCAAATGTGTTGAGCATCTGCAGCTCCCACTGATTTCAAAAGGGATTTGCGGGTGCTCTACACTGCTGAGAAATCAGGCCAATTATTTCAGTCCCTACATATACACCTTTGTGTAGGTACCTAGGTCAGAAAATGTTGTTCTTAGCACCTATGTAGTTCTTTACAAAAAATCAAGGTGCCCATAGGAGGCAGGAATTAACCTCATTTTACAGGAGAAAAGAGTGGAGGCACAAAGGTGACATGACCTGGCTTCCGGCTGCCTGCTCTAATTGGGATTCAGTGCACAGTATCCTTAAACTGTTATTTCCAAAACCACCAAAGAGCTTAAAATTAAAGGGAATTTGAACATCCAAATGCCCGAGGTGGCACTGAAAACCTCAGCCATTGATCAGAAATAACTAGTGTCCTACTTAGGCACATTCTAGATTTTCCATGTATCGCCAACAACTACTGTATTTTGGCAAGTCCAACCAAGAATGGTTAAGTAACAGTACAATGGTTCTCTCTCCCACATCTTCAGCAGTTTGTGCTTCCAATACTGTAAATTTAGGGAAGCACCTAACTTCAATTTACTAATAGGAAAGAGATTAAAACCAACCAGAACAATGTAACAACCAGATTCAGAGCTCTTTGAATATTTTGCACATTTTCCCAAGAGATGTGAAAGCCAGGTTTTCCATAGAAGAGTAACACCCATATTATGCTGCCACTCAGCCTCCTTTTTGTTGAAAGTAGCTTCCTACTGGATAGAGTGAAAGAACAGTTAGGCTGAGGTTTCAACATTTCTCTATTAAATCATCTAAAACACAAATGTTTTTAAGTCTGCCTGAAGTGCCTCATGACATGGCCCTGAAGCGAGAACACTGAGTCACCTTCAAAGTATTTTTAATCATGCTTCCTATGCAAATGATTTAACAACAGAGGCAGCTGGGTACCCCAGTTTATTTTCCTCCTGTACATCAGTATTGTACAGACGTCCATAGTCAAAGAACTGCTGAGCACTTTTCAAATAGGATGCCAGTAACACCGGTCATTTATGTTCCAGAATAGATTTCTATTTTAAAAGAGGCAGACACACCTCATTTCAGGAGTCCAAACACAACCATTGCCGTTGGCTATTCATTTTTCAACCTGCCCTCCCTTACTGTTGTCAAGCACAACAGATGCTGTTAATAGAAACAAGAGAAGGGAATAAGGTTACCTGTGAAAAAAACGCTGGAGTAAGAGAAGCAGTAGGGAGAGAAGGGCTTAGTATCCCCAGTGGGCTTGGATCACTGCCTGTAATGACAAGAGTGGGAGCTAGCTCCAGCCCTTTCGGTTTTTTAGCTCTGGAGAGGTGATTGGCAAGATCCTTCTCTAGCAGAGATAAATCGTGCTCTCTGGGCTCTGGTGATAGGTGGTGAGGGTTCTGAGACTGCTCCAACTGCTGAGAAGCCACCGACTCTATGTCCGTGTCAATGTCCAGGTCAGGGTTAGAACTCACGGGTGGTGAAGGGGGTGTGGAAGGAACCTCCAGAGTGGGAGAAATGGAAGATACAGGTGGTGTTGGGGTGAAGGTGGCGGTGAAGTTTGGCAAAGGGGCTGGAGCTTCGGTGAGAGTTAATTTTGGTGGAACTAGAGTCTCCAAGGTCTGGAGAGCTTCTTCTGATTCTGTAGGAAGCGTGGAGACAATTGAAGTGGCCGAGGCAAGGGGTGCAGCTGCAGGCCTTTTGGAGGGCATGGTCACAAACTTTATGACTGAAGGTGTCAGATCCTGAGCAGGTTTTTTCTCCACCAGTTTCTCAGCTGGATTCTCAATCTTGACCGACCTGAAGAGCTTCACACCGGAGGAGTTCAGGGAGTTCAGAGTAAAGGAAGAGTACAGGCCTGAATGGATATAGTCATTGCGGCCGGATGATTTAGCACAGGTCTGGGGCTTCTCTTTCACGCCGTTTTCCAGGTCCTTCGGAGTACTGCTGACTTCTGCAAAGCCAGCCATCACTGGGTCTCCCTCAATCCTGCCCACCATCAGTGGAGCAATATTCAAAATCTCCGGATAAGAAACAAACTTGTACACAAACTTCTGACCATTCACTTTTTTGATGATATTCTGTGGGTAGAGAAAATAATTTTCCATCATTCCACCTACTAATTTTCTTGCTACAGACGCTCCCCAAAACTGACTAATGCGTAGGTGGCATCTTTACTTCAGTAGGAAAATTTTTCACTTTTTATGAGCATTAGGATTCCAACAATCTACAAAATACCCACCAAAACTATTATTTCTAAAATACCCCAACCAAAACACAAGCAAACCTCACCTGAAATGCATTACTAGCAGGGTGGATTTGATTTAAATCATGATTTAAATCACTAGTCAGGAAGACTCAATTTAATCATGGTTTTCTACATAAAAGTGCATTCTTGTTGGTTGTTATAACCTTAATACATATTCTTCACAACTCAGAGATAGATGTAGGTTTCATTTTTAGAAGGTACACACTATACATTTTTAACGTCATTTATTTTGAAAACTTTTCAGATTAGTTTTACAGCTATATCAGAAAATGAACGATTGTTTGGTTATTTCATTTACCAAAGGTAACTGAAGCAGATATTTATGAAGCCATTGGGAGGTGAACTATCTCCAATTCAACAGGTTAATCATTAATATTTGGAGGATTTTCTTGGCATGCTGTATTAGGAGGAGATCACCACCAGAGAGATATTTAAATTGTTTTATTTAACTAAAACAACAACATTAAGTATTCTGGATTTTTTTCTTCAACAGCAAACATATAATATTTTAACAAAACAAGCATATGTCCCTCGCTTCTCACATTTCTCTCCAGACTTCTTCTCCTTGTCCAGATCTAGTCTGCTGCCAACAATCTTCTATTCATTACACTTTTAGAGAGAGGAAAGGGATTGACTCTGTGTACAAAAATTTGCATAGGGACAACAGAGTTGAGGTCTGTTATTTCTCACCTCTTTATGTTATTTATTTATTTTAAAACATTTTTGCTGTTAACAAGCATTTTACCTCTGGAGAGAGAAATCCACAGTTTGAGAACTGCAAAATTAAGTATCTCTGGTGGTATCTTCTAGGCTGAGCATTGAGTCCCCCCATTGGGTAGATAGAAAGATTAACCTAAATAATCTATACAGAAGCCTGTGGAACCCCTTCAGATTGGGTCCCTAATCCATGAACTATTGGAACTCATTTACAAAAAATTTTTTAAACATTACATGAATATATTGTCTCATACTATAGAATTAGAATTTATAATCCCTATTCCATGATGAGATATCTTTGAGCTATAACGTATCTTAATTAAAACTACACCGCTACCTTGATATACCACCACCCGATATAACACAAATTTGGATATAACGCGGTAAAGCAGTGCTCCAGGGGGGTGGGGCTGTGCACTCCGGTGGATCAAAGCAAGTTCAATATAACACAGTTTCACCTATAACGCGGTAAGATTTTTTGGCTCCTAAAGGACAGTATTATATTGAGGTAGAGGTGTATCTTTAGATAAGGTTTTTCCTCAAAAAGCATTTTATCAAAAAAATCCAATTTAAATTTAAAAAAAAATTTTTTTTTAAATCATTGATTTTTATCCACCCTGATTACTAGCAAGGACCTTAAAACTACACAGCAATTTTTTTTAGTCTCATAATAAAAAAAAAAAGCACAACTAGCAACAACAAACAGATGCAGATAATGTCACCTGTCACCAGCATCAAGGTCAAAACCAATGAGTCAAGTATGCAGTGGGTAATCACAAATTTAGGCTCCAATCCTGCAAATACGCATCTCAAGTGACGTCAGTAGAACTACTCACGTGCTGAAGTGTTTGCAAGATCAGGGCCTGAGTATTCAAAACAGACTATGCTTATTTTAATAAGATGTTATAATAAAAGCAAAAGAAATAGGCAAGATGAAGTATTCAGCAGAACAGTACGCTAAACAGCAGCCAAACTATCCCCCATGCAGCATTTGTTAATACTTATTTTTGTATGTATTGAAAAGCATACACAAACAGTTTTGGTCTAAATGGATTCTTATTTATTGTACAGCTACCTACTACCAACTAAGATTTTTTTAATACAAGAACAGATTAAGGAAACTGTGCAGTCCTGGTAACAATAAATTCTGAGCAACCGACTAACAGTTAGCTCAGAAACTGTATGTTATTTTCTTATCTTAAACACCCACATAATAAGAGTTGTGGGATAAACTAGTTATTGAGAGGTTACTGAAATTATGGTCACTACCCGTTTCTAATTCTAATTCAGTCCTTTCCTCAGTGCCTGGGTGGTGTCAGAGCATCTGCGACTTTCAAGAGGTAACAAGAAGTAAATTCATTAGCTAAACAAGAGAAGCTTCTCTGAGTTTCATTGACGCATTCTCTACTATAGAGGTGCAGATTTATACTGAGCACAACAAGAAGAAAAATAAAAGATTTGGGGCTACTTTGGAAACCTGTTTTTTCTACTGGCCACTTTGTAGAAACAGTTGCAAGAAAGATCTGAAGAAGAGAGAGGGACACAAAATTCTCATAGTTATTAGCAAGATTTTAATTGATTTTGAACATTCAAGACTTTAAACCCTTTTGAAGTATACACCTGTTATTGTGGACTATTAATAATGGAGAGCGTGATACAAGTAAGTTAAAGAGGTGATATTTCGCAGGAAGCTCTCTGGAATCTCTGAACAATTAAAACAGTAACACTGTGGCAGGGGGAACCTTTTGTCACACCTCACCTAAGCCAAAGACACAACTGACATCTATCTTCTTGAAGAGAATGAAAAAGGACACAAAGCTTATTAGGCGGAAGCTGGGTGTAAGATGGATAAGATGTGAGGCGGACTAATGGGAGTTGTTACCTTCACATAGTAGTATCTGAGAGCACGGCTGAGTTTGTCATAGTTCATGCTGGGCTTGTTCTTGCGGATTCCCCAAAGCCGGGCCACCTCCTCTGCCTGCAGCAATTTGAACTCCCCGTCGTTGGAGGTCCAACAGATGATGTGTTTGTTCTGAGGTTCCTGGAGGAGTTGGAGGAGGAACTGCCACAAGGTGATCGTACTGTCCATAGCAGTGAGCTGAAATGCAGAAGGGTAGAGATCAGATAGGCAAGGAGTTATGAACTGTACCATTTCCTACATCTCACCAGAACAGGGAGGGAGCAAGGATGTTATTTCCACGGGCAGCAGGAGTCAAAAATTATTAGTCACCAGTCGTGGAAGACATTCCCTGCAGAATGACAGCCTAGAAGTCGGCTGCCATCGTCTCCTCCCACATCACAGTCTTTTTCACAAGGTCTATATTTAGCCACATTTAACTAAATCAGGTCACTTTGGGAAAGTCACACTGAATCATTAGCGAAAAAGGATTTCTAAACTGCTCTGTGCTCACTCACTTCTGGCTTGTGTTGCCTCATGAAAAACAGCGCAGGTGCAGCAGTGCTACAGAGCTCCTTCTCCCCTCCCACAAACTCCAGATCTTTCTTCGAAAGGAAAGAGATGGCTGGTCAAGTCCCTCCAAAGCAATTACAATTAGCAGGAATTAGAGAGACAAACACTGATACTGCAGCATAGTTCATTTTTCCTTTGGGCATTCAGAGCCTCTGTTACCTCCTATGTATGGAAAAGTCTCTCAATCCCAGCGCACTAGTCCCCATTCTCTCCTAACTCACATCCCACAAATTGGCTCTTTCCCAACCTTTTGAGAGGGTGAGAAAGCAGGGAAGAAAATAAAGATCCAAACGAACACCTATTGCATCTTGTCCTATCGGTGTCTGTCTTTTACAGTGCAAACTCCCAGGGCTAAAGCCCCCGTCAGCTCTGAACTCATCACTGGCACTTCAATCATGACTGCATAGGTAAATATACAGTCCAGTATACTTCCTAGCGCTGTGTACACCAGGGTTAGGTCAGCTTAACTACAGTGCTCAGTGATGTGGTTAAATTAACTTTACTTTCTTCTATGGGTAGATGTGGATTTAAGCCGATATAGTTACACTGGTATAACGCCCAAAGTGGACACTCTTATTCCAGCATAGCAAAGTCTTTTTTTCCTGTTTGGCTCACATTGCTTTGGAAGGAATTTAAGATAAACCCGAAAAGGCACTTTTATTCCTGAATGGAGAGTCGTAGTTATACTGGTATATTGGTTTAACTAAACCAATAGTAACTGTTGGCTTGGCTACATGGGAAAATACTATTCTACAGGCAAACCTGAGGGCATAGTTGTGTACCAAAGCAAATGAATCAGACAAAACAAACTATCATTCGTGTGTAGGCATTGTACTCCAAGTGGTTCTTGAGCAAGGTGAAACTGTGCCAGGATTCTCCAAGATGCAGGTTACGTGCATTGGTAAGTTTAGGATTCAGTTGGGGCTGCCAGTGAAATAAAAGGCTTTGGTAATGATTTCATTACTACCTGGCACATACCCACCCACAGGCCAGAAGCCAGCCCCTGCCTAAGGAAAGAGCAGGCAGTCTACATGTCCAAGTGTCAGATTTTAGTCAGTCCTGTAAATGGATTACAGCTGACAGCTTACACAGGGCTCAACATTCCTACTTAAATTAGGTGCCTCAGGGCAGATACTTTTTTGGGCCGATTGTAATTCAGTTCGTCTATTTTTGAAGTGTACCTGCCCAAAGAAGCAGGAGTACTTGTGGCACCTTAAAGACTAACAAATTTATTGTAGCATGAGCTTTCGTGAGCTAAAGCTCACTTCTTCAGATGCATAGAATGGAACACACAGACAGGAGATATTTATACATACAGAGAACATGAAAAGGTGGAAGTATGCATACCAACAGGCAGAGTCTAATGGTATGCATACTTCCACCTTTTCATGTTCTCTGTATGTATAAATATCTCCTGTCTGTGTGTTCCATTCTATGCATCTGAAGAAGTGAGCTTTAGCTCACGAAAGCTCATGCTACAATAAATTTGTTAGTCTTTAAGGTGCCACAAGTACTCCTGTTTTTTTTTGCGGATACAGACTAACACGGCTGCTACTCTGAAACCTGCCCAAAGAAGCATTATCTCTCCCTTCTCCCAGAACGGCTAAGTGAGAGAGAGCACAAATGGAGTACCAAGAGAGTAAAGCAGCACTTCTCTGCCCCTAGAAGAGAGGAATGTTTTTGGGTTTTTTTTTTCCGTAGAGTGGTAAAATTAAAGACAGGCAGACAAAACAGAAGAGAGAGGGAAGAGTGAAAACAGGAACTGAAAAAATAGGAGAGAAAGCACAAAAGAAATGAATGAGGATAAAAGAGATATGCTAGTGCAGTGGTTCCCAACGTGGTGCCCGCCGGGGCATCTATGTGCGCCCGTGTACTGTCCGGCGGACGAGCATCCGCCAAAATGCCACCGAGAAGCAGTGTCATCCAGAGGCGTCGCTGCCAAAATGCCGCTGATTTTCGGTGGCATTTCAGTGGCGACGCCTCTGGATGACGCTGCTTGTCGGCAGTGACGCCTATTGACATTGCTGCTTCTCGGCGGCATTTTGTTGGATGCTCGTCCACCAGCCACAGTCCTCGGTGGCTCATCGTCTGGCACCCACCAAACGAAAAAGGTTGGGGACCACCATGCTAGTGAGATGTTGAATCCCTCTGGACAATACCTGCAGCTCTAATACACTGGAAAGGGAAGCAGGTGTTAATGGCTTATCTACATGTAGGTTAACCAGGCAGAGATTGGATTAGCACAATTCTTAAAAAGTAATATCCAGTTATCGCTAATTCTTTCATATAAATACTTCTAAGCCTCAGGGAAATGGATTCTCCTGCATTACTGCTCTTAATGTTTTATCTCATGTACAAGTTTATTCATTTTACCTGGAACAAAGTAAGGATTTTGGTGCCTATTATATGTGGGACACCATCTCCATGCTAATCCTTAAGGTCACTATCTAGCTACTTGCATCTCCGCTCCTTCCCCCCATCACTGTAGTATCTCAGCATCTCCCAAGTATTTCTCCCTCTATCCTGATGATTCATTATGTGTACCACTGTAGTGTCTAGGTGGCCTAGTTACAGACAAGGCCCCCATTATGAAAGGCACTGTACAGACACAGAACAAAAAGATGGTCCCCTTGCTCAAGAAGTTTACAATGTAAGTACACACAAAAGACAACTTTACTGAAATGCAAGATGTACCAGAGCATCATCTAGACCAGAGGAAGGCAACCTATGGCACAGGTGCCAAAGGCGGCACGCGAGCTGATTTTCAGTGGCACTCACACTGCCCGGGTCCTGGCCACCGGTCCGGGGGGGCTCTGAATTTTAATTTAATTTTAAATGAAGCTTCTTAAACATTTTAAAAGCCTTATTTACTTTACATACAACAATAGTTTAGTTATATATTATAGACTTATAGAAAGAGACCTTCTAAAAATGTTAAAATGTATTACTGGCACGTGAAACCTTAAATTAGAGTGAATAAATGAAGACTCGGCACACCACTTCTGAAAGGTTGATGACCCCGATCTAGACTTCTTCTGCCCGCATCAGCTAGTATTTTGATGGCAAGCCATAACTCAGCATTAAACATTACCTCAAAACTCAATAAGGCTTCCAGTTCAAACAGGCATTTGCCAGTAAAGGCCTGTTTACAATAAAAATTAAGATAAGCAATTCACTGCAGATAGTAACTTAAACTGGAGACCTGGATTTCCACACTCCCAACCAAAAGCCTGAACGAAACAAAACACCTTGTTAGTTCTCAGGGAATATCCTTCAAGTAACTTCTTCACTAAGTAAATGCTGAAATCCAAAGCCAAACTTCTAAAATAAAGAATTCAAAAATCCAGCCTCCTTATCTCTCTGGCTTCCACTAAACACTGGGTTTCATGCCAGACATAAAAACATGCCTGTTTTGCAAGAGAAACTGTGGCCAGCAAGGCAGGAGGCATCTCTGAGGGCAAGACTGGAGGAGATACCCTTATGATAAGAGCTTGTCTATAATTTTCACCTTTCATGTTTTATCATTTGACAGTTATGTCTACTTCAAACTCACACTGCACATGAGCCTCCAAGTCCATGTCTCAAAATTAAGTTGCAATTTTACACTAAAGATTTTTAGAACTAGAGGTGAAATATACACCCCCCCTCAATAACTAGTCCATTTACCATCAACTAAATAAATATATCCTTGTCTTCTGTACCTTATACATTTCCATGGGAAAGTCGTGCTTGTTTCCAACACACACTGTAGCAAGATAAGTCATTGGTAACAATTTCAATAATGTGATCTCCTAGCCACCCTGGAATTGAAGACTACTAGGCTGCTACAGCAGATGGACCAACATTGGTTTTCCAACATCATTACAGGAAGCATGATTGAGACAATCTTCCATGCTTGTTCCAGTGTTGCTGAAAACAGTTTTGTCTTGCCTAAACTAGCATTTAAAACATTTCAATCCCTGTTCGGAGGTGACAAGTAGGGAGAACTCCTGTGATCAAGAATAATTTTCCATGCATTTCCTCCAGTTGTTGCAGTCATTCTGATCCACCAGCTTTCTTGGCTGGAGACGTCATAACTCCCCAAGGATATGAGTTATGTAGTCACTGGACCTAACCTTCATAGTTTTTTTTCAACATGGTTGGAAGTCTGAATTTCCATGATCACCTTCACCCCACAAGGAGATACTAGACTTAAAGGGAAACATCACAGGAGTCATTCGAACTGAAATAGAAAACATCATGAACTAAATGCCTTTATCTGGTTTTTAACCTTCCTGATGTGGGAAAGAAGACAATTATACTTTTCGTTTCCAGGATGTATTATAAACCCCCTATTTCTAAGGACACTCAGCTCTCAGTAAACTATACTTGTTTTCTCCTGGTCCACAGGCACAAAGGCGAAAAAGTGTTTATCAGCTGCGTATGAAATTAGCTGTGATATGCACATCTGCTAAAAGTAAAAGCATCCTTGTTTATGACTGAATGGACAATTCTCTGTAGCATGCTGTTGAATAATCCCTGAACAAAAAAGGTTAAATGTTTGCATGTTGACCCTAACTTTATTATGAAAAGGAAGTCTCATTTAGGATGGAAAAGGTTTCCTTTAATAATGTTTATAGTACACATAGCCTGGTTGCTACGACGACAGGACAACTATTCTCTACAAACAGGAGCTAAGACCCTAAAAATAAACAGGCTGACCAAAATCATGAACAGGCAGTTCAGTCAGGGAGTGTCAGCTTGTTATATGGATCATGTTTGTTTTGAATACATTAGGAAGATAAGTCAATTGTAACCACTAAAATCTGCACATAGTGAATGAGGCATTGTCTTGTGATTCGATCCCTTTACATTTCAGAAGCTGCTATTTAACACCAAGATCTTGTACCCACACTTGAGTGGGAAGAGATTGAAAATGAAATTCAGGAATTAGCTCAGTGGAAACAAAAAATACATACTGTGAATGTAGTATGTATACATGTACTACACACATACCCAGCAATGCACATGCTACTCAAACATAACATCTTCAACTTATACACCTCTATCCCGATATAACGCGACCCGATATAACACAAATTCGGATAGAACGCGGTAAAGCAGCGCTCTGAGGGGCGGGGCTGCACACTGGCGGATCAAAGCAAGTTCGATATAATGCGATTTCACCTATAACACGGTAAGATTTTTTGGCTCCCGAGGCCAGCGTTATATCGAGGCAGAGGTGTATAATGCTTTCATCCAAGGCCCTCAAACTAATTTATCAAGGTGGGTATCAGCCTCATTATACAGGTGAAAAAACTGAGGGGCAGAAGCATACAAAAACTTGCCTATGATCACAAACAGGCCATAGCAAACTTTGGAACAGAAACCATGGCCCTGCTCTAAGTCACATCATCACATTGAGCCAAATAAGTAACAAGTACCAAATAGCAAAGGGTTTAAGTCTTGCAATTAAAATACTACATCAGAAAGGAAATAGTCCTAGTTTTAGAGGAAAGTGTCCCACTAAAAATGCCATGATAAAAAGGCTGAGGGAAGACTGCTGGATAGCTGTAAATCTGAGACTAGGCATTCATACAGTCACTACTGTAGAAGTGTGTGTTAATTAGGTCTATCCTCATTTTCAATAACTGTATTCCGTTAAAAAAAAAATGAAGCACTTCAAGCAAGAAGAGAGAGAAAGGAAACTTCACACCAGATAAAGGGAGAGCTTCCACCAATCATGAAACAACTGTGATAGTAGTGACACAGATCAAAGTCCTGAGGAGAACTACACCATTTCAAAGCTTTTAACAGAGTTGCTTTCATTTTCCAACTTCCTGGCAAACACACAGAAATCCCCTCCACCCCGAATCAAACCCCAACCTTTTCATACAAATAAAGCAAACACCCACCCACAAAGAAAAGTACCTTACTTGCCATATAAAAATCAGTTTATGTTTCCACAAGTGTGCTAATATGAACCATGCAGGTCTTAAGACACATAAATGAACCCAATACAGAGTGTGCATGTTACGGCTACCCCTCTGATACTTGACACCATGTTACTATAGATCTTTAGCTTTCTTTTCACTGTGACAGACACAAAATAAGCCACTTACTGCCTCTTCTTCTGAGAGGATTCAGATTAATCCCCAAGACACCCCATCCTCAAACTCATTCAGTGACACCAGCACCTAAATTTGTTTATTTTTCCACCCAACCCCTACCAGCCATAAAAACATCCTGTTATGTCTGGCTCCTTCCTCCTGCAGCCGCCCACTGCTGCTGCCCCATCTCCCAGCCAGGGTGGCAAGCTGGTGGGAGGGAGAAGCAGTTTAGTGGGGTGCAGGAGAGGAGGGGAATGGGGAAAGAAAGAGGGAAAATGGGCAGTAGTAAGGGGCAAGTTGAGTGCAGATCATGGGTTAATTGCTTGGGAAAGGGGGCTGGGATGCATGGGGTGACTGGGAGGGGCAGGAGGCACAAGCACTGGGCCAGAAAATGGGGCTGGGGGGAAGATCAGGAAGAAGGGGGCCAGGTTGAATGGGGTGACTTGGGGGAGGCAGCCCACAGAGGACTGGGGGGGCATATAGAGGAAACTGTTGCGGTCCATAGGGTGACTTAGAAGGACTGGGCCGTTGAAGGGGAGGGCTGAGATGCATGGGAGAGATGGGGAGGGGGAGTCTTAGGGTCCAGGGAGTGACTCAGGAGGGGAGAGCGCTGGACTGGGAGGAGCACAAGGGGAAGGGGGGATGCATGGGGGACTCAAGGGGAGGGGAATGGATTAGATATATGGGGGGAGGAAAGAGAGGGGAAGTGTTAGGATCCATGGAGTGACTTGGAGGGACAGGATGTGGGGGGACTCAGGGGTCATGGGCAGGATTGGGGGACTTGGGGGAGGGGTGCACAGGGGACATGGGAGGTCGGGGTACATGGGGTGACTCGCGGGGAGGGGACAGGACTGAAGGGTATGAGGAAAGGGGCAGGACTGAGAGACAGGGGGGGTCAGGACAGGACTGGAGGAGTACGGGGGGGTCAAGGTGCATGGGGGACACGGGGGTCGGGGCGCACAGGGGAGACGGGGCAGGACTGGAGAGGCCTGGGGGACACGGAGCAGGACTGGAGGAATACGGGGGGTCAGGGTGCACGGGGGGGTCGGGGTGCACAGGGCAGGACTGGAAGGGTATGGGGGGAGTCAGGGCGCACGGGGGACACAGGGCAGGACTAGAGGAGTACGGGAGGAGTTGGGGCGCACGGGGCAGAACTGGAGAAGTACGGGAGGAGTTGAGGTGCACGGGGGACATGGGGCAGGACTGAGGGGTACAGGGGTCGGGGCGCACGGTGCAGGTCTGCAGGGGTACGCGGGGGTCAGGGCGCACGGGGGACACGAGGCAGGTCTGCAGGGGTACGGGGGGGTCAGGGCGCACGGGGGACACGAGGCAGGTCTGCAGGGGTACGGGGGGGTCGGGGCGCACGGGGCAGGACTGAAGGGGTACGAGGGGGTCGGGGCAGGACTGCGGGGACACGGGGCAGGACTAGGGGGCATGGGGGGGTCGGGGCGCACGGGGCAGGTCTGCAGGGGCACGGGGGGGTCGGGGCGCACGGGGGACACGGGGCAGGACTGGGGGGTCGGGGCGCACGGGGGACACGGGGCAGGACTGGGGGGTCGGGGCGCACGGGGGACACGGGGCAGGACTGCAGGGGTACGGGGCGGTCGGGGCGCACGAGGCAGGACTGGGGGGCAGCAGGGGCGGGGCCGGAGCCCGGACTCACCGAGGCGGAGCCCCCACTCCCCGAGCGGCGCGGTCGCTGGCAGCGGCAGGTACCGGGCTCCCCTCATGGCCGGGGGCCCCCCTGTCGGGACGGGAGCCGGGCCCCCATCCCGGGCGCTGGAACCGAACCAGAGCGGAGGCGGCGGCGGCAGCGCGCTACATGGCGGGACACAGGGCACATTCGCTCACACGCGACACGGGCCCGTCCGGCCACCGTAAGCCACACTTCCGCCTCGGAGGGAGGGGACTGGAGGCGAGAATAGACTTGGCCAATCACAGCTCGCCTCTGGGGGAACGACTGACCTATTAAAAGCCTTGTTCCACCTCCTTCTCTGCAGAGCATTATGGGGAATGTAGTTCGGGGGCGTTGGCGCTAGTATTGGCCAGCTGGACCATGTGCCTAAGGACTGGACAGGGGGCAAATATTGAGGGCGGACTCCTGGGTAGGCAGCATATAAGACCCAGGAGGAGTCCTGGGTTGTCTGTTTCGGTCCCCCAGTCACGCCATGTGCCTGGGCAAATCACAGCATCCAACCATGGTGTAGTGCCCAGGCCATCTACGTTCAGGGGCATTGAGCACCAGCAGCTCCCTACCCTCACCTCTGGAAGGGGGGCAGGGGGAGGAGGGAAGGGTGCATGTGCTCAGCCTTTCTGAAAACCACACCAAAGGCCACAGCTGCTGCATGTGCAACATTAGGAGGCACAAGAAAGTTGTCTTTGACAGCCCTAGTGGTGCTTTTGCAAAACCAGAATGATACTGGCTCATTTCAAAGGTGGGGGGAATGGATGTTATTTCATTCATCAACAAGGGTAGGACACTTTAGAATCCTCCGTGGAAAAAGCAGACAGGGACATTAAAATCACAAGTTGACAGTGCTAATGTTTTTACACATAAATTTACTTTGAAGACTCTCAGTGCCAGCTGTATCAGCCACTGTTTTCACATTACACAATTACAGAGCTAAAGCAGAACATAAGGTGGTGAGGGAGAAAGGTAAGAAACTGCTAGAGGCAGAGAGGTATAAGGAAGCTATTGGAGATGACATACTAAACAAAGGGTTCATCAAGGCAGGGGCGGGAGAGGAAAAGAGGCAGGCGATAGGAGATCATTTTAGGAAAGGAAGAAGCAAGTTTCCGTGAAATAAACAAGAGCAACTCCAGGGAAGATTTTTTAAAAAGCCCTAGCGAGTGAACTTTTGAAGCATGTGATTATTAAACAAGTGTCAAGTCCAGTTGCTCAAACGGATGATGAACTAACATATAGGAGGCAGCATTCTCCCCAAGCCAGAATACAGGAAGTAAGACTTTAGACCATAAAGAAGGAAAGCTAAATAAGCAAGGTGAAAGGAGATCAAGTCACACATGACCGCATGAGCAGTGGAAGGAGTACAGGCCTACATGAGAAACACTGTGGAGGGAGTGAAGGCCATAATGTGAGCACAGAAGAGCTGCAGGAAGAGAAGAAAGTTTCAGGATTAAGTCTACAGTCCATAGAGCAGAATGAGAGAGCCCGTGCTGTGATTGAGGATCTTGCCCAAGAGAATTGCTTCCATCCTTGAGGTGCTTAGTTTGAAGAAAGCAGAAGTGAAGTCACGAGTGTGTGGTTGAGAGAAACTGAAGAGGCGGGAAAGGGGAAGCCCTTGAAAAGTGGTAAAAGATCAGTGGAGTATCAGCATGAAAATAGTAGTGAAGGTTAAAAGATAAGAGTAGTAGAAAAGATCCTGAACAGTGATAAAAGAGCAGAAGATCAGGCCCTGAGCCAGGGAGGATTCTATAGAGGGGGAGTCTTGCTAAAGCTAGGAGCTACCATCAGACAGTGTCGCTTTTCTCACTAACTCTCACTTCACTGCACACTGTGCTACTGAGAGAGGTTTATAAGCAAAATATTTCCTCCTTGAGGAATGACACCACGGTTCTTTTCAGTCATTAGGGAACACAGTAGAGCTTGGCCACTATATTACACAATAAATACATTTTAACCCCCATAGAAATCTATTTCTTATGTAAGAATATCAGGTTCCCCAACCTCGCTCTAGACAGCTTTCTGTTCCTGTATCTTGTATATGGTTCACTCAACCTATGGTGCTAGAACATGCATGTCTTTTAGGTATCTGAGACTCCATTTTTATTAACACACCATTCCTTTAAAAGGGAAGTTGGAGACTACGCACTCCATGGAGAGCCCTAATTCGTGGGAAAGCTCATTAAAACAGCCCACCCACACACTGTCGGGACACAGAGCAATTGATCTTCTAGGGTCAGACATTGAAGGATTGACTGCTTTGCCTTGGCTTAGAGATCCATTTTGATCAGCCTTATACTTTACCACCTTATAAGCCTGGTTAGGACAGATGCAGCTTGTCATCCCCTCCTCAATGGGATGGTTTCATTAAGGCAACAAAGACAACAGAGGAAATACAGAGGGGTTTGCACTCTTCCTTCCTCAAATAGAAATAACATCAGTCCCAGCCCTCCATCACATTCCCACTCATGCCCAGCTGCAAAGAAAGCTTAAGCAGCACTTAGTTAGGAAAGGAACTGATACCACAGAACAGGCAGTTTCAAGTTTCCTGGATGCCATTTCACAGGGCATTGTGTGCCCCTTTAGTCTTTTACTAAAATATTTCACCTTAATTGCACCCATTAGGAACTCAGTCCTCCAAACCCAACTGAGCATAGGGGCAGATTTTCAACAGAGCGCAGCACTAAAAAATACAAGACATGGGGCCCATGATAAGTTTCACTTAGGCATTATCTTCATACCCCTTAATATGCTAAAAGCATTTGCTCAGCTCCTGGTTAAACAGGAACACTGCATATTATACTTTATATTATTTCAGCTGAGGTGAGCTATATGCCATTATCAGTCCCCCTTCTTTGTTGGATCCATTTCATTCCTTATAGTGACTCTATAATAAAATGAATGAAGACTCATTTCTAGGTTGACAGTTGAAAGAGGAGGGGAAAAAAGACAAGTGATCTTTTTGCTCATGTAAAACATCTCATTAGGACACAGTGTGGCCTAGTGGATGAGATTTGTCTGTGATTCAGGATACCTGGGTTCGGGTTCCTGCTCCGTCCCTTGAGCAAGTTACTTCACACCTCTGCACTTCTGATTCTTCACCCTCCTTTTGTCTTGTACATTTTTACTATAAACTCTTTGGAGCAGGAACTGTTACTATGCCTTAGGACAGCCCTTAGCACAATGGAGACCTGCTCTTTGCTGGAGCCTGTAGGAGCTACTCTACTATAGAAACACTATGAGAGATCAGGATACTTCAGCCAAGAGAAGGGATGAAGTCTTTGGATAAACCATTCCTAGCCACCCTCTTTGTATCCTTTTAGTCTTGGTTTTGTAGTTTGTTCCATGCTGCTTCCTCTATTTACAACTTCTTCTCTTCACACACACTGAGGAAAATCCCTCCCCCCTTCAGATCCCTCTTGAAAAGCAGCACATGATCTGCCTGACAATACAGTATCTGCATTAATTCAGCTCAGAGATATGTTTGGGACAGAGTAGGGGCCTGATTTTGCAATCCTTGCTCACAGAAGCAGTTCTACTGAAGTCAGTTGAATTCCTCATGAGCTCCATTAGATTATTCACAAACGTAAGGTCTGCAAAATTGGAACCCCTATATTGAGAGTTCCTGAAGGCAGGGACCGTATCCCCTCATTTGCTTGTACAGCACCAAGCATGGCTAACTGCTGCCAATTTGCAACCCCTGTGATGGTGCTGAAGGTTAATCTTTCATAACAGCAGAAATATCCAACAAACCTCTAGAACTAAAAACAAAACTCCATTAAATACAGATCCTAGCTCCTGGAAACTAGTATCTCACTCAGGTAGATTATCACATACCGGGCCGCCCAGAGGATTCAGGGGCCCCTTCCATAAAAAAAAGTTGCAATACTACATTCTTGTGGGGGCCCCTGCGGGGCCTGGGGCAAATTGCCCCACTTGCCCCCCCTCTGGGCAGCCCTGATCACATACACCCAACATAGTAGGGCTCATATGAACAGAAATGGGATCCTAATACTGTGCCTGGCAAGACACTTGCATGGTGGAACAGGGAGATGCTTGACTCAATCTTTCCTAGTTCTTCCTCCCCCACAACACACACCCAGCTATATTAGAAAGTCAAGTAAAGAAAGGAGAGGGTCAAAGGTTGTTCTGAAATGTACCATGACCCACTCAAAGGCCTGGTCTACACTACACATTTATACCGAATTTAGCAGCATTAAACCGATTTAACCCTGCACCTGTCCACACAACGAAGCCCTTTATATCGATATAAAGGGCTCTTAAAACCGATTTCTGTACTCCTCCCCGACGAGGGGAGTAGCGCTGAAATCGGTATTGCCATGTCGGATTAGGGTTAGTGTGGCCGCAATTCGACAGTATTGGCCTCCGGGTGGTATCCCACAGTGCACCATTGTGACCACTCTGGAAAGCCATCTGAACTCAGATGCACTGGCCAGGTACACAGGAAAAGCCCCGCGAACTTTTGAATTTCATTTCCTGTTTGGCCAGCGTAGAGAGCTCACCAGCACAGGTGACCACGCAGAGCTCATCAGCACAGGTAACAATGCAGTCTCCTGAGAATCGAAAAAGAGCTCCAGCATGGACTGCACGGGAGGTACTGGATCTGATCGCTGTATGGGGAGAGGATTCCGTGCTAACAGAACTCCATTCCAAAAGACGAAATGAAAAAAGATTTGAAAGAATTTCCAAGGCCATGATGCAGAGGGGCCACACCAGGGACTCAGTACAGTGCTGTGTGAAAGTTAAGGAGCTCAGACAAGCCTACCAGAAAACCAAAGAAGCAAATGGAAGGTCCGGGGCAGGGCCGAAAACATGCCGCTTCTACACTGAGCTGCATGCAATTCTAAGGGAGTCCTCCCCCACTACCCCACGCCTGTCCATGGATTCCGAGGTGGGGGTGGTAATCTCAGCCATGCCTGAGGATTCTGCGGACAGGGAAGATGAGGAGGAGGACGAGCTTGCAGAGAGCACACAGCACTCCGTTCTCCCCAACAGCCAGGACCTTTTTCTCACCCTGACGGAATTACCCTCCCAAGCAACTGTCCCAGACAATGAAGCCATGGAAGGGACCTTTGGTGAGTGTACCTTTGTAAATATAAAACATGGTTTAAAAGCAAGCGTTTTTTAATGATTAATTTGCCGAGGACTTGGGATGCATTTGCGGCCAGTAAAGTTACTGGAAAAGTCTGTTAACATGTCTGGGGACAGAGCAGAAATCCTCCAGGGACATCCCCATGAAGCTCTCCTGGAGGTACTCCAAAAGCCTTTGCAGAAGGTTTCTGGGCAGGGCAGCCTTATTCCATCCTCCATGGTAGGACACTTGACCACGCCATGCATGTAGCAAGTAATCTGATATAATTGCATGACAAAGCCTAGCAGCGTATGGTCCCTGTATTTGCTGGCATTCAATCAACATCCATTCTTTATCTCGCTGTGTTATCCTCAGGAGAGTGATATCGTTCATGGTAACCTGGTTGAAATTCAGGAATTTAATTATGGGGACAGAGATGGTTGGGCTGTTTGCCTGTGGCTTAAAATAAATCCTTCCCTGCATTTAGCCAAGCAGGGGGAGGGGGCGGGACACTAGCGCTGAGTTTTTTTGCATTTGGCAAGCTGGGATCTTCCCTGCTACCAGCCACGCGGTGGGGGGAGGGGTAAAGCGATCATCCCAGAGAATTGGATGGGGGCCATTCTGGTGCTGCACGTTAACAGGAAAGAAGCAGCACTCAACAGGCTTTGCTTGCTATTTGGTAAAGGAGGGCGCTGGATATATGAAGGCTGCAGAAGCCGAAAGACAATGGCTCACCATGGCCACATGCAAGCCGAATTCTAATGCCCGGACCTGCGTCTGTGATCTTTAACACCAAAGCTGCAGGCCCTCAATATGAAGATGCAAAATGTGACCTTGTAGTGAGATCACATGTGCTATGTAAGGTGAATAGCGTTGTTCACTGTGAAAGAGTATAACCATTGTTCTGTAAAATGTATCTTTTTTTAAATACTTCTCTCCCTTTTTTTCCCTCCCTCCTGCACCTGCAAATTTTTCAAGTCTCCCTCCTCCGTCCCGAAGGCTATCTCAGATAAGGCGGCGGGAAAAAAAAAAAAGACGCGAGACAAAATGTTCTCAGAAATCATGGAAGTGACCCGCAATGAAAGAGCTCATCTGAATGAGTGGAAGGATGTGGTATCAAAGTACAGGAAAGATGCCAGTGAACGTTGGGAGAGGAGATGCTCGAGATGAGAGGTGGCGGCAGGAAGATCAGAGGAGGCATGATGCAATTCTGGGGCTGCTGCGTGATCAAACTGACATGCTCCGGCATCTGGTGGAGCTTCAGGAACTGCAGCAGGATCACAGAGTGCCACTGCAGCCCCTGTATAACCGCCCTCCCGTCACCATGTTCCTTAGCCTCCTCACCCACCAGACGACTAAGAATGCGTGGGGGGAGGCTCCATGCACCTGCCCATTCCACCCCAGTGGACAGCCCAACCAAAAGGCTGTCATTATTTTGAAATTTTTTTAGTGGCCTTTTCCTTCCCTCCCAAACCGCACCCAGGCTACCTTGTCAGTTCTCTCCCTCTTTTTATAATTAATAAAGAATACATGATTTTTAAATGAGAGTGACTTTATTTCCTTAGGAAGCAAGCGGTAATCGAAGGGGGAGGGTGGGTGGCTTACAGGGAATGAGTCAATCAAGAGGAGGGGGTTTCATCAAGGAGAAACAAACACAGTCACACCATACCCTGGCCCATGATGAAACTGGTTTTCGAAGCTTCTCTGATGCGCACCGCTTCCTGGTGTGCTCTTCTAATCGCCCTGGTGTCTGGCTGCGCGTAATCAGCGGCCAGGTGATTTGCCTCAGCCTCCCACCCCACCATAAAGGTCTCCCCCCCCTTACTCTCAGATTGTGGAGCACACAGCACGCAGCAACAACAATGGGGACATTGGTTTGGCTGAGGGCTGAGCGAGTCAGTAATGTGCACCAGCGCGCCTTTAAACAGCCAAATGCACATTCTACCACCATTCTGCACTTGCTCAGCCTGTTGAACAACTCCTGACTACTGTGCAGGCTGCCTGTGTATGGCTTCATGAGCCATGGCATCAAGGGGTAGGCTGGGTCCCCCAGGATAACTACAGACATTTCAACATCCCCAACTGTTATTTTCTGGTCTGGGAAGTAATTCCCTTGCTGCAGCCATTTAAACAGAGTAGTGTTCCTGAAGACGCGAGGGTCATGAACCCTTCCCAGCCATCCCACATGGATGTTGGTGAAACATCCCTTGTGATCCACCAGGGCTTGCAGCAGCACCATGGAAAAAGTACCCCTTCCGGTTTATTAACTGGGTGCCCTGGTGCTCCGGTGCCAAGATAGGGATGTGTTCCATCTATCGCCCCACCACAGTTAGGGAATCCCATTGCAGCAAAGCCATCCACTATGACTTGCACATTTCCCAGAGTCACTAAGCTGCTGCTATGAAAGGTAGTGATTGCTTTGGCTACTTGCATCACAGCAGTCCCCACAGTAGATTTGCCCACTCCAAATTGATTCCCGACTGACCAGTAGCTGTCTGACGTTGCAAGCTTCCACAGGGCTATTGCCACTCGCTTCTCAACTGTGAGGGCTGCTCTCATCTTGGTATTCTGGTGTTTCAGGGCAGGGGAAAGCAAGTCAAAGTTCCATGAAAGTGCCCTTACGCATGCGAAAGTTTTGCAGCCACTGGGAATCGTCCCACACCTGCAACACTATGCAGTCCCACCAGTCTGTGCTTGTTTCCTGGGCCCAAAAATCGGCGTTCAATGGCTAGAACCTGCCCCATTACCAGCATGATCTCCAAAGCGCAGGGGCCCGTGGTTTGAGAGAATTCTGTGTCCATGTCCTCATCACTCTCATCGCCACGCTGCCGTAGCCGCCACCTCCTCCTCGCCTGGTTTTGCAGGTCCTGGTTCAGCATTGACTGCGTGAGAATGCGCAAGGTGTTTACAACGTCCATGATTGCTGTCTTGAGCTGAGCAGAGTCCATGCTTGCTATGCTATGGCATCTGCACAGTTCACCAGGGAAAAAGGTGCGAAACAGTTGTCTGCTACTTGCACAGAGGGAGGGGTGAGGCTGTACCCAGAACCACCCGCGACAATGTTTTTTGCCCCATCAGGCACTGGGATCTCAATCCAGAATTCCAATGGGTGGGGGAGACTGCGGGAACTATGGGATAGCTACCCACAGTGCAACGCTCCGGAAATTGACACTAGCTTCAGTACATGGACGCACACTGCCAAATTAATGTGCTTAGTGTGGCCACGTGCACTCGACTTTATACAATGTTTTAAAAAATGGTTTCTGTAAAATTGGAATAATCCCATAGTGTAGATATACCCTTAGTCTGCTGGCACTAACTTCTGCTTGCCACTGTGCTATCGATTGCATGGCTAGCTGGACTCCACTTACTTTAGTGGTGTTCCTCTTGATTTACACCAGTGAAATCAGATAGTCCTTAAGTCAATTAATTATTGGTGTGTACTGCAGTAGCACAGAGACCCTAATCAAGGTTTGGACACCCAAGTGCTGGGCACTACACACACAATTGCCACAAGAAAATCAAAACAGGCCCAGTTCTGATCTCTCTCCAGGCAACTCTGTTGACTTCACTAGAATTACTCCCAATTTTTAACAGCATAAAATATTAGCAGAATCCACTCAGAGAAGGACTGATATTAGAATCCTACAGGAAGGAGCATAAGTCCCATTAAAAAAAATAACTATTAGTGACAGTATGTGCACATATGGACCAAAGAATCTGGATCTGTGTGTGGTAGGGGAAAGGAATGGCAGGAACATCTCACCTCATTCATGAGTCTGACTTGGATATTACTGGGTTAGTGTCCTGCTTAGATGAGACTGGGGAAAATGGAGGTGGGGGGGGGGCAAAGCAGAGTTAAAAAAATCATATGCAGAGAAGCTTAAAAGGAGCAGAAACAAAGTTTAATTGTTAAAGATTTATACTGGAATGGTTGGGAACCCTTTGTGGAAGGCTTTGTATAGAGAGTAAATAATTGTCCCTGTCTAAAGAGCAATTCTAGAAAGACAAAATCCAAGAAAAAAAGCATTGACATAAGGAAAAAATCTCACAGCAAGTTCCTGAGTTCAGGACCATATGATCTTTGGCTGACCTGGTTGAAGGAGAATCACAGATGCAGGGGTAGCCAACACATTATGCAACAGCAGGTCAGGCACTTTAGCCCTAGCCTGTTCTGTAATTCAACAGTGCCCTTTTAAAACAGCTGTTAACTCACCAGCTGACTCCAAGGAGAGAGCTGAAAATCTGCATATTTGACAATTTTCTGAATGACCCTAAGAGTTTCATGCCTCGCTAGCAAACACCACAATCCCAAGTCAAGGGGGGGAGGGGGAAGGAAAATCAGTCTCTAAAACAGTAAGGTTTTGGGTTGTTTTGGTTTTGTGGTGTGTTTTACAATGCCCTAGTTTCTCTCTCAAAAGAGTAGCACTCATTTAAGCACATGCTTAAAGTTAAGGATGACCTAACTGCTTTCCTGGATCAAGGCCTTAGAGATTTTCTAAGGCACAAAGCTATTTATTGAAGCGCAAAGCCACAAATGCTAACTTCGCTATGCTGTACCTCTCAAGAGGTCACAGGATCCCTTTCTCACCTCTACCATTCGTCCTGTGCACTTGTGTGGGCATGTTATTGCAAGCTACTCAGACACACAAAGGTGTTGAGTTCTGTGTAAATCTCTCAATAGCACAGAAAGCATGACATGAACTTTCAGTTCCACAACAGCAAACTGGTGACTGTAAGTAGGAAGTTTCAGTTGGTTTGTGGGTTTGTTCTAAGGATCACAACCAGGGGTGCTAGTTTGTACAGGAGGACTAGATGGTGCTAATCATCAAGCAGTCGAGATTCGTAGCAGGAAACCCTGTCCTAGCTGGATTCTGACATCCAACGTGGCCAGGGGCGGCTCTAGGAATTTGGCTGCCCCAAGCACGGCGGCATGCCGCAGGGGGCGCGCTGCCGGTCCCGCGGCTCCGGGGGACCTCTTGCAGACATGCCTGCGGAGGGTGCGCTGGGAGGGCAGCAGGCGGCTCCGGCAGACCTTCCGCAGTCATGCCTGTGGGAGGTCCGCTGGTCCCGCAGCTCTGGTGGACCTCCCACAGGCATGACTGCGGAAGGTCCGCCGGAGCCGCCTGCCGCCCTGCCGGCAAAATGCCGCCCCAAGCGCGCGCTTGGCGCGCTGGGGTCTGGAGCTGACCCTGAACGTGGCTTGCAGCACACAAGAGAACGGCCAAGAGGCCTTTTGACACTATTACCTATAGCAGAGGTAGGCAACCTATGGCACGGGTGCCGAAGGCGGCATGCGAGCTGGTTTTCAGTGGCACTCGCACTGCCCGGGTCGGTATCAAAAAGCCACTCTCCCAACTGGCCCATTTGTTGGCAATTTCAGCAGAAGGCAAGGAGGCTGCATTCCTCTCACTGATGTTATTGTATTACAATAGCACCCAGAGGCCTTAAAGAGATCAGGACCCCCTGTGATGGATGCATACATACAGCAAGAGAGTCCCTGCTCCTAAAGAACTTACAGTCTAAATAGACAAGACAGACATGATAGGAGGGGAAACCGAGGGGTGAAGTGACTGGCCCAAGGTCACGCAGCAAGTCAGCAGCAGAGTCAGGAATAGCACTCAAGTCTCTGCACTCTGCCTCTACAGAAGGGACCCAACCAAGGCAGGGCTAAGGCCCTTGGAAGGGGGCAACACAGCTGAAGCTTGCACTGCTGCTGCTCATGCTGTACCTGCTCTATGACCGACTAGTCCCCTGAGGAGTTAGTGCTGCACTAAGATACCACATTTTTAATATTTTAAGACAATTAATCCTGCATATTAATAAAAATAAATCCCCCCCTGGCAGGGCTAGAGAGGCATTCCATGAGCACTAGGGAGTTGGATCCACTCAAGACAACAATGGCCCCTGTTGTGATAACTCAGCCTATACATACACCCTAACTGTGAGCGGACGTTCACGGAACGTCACAATCACCTATAACAAATGCGGATAGGAAAAGATGCAAAGGCAAGAGAGACTGAACTCGTCCAAACACGAGGGCTACTGATATAACTCAAGGACTGTGTTAACTGCGTTCTTGGTGAACAAGGAAAGCATGGAACTGGAAATCAGCAAGCCAAAATTGGTGTCAAAGTAGGCCTAGCTGCTGGACAAAATAACGAAGGCAATGGGCTGTTCCACCCATCATTCCCTTTTTAGGTCCTTAAAGACTTGGGGGGGGGGGGAAGTTTCCCCATCCTGGTTCCACCCTCGCCATCTCCTGGGACCCCAGACTTCTGCCATCCTAATCCAGAGAAATATCCTGACCGGACTGGCCCAGAGAGAGGGGGAGCCAGATGAAAAGGTCATGTCCACCAGCTCTAGCTAAATCCTGAATACCACCTGGGATGTGAAACTCTGAGAAATTAACAGTAGTGTAGACAAACTCACACCCCTGAGCAATGTAGCTAGGTCAACCCAAGTTTTAGGTGTAGACCCAGCCCTTTGTGTCTCTCCCCTCCACGTCCTTTTCCTTCCCCACCTTATTTCTTCTCCTTCCACTTATTTCCCCCTCAGCTTTGACCTATCCTGTTAGTTGGCCCCTTCCCCGCCTCATTAACCCCTTCTAGGCTAGACGGGGTGTTCACCCCACACTCACCACCTCAGTAGTGTTTTCCCTACAAAATGGACTGTCACTCAGGAAGGTCACAGATCCCCACACAAAAATTCCTAGTGACGCTTCCATCATTATTCCTACTCCCAGAGAAATCAAGCAGCCCTCTGGCGCTTTCAGCACTGCTGAAGATGGGACAAGATCAGTACTCAACCCGGCTACTTGACTCATACCAATAGTCTCATTTCAGAGCCTTGCTTGTGTATGAAACCCACTGCTTGAAATAGAAGGGGGAAGATACTGTGGTACAGTCAGGTCTCTGGTACAGGAAGCCCTGTAGCTGCAGGTGGTGGTGGGGCGGGGCGCGAAGAGAAAAGCCCAAAGCTTTCAAAAGTGACTAGTGATTTTGGGTGGCCCTTTTTGGGACATTTTACAAGGGGCCTGTTTTTCAGTATTGAGCACCCATCCTCCTTCAGAGATTCAGGCCCCTTTAAGAAGTCACAATTTGGGCACCCTCTCCCCTGCCCCCCCAAATCTCTACTTGTTACTGAAAGTCTTGGTGAGAAATGATGTCAGGTCCCAGCTAGTCCATGCCCTAGTTATTGCACCATTACTCCCTACAGTATGTTTCCTAGTGCTTTGCCTACACTGATCTTGATTTAAATTGAGAGGGAGATCGAGCAGGCCATCAGAACAGGGGGCAATCATGCAGACAGCATGGTACTTACCCACAGATGGGAGAACTAGGGGTCATTACTTACCCACAGCTGGGTGAACATTTGCTTGGGGTCCTATTGAACTGTAATAGCAAAGCACAGTGGAGCAAATGATGGACAGAGGAGAATGCTCCCTATTCTCCAGTTGATGGAGAATTGCTCTGTCCTTTAACAGAGCTTAAAGGCGGACACTTTTACTTGGAAAATGGTTTAGTTAAAGCAGCAAGTTTTATGACACAGCAAGCCAGTCACATCAAGCCAGATGTTTTAGTCTAGCTATGTTCTTCTTTAAACATTGAAGAGTCCTTAACCTCTCTCCAGGCAAGGGCTTCCTTTAGCTCAGTTAGAGACCTGCCAGCTGCCCACTCAGAGACAGACAGCCGTGAGATGGAAGCAGGTGCACCAGCTGAGAGAAGTCACATGGGCTGCAGCATGAGGCTGCTACTGTATACACCAGGTCCCTTTAGGAGGAAGCATAGGGCTTAATGCTCAGGCCTGACTGCCATTGGGGGTGATTCACGTTGCCTGTTGCTACTGTGACACGTGCAAACAATTGGAGAAGGGACCGAGATTGAAGTCCCAGCACTGAAGTCTCCACTGCGATGGGAGGAGCGACTGCAGCACTAGTAACCGTACTCAAGTGACCTTAGATCTAGCTAGCTCCAACAACAGCAGTGAAGCCACGGCAGCATGGGCAGCCACACGAGCTAGCTGCTCAAGTGCATACCCCGAGCCCCCGGCAAGCTTGAACTGATCCAAACTAGCTTTAGTATGTCAACACGTGCTGCAGTGAGACACTGGTTGCAGTGTGGACATACTCCCCAGGCTCATAGGCCCAAGGAACTGGATTGAGCCACTGGAGGGTTAAAGTCTTGCAGATATTGCTGGAAAGGTTCTCTTCCACCTGTTTCATGTTAACCCTTCTTTTGGTTTCTTATGAGCCTCGAGGAGGCAGGGCAGGGAAAGGAAGACAGAACACTCAGCTGCTAGACTACTGTGAATGACTGCCTGTATTCCAGCTGTGTCCAGTGTGCTAGGCTCTGTCCAGACCATATGTCCCTCCATTTCTTCGAGACTCAGACTCCAGCTTGCCTGCTGCCGCAATCTAGTTCCTATTGCCTGCCCAGAACTGTAGAGGAGGAGAAACTAGGTGGGGAGTGCCCTGAATTACACGGGAGGGTGTCGGTATTACACAATAGATGCACACTATTTATTCACCAGGAGAACTCTCCTGGCTGGAGCTGTGGAGACAGGATTTCTGGGGATCCATTCCAGGCTCTTCCACTGCCTCCTTACACAACCTCTGAGGCACCTCTATAATGGACATTCTACTTATCCACTGATGGAGTCTTGTGAAGCTTAACATGTACCAATCCTTTCTAGGATGAAAGGCACCATAGAAGAATCCCCATTAACACCCAGCTTTATCAATTTCCTGGGGCAAAACCACAAATAGACCCAGCTGCCACAAACATACATGGAGTCTTTTTCCAAAGGTGCCATAAAACCAGGCTCACAATGTGCACCCACACAGGTTTGGTTCCTCTCAGATGGAAAGAAGGCACAGCCAGCACCAATCAACTCTCCATGTTCCACCAGCAAGTGGTGTGTGGGCCACAGGCCAGGGACTTCCCAAAGCATCATCAGTTGCATGCAGAGTGCTAGGGCTTTGCACACAAGCATTGCTGTGCCTGCAACTGAAGGCACAGCATGAAAAGCATTTTATCAAGTTCTACACCTGCACACACAAATGCAACCATCCCTACTTTATTAGTACCCTTTTGGCTCCCACAGCTGCTTCTTTGCCTATAAAAATGTTTTAGCACTCAAAGCCCTTGTCTCCCAAGCACTGTACAACTAGTACTATTCCCATGGTACAAATGGGGAAACTGAGGCACAGATGTTCCCTAGCTTGCCTAACAGCAGAGTCTCATGGTCAGAGCCAGGATTGGGACCCATGAATCCCAATTCCCAGAGCCATGCTTATACTGGGATAAAAAGAAATGAAAGGTATCACTTGGTGACACTAGTGACTTCAACTAACAGAAAGACAGAAGAGTCCCACTCCTCCTCCCACACCACTGTACAGGGATATCTTTTGTTCATTGGGGAGCATTACCGTATGAAGGTTAACGATAGTAGCAGAGAACACAGATAATTACAGAAGCGCCAGCAAACCTTCCAAGCCATTTATCAAAAACATCCCCTGAGGAGACAGGTAAGACAAATATTTCGCAACTAATTTGTGCCTGAGGCATTTGATTCAATAAAATGCACGCCCTCCCCACCCTTTTCAAATTCTCTTTGGTCGAAGCCACACGGCAGGTCAGCCACACTGGAGGTCTCTATTGCCTGCGCTCTCCCCATTCCCCTCTCAGCCCACTGGCCTCCCTGGGGACAAGAGTGGAACATACAAATTCCACTTAGGGAATAAAAGATCAGAGAACTGAACTGTGGCCCAGATACAGCTGACTAGCCCCTCTGTGCCCATAGTCCCAAAGCACTGGAGTCACAAACTGTAGTTGGCCTTTGTATTCTAAAGGCCGAGAAGGGAAAGCAGGGTGGGGCAGATTCAAAAGGAACAGGCTGTGCTGTAAAGTGGTTTGGGGCCAGGTTAGAACAGCAAGAGAGACTGAAAGAAGAGCAAGACTGGCATGAATCATGCTGGCAAGGGGCCTGAGAAAGGTGCCCTGAAGGGAAGAGGGTATGAAGTGAACAACCAGCTAGGCCAAAAACCCCAACGAAGCACAAAGCAAAAATAGAGTCTCACATACCTGTCTCTGGCTCAGAATTAAAACTTCATTACTGCACACATTGAACTTGGGAGCTCGCTGGCTTCTGGTCCCATCCAGGGCAGGGCGGAGGAGCACAGGGAAAGTTGCACAGAGAAGCACACTTCCCCAAACCTACTACAAGGCACAGAATTCTAGCCAAGCACCTTGTTAGAACCTGCATCAGGCTGCACATAAGCACACTGGAGAGGAACCCAGCTGAGGCTGAGTTTACACCTTGATTATTTCCCACACACGCTATCTAGTTATCAACTAGGGGTGAGCCTGAACAACATCTACAGAGCCAGACCTCCTGGAACTTTGGGGAAAGGTTGGCTCTGGATTCCAAAATTGCAGCTCCGCCCATTTCTGTCATGACCCCCTCCCCCTAAGGATTAGGAAACCAAGCAATGCAGGTGTTGCAAACTTTGTATGTTTCTTACACATTTCAGCTCTCTGGAAATCTAAGCCAAGATCAATTAGCCTTGGTTAGTTCAAGCTGTAGCTCTTGCAGCTGGGTAACATGCAAGTCAATTTCCCACTCCATCATTTCTGGAAATTTGCCAAAGGCCTTAGTTCAGCTGCTAGCATTCTTCTGTTTAGAATAAAGAGCCAACCCCCAACCCCATTTTCTGCAGTATTTCTTCTTCGGGGAAGCAGTACTGCTCCTTGAAGTTGTCACACTTGAGGAATACTTTCTGCTTAGAGGAAACAATTCCCTAGTTACACAATTACTTGCATTGTAAACTGTTTGGGACAAGGACTACCTCTTTGTTCTGTGTTTGGACAGTGCCTTGCACAATGTGCCCCTGGTTCATGACAGGGGTTCCTAGGTGCTACCACAATACAAGTCAGAGTAAGAAGTAACGTACCAGGAACTGGATCCCTTTGAGAGCATTGATGCCAGAGGGCCACACTGTCAGGGAATGGGCCCCAGTGGGATAGCTCAGTGGTTTGAGCAGTGGCCTGCTAAACTCAGGGTTGTGAGTTCAATCCTTGAGGGGGCCACTTAGGGATCTGGGGCAAAAATCAGCACTTGGTCCTGCTAGTGAAGGCAGGGGGCTGGATTGAATGACCTGTTGGGGTCCCTTCCAGCTCTAGGAGAGAGAGGTGTATCTCCATGTATTTGCGGGAGGGATAGCTCAGTGGTTTGAGCTAAACCCAGGGTTGTGAGCTCAATCCTTGAGGGGGCCATTTAGGGATCGGCCCTGCTTTGAGCAGGAGGTTGGACTAGATAACTCCTGAGATCCCTTCCAACCCTGATATTCCATGAACTGCTTAGCAGTGTCATGCCTCTTCGCTGCACAAGCACCCCAGGATAGTCTGTGCCCAGCTTATAAAGGACACAAGGGCCCTCAACCATGCCAGTTCCTTCTCCTGTAGCTACACTGAAATTCTATCCCTGAAACTGCTGCCAACAGCAATCAATCACTATTACCAGGAAGTCACAACCTCCAGCAGCAAATGTTCCTAAATCCTGGCGATAACCCCACTTCACACTTGTTTTCAGTACCCATTTATCCTTCAGAAATACTCGGAAAGCAGCAATACACAGCACAGGGCGAGTGTCACATCATTTTCCCCATGGCTTTTGTATCGATGTCAGGTTTTGTTAGTTTTTTTATTTCTTTTTTTATGCAGGAAATTAACAAAAGGAAAATCCTAAAGTTCCCTATGAATTACCCCCCCCCCCCAGTTTTTTGTAAACAAGAATAAAATTGGTAAAGATTTTTTTTTTGAAAACTAAAAAAATACTAAAAGAAAAAAAAGTTGGTTTTTTCCCCCTTCCATTTTGTGTTGGGGAAAAAAAATCAGAAGCTTCCAACCAAAACAGAAGTTTTCTACAACAGCATTTGTTGGGATTGCGAAGCCATTTTTTGTGGAAAAACACGACAAAACAAAACAGCTTAGTCCAGCTGTACTTTGTGTGTTCCAGTCACTGGAACACCCTGAGGTGCCACACGCATATGGCCAAGCTGGTCACTTGCCCCCTCCTCAATCAGGTAGCACTGTGCAAGGGCATTTTCCCTTTCTGCAGAACAGACACTCCCCTTCTCCTTTCCCAGCAGTACCCTTCACTTCTGAATTCATTTCCCTTCCCAAAGCTCTCCCCCTTCCCATACTTCCCCCAATGATGCACTCTGAATTTGCTGCTCTCATCTTCTCCCGGGGAATCAGACCTGCACCACACTTCCCAATGGCTCCACCACACAATTCGGCACATCAGTGTCATGCTGAACAATAGGGAAGGTCAGAGCGGCCTACAGCTTCAGTCACTATGGGATGACCAGACACACTATTCTACTGTCCCATTAACACGCTAGTCAGGGTGCTGCTGAAAGTATGTTACAGGCACTTTAATACAAAAGAGGGACTATTGTAACAGATTATTACAAAGGTAATTGTGTTTTTTTGACAGCAGAGTTGTAACTATAAACCTGAGAACAGATACCAACAGAAATGACAGACCAACCCTTCAGCTGGGGTGCCATGAAGACCTGCCCGTTGTTTTTAGAGTCATTGTACCATTAGTAGGTGCAGCCGTTCCCCTGCCCTTCCCAGCCTCAGGGATGGGTGCAATGCCTGCAGAGGCCGCGGCTGGAGCAGAGGGGTCACCAATGCTGGGCCTGGGGGCCACACTAGCAACCTGCCAGAAGCCTGAGAGTTGCACGTGATTTGTACACAGAGGAACAGGATGCAGACACCCTGATCTCTGACACGGAGGGGCAGCCCGCAGACTTCAGGCACCAGCATGCCATGCTCCAGCTCCACCTCAGCAGAACATGGGTGGCAGGGAGGCTGCATTTTAGGACTCCACAAGCAGCTAGCAGGCTCCTTGCTCGTTAGGACACGCCGTACCCACCTAGCCGTTTGCCACGTACAACTGAAAACAGAGTAAGTGCATCAGCATCACCTTCCCAGGGACATCTCGGGAGTTCACCTTGGCACTGTACATGATTAACAAAGAATATTTAACAGAGCAGACATCAGCCTAGTCAATCCTGCAGACATCAGTGATGAGCAGCGCACACTGGAGGGGGGAGGGATCAGAGACAGGGGCATGTCAGGAGGCAGTCCGTTTCCATACCCACTGTACAATCTGTACGCGAGGACAATCCGTTTCCATACCCACTGTACAATCTGTACGCGAGGGCATCTCTAGCCAAGTCTCCAAGTACAGGTCGTCTTCAGCTCAGGCAGGAGGAAGTATCCCTTCTGGCTCCCCCCACTAGGTGGCTGCCCATGGATGGCTGGGACATTGGTCTGACTTGCAGCCCCCATAGCAGGGAGGATATACAAGCAGCAAGTCAGGATGCTGGCTGAGGAAGAAGTGCTATTAACCCATTAGCTCCCACTCCAACTCGTATCAGGCAGACATTACAGCGACAGAAGCATTTGAATTACCTAGACAGACACCACCTATTAACTCACCAAAGCCCTTTGATGAAGCCATCCTCCCACGCATGTCCCTAATTAGCTCAGGTGCCCATCATGTGCATTTACAAGTGGCACAGTAGTATAGGAGACAAGTCCTGACCGTAAGGCATCCATGGGTAGAGGTAGACTTGGGATTTTCTCCAGTCTGTACAAAAAAGAAAATTATTTTCCCCTGTGAACAAAAAAACACCCCTTCGTGTTCGGTTCAGTATCCAGCTCTGCTGGATTGCACCCCAATTCCGCAAGGCAGGGAGGAAAGGGTTAACTGCTACCGCTGCCTTGAGCTGTCCGGCTGCGCTGGCCCCTGTGGATCTTCATGTGTTTGGATAGGTGGTCACTGCGGGCAAACTTCTTTTCGCAGGTCAGACACTGGTAGGGCTTGACGCCAGAGTGGGAACGCTTGTGGCGCGAGAGCTCATCCGACCGGGAAAACCTGCCGGGAGAAGGGAAGCACGTTGGGTTCTTTTGGCTGCACATTTACTACTAGCTAACCTACGAGAGGATTGTCATTCCCTGAGGTCACCAGGGCCAAGCCAGGAAACAGAGCAGAAGAGGATTGTAGGAACTAGGAAGGGGTAAGAAGGAAGGCCTGGGGGTAGGGCATGGCACTGGACTGAGACTCAGGACATCTGGGATAAATTCCCACCTCTGCCACAGACTCCCCACATGACCTTGGGCAAGTCCCTTAGTCTCTAATGGCATGCCTACATCAGAAATGCTACAGTGGCACATCTGTAGTGTAGAAACTTATTACAGCGAGGGGGTTCTTCTGTTACTATTGTAAATCTCTCTCTCCATGAGGTGGCAACTGCATTGATGGAAGAACTTTTCCATTTACCTAGTGGTGCCTACACTGGGACTTAGATCAGCTTAAATACATCACAGGGCATGCAATTTTTCCACAGCCCTGAGCAATATAGTTAAGCCAACCTAACTTTGTAGCACAGACCAGCCCTCAGCTCCCCATCTGTAAAATGGGGATTATACACCCCTGTGAGAGAACTGGTGAGTGTGAGATGCTGGACTACTACTGTGATGAGGATCAGATAAGCACCTCGAGAGACAGAAATAGCAAACACCAAAGGGGTTGAATGAAAACATCTTCTTGGCCAAAGTAATACTTGGCATTTGCACAGTGCTTTCCACCTAAGAGCTCTACAGACGTCAATGAAACCTCAGCTCCCTTGTGAAATATAATCCCCATAAAGGCATAGGTGTGAGTGCAGCTTGCCTGAAGTCCACGTACTACAGATTTCCCAGTTCCTCCTTTCACAACTACAGCACATAGCCTGGCATTTCCCCCTTTTGCCGCCGGGCCAAGTGATCCCTGGTGTAATTTCAATCAGGGACATGGGCGGTTTGGCACCAGAGATGAATTTGGGCAGTTGTCTCCGTTTTGTGGCTGGGAACAAGGCCACAGTAGCAGCCAGTTAGGATGGGCTGCCCTGTCTCTGCTCTCCTCCCAGACCCGGCTCATTAGAAAGAACCCCAGACACACAGTACTGTTGCCATTGAGTGTCTCCAAAGAGATGCCCCCACACAGCCATCCCCACGGCAGGTGACTAGGATGCTTCCCTTGTTCAGAAGCAGCTCTCCCCTCAAAGAGCCTAGAAACCCCTGGAGACTGGATGACACCGACCGGGAATGAGGTACAGTGCTTCGCACCTCTAGGCCACCGCTTCAGAGCCAGACCAGGGCAGTAGTGACCGAAAGCCAGTCCTTGCCCTCTGGCAGCAGTTCAGTGGCCGGGCTGACTTTAGCAGTCTCACTACAATTCCCTATGGCCACACCGTCAAGCCTCCCCTACAACTGGCCCTAGTTACTCCCTTGCTGGAAGCGTTGGCTGAAAGGCTGAATGGAGTCAGGGACAACGAGCTGCCCCTCAGGCTTGGAAGCAGTCGCTCCAGGGCAGGGTAGAGGCACAGTGCTATGGGGACACTTGCTCTGTAAAAAGGACTCTGGGGCTGCCAGGCCAGTCTTTCACAAAGGTTTCCCCCCCCCCCCGTGGTACAGGCTCAAAGCAGGCTTTCCCACACATTCCCAGCAGCGAGTCCCAGCCCTGAGCCAGTGGGACACTTCCAGGAGCTCACTCTCCATTACCCACTCAATCCCTGGCTTCCCTATAAAGAGCAGCATTGGTTTGTCTGACAGGGGACACTGGCTCCCCCCTAAACTGTGACAGGAATTCATTTCTCAAATGATCAAGAGCCAGCAGGAGGCAGCAGCTTCCCATCACTATCAGCCTTTGCTACATTCCAATCTGGGGGACAGACATCCGCTCCTCCTGGGACCGGTTTAAATAGCGAACTCCACGTGCGAAGGCTGCATACACCAGTTTCACAGTTCTAGACTGGAAGTTTCCATCCTGCGGCATGTTAGTGAAAGATCTAGATACTCACATTGCCCTCGGCCACTATGGTACCTGGATAGATCCATCTACTCAGCTCCTTAATTCCACATATGACATCGATCAGCTTAACCTCTCACGAAAGCTCTTTAAGTGCATTCAAATCCCTGCCCAATTTCTCCAGCACCCTTTTTCCTCCACCCTAAATGGGGCACACAGGAATCCAAATCCTCAGGCACCATCAGCATGAAGGTCTGCTCAGAACTGGACTTTCACCAGTTTGGGTTTAGCAGTATCTGCATTACAAAGCCTCAGAACTGATGTGATATCACTGTGATGCTTCATGTTTACAAATATAACTGGAGAACACCCAACAAGGAGTATGGGAGAGGATCTACTCCCTATTCTAGCTCACACGTATGGTAGAAGCATTAGACAGAAGGGCTTTTCCATATGGCTGAAACATACTAAAAGAATGTGGACCAAGAAGCTTTAGTTACACTCAGGCTCACTACGATAGTATTTCAGTTCACATCTGATACAGTAAAATGCTGCACCTGTGGGTCTGTTCACAACTAACACTGCAGAAATTCAACAGATCCCAAGGCAGTCTCTCCAGACCTTCCAGGAGAAACACTGGCTTATTTTCTAGCCTAGCCATGAGCAGCAAATTCATCAGGATTTTTTTTTTTTTTTTTTTTTAAAAACACTGAGCGATTTGATTTACAAGTTCCTGAGGAAAGCAATGGGCGATCCAATAGAGGAGACACTTATAAGTGGACCAGTTATAGGAAGCAAGCTCTGGAAACAATCCTGCACTGGCCAGGGAATAGACTAGGAGTAACATTTTCAAACACACCTGAGTGACTTAAGAGCCAAACCATTTAAATCACTTTCAATGGGACTTAGGTGTTTTTGAAAGTTTAACCTAAATGTCCTGAGAGGTCTTTCTCACCCCCTTCCCAGCCCTCCTCAAAGCTCTGCTTTCTATAATTCACTGTAAAAACTGAATCCCAGAACAAGGGCAGGTTACTTCTAATTAAAACTCTCCTGCTGCATTAAAAGGTACAATCTCAATTAAAACACAGTCAGCATATGAACAGCTGGGGGAAGCCGAGGCCTGAAAATTTACACTTGGAAGTCTTGGATTTGCTATATATTTAGTCCAGAACCCAGTGCCAAAAAACATTGCTAGACTGAAGGAACAGTGAGGTTTTAGAATCGGCTCTCTCGAGCATTAGAGCTAGCAGAGGATGCTGCGTACCTTTGAAGAGCAGACAATGCTAGCTATCTAAAGGGACAAGACACCTGCTGAGTCAATCTTGCAAACACACAGGAAGGAAGCAAGAAGATAAGCAGAACTGTGTGATTTTCAAAAAGGGATCACAATCTGCCAGGGCCAGACAGGACAGATTTCCAAGGGCTCAGCACCCACAGCTCTAAGCATGCTAGATGCTGAGCTCTTCTGAAAACCTCGTCCTGAGTGCGGGTACTGAGCACTTGAAAAAAAGCAGGCCCTACCAGACTGCTGCTAGTCTTTAAACACACATGCACAGGCCAGATCCTGCAGGAGGCAGTCAATGGCTTGGCTGCCTGGCAGCCAGTGGAAAGGCGACCTCAGCACCAGGCTTCTCCACTTGCACACCCACCTCCAGCCGCAGTTGGGCCAGGAGCAGGTGTAGGGCTTCTCTCCAGTGTGGCGCCGGAAGTGCGCTTTGAGGTGGGAGCTCTTGGTGTACATCTTGCTGCAGCCAGGGTGCGTGCACTTGTGGACCCGGATGACAGATGGGGAGACCTTCTGGAACTTGGGGGCAGCCTCAACCCCTCTCAGACTCCCCAGTGCCGCCGGCCTCAGAGCGATGGGCAGGGGGGCTATTTTGACGTACTTTTGGTCCAAGACAGTCACGGGGGGCTGGGCAGCCTGAGGGACAAGGGTCAGGCTTTGACTCTGCACACTGACCACCAACTGGGCCACCCTGATGCCGTCCACAGCGCTCTGTGGTGGGGGGCTCCCACTGTTCATTTGGACAGGCTGGATCTGGAGGATAACAGGGATGCTCCCAATACCCACTGTCAGGCCCACAGCACCGGCTACCCCCCCAGCCTCAGCAGAGCTCAATACACCCCCTTCCAGAGCCAGCCTGGGGGTAGGCTGCTCTCCAGGGCTCCCCAGGTTGATCTCCGACTTGATCTCCAGCTTCCCCCTGACGGGCTGTTTCTCACTCAGCTCGTCCTTGAGGAGCTCCATCTTCTCCTTCAGGAACTCCTCAATCTCCTCAAGGGTGGGGGTGAAATCTCTGGAGAGGTCATTGCAGAAGTCGGGCAGTTTCAGATGAGCTTCATAGAGGGTGGCTTGGGATTTCTCACCTTCTTTCTTCACCTTGGACACCAGGAGGTGGGCGTCTTGCGAAGGGCAGCTGCCATGGCGAAGGAGAAGGCTGCAGCCATCCTGAGGGTTGGACGCTCCTGCGTCACAGTCTTCTGGCAGAACGGCAGACGGCATCTTTGTCTTATGAGCATCAGCCTTGCTGTCTAGCCAAGAGGCACCAGCTGGGGGGGTGAGGGGATCCAAAGCAGGGAGCAACTCGCTGCAATTTAGAGAGACCATTTGTTGTCCAGCGTCCCTTCTGCACGGAAAGACGTTAAACTGACTAGGTAGGAAGCCTGTGTAACAATTCAGCTGGGCAGCAGTACGGCTGGTAGTCCTGATATTGCCGGGAAAGTGTTAGCCCACCTGCAAAGGAGCGACACCAAGGAGATTATTTACCAGTGCAAACAACTAGGAACAATTCGATTACAAACAAGCCACTGTTGGGGGGGGGGGGGGGGTTGTTTTTAAATTGCTCTGTTGTTCAAACACACATCCCAGTTATTCTCTACCTAAATGGTCTACAGAGAACCGAATTGTCATGTGATGTAGGGTTTCTTCCTTGTTTCCATAATTTGCATTAGCAGCCACCTTCACACATATGAAACACTTTCCTGATATCACTCTTCTGGTTCAACAATCACTGCAGTTGCCAGAGGGATGGTTTGCAATAGCACATGGGAGGGGAAGTGGTTTGCATAGGCCTGACTAGGAGGAAGAGGTGATTCATGAGATAAAATCCAAGATATAATTAAAAAGGAGCAAGGAGAGAGTGAGAGAGAGAAAAGAAGCCCAGACTAGAGCCATTTGCGAGCTCTTAGCTTCCTGTGAGTAAGCAAATACATGGGATTCCTTCCGAGCTCTCCAAACCAGTTGTGCCAGTCCTTGCTAGCACCATCTCCCCAGGTTCCTTATTGTCCGGAAAGGCAGATTCTGAGGAGCTTTCCAGTTGTAGCAAGCCCGGCCTTACAAATAAAAAAGCACCTGACTTAGTTCATGATCTGCCAAGGGCAAAACGTAGGACAAAGACCCTAAAATTGCTCAAGGCCTTTCGCAACATGGTTCATAACCTGTCCTTGGTACGACTTTGCATCTCTTGCCCGGACGGTTCACAACGAACAGACGCCAACACCGGGTGTATGTGAGGCAAAAGGTGACATTGGGCCATATCAGTCTCACTCCATCTTCAGATCTCTGTGCTGGGCTTCCAGCTTTCTTCCCACATGAAGATGAGGAGTTTGAACTCAAAGGCTCTGCTCCCCTTTCATCTCTTCCCCCCCTCCCCTGCCACTTCCCCTCCGCCACTTCTCAATCCCGATACTTCCCTCTCCATCATGCCTCAGATCTACTCCTTTCAGGCTGCTGGCTATATTTACAACAGCCTCCCCATCTCTGCACACCATGCACCTTCCTTATCCTCCTTCCCCTCTCCCCTTAAAAGCCAGTTCTTCCCTGAAATCTGCCAGCACTGCTCTCCTCTGGGAGACAGCAGGGACCAGGTTGCAAAGTCTGGGTGAGCTGACTTGTTCTTGAACCCCGCACTAACAAGACAGACAGCTGAGCAGCATAGTCGTAGGGGGGTCCAGCCATTAGAGCACTAGACTGGGACTCGGGAGACCCGCGTTCAATTCCCTGCTCCGCCAGACTCCCTGTGAGATCTTGGACAAGTCATTTCATCTCTCTGTGCCTCACTTCCCCTTAGCATGGCCCTACTTCACAGGAATGTTGTGAGGCCAAACAAAGAAAGTCATAAGATGCTCAGATCAATGAGGCCAAGTACTTAAGACAGACACGCTCTGGATTTGCCAGGTATCAATGACAGCATCTTGCCTACTGGAAGCATTTTTTAGATTGTACAGGTTTAACTAAAATTTACAGCATCAATCTACATGGATGACAACATTCGAGAGTTATTAACAGACATGTCATGTATAAAACGCAGAGCCAGCTTTCACCAAGCGTATCGCTGGACTAGGTTAGCTCTTTAGACATTAGTTTGTGTTTCTATAGCATCTTTGGTTTGCAGTGTTGTTGGAGCCACGTTGGTCCCAGGATATTAGAGACAACACGGGTGAAGTAATACTGCTGGTGAGAGAGAAGCTCTTCAGGAAGAGCTCTGTGTAGCTGAAAGCTTGTCTCTCTCACCAACAGTAGTCGTCCAATAAAAGATATTCCCTCCCCCACCTTGTCTCTCTACAGCACCTTTTGTTATGGGAGGATCTAAAAGCATTTTAAGTCTCCCAATGACCCTGGGAAGTAGGTAAATATGCTGAATTCACAGAGAGGCAGCCAAGGCACAAAGAGGTAAAGTGACTTGCCGAAGGTCACACAACGGGCAAGAGCTGGGAACAGAACCCAGAAGTCCCCACTTCCAACCTCCTGCACTAGTCAGTACAGCGCATTCCCACCCCTTCTTTTTAAAGGATCAAAATGGCAAGTGACTCAACTCTTGGGGGCAAGGACTGTAATTTACTAGGTTTGAACAGGGTCTAGCGCAATGGGACCTCTGAGCTACTGCAAAATAAATGATCAATAATTATGATGCTACAGCATTTGCACCATCATCATCAGTGACCAGATACCATGAAAACTGCAGATACAGAAATGCCCCACAGATAATAGTCAAGGGCTAGTGAGCATGCACAGGCGTTAGCATTCAAAAGCTGCTCTACAAAAATGAGAGCAAGGAGATAACCGCTCCCAGGTAGAATGGGTCCACAAAACAGATTAGACTAACTTGAGGCAAAGGAAAATGATGATTGAAATATGGGACCGCGACTCAGATCTGGATTCTATCCCTGGCTCTGCTACACACGTCCTGTGTGATCTTGCAAGTCCCTTTGCTCTCTGCACCTCAGTGATCTCTGACAAATCACTTCTCTCTCTCTGCCTCAGTTCGCCCCTCTGTGCAAGGGAGCTAATAAAACTGCCCTACCTCACTCGCAAGGTGTTACCAGGCTAAGGAGTGGCTTTTAAAGTGCTCCCAGACCCTGGGATGAGAGGCAGAGGGTTGTTAGCAGTAAAGCGCTGGCTGTGGGAGTACAACTGTGTGCCCCATGGATCTCTGGTGATTCCCGGGAGCTGGAGTCTCACATGATTTAGTTGCAGGCTCCATATGCTGCTGAGAGTTCACGGGACTGCAAGAGCACGCTGTAAACCGACTTAGTGCCATACCCCTGCTTACCACGCAACTTCCCCGCTTACTCTAGCCACCATCATTCATGGCCAGATGAGGCCCCGCCCTCCCACCGGGCACTCCTGATTGGCCAGCTCTTCTGTCAACCAACCGGTCTGGGGGTTTGTGATAGGGCACCTCCCCCTGCAAGCCGGGGGAGACCGGACTGAATTACACTCCCCACGTGACGCAGCCAAGTACACAGCAGCCATTCAGCCTGGGAAACTCGTCTGGGCTTCAGCCTGTCAAGCGCGGGGCGCCTTTAAAGCCCAGCCCGGGGGGGGGGCTCTGCACGAGAAGACTTGGCGTGTCTCGGCCCGCAAACCACCCCCCCCCCCCGCACTGAGACCCCGGGAACGCTCCTTCCGCTGCCCAGCGCTGGGGATTCCCCTGCTCAGAGCAGGAGTCTCTCCGCAGCCCGCCCCGTGTGAACGCAGCCAGCCCGCACTCCGCGCCCGGCTCCCCTTCCCACCGAGCGCGCCGGAACAGGCCCCCGGGGAGCGCAGCTGGGCAGAGCCACGCACGTGGCGACTTCGTTTCCCTCCCCTCGCCGCGCAGACGGGGGCTTCCCCCACCGCCGGGGGTGGGGGTGAGCGCTCGGGTCTAGTGGGCGGAGGGGCCGCCGCCGCCTGTCTCCCTTGCTGGATTAGGGAGGCTCCGGGGGGGGGGGGAGAACACGGTCAAGTCGCCGAGGACAAGCGGAGCCCGCCCACTTCTCCTGCGGGGAATAGGGACTTCAGGGGAGTTACTTTTCCCTCCAAGCCACCGCGCTGGAAGAAGGGAAAACATCAGCATCCCCCATCCCCTCCCTTCGCCCCCCAAACCGGGCCGGGCAGCCCCCCGCCCCGCACGAGGCGCCCCCTTCCCGGCTCCGCTCCTCTTACCAGCCGGCTGCCCCCTTCCATGCTGGCACCTCCAGCTCCGCTCGCTCACATGACCCGAGGGAAGCTCCAGCCGGAGCCGCCGCCCCGCCCCGCCGAGGGCTCGGCTCGGTCCCCGCAGCCCCATTGGTGCGCGGCCGCTGGGGCTCGCCTGGCCCGCAGCCGGAGGGAGCAGCATGTGCGCAGCGGAGCCGGGACACGCCTCTGTCCTGAGCCCCGCTCACTATAGCTGAGGGGAGGAGGGGAGGCGTTTCTCGAGGGGTATTTAATAAAAATAGGGTCATTACGGGGTCATCACCCCGGTAATTAATGGGGGGGGTCTAATAACTAATGATCACCTTTAATAATTAAGGGCTGCAGAACAATCATCGCATGATTAGAAGTTTAGCAATCCCAGCAGTTGACGATTAATTCACAATTCAGAGATAATAGTGAATAACCACCAGCAGTTAATTGTAATTAAGGGATGCAGCAATGCCACTAAGGGACAATAATGAAGACGTTAATTAAGGAATACTGGATAATTAAGGATAATAATATGGACCTCAAGTACTGAGTCTTTATCTGCCAATAAGGAACGGTGGGGACAGTGAAAGGCCAGATTTGCAAAAGTATAAAGGTGCTGATCAGCATGTGGTGTAATTTTCAAAAGCACCTACAGTGCCTAATGCCCACTTTAAATGCCACTGGGCACTTAGCTGCATTTTTAGGCACCTAAAATACCTTTAAAAATCTGGCCTCAGGTGTGTGGGACAAAGGCTGTTCCAGGGAGTCACAATCCCTTAGTACCCAGGTCCAGGTAGGGGAGGGCCTCCATAGTCCACCTTGTGGTGGTTTTATTGTTTGAACAGAAGTCCCTAAGGATATACTCAATCACTAGGACCACTGGGATCCAGGCTCCACCAGTCCAGAATAATTATAAAATATAATAATTGATTAATAATATTCTTCATGCAGGCATGTGTGGGATGCACAGAGTCCACCATATTTGACATTTCTAGAGCACCCTCCATCAAAGCACTGACCATACGATCCTCTGCACTAGAGCAGTTTTGTACACCCGCTAGGGCTTGATTTGAGAGAGGAATTCCTCCTGCTTCGCACTCCAAAGAGGCCTTAAATCAGACAGAGAATATATGTTAGCCAGAAATTTATGTTAAAGGGGGAAAATACTAGAGCCTGATTTAGGGGGAGATAGTCACAGGCCCAGCCTTAGGTGTAGTGACTTTCAATGGGAGGATGGCACCTAAATACCATGTATGCCCACGAGAGAAATGACTTGTTAAAGTAACACAATAAATTAGTGGCAGAGCAGGGCATAGAACCAAGGAGTCCAGATTGCTCTTCCCCTCTATTTATACTGCTTGTAGACTGCGGAGGTGGGCTTGTTTCAGAGGGTATTGTTTCCCTCAGTCCCGTCTCATGGGACTCCTTGTCTTGTCACTTATTTTCATCTGGCTACACACTCTAAGGCCGAGATCCTCAAAGATGATTGATTTTGATGGAAGTTAGGAGCCTAAATACCTTGGAGGATCTTGACCTAATTCCCTTTTTTCTAAAAAGGAAATGTGCAATGTGGGGAATTAAAAAAAAAACAAAAAAAAACATCTGGATATGACACACCGGTTTTGAAATCCTCTGCAAAGTGCCCATATGCAGAAGCAATGGTCATATCCCATATCTACAAATTTGTTGCAGTGGACTCCTGCCTGCTCTTAAGCTAGCATTTTCTCTGCCACCCAACAGCTCACATGTTCCTCAACCCACTCTCATGAAACCTTCATCCTTTCTTCTCCTTGTGGCATGACCCAGCAAGTTCTTTCCTGGAAGCTTACAATCCTGTATTGACTTGTATTCTGGTTTATCAGATTACCAGCATGGTCCTCCTGAGGAGATACATGCTTTGATTCCTCTCCTGCAGTGTTCCATTTCCTCCTTTCATTTATACTGGGAACAGCCCAGGTTTCTCTAGATGTTAAAGATCATGTTCTAGCAGGCAGGAACAATTAATGGCTCCTGATTAAATGGATTTTGAAAGAGTCTTTCATTTCAATAGGACTTTGCTAGCAAGACAAGCTGCCTGCACAAGTGCTGCCAGCGTGTAAAACAGACAGACTGTGCAGGTCTCTGGCAGAGGTAGGTACGGTTTCCTCAAGAATGGTGTTTTGGGTTTGAGCCTATGTCCATTCCAGACACTGGGAAGCACTTCTCTATCTCAGTCTCTCCTTTGTCACATGGGTTCCCTTCCACACCTATTCTTCTCATAGGTTCAGTCTGTGCTTTCTACCTCTAGTTTATGGGAATTGATTTTGTATTTGGTGAAGGCTTTGTACATTTCACTGTAGTGAGATTACCCACTAGCATGATCCTTCTGTGCCAGGAGCTGTAGCAGACTAGCTTGTTGCTTCGGATTTGTGGTTCCCAGTGGCCTATACCTTTGTGTTGTAGGTGTTGTTCTAATGCTGTGAGCCTTTCTTGGTTGCTTGCTCCGCTGCTCAGGCTGTTAGATTTGTTGACACATGGGGGCGATCGTATGTGTGAAGATCAAGCTTTCATTTTCATTTAGTTTTTTTCCTTCAGTGCTTTGATTTGGCTTGAATCATTGTAACTATCTGATGACAAATCTGGGCCCTGAACTTCACTTCTTTACAACAGAGAGGGTTCAATTATATCGTCAGATAGTTTAATTGGATAGTTTTATCCATCTAGGTTGGGGGTTTCAAAAGAGCCTGAAGACAGTCAGGCATCCAACTCCTATTAAATTGTAAATGACCTTAGGTGCCTTTGAAAAATTAGTGGTTTCTTTACAGCACCTAGATCACAGAGCTATTTCTTGTAATGGGTTATACTGGTGCCGGTCAGACATTGCAATATTATTTTATTGTGAATGCCGGAGAATAGTTGTTCATGTTGTTTGAGGCCATCTCTGCTTCCGTGTATTGGGCTAATGAGTTCAGCTGGCTATCCTCCAGCAAAGTGTCTAGACTGGAAAGTTAAGTTAAATAACGTCAGAAGGGCTCCCCACACGTGTTCAGTGCTGCGTTTCAGCACTTGGTTTAATACAGTGGTTCTCAACCAGGGGCACATGTACCCCTGGGGGTACACAGAGGTCTTCCAGGGAGTACATCAACTTATCTAGATATTTGCTTAGTTGTACAACAGGCTACATAAAAAGCACTAACAAACTCAGTACAAACTAAAATTTCATACAGACAGTGACTTGTTTATACTGCTCTATATACTATACACTGAAATGTAAGTGCAATATTTACATTCCAATTGATTTATTTTATAATTATATACTAAAAATGAGAAAGTCAGCAATTTTTCAGTACCAGTGTGCTGTGACACTGTATTTTAATGTCTGGTTTTGTAAGCATGTAGTTTTTAAGTGAGGTGAAACTTGGGGGTGAAACTTTACAGTAGTCTGGAAAGGTTGAAAGCTAGTGCTTTAATATATTTATTATCTGGGCTATATGTTTCTCTGAACTGAGGTTTTTCCTTTAGGTCTTGCATTGTCCCCGTGTGTCTAGAGAAGGCTGGTCATTTTTTAAAGTGTCTTCCAGTGTAGTTGCTTTCTAAGGGTCTCTCTTGTTCTTGAGTCATTTTCCCACCTAGTAGATTCCTTTGGTTACATCTCAGAAATGGCTTGGCTAACAAAGCCAATCTTTGTATTGGTTTTGAATGTTGTCCCGGTTTGCTAGAAGGAACTGGAATCGAGCCCGCCTTCAGCTTGTGCTAATTTCTGCTTCCTCTGCCAGCCTGTTCTTTTCTGAAGCTGTGTATGTGATTTTCCATCCATGTACCAGGAGAGGGCACCACAAGGTCCCATCAATAAAACAGCCAGGCCGCTAAGCCAATAAATCAGTGGTGTGTAAGCAGAGCCCAGGGTTTCTTTATTACACCTTAGCCTCCTCTATGAATCCAGCTTCACAGCAAGGGACCAAAAAAATCCTATCAGCCTTGGAAGAGACAATCCATACCCCATCCGTGGAGGAATCAACCCAATGCCCCGTGCTCTCCCTGGCCGTCAGCACCAGGGACGGGTTTAATAGCAGAAGTAAGCAGTCACCTTCCTGCTGCTTTGACTCACACATGAGCATCACGCAAGTTGCCCCAGTAGCAGCTGCTGTCTTACTCCATTAGAGCAAAACTCACCTTTATGCACAAGATCTATGACCCACCTACATCCCACTGCGCGGACTTAAGGGATGGAGAGGCCTTTTGTTGTGATTCCGCACTGGGCTAAATTTCACCCAATATGTGTTTTCTTGTGCCCTGTAAACCAGGTGTTGCATGCAGGGCTGTTCCCTAGCCAGTCACTGGGTCCAGTCCTGCACCTCCTTACTACCAAGAGCCATGGGTACTGACATGAGCAGTCCCCTAGCAGCCTACTCACCCAAGTCAGCACTACACCCAGTAGTACAGGTTTGCAGGCTCAAGCCCTATGTTTCTCCCTTGCTCTGCCGCAGGGAGCGGGGTGGCGTGGACTACACAGCGTGTAAGGTGCAGGAATCAGAAGGCAAGTCTGAACCGACACTACACCGTAGCAACATTCCAAAGTTCCAGCCTGTTTGGGGCGAAGCAGCCCCTAGGCTCTAGCTGTCAAGGCACTTTTGTAACAGCCCGAGCCATGTATCTATATCTTCTGATGCCTAAATACCTTCAAACACCTGTCCCTAGATGGATTTTTTTTTAAAGCGGAAGCATTTGTGTTACTGTAAGTGACATTCTCTCTTCTGTTGCTATGTGAAAGGTGCACAGAAACTATGAAAGGAACCAGTGCTGTCTGATGCAGGGATGCTGGAACAATTTTTATAGTGGGGGAGCTGAGAGCCATTGAACCAAACTGTAAACCCTGCGTATGATGGAAACTACTTCAAGTCAGGGGGTGCTGCAGCCCCCCAGAACCCTTAGTTCCAGCACCTATAGTCCAATGCACAAGGCAAACACACAGACAGACTAGAGCGAAATCAGTTTTCCTCCAATCTCTGAGAACAACTGCAGGGATTGCTGTTAAAAATAACTCTTCTAGCTGAAAATGTTTAAGTGGGCAGGGTCTCTGTAAAAAAAAGGGGAGTTTACTCTCTCATTTACTGCAGCATAAATGCAAAGTAACTGCATCAAAGCCAATGGGGTTAGTGCAGATTTACTCTCCTGTACCAGAGATCAGGGTTTGACCCTGAAATGTTTTCATGGCATTTAAAAAAATTAATGATACAGGGGAAGCTGGCTGATCACTCGGTGAAGGCAAGTGCTGTTTGTGGCTCTTCTATTGATTTGCTGGGAGGACGGCACGCAAATCACTGCCTGGCTCTGTGCCTCAGTTTCCCCTCTGTAAATAGGGGCCAAGCAATACTTAGCCACCTTGAAGGGATTTTGTGAGGATTCACTCATTAGTGCTCCTTCCTAGGCAACACAAAGGCACATTATACTGCAACAGAGGCTACATCCGGATAAAGCGTTTGGTCCGTACCCTAGCCCTTGCTGCATAGTGGGGTTATCCGATCATTAGCCTGGTCTTCCCCTCCCCTCCTTATTCATCACATCAGCAATGAGGCTCTTATCACATCATGCCAGTTCAGCTCCCGGCTTGGCTAACACACCAGGGATCTCTAGAGCAGCATGGGGCCTGGGTCACTTGCTGGAGGATTCTCTGCAGCTTGAGGTCTTCAAACCACAATTTGAGGACTTCAGTAACTCAGACGTAGGTTAGGGGTTTGTTACAGGAGTGGGTGGGTGAGATTCTGTGGCCTGCATTATGCAGGAGGTCAGACTAGATGATCATAATGGTCCCTTCTGACCTTAAAGTCTATGAGTCTATGAGCAGTGGTTCCCAAACGGGTTCGTGAACCCCTGGGGATTTGTGAAATGTTATAGGGGGGTCTCGGGAAAAAAATCCCTAATGGCGGACAGAGCTGTCCCTAGGGACTGCAGGCAGCACAGGGCCAGCAGCCTGGAGCCCCTGGACTTCCAAGAGCTCAGCAGATCAAAGGAAGCATCTCTATCACACTGAGGAGATTTCAACTTTAAGACTCCTTTTAAGAAATGGAAAGGGAGGTGGGTATTTTTTTGCTGTTTTTTACATTAAATTGGCTGCTAGTGTTGTTTTTAAAATTATTATGAAAAACATGTTCAAGCTTTGTTGTAACGTGCGTTGTTTGCCTGGACTGCTCAAGACCTGAATGCTTGTGTAGGAGGAACTCTTTGAGTTGGTTTCATAAATCCCTTCATGCTGTTTCACATCTGATACTCCTTGATGAAACACAGGAGCCTTGTCTTATAACAGGCTTATTCAAAGAGATACAAGCTACAAAAGTGAGATCTTGGAAGAGTGTTGCCATTTTCATAATGTAATAAAAATACTGTAATGATAAATAATAAATAGCGTGTAATAAGCATGTCACAAAAACAAATTGTATATTTCCAAGATCATTGCTTTTATCATTGATACTCAAGTAAAGAAGAAAATCCCTGAAATATTCATTTTTAGGAGGGGGATCGCGAGACTTGACCTTTCAGTGAAAGGGGTTCACTGGTTGTTAAGTTTGGGAACCGCTGCTCTAGAACTATAAGCAGGACTATTTACTGCCTGAGCTACAGAGCCTGGCCTGTTCAGCTACCGTATTTCAGAAGCATCTGTCATCCTGATGCTTAAGGGTCAGAGTGTGACCTGCTGTACATGCCTCTCCAGGAGTGAAAGGCGTCATGCATCTCAGCATGAGTCCATGCTGGGGACTGTAATAGATGCATGTCCTCTGGGGATTGGGCACAAAGGGGGAGAAATAACACACAGTGGGGTCCATGGGTTACATTAGGCTCCCATTCTGCAAGTTGTTCCATGTGGACAGATATGCCTGCAGTCTCATCGAGTCCCACTGCCTTACTCTGGCTGCTTCTCAGGACAGGGACTGTGTCACTGTATTTGCCAATGATACTCCTAGCACACTTGGAATGCTGTAGGAATTAGCGTCTCGTCGGCAGCTGTGCAGGGCTGCAGCCTGCCTGCTACATTTCAGATGTCTCACCCGCAGCACAGTCTGGGTTCTGTGTGCGTACGGCTGTGAGCTGCTCACTTATCAGCAAGGGATGCAGTTTGCAGAAGTGAAGAGAGTCAGGAAACAGGTTGGGGGCAGAGGGAAATACAGTATTCTTGCAGTAGAACTCAAGCAATAGCACCATCTGCTGGTGCAGCTAGAGATAGCACAGATGCCCGGCTCAGCTATGTTCTCCTCCTAACAGTGCAATTCTAACAGTCTCGTTAAACAGGGATACCAATACCACAGGGAGCAGCACAGGAACTAGAGACAGAGAGAAGTGTGTGGTGGGGGAGCAGGAGAGGACATTGTGAGGAGGGAGGAAAGGATCAGAAATTATTATTGGATCCGGTTAATTGCCAAGTCTGGGCTGGCTTCCATGGACTCTGACCCAGAGCCAGGGAAAAGTCTGCCAGGAAGGGAGGCAGTGGTGACATAAGTTGATGGCAACTTCTTCTGTAGGGAAAACTGGGGGTGGAGCACAGCTTGGCAATATAGCAGTCCAAAACATGGGAGGCACAGCCATCATCAGCCCATCCCACGTGTTGTTTTGAACACCATTACTACTGCTGTATGAATACTAACAGTCATCTAGTTTGCTCCTTAGGACAGAGGATGCCCTGCTCTCCACTTGGCCAGTGCGCTTCTGTGGGCTTGGCTTGTGGCCCATATTGCACTCCGAGCCACCATGGATTGATGTGCAGCAGGGCGAGAGCTCTTCCTCCCCAAATGAGCTCAGCCCTTGCAATGTCTTCCTGGTGCTGGTGGAAAAGAAAGGAGAGGGACATTTCACTGGAGGGTAGTCTTCATTCATCCGGTCTCCTCCTTCCCTTGCTGCCTTCTGCTTCCCCACATCTTCCAGCACAATCAGGCCACACAAAGAAGGGCAATAGTAGCTTGGGGGTGAGATGTGGGGCCCTGCTTTATCCATCCCACCAGTGTTCAGGGTGGGGTGGCCCATCTGTCATGAAAAATGTTCTCAGCCGTACAGTTAACTTAACGACACACACAGTGATCCAACATAAACGTTTTTTATTTCCCTTCTTAATAAACTTTATAATATCCCTCCCCTTACACTGTACAAAATATTTACTTCGCTAAATAAATAAGACAGGACCATATTGCAGACAGTGTATCTTCCTGAAAGAAAACAGCATCAAAACATCCTTCCCTAGACAAGGGATTCACAATGATGCATTCTTATGCATTAGAAAAGAAAGACCCAACCCTCCCTTTACAGTCCTCTCCACTGACCCAACAGAATTGAACCTGTTCCCTTTAAATACCCCTGGGGCAACCAGGAAGGGAGAGGTATAATATGATTCCTCAGTGGAGAAGGGATGGATCTACCACCCAAACCCAGCAGAGTTCCCAAGAACTGCCCTTTCCTTTACGGACCTTACGCCAGTGGTTGAAGGTTGGAGGGTGTAATTTGCATCTTAGAGAGATTTTTACATCTACACACAAGTTACTTCAGCAACAGGTTAGAGGCTCCAAGAGCTCAGGCTCCTGCCTGAATGTCTACACCGCAATTTTTTGCCCCACAGCCCAAGTCCTGCGAGCCTGAATCAGCTCTTTTATCCATGTAGATGCACCATGTATGTGCTGATTATCCGGGCACAAGCTGTGGTCTTTGCATTTGCTTAGAAACAGCAGTTCTCCTACTAGAGGTGGGCCTGAGACAATTTGGGCCTGACCTCGCAGAGGGGCCAGGGATGTTTGGAGCTGAAGCCATGGCTAGCTCTTGGCATGCACTCCTCTCCCCCACCCCCACCCACTCACCCTGCCACCTCTTGGCACGCAGCCCAGCAGGGAAACTGAGGAAAAGGGAGCTGCTTAACTCCATGCTCTGCATGGGGGAAATCTGGACTCCCTTGCTGGCAAGTCGAACATTAAATAGCTTCTCCCTCTGAGATACCCACTGGGCTGAAGAGGGAGAGGGCAACTTCTTAGCTTATTGACTATGAAGAAACCCCACCAGAGTGCCACCACCACCTTCCCTCCTTTGCCACTAGTGATGGGAAAGCCTCTACCAGGCTGAGACAGATAAAGCCCCGCCACCGTTCCGGCAATTCCCAGAGCCTGCTGCGTCTTCCCAGCTGAAATGGAGAGCTCAGGAGACCGCTCAGGTCAGAACTGGGGCAACTGGAGCCCCGCCTTGAACTAGGTGGTGCAGATACAAATGAAAGTTAGCTGGGGAGTCAGAAGTTCGATTGCTCAACTCTCTCTTTTCAAACACAAACACAAACACAGCCACCTCCCCTGCCATCGTATCTTGGCTACAAGCAAACTGACTAGGCTCCTTTTGCACACAGGGTCTGCCCCCTCCTGGGACTGGCCAGATCAGGGCATGACAATAGAGACAAAGGCTAGAGTTTACACTGGGATTTGGGTGCCCCACTCCCTCTGAAAATCTCAGCCTATGTTTAATCAGGGGCAAAGGAGAGGCTCTGGTTCAGGATCTGTGTGTTTATTGTTCTAGGCGGTGCCTGCCTGATACCTGGACATATTACAAGCAGACCTTCACTTCTCCTCCATCCCATCACTTTTCCATGCATCTTTCAGATGAGTGGCCAAGAGGTCCCGAGCGCTCACGGACCATTATTTTCAAACCTGAGTGCCCAAAGTTAGGTACTTAAATAAGTGGTTTGCAGAGGTGCTGAGCCCCCAGCAGCTCCCAGTGACTTTAAAAGGTGTTCAGTGCTTTCGAAAAACCAGGCCACTTATTTAGGTACCGAAGAATGGACTTGGTTTGAATATCTTCGTCAGTGGTTATTACAGAGTTTGGTCATTAGGCCTGGCATCCTGAACAAATGCCATCTTAGGTAAATACATTGTGCCTCCTTAAGATTCCCCCCTGCTCCTTTCTGCTATACAATGTAAAGGGGTTTTCCTTACATAGTAAATAACTTCCCATCTGCAACCCACATGTAATTGCTCATTGCAAGGGCGGGTTACTTCAGCCTCTAATACATGATTAAAACACACATCATTATATTTAACATGATGACACCAGTCTGAGATAGGTGCTGTGTCCGGTCTACTTCATCTAAAAAACAGTGGATGGGATTTTGTTTTGGGTGGGGAGGGAGATGGAAGGAAATGAGAAGGGTGCTTTTCAGCCACTGTCCCTTCCCCCAGAAAATTCTATCGATGGACTCAGAAGACGTAACCTTTTGGACCCAGAACTCAGATTTCTACTCAGCGAGCTGGAGATTAATCGCCACGAGCCCAGCCAGCAACAGAGGCTCTTACACACACATCCAGAGTGGTACATTCCAGAAGCGTGCATGGGGGAGAATCCAACCCCCCCCCCCATGAGCTCATTGGGAAGGTTCTCCCTAGAGCTGGAAAACAGTGACTTGGGGTCGGCTTGGCAGTGAGGGATCTAGGTTAAAGCTAAAGAGACTGGGAGGGCTGGAAGCCAAAGTCCTCTATTGGCATGTGGGGCACCGTGAACCCATCTCCCCACACCATCAGCCCCATGGCTCTGCTTGACATGGCAAAGCTCCACACTAGCTCTTGCCTGGCTGCTGGCCCTTGTGTCTGCCCTTCCCTCTTCTCCCCGTCCTGCGGAACGGGGGCATTGATCCCATGGGTGGGCGGGTGGCTTATTGAGTTGGCTCCTTGGGCCAGGCATTGTCTGGGCTAGCGGGACTCTTATTTAAAAAGTTTGCTGGTGGGGCAGTTTCCCGTGGGAAGAACGATAGCAAGAGGCAGGGGAAGACAGTCCCATTGTGAATGAAAAAAAACAGAAGAACCAAGGATTTTAAAAACCAGTAGGGAGATTTTCAGAGGCCCGAATAGTAGTTTGGTTTTCAATGGGAGTTAGGCCCCAACTGGCATTTCTGCTTTTGATAATTTCCCCAAGGTCTAATGGGTTTGTGAAGTTAAAATGGGAGGTGCAATTTAATGACTGAAGACTTTGTAGGTGTGTTTACGCTGCAGTGTAAGCCCAGGATCTGAACTCAGGCACAAGCCTAACCCCCCCATTCTCCATACACACAAATTGTGCTAACCCAGGGCTCAGACCCAGCGTCCCAGAACCACATGGGGATGGAGGGTCCAAGCCTGAGTCAAGCTGGACACCGGGTTCAAGCCCTATTGCTTTGCAGCGTAGATACAACTTCCCTGGACGCATGCTCTGGAAGTCTGCCGAAAATATCCCACAATGCCACAGCCCGGACTTTCTTTGGGCTCTGGACAGTCAAGTTTTCCAACACTGCACCACAAACAAAGGGCTAGAGCAACCACATGGAAGAGCGGCGCCAGGGTTTCTGGCGCCCAAGGCAGAATTTGGGGGGCAGCATTTTGTGCGCTCCCCACGGGGCGCACGGGAGCTTCCGGTTCCACTCCCATCGCATCGCCAAAGAAGGACCCTCCGCCGAAATGCCGCAGGCGACAGCGGCAGTCATTGAGCTGCTCAATTGCCTGCCGCTGTTTTCCCGCGGCATGTCGGCAGAAGGTCCTTCTTCGGCAGCGCAACAGGAGCGGAACCGGAAGCTCCTGTGCGCCCCGTGAAGAGCGCACAAAATGCCGCCCCCCCGAATCCTGGCACCCTAGGCGACCACCAAGAGTCACTTAATGGAAGCGCCGGCCCTGACCACATGTTGGTAGGGCGTGAGGAAGTCTGGTCTATGGGTGGTTGAATTTGGGTGCACATAATACAGTGTAGATGCTGGAGTCCCAGGTTGGGACCCAGAGTTCAACGGTTCCTAAGCTGGGCTTCCAAATGAGCACAGACGCTCAAGCCCTAGGTTAACAAACCCCCAGTTTGCTAACTCAAGTTCTACTACCCCTGGCTTGCGTTGCAGTATAGACACCCCATGTTTCCATAAGGGTGACTCATGGTGGGTGGGATATAACTGACCTGGGAATATCCTCTTAGCTGGGAACGATCTCTGCAGCAGCAGGATTTCAGAATCCAGGACAGCTCTGCCATCAATTCATGGCAGCAAGAGCAGGACCAGATCAGTGGAAAGGTCATTCTTGGCTTCTTCCCTTTGAAAAAGGGGCAAAGCAGAAAGATGTCCCTACAGGGGAGTAGAACCCAGGACATGCTACAGGGTCGCCTCTCGAGCCTGCTCCAGCTTACTCTCCTGTCGGAGGGAATGACTGCACCCTATTGGCATCAAAGCTATTCCCGAGTGGAGGGGAACGGGAATCAAGGGGACCCAACGTGGGTGGAGAAGACAGAGAATGTGAGGAACAAGAGATTTGAAATGGAGGAAGCACCTCATGAGGTGGGGAGGGAGAGGGGCAGGCAGAGCCATGTGGATGAATAAGGACAAGGAAGGGATGGCAAGGCTAGGCACCAGCAGGGGTTTATGCAGTGGAAGAGTCTCCTGCACACCCTTCAAAGGGCAGGGTATATGTGCCTGCTCACACCATCAGTGAATGTGACCCGAAGACAGGGCAGCACGTCCAATTATTAAGCCATGCAACAGGGCAGCCTGGACAGGATCTCGCCCAAGGGCTTAGTGCATCTCCTACATGGAAAGGACTTCAGAGCAGTAACCTGGGACAGGGTGTCCCATTAACATGCCTCAGGCAGGGGGACAAAGGATAAGTGCTTCCAGCCCCTGCAGGACACAGAGGACGCCAGACCCTGCACATTCCGCTGGGGAATATTGCACTTGAATACAGGGTAATGTTCAGGCTGATGAGGTCTGAGCAGTGCCATAAAAACGGGGCCCTGGAGCCTTGTTAAATCAACTCTGCCTACTGCCTCTAACCAGGCCATTTTATAAGGCTACTGCAAATAGGTTTCAGGCACTTTTGGTGCACAGAGCAGCCGGCCAGTTCTGCAGGGCAGTCTGGAGTACACTAACACCGAGCGGTCACTTAGTGTGGTGCTCACCAGAGCAATGGGATTACCAGCCCTGGACAGAGCCAGGCTCTGCCCATGCACCTCCAGCACCCCTGTGCCATGCAGGACTGCGTCCATACAGCTCTGCCAATGCACCCGCGTCCTGACCTGCAATACCCCATTCTCCCCCACCCCCGCCCAGCTCTGTCAATGCAGCACCCTCCCGCCTGTCCCCCAAATATTCCAGTCCACAGCGGCCACCAGTCAGCGAGGGGATTTACACTTTTGAAGCAAGGTGAGGCCTGCCAGAGCAAGGCAGGATTTAAGCTTCTCTCTCCAGGAATGAGAGGAGGAGCACTCTCCCTCCGGGATGAAACTGCGGAATTGCACAGAAATTTAACCCTGTGACTGACGGGAAACTCTTCTCCTGTCACCTCACTGATGCCCTCTGGGCAACACTGCTCTTAGACAAAAGCAGCACGGGGCAAGCTCTGATGGTGGGAGATAGAACAGCCTGGTGCCCTTCCTAATACACCCGCACTTAGCCCAACAGCCTCTCCCCAGCCCCATGCCCCACAGAAACAGCATGAGAGACAGAAAGGAGGTGTGCACAACGTGCAGCCTGCCATAGTATATAGTGTCAAGGCACGTGTACAAACAAGTTGGCGGTGTGCCACGTGCACACGTACCCTGTTTTACACCGAACACTTGGCCATATCGCTTTTATCAAAGACGACTTTGGTTGCAAAGTAAATAGCCACCAACCCGAGGCCGGTGGCGAACACCATGTAGGCAGTCACCGACTGTGTAAACTGGACGATCGAGCCCATGACGAGGGATGGGACCACCTGAGAAAGGAGGAAAGCGCTGTCTAAAATAGCCAGGTCCAGGCAGATCCCTCGACCAGGCGCTGCAGGGTCTGAGTCTCCCACCCTCATCATGAGCGAGACCTCGCAGGGGGAGCCGACGCACAGGGCCGAGCTGGCAGCTGGAAGAGAGGAGGAGAAGAGGCCCCCAGCATGGCCGTTCTGGTAGGTCAGCTTCTGGCTGGAGAGGGGGCCTTTGGGGAAGCCTGATTTCTTGTCCAGCTGAGCAGCATCTTCCTTTTCTTTGCTTTTGTACTTATGCAAAAAAACCTGAGACACAAAATAAAGAGAGAGGGAAGGTGAGAAACTGCAGGTGGTGGGGCCAGGAGAGCAATGCCATTAGCTAGAGCAGTGCAGAGCTGGAGCGATACACCCCTAGGCCTGGCAAAACTCCCCCTGGCTTCAAATTGTTCCAGTCCCATGAAAATCCTCAGGCCAGGTTTGGCTAAAGGCTGGGGACATTTGCAGCAAGTCTGGGGCAAGTTTGATGGTTTCCAGCAGCGTGGGTAGGATTGGCAGGAACTTCTTTGTTAGGCTTCACATTCAAGGTGATCCTGACCTGCTGCGGTAACTTGGCTCGAAGTGGCACCTTTGTGTGTTTGCTTCATGCATCACCAACGCTGGGGAGCATTTCAACCCAAAGCCAAACAAGGCTCTGCCGTTTGGGGCAGTTTTGCTCTGAGCCTTTTGAGAGTCGTCTGATCACTGGACTCTCAGAGAAGCAGGCGGTGCAAACCCATAACGGACCCAATTCTCTTCTCTCTCAAAGCACAACTCCATGAACTTCAATGGCCAAACTCCCAGCACACACTAGTGTGAGGGGAGAATCCTGCCCCAAATACTCCCCCCTGAATCCCTCTAAATAGAAAGTGCTCCATTACCTAGGGAGAACGGCCAAAGCCCTCCCCACCCTCATGCCACTGCAGCCAGGCCAGGGATGAACTTGGTCTAATGAGGGAGTGATACCATCACCCAGGGCTACAGGAATTGTCTGGGGTGGGTGCAGTTTGTTAAAAGGCAAAGAGCAGTACCGCCGAAGCAGCTGATCTAAGGGACTCAACGGTGAGTTGCTCACAACCAACCCTTGCTTTGGAAGCATGGGCATCACCCACATGGACTGAAGGCAACGTGTTGGGCGGTGGATTTGGCATTATTGTTTTTCAAAAGCTGAGTGTCAAAGTGATAGTCTCAAGACCGGAGCACAGGTAGGCATAGAGGCAATTGTGCGTTCAAAGGCGTATCGCTGCAAATAAGAGGGGAGTAGCTGCATAACTCAAGTGCTCAAATTTTCAAGCAATGGCCCATATGGCTTGTCTACACATGCAGTTATTCAGGACTAGCGATTGCATTTCAAATTCACACTCTACCTTAGTCTGAATTAACTTTCCATCATAGGTCTTGTCTACACTACCAAATTAGGCCAACTTAAGTCATGTTGACCTACAGCCACGGCAGCAATTAGATCGGCTGCTGGTGTCCACACTGCCCTCCTTCTGCATGTCCTCACCAGGAGAGGATGTGCTGACTGAAATGGAGTCCCCTCGCCGCAGGGCTGAGCGCCAGAGCCGGAAACAAAATGTGAAATCCTGGCAGCTGTGAAACTGACAAGAATGTCAATTTCACTGCTAGTAGGCTGCCTGCTGTGAAACTGAGCACCTGCATGCTCCAGCTGTCAGCCCTGGGGGCAGGGAGGGAGGACTCCAGCTGTGAGCCCAGCACCCAGCTGACAGCTCGGGCTGACAGTGCTGGGGTGGGGGCAGCTGTGAGCACTACGTAAGTAATGTAGTATCTACACAGACACTGCATTGCCTTCACTAGATTGGACCCAAGCACTACACCTCTCATGGAGGTGGAGTTATTAGGTCGGTGTAGTGGGTGATTTACATTGGGGAGAGTAGCGCTGTAGAGTGCATGCTGATTGCTGTGGTGTCCATGTGAGCTGCCCGACATCAACCTTACTCAGTAGCACAGACCAGGCCTTAAGTAACTTCTGTGACACTACCCAGCATGAACTGTGACATCGCTCCGTGCACTCTAAGGCTGCATAGGTTCCCTATACAACTGGGTGGCACAGCGGACTCTCAAGACAATCTGCCAAGGCGCCAATGCTAGGAAGATTCCACAGCTGCTTAGTTAAGCTCTTAGTGAGGCAGGGAGTATCACTGCAAAGGAGCCATCGCTCTGGGTAACCCAGGCAGCCTCTTTCGGCCAAGTTCCTTCCATTGCTACCAAGAATTTTACAATGACACCCAGCTGGGTTAAGGTACTGCACTGGGACTCAGGGGACTGGGACTCTGTTCCTAGCCCTGCCACAGACACTCTCGATGAACCTGGGCAAGCCATTTAATCCTCTCTGTGCCTCACATTGCTATCTGTAAAATGGGGAGAATAATCCTGCCTTTCCTCCCATCCTTTGTCTGCCTGTCTATTTAGACTATAGGCTCTTTGAGGCAGGGACTGTCTCTTGCTGAACGTATGTACAGCACTTAGCACCTTGGGGCCCTGATCTCAGCTGGCACCTCTGTGGGCTACTGTAATACAAATAATCAATATTTATGTGCAGCAAGTGAAACTGCTGCAAAACTCCTGCCTTGAAATGTCAAGGTATCTGTGCTTAGACACATCCCATGCACTGTAGCTAGCCACGGATATATTAATCCTTTCTCCATGTGATGGGGTAAAACCAGCCAGGAGAAAGAAGACTGACTGGTTGAGAGAAGAGAATTTTATACCAGCAGTGCAAGGGTCAGAGCTGTACTGCCCAAAATACCAACAATATCAGCTTTCCACTCACAAGGGAAAGGCAGGGGCCACTGGAGAATTACACAAGCATACTCCAGGGTGTGCAGGCATCTCTGCTGCATTCGATGCCTAAGCCACACCACAGCAAATCAGCAGCATCTCATACCTCACCTGACACACACAGGGCTTGGCTACACTTACAAATTTGCAGCGCTGCAGCAGAGTGTGAAAACACACCCTCTCCAGTGCTGCAAATTGCGGCGCTGCAAAGCGCCAGTGTGGTCAAAGCCCCAGCGCTGGGAGCGCGGCTCCCAGCACTGTCCGTTATTCCCCACAGGAAGGTGGAGTACGGACAGCGCTGGGAGAGCTCTCTCCCAGCGCTGGCGCTTTGACTACACTTAACGCTTCAAAGCGCTGCTGCGGCAGCGCTACCGCAGCAGCGCTTTGAAGTGCTAAGTGTAGCCACAGCCACAGACTCTGCTGTGGTATAGCATCACTAGCTATTTTTCCATTAATGTTCCCTGAAGCCATGGCTACAGCTCTGCAATGCACCAGTTTCTGATTCAAGCAAAGAAATGAAGCCAGATGAGACTTGGTCCCCAAGAACCTTTTGTTGAGAGTCAAACAGCTTTACATGGACTCTGACTAGCCATGAATCTTACCAAGACAGTATTTTGTAATAAAGTTTGTCACTTCACTGGTCTTATGAATTTAAGTCAAGCCATCTGAATCCCACATGCAATGGCCAGAGCGTCACAAAACTCTCCGTTTACACCTACCACACCCAGGTTAGAGGGATCCAGCACAGAAGAGAAGTTGGTTAAAAACTGTGAGCGCTAAACTCCTCAGAGCTCTAGACACCTCATACTTGATGCAGGATGGTCTAAGAAGCCTACTCGGATACCCTGAAGGCACATGCCACAATGTCTTGCTCTTTCTGACCTGGTCTAGACCAGAATTTTAAAAGGGGTACATGTTCCAACACACATGCACATGCACACAAAGCCTAGCCTTAAGCCTAAGGGCATGGCTACACTACAAAATTACGTTGACTTAAGTTAGGTCAACCTACAGCCACTGCAGTAATTAAAGCAGCTCTTCATATCCACACTACCTTCCATCCTCACCAAGGGCATTTGCACTGACTTCAGTGGAGCATTGTGGGGCATTGACAGCCAAAGCCCCACCGCCCCACGCAGGGCTGGCAGCTGGAGCCCTGTTGCAACTCAAGTTAGTTGAGTCGAAGAGATCCTAGGTTTTAACTCATCTAGCTTAGCATGTGTTAAATGCAATGTGCCTCGTCTACGATAGACATTCAAATGCATTAATTAGAACACCTTTTATCCTACTCTAGACAAGGCCTCTTTGGTCTCACTAGTACAGGTAGAATCGAGGGCATGCACGAAAAGAGACCAACTTACACGGTCCATGTGAGCAGCGTCAGATGGGGTTAGTCTTGCAGGCTTGCACTAAGGTTCCACACAACGCTGGAGGGGCAGCCGTTATGCGGCACCCTTTCATTGACTCACTTCAGGAGGAGAGGGAGGAAAAAAAAAAAAAGAGAGGAAAACAGAAAGCAGGAAAAAAGGAACGACAAAAGGCAACAAAGAAAAAGAATTAAAACAGTAAAAAAAGAAAAACAAAAAGGAAGTGGATCCAAGAAGATGGATACATTTCTGCAGAGGCATTTTTTGGGACTTATCTTCTCTGGGGTTCCATTGTAAGCCGTTAGGAAGACAACGGAAGCAGGAAGGCGGGACCTCACAGCTAGTCAGAAGTGGCTTTGTGAAGGCCCATCTCCTGGTCATGGACGGTGTTTCCCCATCAGCCCTTTGAGGAAACAATTGGACCCCTCCACTCACTAATCCCTGCTTGGCAGGAAAATGCCCTGGTGGGTTTAATTTTTTGCTGGCTGGAGTAGATCCCAAGACCAGGACTTTGGAGGAAACCGAAGTGGAACAGGCCCTCCAAATGCATCCCTAGTTTGACAGGCATCCTAGTGCATACTGGGATGGGCTGCCTGGAAGCATTAGTTCTATGCGAGCACCTGGATGTCTGCAGCAAAAGCTCCAGTTTTAACGTCACAGCAAGTTGCCTGCCATGGGGACGAAAGGTGCTCTCATGCCACAAGTCATTGGTGCGTTTACAGTGTGTGAGAGGCTCCCAGTGCTGTGGAACAGCTGCATCGCCAACTATTGTGATTTTATCATGTCTCAACATTTGGTGTTTTCTTCAAGCCCCAGCTCTCAGTTTTCATTTCAGACACCCTTGGTGGTTATGGACAAAAGCCTGAAAGCGTGAACCCTAAAGGCTCAACAACCAGAAGGCAAAATAGAGAACCCAACATTTGTAATTTATTACTTACTATCTCATGGGGTGTTTTGGGACTTGACTCGTGATTTTTGAGTTGAGGTTGGTGATACTGCAAAGGTGATTGGGTGCAAAAAGCACAGGAGCCTCTTGGGACCCTGGACTGATTTCCAGCCAAGCATTCAGAACGTGGAGGAGATGAGGCGCTGCCTTTAGAAATATGCAATCCTCATTCAAAGCAATATGCACATCCATGTGCTGGTTGTGCAAGTAGGGAGAGGCTAGGGAATTGGATCCCCCTCCACCCCCCAGAACCAGCATTGGGTTAGATCCAGATTGTGTTTTTATTCAGAGCCCCAAGATAAATGAGGCCTCTCATCTGAGCCCTCTTGGTGTTGTGAGGCATATGTGACAGTGTGTGTGTGTGTGTGTTTCTTTCCAGCCACAGGCCAAGCTGAGCTGCACCCCATGTTGTGATTGCCACCACGGTGGCCATTGTCCTCCATCACCCCCCAGAAGGCCCCCACCTGCTTGTCATGGTGATACAGCGACGCCAGCGTGTACGGCAGGATCTGGAGCGCAGAGAAGGTGAAGCCCGTCAGGGCGGCCGAGACAGTAACGATGAGGACGCTCTGGGAGAAGCATATGACGAAAGGAGCCAGGGGGAAGAATGCCACGCTGGCCAGGTAGACTGCCCGGGTTCCAAACTGCTTCACCAGCCGGTCCATGATTGTTGAGAAGAAGATGGAGATAACGCATTGGAGGAACAGGCCCAGGCTGCCCATGCGGACGCCTGAAAACAACAGACACACTGGTGGGGAAGGGGATGGTGGGCAGGCTACCCCTGCTCAGCTTTCTGAAAGCCAAGCAACTATGGGGACTCCATAGGGCCCAAGCAGGATCCTTCTGCGCTACTCCATAGAGGTCAGCGCATTTCAACACAAGCTCTGGAGACCAGAGTCCATCCTTGCTCGGAGCAACGTGAGATTCCCCACCCTGCCAGTCTCCATAGTCCATTTGCTCCTTTGATTCTCTGCCCAGATTACGCACAAAGGACCCCCCAGACAGTGCTGGTGAGAACACCAGCCCCTTTCAGGGGAAGAACCGAGGGGAACATTTTCAGAGGCACAAAGGGCATTGGCAGCTGTGCCTTAGAAAGTCACTCCCTCACCTTCCCCCAACTCTCTCCCCAGAATCCATCTCTTGCCCACTTGCTAACCAGGAAGTGCTATCCGACACCAAAGCAGCAACACAACAAAAGGGAACAAAGAGTGGTTTTAAGCTGGTGAGGAACTCTAGAGTTTGGCACAGAGTGAGATATCCACAAGCTGCTCTGAAGCATCCGGCAGCCATCCTGCCCTTCCCCTTCGAAGAGGCATGTCGGGTTACAGGTAATTAGAGCATTAACTCTTTGGAGCAGGGACTGTCGCCAACAGGATGTTTGTACAATGTGTAGCACAATGGCCCTACCTGGTAGAAGCCTCTGGGCCTACCATAGCAGAACTGTTAAACAACAATTAAGCTGATTCTTGAGCTAATGGAGACATTAATATGAATGATTACAGCCTAACAAAGGAGGAAACGTACAAGGCGGAAATAAGGAAATATAGAGGCCAAGGTACATAACTGACGCATTCAGGAGAAAGAGGACAGTGACATATGTGCCTCGATCTGGGAGGCCCAGAAAATGAGAGGCTGTGGAGCTGGGCCAGAGGGCTCCAGGGCTTCCAGAGAACATGCACATGGAAGGGAACCCAGGAAGAGAGCAGTGTAGGAATGAGCGAGTCAGTCCGGAGACAGGGATCTGAACATCATTATTGCAGCTTGGCTCATCTCACCACTACTTAACACTCCCAGGGCTTTGCACCCCCAGTCTCTAAGTGTTTTACACGAGGTGGGCAGGCATCAAGAGTGCCATTGTATAGATGGGGGGAAACTGAGGCACAGAGTGGTGAAGTGACAGTGGATCAGTGGGAAAGCCACAAACGGCCAGTTGAGCGTGCTAGCTGCTGGACTACAGTATCGCTTAAGAATTCAGGCACCAGACCTGCGCTCCATCGAATCAGGCTCTAGTCCCATATTTTATGTTTCAGAGGAAGAGGAAAGTCACCCCATAATGTAGCCAACCAACTGTGTAATGTTGCCTGACAAGTGGGAGGGTAAATTCCTTCCTGCCCCTCCACCTCCAAGCTGATCAGCTTACATCCCTTGGAGCATGAGATTTTATGTCAAGGAAACTAACTCAGTTCTTCACACTGTTGCCAGGTGCTGGACACCAGTAAAACCTAGAGGTGGGGTTTGGGGTTTGCAACACCACGTAGAGAGAAGTTGGCTTTTGGTTCTGCTCATCTACCTGTGCCTCAGTTTTCCCACCTGTAAAATTGTGAAAGTTCCATTTACCCACCTTTCAGATATTGGGATGAACTACTAACAATAGTCATTAAAAAACTGGCAGGTTCAGGCAAGTGGTTCTGGTCCTGGCAGATTCTCACCCCTGCCTATGCAGCAAAGCCACATGTGGCCCAAATAGAGCACCAAGTGCTGACAGACATAGATATCAATATACCTACCTCCCTGCCTCCATCTCAGCTAGAGAGGATACCCAACTCAGACATGTTTACATTGCAACTGGGAGAGTGCCTCCCAGCCTGCTAGACAGACTTATGTTGGCAGAACTCAAGCTAGTGTGCTAAAGGGAGCTGTGTGGATGTTGTGGCACTAGCAGAGGCTTGGGCTACGCACCTGAGCTCTGACCCAGGGGGTAGGGAGAGATGAACCCTATAGGTAGAGCCCATCCTGACCCAATCTCAGTGTTTCAACTTCCCTGCGTATGGAAACAAATTCTGCCTCCGCAGCCTTGAAGGCAGTTGGCTCATTCATTACCTTCATCATAGTGACGTCTGGCTTCTGTTCCCGGCTCGGCCCTGGGAACACCCTGGTACAGCCCTTCGCCAACGAAGTCCGTGTAGAACAGCATGAAAGTCATGAGGGCCATCCAGCTGCATAGCTCAGCCACGAAGAGCCGCCGGATCACCTTGGGGATGCGGCAGCAGAGGCCATGCAGCCGTGGGACCAACGCACAGAGGTTCCTCAAGGCCTGGACCACATGCCTGGCTCTCAAGAGGCTCTTGGAAACCTGGCACAAGCAGCAGCTGGGGGACGGGGGCTTGGGGGAAGAGTCCTTCAGCGCGGGGCCTGCCAGAGCGTCCACCTGCCCCACTGCTTCCTCCGTCACAAAGAGGGTGGCCAGGACGCAGCCCAGGAAGATGACGGTGAGGAGGCTGAAGAGGCACTTCTCCTGCCCCCCCAGGTAAGGGGCCAGGAAGCTACCGGCCCAGTTGATGGCCGGAAGCAGATAGCCGACGCAGCCACCCAGGCTGATCATGAAGGCGTACATGGAGAAAGCCTGCCGGCAGTTGTCGGGCTCCTGGAACAGGTCCGAGAGCAAGGCCTCTAGGGGAGTGAAGCAGACCTGGCCGCAGAAGTCCAGCAAGCCAATGCCCAGGATAAGGAAGGCAATCTCCAGGGGGTGAGCGTTGAGGGCGAAGAGGCCTGCCAGGCGGCTGGCATGGGGGATGATGAAGAGGCTCAGCAGGACTCCCAGGCACAAGACCCAGATGAAGGGCCGCCGCCGGCCGTAGCTGCTGTGCCAGTGGTCGCTGGCGGAGCCAATCAGTGGTACAAAGACAAGGCCCAGGACAGGCCCGATCCCTGGAATGGAGACAGAGACGTGGCTTTAGGGGCAGCGTCCTAGTGCTGCAGACAATCCCTGTGCCCAGCAATAAGAGCTAGGGCCAAGGCTTTCACAAGCGACTAGTGATTGTGGGTGCCCATCTGAGGCACCTTAAGGGGACCTGTCTGTCAAAGTGCTGAGCACCCGCCCTCTGACAATCAGGCCCCTTTAAGCGGTCTCTCAAGTGGGACATCCATAATCACTTGTGGAAACCTTGGCCTTAACTCAGCCCAAGAAACCAGCCCCCCACCATCACCTGCCCCCTCGCCATTTTGAACTTTACGGCTTCTAGGCAACTTGGTAAGCGCACACTAGAACAGCCCTCCACCATGCATGTCAGAGCACTTCATCGACATTAAGCCTTCAGCCCCTCAGGGAAGTACCCCCATCTTAGAGAAGGGGAAACTGAGGCAGAGCCACACAGGCAATTCAGAGGCAGAAGCCAGGAATAGAACCCAGGAGCCCTGGCTCCAAACCAATAGGCTGCACATTCTCCCTGGAATAGAGTTGTCTCAGCTGATCAGAGCATGGGGATACAAATCTTCATGCCCCAATTCCCCACTGCCCCCTGAACCCACAACGGGGGTGAGCATCTCAGTTGAAGAAAGAAAGAAGCCACCTACCCAAAACCATGGTCATGAACTTCTCCTCCACGCCCACTTCTAGCAAGAGTGGTGGCACGTAGGTGATCCCAGCAGCCAGGCAGACCTCCAGGCCGAACGTCAGAGAGTTGACCAGCAGGAGCTGGGCTTTGCGGTTGTGGAAGACCATGCTGACCCACACTTTCTGAGCCATGCTGCCCTTGCTCCGCTCAATATGAGAAAGCTGTGTCAACTAGACAGCAGCCTTCCCGGGGCGCCCAACAGACAGACATCAAGGTCCGAAGTCTCCTTTCACAGTCCAGTGGAGAGACACTGGCTGCCATTTTTAAATCAGCAGTGAACAGCTTGTCCCTTCTTCCTCCTTAGGTTGCAAGATGCAGTCACTACAATGCAGAGTCCAGGCACCGGTAGACAGGCTTCATATTCCAGGTCTCTCCCCTGGCTTCACATTCTGTACTACGGAGAAAAGAAGAGAGCACATTAGAAATCAGAAATCCCACACCAGGGTGGGTTCTTCTTAAGGGGACCAAAACAAGAAACAGTTCCCCATTCCATTGACATCAACAGCAGCACCCGTCTGGAGTGGGACACAAAGCTACAGTCACGAGGAGGGCACTGGACAGCGTTCCCCAACACAAAATCACTCCCACTGGCCTTTGCAAACAGCATCAATATCGGCAATATCAAAGGACCATGGTTCACAAAGAGGCCAAGCCTTGGAAGGCTCAGCCCCTTCACTGTCAGTCACCCCAGACCCTCTTCCATTTCTTACTGGCATCACAGTAAGTGCTTAGAGGCCCTCACGGACAGGAGCGGCTCCAGGCCCCAGCACACCAAGCACGTGCTTGGGGTGGCATGCCGCGGGGGGCGCTCTGCCGGTCACCGGGAGGGCGGCAGGCGGCTCCGGTGGACCTCCCACAGGCGTTCCTGCAGAGGGTCTGCTGGTCTCGCAGCTTCGGTGGAGCATCCGCAGGTACGTCTGCGGGAGGTCCACTGGAGCCGCGGGACCGGCGACCGGCAGAGCGCCCCCCGTGGCGTGCCACCGTGCTTGGGGCGGCGAAAGGGCTAGAGCCGCCCCTGCTCACGGAGATCAGGGCCTGTTGTGCTAGGTTCTGTACAAACACAACGTCAGAGATGAACCCTATCCCAGAGAACTCACAAGCTAACTAGACAAGACAGGCAAAACAAAGGATTATCTTTGTTTTACAGATGGGCAACTGAGGCAGAGGGAGATTAAGTGATTTGTTCAAATCACATAAGGAGTTGGGGACAGAACCAGGAGTTGATTTCAGATCTCAAGGCCTAGGCTTAATTCTTTGATCACGAGGTCAGCTGTCACACACTGCTCCTTCCCACAGCCTAGATGCACAAAGCTCTCAGGTCAATATTTTTACCTGAACTATGTACCCACCATCTCGGCAGGGGCATGATATTCAGCAGCACAGATGGTGCCTCATTGAGTTCCACAAATAAATATGACCCAGTTCAGCCTCCCCTGCCAGTAAATGGCAATTATCATGAGCATTAGTTTGTCATCTGAGCCAATATTGCCAGCTGAGTCATCTGTTTTCCCTTTAACATGTTCCATCTCTCCCACCTCGCTCATGCAGCTTCTCACGGGGACTCTGTGAGAATGGGCTCAAAGCAAGGGGAGGGGAAGGGGTCTTCTGCCATGAGCCTGCAGATATACCAGGGTGCTGTTCCGCCTCAGCAGATCCTGTAAACTCAGCGGGAGCTGACCTGGTCAAGCATAGGATGGCAGAGTGAACAGCAGCTCCAGGCAGCTGTGCTTCAGTAGATGGAATTGCTGACTGGGGCAATACTGAACTGGCGCCCTTTGAGGAGGGAACAGCCATTCATGTGCCTTAAAGCTGGAGATCAGGCCACTTCTGCTCTTTGAAGTCCTCAAGGCATGTTTTCTACCTTGGTTCTTTGTGACCCATATCCCACAGCAGTGGTGTGTCTTCCCAAGTATTTATGGGGTCATCACAACATGGGGAACTGAGGGCTTGTCTATACCGGGAAATAAACTTGGATTAAGGCAGGGTATGAAAATTTAAGTGGAATTCCTGAATAACTCCATGTGTGGATGCTCTTTTTCCAGAATAAGAGTGCCTTATTCTGAATTACCTTAATCCAGATTGGAAGTGGATTAAAATAATTCCAAATAAGGACATCCACACATGGAGTTATTCAGGGATAAGTAATCAGGAATAGTTATACTGGAAAAACTCCCCATGTGTACAAGCCCTGAAATCCAGGAAGATTAAGGGTTTGTCTATACAGCCCCACAGTTCAGACTATGGAGGAGTGAACTACAGTAACTCCCCTGTGTGGACGCTGTGGGAGTGAACTATATATAGGATACCTTGGTTTGCTAGGACTAATTTAACATTAACTAGGTACCTTTTATTTTGGGCTCGCAGCATCCATACGGGGCCGTTAAAGCACAGCGCACTAGCTGCAGTTCACACACCCCTAGTCTGAACTGTGGGGCCATGTAGACATAGCCTAAATGACCTGTCCGGTGTCACACAGATCTCCCCAGGCAATTGCTTTGCTAGCAGAATGCTGGAGGAATGGCACAATGGACATTCAGGCAAGTTAGGGCAAATTTACGTCAAGTGGGAAGTTAAAGCACATTAACATCCCTCCCCGCAGTGGACATTCTCATTCAGAAGTAAAGTGGCCTAAGGTATTGTCTACATGAACTATTAGTCTGCAGCAAGCTAGGGTGTGAATCTACCCTGTGCTAGCCTGCCAAGGACTGTTATGTGCGCCCTGCTGACACGCACATTAACAGTTTGTTAGAGCACTTTGAGCGGTGTGAGGACAAGATCAAAGTGTTCTAAGAAACTATTAATGGACATCCAGAGGTTCCCAGGAACCAGTAACCTGGGGCAGGCTTTACTGTGGGGTAGATTCACACCTGCGATTGAACTATGTAGGTAAACCCTTAGTTTATTGTAGCATAATCCTCACTCAAGCAAACGAAGGCCCCTTTACTTCTGAATGCACTTCACCTCAGTGGCCTAGGGAGATCTGTTAACCCCACAGAGCGAGGCACTGGATTAAGTATAGCCAGGTTTGGATTCCTGCTGCAGCCTTGGACAAGACAGAATTGTGCTTTTTACCCCAGTGACTGAACCACCACAAGAATGTGGGGGTTTTAACTCCCTAGGGCCAATGTATATTATCTGTCTACCCAGGGTCACCTTCATCACTAGATAGGAAAAACAATGAGGAATCCTTGTGGCACCTTAGAGACTAACAAATTTATTTGGGCATAAGCTTTTGTGGGCTAAACCCCACTTCCTCAGAGTCTGGGAGAGTTTGGGATTTCTCCACCAGCCAAATAGCTCAGCCCAGACTTGGAACAATCTCTTCTTGGAGCATGTTGATGAGGCTTCACAGAGCATCATTCCCAACCTTTCCCTGCTGTTGCAGTTATGATAATTGACAGAGGAGTCTCTTTCCTCCACAGAGTTGAGAAGTTCATGGGCAGTCATTAACTCATCACAGATAACCAGCGCCCATGGATTCATGCCTAATGTCTCTCCCCTCCCACTCAATTCTGTGTGACTCATTTGCTTGCCCCCAGCTTCCCAAGGGTTAATGACTTCAGGGTGCCTCTTATTGTGTTTTATCTTCCTTGGATTATGTGGGAGACAGAGAGACAGCCCAGCCCAGCCCAGCCCCTAGGTGGCATGGGGAATAGATAGAAAGATCCATGCCAGGAGCTGCAAGCAGATTAATTGTTGATTCATGCACCCACCTCTGGGGTAGAGTGCAAAGCATCGGTTTTACAAGCTGAGCCCCATAGGTTGACCCCAATGGCCACAGTGACTAAATGGGGCTCCCAAACATTTGTAAGGGTGCAACCACATGGGGACAACTGCAGCAACTGTAAATTGTGTTGGGAGCCTTCAGAATGTAAGGTGCTACCGAAACAAGATCAAACCTCATCCAAGTCAACTGCTCTGCGGAGAGAGTGCCTAACACAAGTACTTTGCACCTCCAAAACAGCTGGGCTTTGGCAACCATTAAGACTCCCAACACTCCTCTGAGAGGTTATCCTTTCACAGCAGGAGAAACAGAGGCATCCAATGAGGGTTTAAACAACTTGCCCATGGTCAAATAGCAAGTTAGTGGCAGAGGTGGGAACAGAACCCAGGAGTCCTGTCCCCTAAGCTAATATGGGAAATTTGAAGGCCCATTTGGGATTGGCCCAGATATTCTGAATCCATGAGATACACTAACGTCTATTGGGAAAGGATTGGGGGGCAGAAACCCACCTTTCTTAGATGTAGACTAGACAGGACATCTCAACAAGGCCAAGCATCATGCATGCGACAGCCACCATCCTAGACAGCAAACTAGAGACTGAAGCAGGGACATACCTGACAATAAGAGCCTTGATACTCTGAGCTGGACAGCCACGTTGAGAGCCATAAACACACCCTTATCCTCTGTGGATCAGGCACAGAGCTGAAGACATAATGTACACTGACCAGTGGGTTACATGCACTGCAGTCCCAGATGCCTGGATGGTTTACGGACTGGGGTTTAAAAATACAAAGACCTCAGATGCAAAACCCCACTTCCCACTTCGTACTGTAGTGGAATTTCTAGCATTAAGAGTAGCTGTAATGGGGGAAGCAGAAGGTAAGATCTCAGACTGCCCTAGAATTTCAGACCAAGGCAGACGGGATCCGCCTCTCTTGTATCAGGAGAGAAGAGCGAGGTGTGTCTCTCTCCCCCACATCCAGCCTCCACTAAACTTTAACAAGAAGATTACACCTGGCATTGCTGCTGTGTACATTGGGATTAAAGAGCAGATTGGGAGCTACCAACTGTGACCCAGTTACAGGTGATGCTGCTGCTGCCAGAAGCCCTTGTGGTATTAATTGCACCTTGCTCAAACGTCCCTTTTCTTCCTCTTTCAGGACAAGCATTTACCAGTCTGAAGGTAAATGCCAACTTGGTTTTGGAGAGACAAGGTGTGGGGAGATAATAGCTTTTATTGGACCAACTTCTGTTGGGGAGAGAGACAAGCTTTCTAGCTTACACAGAACTTGTCTCTCTCACCAAGTAGGTCCAATAAAAAAAATATTACCTAACCCACCTTATCTCTGTAATATCCTGAGACCGACATGACTACAACACCACTGCATACAACTTGGTTTTGGCCACACAAGTGGAGCTGGGTGAGCGAACCACAAGAGAAAGAACAACAAGGAGTCCTTGTGGCACCTTAGAGACTAACAAATGTATTTGGGCATAAGCTTCCGTGGGCTAGAACCCACTTGGTTGGGTGCATGAAGTGAAAAATACAGGAGCAGGTATAATACATGAAAGGATGGGGGTTGCTTTACCAAGTGTGAAGTCAGTCTAACGAGATAAATCAATTAACAGCAAGATACCAAGGGAGGAAAAATAACTTTTGAAGTGGCAAGAGTAAAGGCACAGAGTTAAAAAAGCGTTAGGATAGGATCAAACCACCGATTTGGGCAAACGCAAACAAAAAGCGTAGTCTTGGGACGCCTCAGAGAGCCAGCGTCTCTTGAAGCGAAGAACACCAGACTCACCTCCCTCCCTGCAGAGGAGCCAACAGATGATCCAGGTAAATTCCTGTCTTTGCCCTGCAGGAACTTCATTTAATAAAGCCAGCCTGGCCCGGATGCAGAGAGCTCAGCGCTCCTTGGAAAAGTAGTTAAGTAGAGTTTGCAGGAAGCGGGAGGTGGAGCCAACCTGTGGGCACACACAGCACACCTATGGGGTTTGGTTGCCGAGCCCTCCCTTGCCTCTGATCTTTTTAAACCCGGAACCACAGTATATTACCCCAGCACCGAGGGGCTTCACCCTGTTGTGCCAAGTTCTCTACAAAGACACAGTCCCTGCTCCAAAGAGCTTACAACTTTCACGTTACAAAGGATCCTGTTCTTCTGTTTCAAGTTCTACAGAGATGGGTTTGAAAGCGAACTCCACCTCCCTTCAGATGGGAGCCCCCAGGGTCAGATCCATATCCAAACCTTGCTGCTCAAGCCCTGTTCCAATACAATAACAACAACACTTAGCACCATCCATCTCCAAGCATGCTAAGGCGGCGAGGGAGCATGGTCATTCCTGTTGACAGCCTGGGGAAGCAATACTGACTTGTAACTGCAATGGCAGCAATGGGAACTCAGCATATCAGAGGATCAGGCCCAGGGCTTTGCAAAGCCCTGCTCTAAATCGAGCGGATGCCTGAAGGAGAACTACATGGCTGGCCCCAGTCCTGCAAGGTTTTCTCGGCCGGTGGACCCCTGTGTCTCCATGGAGCACCACGGGGCTCTGCCCTTAAGGAAGAGCTTGCAGGACTGGGGCTATGCTTAGAGTGACCATACATCCCGTTTTGGCCGGGACAGTCCCTTTATTAAGGCCTGTCCCAGCCCTCCTGACTTTTTTTCCCCCCCAAAAGGAGGCATTTGTCCCATTGGCTCTTGCTGAATTGAGCAGTTGGCAAGAGCCAATAGGACAAATGCAAAAGTGGGGTGCGGTGCAGAGCAATGGGGGGGGGGGGAGGCCAGCTCTCCACAGAGGGGGAGGCAGAGTTGAGGGGGGGAGGCAGCGTTCCAGCATGGGTGGAGGGCAGGGTTCCAGCGATGGGCAACAGCCTTGCGTGGGGGCCCCAAAGGGTTCCAGCCACCGGCAGCAGTCTCCATGGTGGGGGGACCCTCAGGCGAGCGGCTGGCGTACCCCATTTTCTCTTTGGGAAATAGGGTCACTCTAGCTAAACTCCCTCCCAAGGAACAGCACTCAGGGAAACTCAACATTTTCCATTCACAGGGTATTCAGGGCTCACTGTTAGCCACATTCCCATGCACTCCATCCCCATGAGTGTCAGGTTCAAGTGAGGCCCCCAAAACTCAAAGCAGAACTCCCTCCCATGACCGAGTTCCTCGCCCTGACTCTTAGGGAACTCCTTCCTTGCAGAAGGGGGGGCTTCCGTCTGAAACTTAGCTTAGATCTGTGGCACCTTAGAGACTAACAAAAATGTATTTATGCTAAAATTAATTTGTTAGTCTAAGGTGGCACAAGGACTCCCTGTTCTTTTTGCTGATACAGACTAACACAGCTACCACTCTGAAACTTAGCTCAGATTTGCAAACCTGGCCCACCAGTGGGCTTTTAGTGCAGCTGGGGCGCATGGGGTGTCATCTGCATTTGGATATTATGGATCTGCCCCGCCTGCCCTCAGTGTCTTGCCCCCAGCCACAGGTTTAATTCAAGATTTCATTTTAAATTATTTTTACACCCTCCTGACTGAACTGGCAATAGCTTTTCACTCAGAGAAACACAGATCAGCTTGTAAAGACTTCCTCCCCTGGTAGCCAGGTAGGTGGGTGGGACTTGAAATGATTTGAAGGGAGAAAGCCAGAAGAAAAGGAGCTTGCTGGCCAGACAAAGGGAAATTAAACTCTCAGTCTCTGAGGTGGACAGGGGATCCATTTCAACAACAAAAAAAGGCAAACCCTGGATGTTTGACATTCTTGCTGTCCCAGCCTCTCCAATAAAGCGGGAGGAGAGACTTTTAAGTGTTCAGAGACTGACAGATTGACTGGGTCCAGCTAAATATAGCTGACCTGAAAAGACTGGCCGTTTATTATTCAAGCAGCCAGAGAAGGTGGGATAAATCCAAAAAAAGATAGCTGCCTGGGGGATACAATCCTTGGAAGCTAACTCATTTTAGCTAGTAGCCCAGTGGCTTCTTTAGATTCTTGCAATTCCCTCGTTGAGATCCTCTCCTTATTCAAAGGCTGCAAAGCAGATTTCAATGGGTTACTAATTATTTATATTGTGGGATTACTTGGGAACCCTGGTTGTGAAGCAGAACGCTACTGTGCTCGGTGCTGTACAAAGAGAACAGAAAGGTGATTCCCTGCCCCCAAAGAGCTCACACTCGAAATATAAGACTAGAGGTGGAACAGACAGATGGGAACACAAGGGAACAATACTGAGTTTAAAGCTGGTGAAAGGAACTAGTTTGACAGCCTTGGAGGCTAGAGTAGACAAGGTGACTTATGGTAGTTGGTAGAGGTGACCCCTACACTTCCCCTTTGCCAGCTAACATGTTAAAATACAATTTACCCTGGCTACACTAGGGGTTTTAAAGCTTTGTAGCTAACAGGCTTTAAGCAACACCTTTTATTTTAGGTTCAGCCTCCCCAGACACTGGGAAATGGCCTATACACAACATGCTGTCAGCTGCACGAAACTAGCTGAAGAAAGGACTCTTTTTATTCTCATCTCATCAAAGCCAGAGAGTTGCAAGTAACAACAACATTGTTCAGAAAGAGAGGAAATTTTAACTCGATGTCCTTTCAAGATCTGGGTCGATCTATGATCAGCTGGCTAAGAAAGTTCCTGCCTTTGGGATGAATTCTCACTGTTAATAATTTTCTTGGGGGGGGGAAATCACAATTTCTGATAATTTTTTAAAAAGCTAAGTAGTTTGAGTGAGATACCTCAACTAGCAAATCAATACTCTGTAGCCTGAATTGCAAGGATACCTAGCATTTTCTCTTTCAAGAAATCTGATGTCCTTACAGGAATGAGTCACTGACAGAGACAACAGGTTGTCTGCCCTTGATGTTGTTGGCCTGCCTCAGTCTGTCACTTCTCTACCTCTCTCCTTGTTACAATACACATTCCCCTTGGCCCCAGGGCCTGATTCTCTAGTGCTCTGCATCTCCTCCAGTGCCAAAGACATTCCCAAATCAAAATCGCAGCCATTCAGGTCTGCCCAGCCTTTCACCCACTTGGCACTAGGTATCACTGACTGTGCAAACTGCAGGGCAACAGAAAATCAGACCCAGTGACTCTGTGAACCACCAGAGTTGGTAGGAACTGCTAAGCATCATCTTATGAAGGGGAAAAAGGAGAGTAACGAGACAGCTCCCGGAGGACTCGTTGCCATATGCAAAGTCTCTCTTAAGCAGTCTTACTGTCCAAACTTAAAACAAACCAAAACAATTCCTCAACCCTCTGGGCTCCCTATTCCCAAGGGGAGCAGGCAGTGAGAGCCCCATGCCCAGCTCAGCCTGACACACCTCACCAGCTCTCTGCTTTTCAAGCTCAATTGGGATCAGTTGACCAATCACAAACACACTGGCCCTGCTCTCTTCAAGGGCCAGTGTCACCCTGTGATGGGGGCATCACTCAGATTTCGTAACGAATACAGTCATGGTATTGTGCATTTGTACAGCCTCATTTATCAGGTCTCAAAGCACGTTACAGAATAGGTCAGTGGGATCCCCCATTTTACTGAGAGGGCAACTGAGGCACCGCATTTCAAAGATTTGCATAAGGTCCCGCAATGAGTTCAGCTGTAAGTACATCTCCTGCCTGGACTCCAGGGGGGGATCCACAAAGGGACTTGGGTGTTGGGGAGACTTGGGTCTGATCCAGCATGTAGCATAATGCTTCAGTCAGCATAACCCTGCCTGCCCCTTTGCCGCCCCACAACCCAGCAGGTTTGGTGCAGAAAGTCCTTCTAAGCAAAGAGAGGGGTGTGGGGTTTCCATTTACAACCACAACGTTACATTTCTAACCTTTGAGGGACATTGTTAGGATGATTATTAATTCCCCTCTCTCTGGAAGCCTTCTGGAATCAAGGGTGTGTGGGAGAAAGAGAGCGCAAGTGTTTAAGGAAGGGCCGTTCAGACGCTGCCAGATCCCTTCACGACTATCAGAGTCTATTCACTGTGGCTGACTGTGAAAGACCCCATGGAGAATAGCTCTGGCAGGCTTGTGCAGGATGAAATGGAAAACTCACCTGACCTCCTCTGACTCCCCCCCACAATCTCCTTGACCCCTCTCAAAGCGGAGGAAGGGAGAGTGACCATTGAAGAGGGGAGGTGGAGAAGTGTAATTTATTTAGTCTCTCTGAATTAACACTATGTTTCCTTTGAGCCAGGACTCCATTATCTCAGCCTCACTGGGTTCAGCCAATACTTTAGGGAAAGAGAGGAAACCAAACACTGGAAAACCCTTCCCTTCAGTACCAAACGTGGGAGGTCCAGGAAGGCTTCAAGGTCTCAAATCCACCTGCAATTCCATTGCTTTCCCTAGCTCTTCAGAGGGCAGGGCTGGCGCTTCCATTAAGCGACCCTAGGCGGTCGCCTAGGGCGCCAGGATTTGGGGGGGCAGCATTTTGTGCGCTCCCCACGGGGCGCAGGGGAGCTTCCGGTTCCGCTCCCGTCGAGCTGCCGAAGAAGGACCTTCTGCCGACGTGCCGCGGAAAACAGCGGCAGGCAATTGAGCAGCTCAATGACTGCCGCTGTCGCCTGCAGCATTTCGGCGGAGGGTCCTTCTTCGGCGGCGCGATGGGAGCGGAACTGGAAGCTCCTGTGCGCCCCGTGGGGAGCGCACAAACTGCTGCCCCCCGAATTCTGCCTAGGGTGCCAGAAACTCTGGCGCCGCTCCTGGCAGAGTGTAGCACAAAGACTAGTGTGGAATTTGGGCACTATGTTTGGTGCTGCAGGTTGGGAGGCCCCTTTCACTTTGATTTGCAGGGAGATGTTAGACCATCAGGAGGACATTGATATTAGTCAATAAAAAGCTTGTCTTGCCGTGACAATAGTCTCTTCCTTGCCAATCCAGCCGACATTATTACTTGTCTTGTAGTAACACCTAGAAGCCTCAACTTACATCAGGGCCCTAGTGCTCACCCCAAAGAGATTTCAGTTTGAACAGACGAGACAGACAGAGGAAGGATTATCCCCCATTGGGGAATAGAGGCCAAGAGAGAGAGGAAGGACCAGACTTTCAACTGCTCAGCACCCACAATTAGTGGTGGATTTTCAAGAGAGCTGAGCACCTAACATGCACCCATTTTGCAGAGCTCTTTTGATAATCTGGAAGCGAACAATGTTGTATTTGGCTGCTGCCCAATGTCTGTTCAAAACTATGGTGATGGAGTCCATTCTCTTGCCAAGTCCCCTCATGCAGCAGGTACTGGCTGAGCTGTGATTTGAAAGGAATGGCTCAGCAGGCGAGGCTGATGACCAGAACACGTATGCTGAGATGGCCAATGAAGCTGCTGTCAGCCATAGCCTTGGTCTGCCGGGCAGGCCACTTTGCCTGGATGGAGTTGTTTAAGATGCAAGCTCTGGCCTACCGCAGGCCATCTCATATAAGATTGTGGGCCTGGTTCTGCTCTCAGTGATGCTGGTGTGGATTCAGAGTGATTCCACTGACATCAGGAGACTAGCACTGTGTCAGAGCAGACACAGGCCCCTGGCCAGACAACGCCAGCAGAGGTTTGCTGGAGGGATTGAAAAGCTAAGTTGGGATGGTTGGTGAAAGTTTCCAGCTTGTTAGGGAACAAGTCAAGGAAGGAGGCAGAGATCTACTGGTCCTGGAAGGAACCCAGGAATCCAGAGGGAACCCCCAAAAATGCAGAGGAGGGGCAGAAAAATCAGGAGTTCTGAACATATTCCAGACACCAGACTATGTTTCATTCAGGTGTCGTTTGTGCATTGAATGGGTGACTCGGCTCAGTTTGTTTTACACTACAGTACTTTGTGCCTATGTACTTCCTGTCGTCTTTGAAAAGCACGGCGTAGAAACAAGCAAGGCCCAGGTAGCTGGTCAGTAGTTATTCTCATTTGACCAACAGCGATGCTAAGGCACAGCCCAGCATGGCCACTTGCCAAGGCCACACGCTGAGTCAGCAGTAGAGGGGATGAGTGTAATAGACAGCTTTTATGGTGGGCTTTTCATCCAGAGAGCTGAGGGCTTTGCAAAGGAGGGAAGTAGAGCAGGTTGGGATTTTTCAACAATCGTTTATTTCCCCAACCCCCCACCCCCAAATCGCCTCTCCCTCCTAAGCTCCTTTTCAGTGGCAAAAATTAGGAGAAAAAGAAAAAAAAACGCCTACAATTGTATGTTGAAGGACGTGGGGGAGGGGGAGAGAGAAAAGGACTGAAAATATTTGGTAAAAGATTTCAGCAAGTCCATTCTTTTCAAAACCTGTGAAACACATTGATTCCCCTCTTCATTGTTCCACTAGCTCGTCATCTCCATTTCAGTGGAGGGGAAAACTGAGAACAGGGAAGTGACATGACTTGCCCTAGGTCACCCAGCAGGTCAGTGGCAGAGTCAGGGATTTCAGCAGAGATCTCAAGTCCCTCCAGTGCTCAGGCCACTAGGAAACACTGCCTCAGAGGTTGCATGTGACTCAGACAGGCTCCTACTTTGATCAGACCGTCCAGCCAAACCAATTTATCTTGCTAGAGAGCAGGGGGCGGAGGGAACAGTGATCAGAGACAGTGTGATTTTACAGAACAGTCTATCACCTTGAAGAGAGAATTCACTGTTCTGAAGAAGTACTAGCCCAGGACTCTTTCCTGGCCTGGGGACGCCGGGCTGGCTAACGGCTCCACGTAGCCTGTTGTGTAGAGATGAGTGCCCCTGAGTGGATCAATCCCCCTGCTCTTCACCCCTGCATTTCTCCCCCTGCTTCATGCTTTTTGGTGGTGCCACGACAGAGATTCTGTGGGACTCTTTATCTGAAGCCTCACCCTTCTAGAAGAGCCTCCGGCAGCTCAGCAGCCTGCCGGGTTCCACAGACCTCTGGCCCCGTCATCCATTCCCTCTACTTGGTTGACAAAGGAGGAGGACCAAGAAGGGAGGTTCTCACACTGAACTCCAGTGTCCTACTCCCCTGTCCCTCACCCTCTCCAACCCAGAGGAACGATACTGCAGCAAAGGCAGTGGCCAGTTCGAACCGGACATGCTTGCCTGTCTCTGTTAAAACACCAACCACATGCCTGACCAAGAGAGGAGTTGACTGACTCACCAGAGAAGCAGAGGCCATGGGCGGATGCTGGACACCACAGGAAATACATTACGCTTCCCGAGAGGGCAGTGCATCAGCAGCCCAGTGGGTAGGATCATGGTGGTCAGGTCTGTTGAGTAGCAGAGGAAGGTACCTCCTGCCTGGAAGGCTAAGACAAGGAATGAGGAGCCAGCGCTGCAGGCTTCTACTGCCGGCATTAGGAGGCAATGTGGCGTAGTGGTTAGTGCAAAGTGGTAGGAGCCAGGACATGGCAGGGCCTCTCACCGTGACTTGCTGGGCACTCCTGTGCAAGGGAGAAATGCCAGAGCCAAGGCTCCCAATCCCGGCACTCTCAAACATTGGGAAAGCTCAGAGCTGCACTGGAGCTCTGGAGCTCAGGCCCATTTCCATCAAAAAGAAGTTAGAACCTGTAGGGGAGGGAAGACATTAGCCCACTCCAAGGGTCAAATCAGCAATGAGGGGCCAAACACAGTGACTGAGATATGGCAGGGCTGAACTTGGCCATAAGAGGGAGATCTTAGGACAGCGTTGAGGGAACAGCAATGGGACTGCGGCACCTATGGCCCTGCAAGCCAGCCCTGAACAACTTTGTTTGCCCAGAACCAAATTTCTGCTTCGTCATCTGCATCCAGCACCTGGGAGTCTCAGACACAACACGTTATTCCCCAGGACATCGGAGGCTGCCCCTAGTGCTGTTTCTTCAACACAGGAGGAGCATAAGCGTCGCCAGACAAGGTCCATCTTGCCCAGATCCTGTCTCTGACAGCGGCCAGCACCAGCTGCTTCAGATGAAGCTGTAAGAGCCCCACCATAGGCAGATAATCGACCTCCCACATAGGTCTCGTCCCATCTCTAATGGTTTTTAAGAACAGGCTGAACAAACACCTGTCAGGGATGGTCTAGTTTACTTGGTTCTGCCCCAGTGCAGGGGGCTGGACGTGACCTCATGAGGTTCTTTCCAGCCTTACATTTCTATGATTCTCATCACCCTCCTTGGAACCCCCTCCAGTCCTGCAATATCTTTTTTTGAGACGGGATAACTGGGCCTGTGATTGATGTTCAATAACTAACCAGAGTTTCATTCCAACTCCTCTCTAAGCGGGTCCCACTGCACCATGCCTGCTCAGGCTTTATTTTAAGAGATGGGCCCATGTTATGAAGTCAGGATCCGAACACCCCCAGGGGTCAGGGAAGACTTGGTTCTGCTTTTTATTCTGGCTCGCCTACTGTGCCCATCACCATGACATCTAGCCTAGTTTGCCCCTCTCCTTTCCCTCCCCTGCTCTAGTTTTTATTATTAGCAGAAGAATAAAAATGTAAATTGAATTGGAGGAGCGGGGAGGGGGGGGAATAATGAGCTCCAGCCAGGTTCCCTCCCCTCCTCCATGGAGTGGTAACTGGCACAGATTATATCCAAGGAGCCCCACATGACCAGGGCCCCGTATTTATATGTCAGTGTGTAAAACACACCCTGCTGAGCTGCCTTTTCTCTGCCAGAGGCTGGGGGCTTCTGCTGCGCGTCTGGTCAAACAGACGCACAAAGAGGATTAGGGAGAGCCTCTCAGCCCCGCAGCGTAATCCATCAAATTATCCCCTTGTTGGCGTTGCCATCCTCTTTAAAAAAATAAAAAAATGAAAAAGCCTCCAAAGATTTTTAAAGGGACTGAAGTTACGCTTGAGCCTGAAAGGCTCCACCCAGCTGCTCTAATCCGGCATCACAATGGGCTGGTTGTGAACTGAATGCTGGGGCGTAGGGAGTGAGGAGAAAGACACAGACACTTAAAAAGGACAGCGGCCTCCACAAGTGTGGAAATCCAACAGGTGGCTCAGGATCTGCCCTCCCCCCCTACCCTCTTTCTGTATCTAGGAACAGAAACAGAAGCGCTCAAAAGGGACTAATAATAAAATAGAAAATGTGACAACCCTCCTACTTCCAGCCACACGCACACACACACACACGCAAAAGAAGCCTGTCTGGTTTTCTGGAAGCAATTGGATGGGTTAGCCATGCCTCAGGCGGCTCCTTCCACCCAGCTTTGCCAAGTTCAGGATCTGCCTTTGCCTCTCTCAGTACTAGAAAAGGACCCAGCCTGCCAAGCTTGGATCCAATTCCAGACCCATCTGACTGCAGGGGGAGTTCAGAACGGGACTCTCCCCCGTTCAGTCGCTGTGTAATAACACATGGGCACTGTGCATTCCCAGGTGACCTTGTGGGCTTTTGTAACCAGATTTTCAACAACAAAAGCAGCTCAGCAGCCACCACATCCCTAAATTCCCAGCTCTTGGTAGGAAGAGGTTAATTCATTATGGAAAGAAATAGGTTCCCTTGAGTCCCCAGTACAACCCTCTCCACCCTTTTTCCTACACAAGGTAGAGACTCTTTAGGTGTGGACACGGATACTCGCGGATAGCTTAGCTAGATTCAGGGGGTGCCAGGAAAGGCAGAAAGGGTTTAATTTGCCCTTTCCCAGCACCTTGCACAGCAATTTATACGGGCACAAAGTGGGTGAAGTGCTCCCATTCTGACCAGGTAGCATTTTCAGCTCGTGCAAGTGACTTTGCAAGGTGCAGTGCAATGGTGAACCAGGCCCATGGGCCTCATTTCCAGTAGTGACCAGCTTTCAGGGGTCAATTTGAGCCTGAGCCACATGGAGCATGCAGACTCTCTGGATAGATTCCCTGGCTCATTGCTGCACCTGTTGGTTTATGCCCATTCGTAGCAAGTGTGTCCCAAACCTCTTGTTCTGGACATTTGAGAGACTCACTTGAGTAGTTTCCCAGCAGTCCTAAAGAGAGTGGTTGGGGACTTTTAAGGAGGAAGAAGGTTAAAAGTCAGCCCTGATATTACACACGCACGCAGCAAAGACAAAGGAAATTACAAAAAAAAAAAAAAAAGCCCTGAAACATCCAGTCACAGATAGGAAACTAGCTCATCATTACATTCCACAATTAGAAACATTCTGACTAACAACTAAAAGAAAGAAGCATATGATCCAGGGATTCCACACAGTTCCTCCTCCCTAGACAGATAACTCACCAGCTTAACATCTCTCCATGGTGTCAAGAATCTGAAAAATGCAAGAGGCTTAGAAATGCGAGACTGAGAATGGCAGCAAAATAAAATAAAATAAGTTAAAAAAAAACAAACCCTGCAATTACAGAATTTGAGAGCAACCAACACAGTCAATACCAAATCCACAGGGTCAGAGGAAGTGTTGCCACCAGCCAGACATTCATTTAAAAAAACAGACCACTTTTGCACCACCCCCTACTAGCTAGTAAAGGGCTCAAAATAACAGAATGTCTTGGACAGATGTACCCAATGGAGTAGGGATGGCTGAAGCTGGACCACTCAAACTCCACTTGGGATGCCAGGGACAAGGCCTCCCCCAGCACACCCCTCTGCAACTTAATGTCCTGGCAGAAGGCGAGACAGCCCCAAAGCTCTTTCAGGGTGCAAAGGGAATTTCAGTATAAATCAGATCCGCCTGGGAAAACATGAGATTTGACTTTTTTTTTTTTTTTTAAACCATGATCCCCTGCATTACTTTTGTTAAAAAAATAATAATGCTTCCATAGATTGTCTGGGGGAGCAGTCCAGCACTGGCCATAAAAAGGAGTTAGGGAAGAGAACAAACAAGAAGGAAATGTATAAAGTACCTGCCCCTCTAAGTTCCATGATTGGAAACACAATAGGAAGGAAAACTAGTTCAGTCTCTTCTTCCCATATGAGCAACATGTGCTGAAGTCACACTGAACTCAAGTTACACTACTGGGAAGTCAGCCCTGGCTCCAGTCCTGCAATATCAGCATTATAGTTGCTTTGCTCATTTATGATGAGAAAAAAAAAGTCTCCAAGACTGTAGCAACTGTGAGGGTGTTAGTGGTTATCTTGTCTTGAGACCACACTGCCTGTGTACAGAGCAGGGAAAATAGGAAGCGAAAGCCAAACTTCTTGCTTACGATGGGAAGGTGGATACTGCACAATCAGGGATTTAAGAGCATGAGAATATCCATACTGAGTCAGACCAATGGTCTATCTATCCTGTCTTCTGACAGTGGCCAGTGCTAGATGCTTCAGACTTAACTCACCTTTGAGCCAGCATCCTGCCTTGAACTCCCAGCACCAGCCTTGGGGAGAATTTGCAATGCTAGAAAGCTGCAGTGCTTGAGATATTCCACCTGATGTAGTTAATTTGCAGACCAATGGCTCTGGTCTGCACTGACATATAAAACATCCTGGCTGGATTATTGAAATGATTTGTGGTTCTCTGGGAATTCAGCAGAGACAAAATGCTCAAACCCTGTGAGTGGTGGCAGAAGGGAATGACGCATTAGCCTTAATAATACCCCTGCTGGCCAATTCGGAAGTAGCAAGAGTACTCCAGTAGCACTCCCTCCAAAGGGAGTTCCATTGCAAGGCGGGAACGGTGCTGTTTGCAGACATGGTCTTGAGAACATAGTGGAGGGAGGGGGGGGGGAAAAAATCTATCTTTTGATAGACACAGAGGATCACCACTGGGGACTGCGGGGGGTGGGGCGGGCACCACAACTGTCCAAAAATCATCCATGAAAATCCCAGAGTAAAACAATCTCAAAGTTATACAGCCCTTTGTGCTTGACATTTCAGGAGTGTGATGTCATGCTCTTCCTCGGAGGATGCACTTTGAATCCCAGATGCACATAGAACGAATAGGCTCTTTTGTAATCACATGGTAGTTAGGACATTTTCTCATAGCAATTTTCTGGCCTGCAATTCCAGCTATTTGTGTCCCTGCTGAAGGAGCCTGATGCGAACATACCTTTCAGCATGCCCTTTGACCCCCACCAGCAGGTGGGTGGGTTTCTCCCTCTCCGTTTTCAGTCATCAAAATGAAATAGTCTTCGAAACAGACAAAAGACCTTGCCGTTTGAGGACTAGCCTCAAGACAGCTGGAACCAGGGAGCTCCCCTGAGTCGTATCAGACCAATGAGTGTGTGAGAAGCAGGTGGACTGGGCAGTGGACCATAGTTCTCCCTGAAGTGTCTGGCATTTACCCTCCACCCCGCCATGAAAAGGGGCGTGAGAGCTCTTTTAGGGACACTTTTATAGCACCAATCCCTTCGTTCATATTCATTAAGATTGTTACGGTCCTGGCATCATCAACAGAGCAGGTCACAGATCTTCCATCAAAACACTTTTCTGATGAAACAATGGCTTTTTGACCAAAACAAACCTTTTCATGGTGGTTGAAAATCTCCAGCTTTTGTAAAAACAAACCAAAGATTTTTACCAAAATATCAAGTTTAATCAAAAACCTGAAAGATTTTTGTGGGTAATTTGGGGTGAGGAAGAACAGATTTTTCAAAATTTCACATGAAAATTGGCATTTTTTTAAACCATCTCAAACCATCATGAATTCCCATCTCCCAGGGATTTAACAGACAGCTGTAAGAATTCATATGAGGCTATTGCTCGGCTCTATGTACCTGGAAGGAGATTTTCATCTTTCTAAAGAAGTGGCTTTAGGCTGGGATTTCACTTAAAGCCCTGACAGCCAATGGGAATTGAGCATCTAACTCCGTTTACACACCTGTGTAAAAATCCCAGCCTTATTTATTTAAAGTGAAGCTTGATAAATTTATGAATGGAAATATATGATGATAGCAGGAGACTGGAGTCAGTGACCCAGGCGGTCCCTTCCAGTGCTGTGTTCCTATCAGGGTGATAGTCCAGAGAAAGGAGGATCAGCCACTTAGTGCAGGAGTGCTTGGAGCCAGAATTTGGGCTCGTCTCTTGTTGTGCACGCTTAACAGATTAGCGTTGCACTGATACAAAATGGGCTGCGTTAATGCCGGGGGCATCTGCTGAAGAGGACAGACGGGTGAGAGCCCTCTTACAACTATGCTGTGTTTAGCAGGATGTCAGTGGCGCACTCTCCATTGCAGGCTCTCTTTGGAAAAGACAGGGTTTTCTCCTCCTGCAGGCATCTTAGCATCCTGCCGTATTTACTGGAGCAAAGTTCAGTGTGGATACACATGAAGGGGAAGGAGACCTCTGGTGAGTTATACTTCTGCATTACTTCCCGGGATGCCTCTAGCACACAGTCAGGCCACCATGGGCAGCAGTTTCCATTATCGCAGGAGCTGGAGCTTTCCACTGTGCCTACTGCAGCCACAAAACTATGGTGCTGGCACTGCCCGTTACTAAGTACCTGTCCAAGGGTTATCACAGCAGTTGTGCAGCCAAGATGACCAGAAAAGAGGACACATGCAAACCAGCACCCAAGCTCGGTTTCAACTGGTGCGGGGGATAGCTAGAGTTCGCCGCTCTCGCCTACCAGGCTCGTGCCCTGCTATGAATGGCATTTGCGAACAATGATGAATGGGAGTATCTGGGGGAATAAGAGTGGACTGTGTTCAGAGAAATTAAAGATGAAAAAGGCCCTATTGCATCATCTCCTCCCCAGGGGAGAATGCAGGACTGTTCCCAACAGTACGTTCTCTAGTGCTTTGTCCAGTCTGGTTTGATGTGTCTCGAGCATTGAGGTTGTCAGCATATCCCATGGGCACTATTCGACGGTCTAATAGATCTGAGAGCTGGGAAGGTTCTCTTCTCAGTACCAAGCACCAGATATCCCCCTTCCCTTTCCCATTAGTCCAAGTTATATACCCTGTATGAGTCCTGTGCCCCTCCACTTACTTACACCCTTTATATTCTTGGGTAGGTACATCCCACTCCAGATGTTGTTTAGCCAAGCTCTACTTATACAGCTGTGAGCTAGTCCTCATGAAAATCCATCCCACTGATCATTTCAGTTGCTGTTTTATACCCAGTGTGGGAATTTCAAACACCAGCCCAGAGATTTCATGGGAAGGGAGTTCTCTAATTTTCAAACAAGCATCTTTGTTCTTCTCCCATGCTACCCCTCAGCTCTTCCTTAACATCCGCACCACTCCCTCATTCTTCTCCGTAACTCTCCTTGGTTGTGATGCCCACCAAAAAGCTGGACAATGGTTAGGTTGCTGTTGTGCCGATTACACTGACCAATACGGTCTCACTGTTTCCTTGTCCTCCCCCATTGGTCAGCATATATTCATCTGTTGTCTCGTCTTATACTTAGACTGTAAGCGGTCTGGGGCAGCGACTGTCTTTTTGTTCTGGGTTTGTGCAGCATCTAATGCGATGCGGCCTGGGTCCATGACTGGGGCTCCCAGGTTTTACAGTAATACAAATAGGATATGTAAATAGTTAGAGGCTAGTCAAACGCATACAAGACTATGTAGGCTAAAGGCTCAGAAACCAAAAGGCAAGTAAAAAGAACCCAACATTGGATTAAATCATGTATTTAAAAAAAACAAAAACCAAACGATCTTGTGATCTTTGGGACTATTTTTTTTAAACTCTTGGGAATGGCAGCGCTGGGATTCTAGCTCTAAACAGCTGGAAATCAGTGCCATGTTTCATTGCAGAGGTACTATACCCTCACAGACATGGAACAAGATCTTGAGAACTGGACTGGCGACCGCAATTTCACAGTATGGGCATTTAGAGGAAGAGAAAAATGTTTATTCAATGCCTGTAGATCAAACACCTGCTTACTGCAGAACATGTTCCAACCTCCCTCTGCCACCAAGACAAAGAAGCCATTCGGGCTACATGCCTCTATTACATTTCTTATTTTGCCAGACAATATTCATGGGGTCTGCTTTTTCTCTTATGCAGATTAGCAAAAATGTTAAATATTTTCAAACTAAACCAGGAACTGACATTTGAGGATATAAAAACAAAAAGGGCCACAAGTTTAGAGACCTCCAAGGAGCAGCACAAAATAATAGAGGAGTCTTTTAGCGTTCCATATAGTTATATTTCATGATCAAGCCCCTGGGTGGCTTAGATGTGAAACACACAGGCACCTCTGTCACTGACACTCTTATTGCAGTGAGTAATGCCATATTGCACAAGCAATACTGTGATTTAAAGGATGTCAGAGTTTTCTGCATTGAGTCTTAAAACAGGTACCTGGGGTTTGACAAGCCGAATGACAAAAACTGCAAAGGACGTCTTTGTCTTGCTCTTTTCCTATCCTCTGGATGTTCCATGCTCGTGGAGATTTTGCTTGCATAACCTAAAGTGAAATTCACTCACATGCTTCCAGGCAATATTTTCCTGGTGCAGCACATATTATTTCATGGATGCCTTCAACTGTTTGCAAGCTTCTCTGCTATTCTTAAGGCAAAGATCCTCCCAGGGACACCTCCCTTCCTTGTCTCCCAGCCCTGCACCTTCTCATGCAGAAACTACAGGGCTTGGTTATATGAAAGAGTGACCCTGGGACAGCAGAGAGGAAAATAAACCTGCCAGGTGCTGCTTTTTAAATTTCCTTTCCCTTCCCCCATCTTACTTCTGTGCTGCTTATTTCTTCTCCCAGGGTGCAGGGCTTTACACTGATTAGTAGCAATCTTCCCCTTTATTGCTTTCCTCTGCTCTGCTCTTATCTTTCTGGGTCACTTTGCTTCTGTCCAACTCCAGTTTTGGAGCTGTGCACAAATCTGATCATGGTTGAAGTTACACCAAAGAAATATGTGGCAAAGACAGACGAGAAACAGCCTGGAGGGGACAAAGAGGGACTTGTGATTTTGTAAGTGAGAGTCAAAACAGCTTTTAGAAACACTACAAACAAACAGAGTCCTGAATTGGGCTACAGCTAGGAAGAGTCCACGTGGAGTAACAGATGCTGCAGCATTGGGGATCACCAGAATTATATGGTTTGAGAATTTAACACAAAATGAAACGGAAAGGTAACAGATTTAAAAAACGACCAAACGGAGATAGTTTACACAATGAACCGTTAACCTGGCGAATTCACTGCCATTGCGCCAGTGGTTGGGGCCAAACCAAGGGCTTAGCAAGAGTCAAAGAGTGGATTAGACATGCATATGAATAAGAAGAACATCCTTTGCTACATAAGCTAGGATACAAATTTAAGGGGTATGAATTCCCATGCTCAATGAATGGGCCAGCCATTAACGGACTGGAAGGAACTTGCCCCTAGACACAAGTTACTCTGCATTGTCCATTAAGAGGTTTTTCTTGCACTTTTCTAGAAAGCATCTGGCACCAGCCATGGTGGGAGTCAGAATCCTGGGCTACATGGACAAGTTGTCTGATCCAGTTTGTCAATTGCCAGTAATATATATTGTGAAAATAAAACATGACAAATTACAAGCAGGATGAGATTTCCAGAGCGCAACTTCATAGAGCTGCACTCCTATGTCAGACTTTCCTTTCGAGAACACACACTAGCAGTTACTCTAGTTGATTGCATGAAACTGGCACAGTATATTAGGTTCCACCCAGGGTGAACTTCCACAGAGAGGTGGAGAGGTGTAACCAAGGGAAGACTGATCCTTTTAGCGCTCCAAACAGAAGTACGTTGTTAGATTAAATGATTAAGAGTTTATTTTCAACATCTGTATTTTGTAGTTACTCCATCAAAAATAAGACAGCTCCAGATTTTAAGGAAGGTTTTATTTTTATCTCAGAGTCTGGTGATATGAGCATCCCTCATGATTTATGTAGCGAGTGTTTCTGACTGCCAGCATCAACCTCAAATGCAGCAATGCCGCCACCCCCTCCTTCTAGAAGATTGTGCTGATGGATTTTCCTTGTGTGTTTGTCTGTAATGTATTGTACAGAATTCTATGTATTTCTGAATCAATAGGATTCTTTAGGAATCTTTATCTTATTCAGATTTATGTATGGAGAATCCCTAGCTCTGGACACCTCCAACACAAATCAATAGGGGTTGGGCCTAATGGTATCAGTAATGCATCCCAAGAGGTTTCAAAGTTTTTTCCCCAAGCAAGTGCTGTCTTGTGTTTTAAACAACAGACCCCCCCTAGAGATGATGGCAAGACATGATTGTGGGAATTGCCAGACAAGATCAGAGCTCTGGTCCATCTAGTCCAGTATCCCCTCTGCAACACTGGCCCACTTCAGCTGCTTTGGAGGAATACGCCCTGCAGTAGACTCTTATGGGAAACCCTCCCGCAGGGGAAAATTTCCTCCTGTCTCCTGGTACTTAAAGGTTGGTTTATGTCCTGAAGCGTGATGTTTTATACATCAAACTCTCCCTTGCCAAGCTCTCATTTCTTTCTTTCATAAAGTTATTTATTAACAACTCTGGATATTCTTCTTAGCCATATTATGTCAAATCCTTTTAAAAATCCTCTTAAGTCCTTGGCCTCAAGGATATCTTACGGCAACATGTTCCAGAGTCTAACTGGGCAATCTCAGCACAAGACTAGGAGCTAGGAATCCCTGATTTCTAAACCTGGCTCTTTCACTGCAAGCCCCTAGGAACCACTTCCCTTAAGGGTGGGAAAGCTACCAAGGAACAACGGGAAGATGCAAGAAGGGACCCGGTGGCATGAATTGATCCTTTATGATAGAAAGAGGCCTGCAGGTATAGTGAGTAACTTAGAAGTTGTTCAAGTGTTAGCAGGTAAGATTTTCAGAAGTGTCTGAGTGACTCAGCAGCCCAAGTCCCATTTTTGAAAGTGACTTAGGAACCTATATCATTTAGGCACTTTGAGAAATAGAGTCTGCGTAAAATTTTCAAAAAACTCCCAGTTAAGTTCTGATTAAGTGTCACATACACACATCCTTGAACCTTTATCTCAGACTGTAACCAAACCGGAACTGAACCTTGTTTGAGTTTGGTTTATTCCTTTTCATTATCCATGAACCTTCCAGGTCCAGACTGGGAGTAGAAGTGTTGTTCCTGAAACATTTCCAGTGCAGTTTTGCAGACCAAGTGACTTTGGAGAAGCACTGAAATCAAACGTCCTATCACTAACAAAAAAATCCTAATTCTTTACATTTTCTATTTGATCTAAAAGCAGTCACACATAGGTAGGGCCCTACCAAATTCATGGTCCATTTGGGTCAATTTCACAGTCATGGGATTTTTAAAATAGTAAATTTCATGATTTCAGCTATTTTAATCTGAAATTTCAGAGTTTTGTAATTGTAGGGGCCCTGACCCAAAAAGCAGTTGGTGTGTGTGTAGGGGGGAGCAAGATTATTGTAGGGGGGGGGTTGTGGAACTGCTACACTTACTTCTGCGCTGCTGCTGGTGGCGGCGCTGCCTTCAGAGCTGGGCGGCCAGAGAGCAGCGACTGCTGGCCGGGAGCCCAGCTCTGAAGGCAGATTCGCTGCCAGCAGCAGCATAGAAGTAAGGATGGCATAGTATGGTATTACCACCCTTACGTCTGTGCTGCTGCCTGCAGAGCGAGGCCTTCAGTCAGCAGCCGCCACTCTCTGGCCACCCAGCTCTGAAGGCAGCAGCACACAAAAAGTAAGGCTGGCACGGTATGGTATTGCCACCCTTACTTCTGAACTGCTGCTGATGGGGCACCACCTTCAGAGCTGGGCATCCGGACAACAGTCGCAGCTCTTCGGCCGCCAAGCTCTGACGGCAGCATGGAAGAAAGAGTGGCAATACCATGACGCCCCTAAAATAACCTTGTGACCCCCATGCAACTCCCTTTTGGGCAGGACCCCCAATTTGAAAAACACTGGCCTCCCCCGTGAAATCTGTATAGCCGTGGTCCCCAACGCGGTGCCTGTGGGTGCCATGGCACCCGCCAGGGCTTCTAAGTGCGCCCACGTACTGTCCAGCAGATGAGCATCCGCCGAAATGCTGCCGAGAAGCAGCTGCATCCAGAGGCATCGTTGCTGAAATGCTGCTGATTTTCGGCAGCATTTTGGCGGCAACGCCTCTGGATGACGCTGCTTGTCAGTGGCATTTTGGCGGCAACGCCTATTGACATTGCCGCTTCTCGGCGGCATTTCAGCAGATGCTCGTCTTCCAACCACAGTCCTCGGTGGTTCGTCCTCCGGCACCCGCCAGACAAAAAAGTTTGGGGACCACTGCTGTATAAAAGACCAGATTTCACGGTCCTTGATGCATTTTTCATAGCCGTGAATTTAGGAGGGCCCTGCACGCAGGGAAACATGAACTGGTACCTACTCAGTTAAAGCAGCGTGGCCATCAGGAATTCAGCTCATACCAACATTACTAGTTTTGTGACATGCTTGTTTTCTTTGATTCAGGTTAATTACCGTATTGGCTGGTTTGTCCCTGCAAGTCTCTCAGGATTCTGGAAAGTCCGGATTCATCTCTCTTCTCCTAGACTTTCCTCCCCTTCCCTCCAGTGTTTAGGACTAATATATGTAACAATTTCTGGACTGCACAAAAGCAGCCAGAAGAGTAATACACAAAATCCACCAAGAACAAAACTGGATCAGGAGGACACAACACCACACACTGGTTTCTTATCGGCGCTACCTGACGTGACATTCTCACCTATGTCCTGCACTTTTACACCATCCATTTGTGCTGACTAAAGCTACTTCTATATTTTTATATTAAAAAGAGCTCCCTGTCTCCAATAGCCTCATTGTTATTACTAATGTTACTTAAAAAGGCACCACGTTTGACTACCTTTTCAAATACCTCAGGAGAGGTAGAACACATTTATTTACAGCTACAGGAAGAGTGCTAGTCCTCAAAATCCCTTCCCTCCTTCAGAAAGAGCCAGTTTTTGTGGTCTCTCACCCCCTTGACAGATGAGGAGTGTGTTAAAAGCATGTTGTTTGCTCTATGCAGGAGAGGGAAAGGCTGGAGTATGTCAAAACTGAATATCTATGTATATATATTTACAGTCATATTAGACGACTGACAAACTTCAGCAACCCCAGAGTTCCACATAGTTCAGATTCCTGGTTTGTTTTTGAATTAAGTAGAGCCAGCACAACACAAACCTGGGGAAAGGAAAGCACTGAAAAGTCATAATAAACACGCCAGATCCAGAGATGAAGTTATTTCATTGCCCGATAAGAAAAGGAATAAACATTTATTTTTTTTAAAAAAAAAGCCAAAATAAAGGCGTGTCCTCCTAGGGCAGCCCCAGGACAGAACTGATTGGCCCCCCAGGGAAGCAATAGCCCAAAGCGGAGGAGAGCGGAGCAGGGACTCTCTGACAGAGGCTTTGCTAAGGGCTGTTGCGTGTCCCCCACCAGAACCGCCGGCCCGGGGATTAGGTGCGAGTCAGACGCCCCCGCGCGTGGGGGTCCGAGTTCCCACGGAGAGCCGGGCGAGGCGGCTGAGCGGCCATGGGATGGGGCAGCCCGGCCGGACCCCTCGCGCCCCGCTCGCCCTTTGCCGGGGCTCTCTGGCCCCTCTCCCCGGCCGGGGGCAGCCCCGGCTTCCCGGCAGAGTCTGAGCCGCGCCCGGCGGGCAGGGGACCCACCCGCGCGCGCTCGCCCTACCTTGGAGAGGGGCAGGGGGCCCGGTCCGGCTCGGCTCAGCCCGGCTCCCCGGCGGCTGCTCCGCTCGGCTCCGCGCTCTGCCGCCTTTTAAATCGCCTCGCTGCTGGACACTCCCAGGGAGCATGCGCCGCCGCGGCGCTCGGGGGCGGGAGGGACACACTGCCCCGGCGGGGCGCATCCCCTCGCGGCCCCGGGCTTCCTGGGGCGTGCGGGGCCCCAGCCTGCCCTGCCCCCTTGTCTTGGCGTCAGCACAGAGAACTGAGAGAGCCTCTTGCTTTTCAAACAGATGCCTCCCTTCCCCGCTTAAAATGCATGTTAAAAGAGCAGCAGCCGCTGGGCAACCCTACAATAACACACCACAGGGCACAGCCCCCCTGGGCAACCCTACAATAACACCCACAGGGCACAGCCCCTTGGGCAACCCTACAATAACACACCACAGGGCACAGCCCCCTGGGCAACCCTACAATAACACCCACAGGGCACAGCCCCCTGGGCAACCCTACAATAACACCCACAGGGCACAGCCCCCTGGGCAACCCTACAATAACACACCACAGGGCACAGCCCCCTGGGCAACCCTACAATAACACCCACAGGGCACAGCCCCCTGGGCAACCCTACAATAACACACCACAGGGCACAGCCTCCCTGGGCAACCCTACAATAACACACCACAGGGCGCAGCCCCCTGGGCAACCCTACAATAACACACCACAGGGCACAGCCCCCCTGGGCAACCCTACAATAACACACCACAGGGCACAGCCCCCCTGGGCAACCCTACAATAACACACCACAGGGCACAGCCCCCTGGGCAACCCTACAATAACACCCACAGGGCACAGCCCCCTGGGCAACCCTACAATAACACCCACAGGGCACAGCCCCCTGGGCAACCCTACAATAACACACCACAGGGCACAGCCCCCTGGGCAACCCTACAATAACATACCACAGGGCGCAACCCCCTGGGCAACCCTACAATAACACCCACAGGGCACAGCCCCCTGGGTAACCCTACAATAACACACCACAGGGCGCAGTCCTCCTGGGCAATCCTACAATAACACCCACAGGGCGCAGCCCCCCCGGGCAACCCTACAATAACACACCACAGGTCGCAGCCCTCCCGGGCAACCCTACAATAACACACCACAGGGCACAGCCCCCCAGGCAACCCTACAATAACACCCACAGGTTGCAGCCCTGCTGGGCAACCCTACAATAACACAGTACCCAACCAGGTGCCCTCCAGCAGGCCTACAGTAAAACAACAGCTAACCCAGCGGAAGGACTCGGGAGGCAAGGAAGGCCATACCATGTCCTAGTCAGGACCCCAGCCTGATTTTGTCAGGAGAGACTCCCAGGAAAGGAATGCCAGAGCCCCAGTTGACTATCCTGGAGATCTGGGTATTGCTGACACTTGGACAAGAGGTTTAGCCAAGCAAATGTGCTGGATCTCTGCCACCGAACTATGTAGTCTTAGGTGGGCCCAAGGCTCACTTGAACTGGGTACAAACTCAACTTCCACCACCATGGTTGACTCTAGTGCCAGTTACACTGGGCTCCAGCCAAGTCACTTCAAGCAAGTAGATGACCAATGTCAAATGTGCTGGATCCAGAGCACTAGACTCTGTCAACCCAGAAGGCTCCTGAGACCTAACACTATCTATGCTGGTGCTGGACCACTTCACTCAAGTGGCACCAGTGAACCGTGCCAGAACCGTAGCACCATACTTGGCTGACCCAGATCCAGGAACATTAATGCCCTGTATAATGAAGTGGTTCACCAGGGTCCATGAAGCTGGCTTCCAGGCACTAGACTCCGTTCAACAGGGATGAAATACCTGTGAGCAACCCCACAATAATAATACAGAGTACACCAACCCGTGGTCCTGTGCAACATTACAATAAGAATCTAGGGCATGCAGTCTCAGCACCTATGACAAGCCCTACAATAACAAATAAGAACCACAGAGCCCTTGAACAAACTAGAAAACACAGCCCCCAATGCCCAGGCCATCAGCAACCCTACAATAACAAACCAATGTGTGGCATTAGTCATTTTGAACAATTTAGCCCCAATTTTTTTTTAATCCCTGATTGTGAATTATCCACAGTATTGACCTTCCCTCTCCATCCCCTCTAATCTGTAATTGTTTCAACTGAATGCAAACACATTTCACACTATGGGCAGTTTGTGACCAGTCCCCTATTCATTGTTCATGGCGTGTGATTTGTTGCTTAAGTCACTCAGTATATATATATTTTTCTCTTTGATTGGATGCCTGAATGGAATGATTTATGGAATAATGAATGCTCTTGTTCATCCATGAATCCCCTCATCCACATGTAAAGACGGGTGCCCGTACGAAGAACAGCCATTCCCCAAACATCTGTGTGAACAACTATCTGTTTGTGCGAATGTTCATGAACAGAAGATGAAAAAAAGGCAGGAATGTGGTGGACACGAACAGCTGCTCTTAATTCAAACTAGTGTTTGCAAACAGTCACTTGGGCCAGTTCTTCAGCTGATGTCAAACTGGCATATAGTCAATGGAGCTATGCCGATGCATCAGCTGAGGATCTGGCCCACTGTTTTGCAATATATTCACCCAGCTCTATCAGTTGCAGAGACAAAGACACTTATTTTTACAATGTCCCTTAGCTGAGTACCACTGGGTCTCTGCTTGGGTCTCAGTCCCACTTTGTATTCCAGTTTGGATCAGTTGTGTATGAACAGTCTTGTTTTCACTTTGAGCAGCTGTTCCCTCCTGAACAGTTTGCTGAAGGGAATCCGCGCACTGCTGGGAAAAGCACAGGAGCACCTGCACTTGTTGTCACTTGAACCGATGGGAACTGACTCATTGGCACAGCTCACTGGGATGGCTGACGGGTGGAAACGCTGCTGCTGTTTCCTGCAAAAGTTCCCTCCAGTCCATATTTAGCTGGAAGCACATTTTAAAAGAGTCTCGTTATGTTTATGCTTGTAAATCTGCGTGGGCAGAGCTGTCCATGTTTTCTATTTGGGGAAACCTTGTTCACTTATAATTATAGATGGGTAATTAGGTAAGTGTGAGTGTTATTTCAGTGTAGTCTGTATGGTGCATTCTCAGCTGGAACATATGTCTGACTCCCAAAACACCATGCCTCCAGGATGCATTGCAAAGGTCTAATGGTTAGAGCCATAGTGTGGAAGTCAGAACTTCTGGGTTCTAGTACCAGTTCTGCCTCCACCTCTCTGTGTGACGTTGGGCTAGCTACAAGCAGCCAGATTTTTGAAGGTGGCCTGTAATGGTGGGGGACTTTGTTCTCGAGGGGCCCACTTTGAGACTTCTTGGTTTGGAATTTTGAAGATGCTGAGCATCTGCTGCTCCTGTTGACTTCAGCTGGAGTTAAGAGTGGAATGGGGGGAACAGTGGGGAAACAATGTGGCAAAACTCTTCCAAGCTCCACTGTGAAATCAGCTCTGCCCATTGGGTCATCATCAAAATGAAGCATTGCTCACAGTAGATTGTGCAGATGTCCCACATGTGGTCGGGGGTGCTCGAGGGCATGGCCAGTGCTCAGTGGAGTTTGAATATGCCCATGAGCTTTGCTAGGCACCTTGGGCTTTGCTCTGTCTTGACTGTGGCAGGAAAAAAAAAAGTGATGGCATCTCCCAAACTCCACCCAATCATGGAGCCAAAATGGGACCTCACTGATAGCAGATGGCGCAGATCCATGATCTTTCCTCTCCTTGTTTGCCTGCTTCTGTGAGCAATGAAATGGTTAATGATGTTGACATTTACATGATTATCACTGAAATGAAGGGGGCAGGTCCCACCTTTCCCAGCATCCAAGCTCAGGCAGACAGCCCTGTATCAGTTACATTTTCATGGTTTTCTTCCCAGCTATAACAGCTGGAAACTCGATATGAAAGCTGAGATTCTGGAGCCCGAGAAGGCAGCTCGGTGGAGATGCCCATGTGTGCCACACCACCGTTTACCGGTTCAGTGCCTGTGCTGCTTATGGCTGCTCAGCATCTTTGAATATCAGGCCCAAAGCGTCTCCAGCTAGGCTCTCACAAACGGAGGTGCTCATAATGAGGGGTCACTCTTGAGCATTTGAGCCTTCACATGTCTCTTCTCGTTCACCCCCTCAGTAAAATGAGGCTAACGATATTTACTCACCTTTGTAAAGCCCTTTGAGATCAACAGATGAAAAACACCACACGTGCCAAGTATAATTATTAACGATCACTCCTAACATTTACTCTGCACATTTCATCTTCTGTACGAGGCATGCATGATGTGTGCACACGCACACACGGGCCCCGGCTCATGCCTCTTCAACAAAGCACGCGCGTGCATGATTAACTTTAAGCCGTTGCCTAAATCCCATTGCCTTCAAGTTAAGCGTGTGCTTATGTTTTTTGCTGAATGGGGATGGATTCTGTGCTGAAAGGCTTTGCTGAACTGGGTCCAGAGGATGGATCTGTTTGGAACAAGACAGGCCCACAGGCACCCTAAGTAGCTGCAGGATCTTGTTTTCGTAATCCTTGCCCTGCTTTCCATTTATTCCCCCCCCCCCCCCACTGCTCATTGCTATCATCCACTGCATCTTGTTGAAAATGTTCAATGATAAGCTCTTTCAGGCAGGGACGTATCCTTCTTAGCTGTCAGCAAAGCACTCAGCACTGTGTAAGTAATACATAATATTAATGTGCCAGACTGACACCCAGGATGGGGTGGGAAAGTTACAGCCGTAAATGGACCAGAAGGGCACAGCCTCCTCACCTGCAGTGCTTGTCTGGCCGCAGCTCAGGTGCATTGTATGTGCGGCTGTACACTGTAAGCACAGTACAGCAGGAATGGCAGGGCTATAGTCACCAGTGGGATTCTATTATTTTAATGTGACTGTCAGGCAGTGAAAAGACAATGCCGTTTAGCCACAGGACTGTTAGAGTGTGGGCAGTGGCAGTGAGATCGTCCTCCATGCTGCCCTTCAACATTACAGTGAGAGTGGTGTTGATGCTTGTCCACAGGGGGTTGGGCTGAGACCTGACAAATTCATTACACAGAGGCCTCTGATCCATCACCCTACAATAACAACTCTCAGTCGCTGGGCTGTATTTGAGCTGGTCAGCTAGAGGTGAAGAGCTGCAAATCTCCTGAGCCAGCCAAACTGCCCACCCTCGTGCCCCAGCTATGAATTTTAAAAACATTTTATAGTTTATGGTTTCAGGGCTCAATCCTGCAAGGCGCTGAGCATGCTCTCCCCGATCCAGCGTAGCGTTAATTACAGCATTAGTTCCACTGACTCCACGTGCTTTAAGTTAAACATCTACTTAACAAGAGTTACATCTATCAGGAGGAAGGGGAAGTGCTGGGCTAACTGCCACTAACTGCCACTTCAGATGCTTGTGCCCGATTAGATCACATTGCCGATTTACCCTGGGCTTATCCAAATCTAACATACCAGGGTACGTGCTGTGCCTGATGTATCTGCCAAAATCTTGACGGGCCGGGTGTCAGCAGCTCACGTGGCAAGCAGAACCCAGAGTGAGTGAACAGAGAACTGAGACGGCCTGAACCTGGGCAATTTGGTGCAGGGTATAAGGAGTGTGGCAGATTCAGCTCAGCCTCTCTAGCAACTGTTAGGGCAATGTCAATGAGGAGACTGTGAGCCAGGAGACTTGGGCCAGATTCCAGTCCCTGCCATGGAGGCCTGGAAAGGCAATGGAGAGGCCTCTGGGGGAATTCTCCTTTTGCAGAGCTAAGAACGGCCACACTGGGTCAGACCAAAGTTTCCATCCAGCCCAGTGTCCTGTCTTCCAACAGTGGCCGATGCCAGGTGCCCCACAGGGAATGAACAACAGGGAATCATCAAATGATCCATCCCCTGTTGCCCATTCCCAGCTTCTGGCAAACAGAGGCTGGGGACACCATCCCTGCCCATCCTGGCTAATAGCCATTGATGGACCTACCCTTCATGAACTTATCTAGTTCTTTTTTGAACCCTGTTATAGGCAAAACCCTAACCCGCTAGCATATGGGCACCCTTCTTTCGCAGTCCCAGCGTAGGGGCATGCTGGCAGCAGGTGGCATGACTGCAGTGCTCTGACTCCATCCATTCCATGGGGATAACCTACTGGCAGGAGTGAGGAAGTTGCCTTAAACCTCAGAATCCGGAAGGGGCAAAGCCCATCTCATTCCTGGGCTGCACCTTTCTGTGCTGGGCCACCTTAAAGGTGCAGCATAGAATCCGGCCCCTGGTTCCATTGCAGACTTGCTACTGACCTGCAGTATGATCTCAATCTTCTGTGCCTCTCTGTAAAGTGAGAAAATAAGCTCCTCTCTCCACACCTTGCCTAAAGTGTTAGGCGGCTCCGTTATTTATAATGCCCTTGGAGATCCTCTGGAGGGACAGGTTTCAGAGGGGTAGCCGTGTTAGTCTGTATCAGCAAAAACAACAAGGAGTCCTTGTGGCACCTTAGAGACTAACATATTTATTTGGGTGTAAGCTTTGGTGGGCTAAAACCCACTTCATCAGATGCTAAAATTAAAAATACAGTAGGCAGGTATATATATTACAGCACATGAAAAGATGGGAGTTGTCTTACCAAGTGAGGGGTCAGTGCTAACGAGGCCAGTTCAAACAGGGTAGATGTAGCCTAATCCCAACAGTTGACACGGAAGGGTGAATAAGCTTATGCCCAAATAAATGTGTTAGTCTCTAAGGTGCCACAAGGACTCCTCGTTGTTCTTTCTGGAGGGAAAGTGTGCTGACTGCAAAGTGACATATTCATTTAGTGCTCACTGAAGTTTCCTCTGGAATTAAGGGAGGAATTTTTGCTGGATACTTGTGAGTTTAGGAAGCTTTCTCCTGCTTTGCCCTGTGTGCTCCCTGGATTCCCAAGACTCTCGTGCCAGCTCAAAGTGATCCTTGTGGGAGATGGATTGTGTATAATTGTGTCTAATGCATCTATAAGGGAAAAAAAAGGCAACAGAGCTGACAAAGGGAGCAAAGGGGTATGCTGGCTGTTTGCACAGAGGGTGGCCAGAGCAGACAGCTGCACTTTAGGGCTTATCTTCTCATTCTCCCTAAACAGGAAATGTATTTTTCTCTCATGCATTTTTCTCTTAGGAGAAGAAACAAGGGGCCCGGATTTTCAGAGCTGGGGGTCTAAAGCAAGGCTGCTAATGCCATACTTAGGAACCAAGATCAGCGGACAGATTTCCAGATTAGTAGCTGCCATTGAAGATAATAGAAGATGTTGGGTGCTCAGTATCTTTGAAAATCAAACTACTGATTTCAGTGCCTAGATATGGACTTCAGAGTCTATTATTATTTGTATTCCAGTAGACACCTGAGAGCAGGGCCTCATTGTGTGGGTGCTGCACATGCACACACAATGAGAGACTGTCCCCACTCCAAAGCGTTTGCAGTCTAAGCAGACAACCCAAAGGGTGCAGGGGAAAGGTGAAGTGACTTGCCCAAAGACACACAGCAGCTCGGGGCAGAGCTGGGAAGACAACCCACGTCTCCTGATTCCCAGTCCAGAGTCCAATGCACTGTGCTGTCTCCCTAGTCCACAACATGTTCATTCTCCAGCGTGAGGTGAGAGGCAGCTGGCTCCCGAGGATTTTCTCGGTGCTTTTGGAGGAGTTGCCAGCAAAGCTGGAGAGGAGCCATTGGAACAGTTGGGTTTTGTTCTGAGTGTTCTTGAAGACCAACCGTTTTTGCCAAAGGGAGAGGAGGGGAAAGGAGACTGAAGCTGCCACTGCTGCTGCTGCCTGCCCTAACCTAGAGACAGGGGTGAGCCTGTTTTAGGAAATAATCCTTGTGTCCTGTCTCAGTGGGAGGTGCGGGAGCCAGACAGTGCTCTGATCTAATGAGCTTTCCTCCCACTCCGGGGGAAGGTTTCAGCATCGTGATACCCCAAGAGGGCTCGGAATATAATTTGTGCACACAATAGTTGTGTGTGCACGTGCCTTGTGCAGCATTTCACAAGCATGAGAAGAAAGAGATGAACAGGTTATGGAAAGAAGTCCAGGGCAGGCTTCTGAAATGCAGGAGGAATGCCAGGGAGAGAGGTTCACCCCAGCCCTCTTCATAGGGACAGGAGACTGAAGGGAGATTTTCAAAAGTGCTGAAGTTACTAAGACCCCCCAGGCTAGCCAAGGAACCCTCAGAACAATGTCACTGACTGCTCTAGGAAACGGAGGGGATGTTATTGGAAGGGCAGTTCCAGCTTTCATGCCTTTTAGACCCTGCAAGAGTGCTGAGCAGGCAGAACTGAGGTGAAGGGGGAGACTCTCAGGAGCTACAGGAATGACACCCGGTGTTTGCTGCCAGTGAGAGGCATGAGGCCAGGCTTCCCAGGGAGGGACATTAACTGCAGCTGGATTGTTGCCAGGCTACACAACGTCTGGGCCTGAAGGTTTGAAAAAACATGTTATGATTTCCTTTTCTTGTGTGTCCCAGAAAATTATAGCGGCCACACAGTGCAGGCTTATTCCTGTGCCCTGGCTAATGGAGCATCCGCCTCTCTGGGCTGTGTCCCCAGTTCCATGTGGAGAGAGTAGCAGCACTTGGCCAGTTTTATAGAGCTGCCATCTCTCGTGATTTCACTGGGAGTCTTGTGATAGTTGGGTCTTTCTATCGAGGGGCCAGTTCCAGGAGTCATGTGATTGGGGGAGAATCTCCGTTTTTATTAAAAATATAAAAGCAGGTATCTAGTCCTCTTGGTTGCAGAGCTTGAAAAGGTGACCTGATGCAGCATAACTTCCAACAAGAAGGCAAATGAAAAGAACCCAACATTTATTATTGGGAGTCTCATGATTTTTGGTGTCCATACATGATTTCTGAAGATTTTTCCCCCCTATAGCTTCTAAGGCAGAAGGGACCTTTGTGATCATCTAGTCTGACCTCCTGTGTAACACAGGCCATAGAACTTCCTGTGACGGGGTTTGACTCACTGCTGTGGCACCTCCTGCTGGCTGTCCTGGGAATTAGCTTAGTTCACCAGTGCACCCTTGTCTGGTGGCGTCTTGCCACCATCACATCTGCTCCAGGAAGCGTGTTGTCCCAAAGGGCTTGGTGTCCTCTTAAGGACAGAGCCCTCCGGCTGTGTCACACTCTGTTCTCTCCACTGCCAGGGGAACCATAGTCCACTGTCCAGCCACTTCCTCAGTGGCAAGTGGGGGTAGGGAGAGACCTGGGCCCACCCACTACTCCGGGTCCTGGCCCAGGGACCCTGTAGATGGCAGCCACGTACTGTGTCCCCTCCAACCCCGCAGTCTATGTCCCTGGGCCATTTCCCCACAGCCCCCAGCACCCTCTCCGTCCCTGTCTCAGGACCCCAGCATGCCAGCAGTCAGCTCGCTCTTGCTCCCCTGATCCTGCCCAGCACTGCTCTGTCCAAGGTGCTGGCTGCCCTCTGCCTGCAAGGCAGCCAGTCCTCCTCCCTCCTCAAGCTCCAGGGAATAGGGGACCTGCTCTGCCCTGCAGCTTTTCTTATATGGGCCTGCCCAGCCCTGATTGGCTGCCCCTCATAGCCCTCTCCAATTGGCTGTCATAGACTCCCTAGGGTCTTCTCCAATTGGCTGCCTGTTGTATAGCCTCCCTAGGGTTCAATTAACCCTTTATGGGCTAGTGTGGGGTAGACGCCCCATCACACTTCCCCAAAATAATTCCTTTTCTTTGTTAAGTCAAATAGATTGAGCTCCTTGACTGTCTCACTATAAGGCACGTTTTCTAGTCATTCCCGTGGCTCTTCTCTGAAACGTCTCTAATATATCAATATCCTTCCTGAGCAGCAAAACTGGACACAGTATTCCAGCTGTAGTTGCACCAGTATCAAGCAGAGGGGTAAAATAACCTCTCTGCTCCTACACAAGATTCTCCTGTTTATGCATTCCAGTACAAAGAGTATTAGCTCTTTTGACCACAGGTCACGCTGAGAGCTCATATTCAGAAAATTATCCCTCACGACCCCAAAATCTTTTTCAGTCCTGGCTTCCCACATCCTGTAAGTATGGCCTACATTCTTTGTGCCTTATTAATTTTCTACAGTTCCTGACTTCTGATTTACTATTATTACTATCAATTTCCCCTTTCTTCTATTTGTTATACATTATTTAGGGTTGGCAATGCTAGAGTTAGGTGGAAGCATTTTTCACTGCTGTGTCAAGCCACAGCATGGGATTTCTTGCTATTATTCACTCATGCAGAGCTACAGATGTGCACAATGCTTTACACACAGACACACACAGTTCCTTCTGCTCCAGGCCCATATCCTATTCTTTATGTGATCATACACCAGGGGTAGGCAACCTATGGCATGCATGCCAAAGGCGGCACGCGAGCTGATTTTCAGTGGCACTCACACCGCCCAGGTCCTGGCCACCGGTCCGGGGGGCTCTGCATTTTAATTTAATTTTAAATGAAGCTTCTTAAACATTTGAAAAACCTTACTTACTTTACAGACAACAATAGTTTAGTTATATATTAAAGACTTATAGAAAGAGACCTTCTAAAAACGTTAAAATGTATTACTGGCACATGAAACCTTAAATTAGAGTGAATAAATGAAGACTCGGCACAGCACTTCCAAAAGGTTGCTGACCCCTGTCGTACACCATGCTCATCAGGGTAGTATCTGTGCAATGGACGCTGCGTGGGTGGAACCCCACTGAAAGTGAGCAAATTTAGTTCAACGGAGCTCACGGGAGTCTCACTGCAGGACCAGAGCCTAAATCAACACGTCCACATAAGAGGCTTACACCAATGTAGCTAATTGGTGCAAACACTGTGCCTAGGCAAGGCTTAATGGACTAGTTCAGGCAAGGGGATTGCTAATGAGGAGGGGGAGGTGTGAAGAGATGGGATCTGAAGTAGGCAAGGGGAGACTCCTGAAGAAGAAAACAGGGACGGTGGGTTTAGGCACAGGAGATAGCATGTAACAGAGGTGAAGCCACAGGAAGAGCTAGGCAAGGGTGGGGCCTGCCAGATGAGCATGGAGGGAGCCATGGAGGGAAACCTGCTACTTACTGCAAGAGGAAGGGATGAGAATTGCATTTGGGGCAGGGACTGGGGATTTTTCAAAGGGCTCAGCAGTCAGCGCCCACAGCTTCGGACAGATTTTCAGGAGCGCTCCAGGCCTGAGCACAGCAAGTTGGGAAGTGGAGCTTGGTTCCTTGGGAAATGTCAACTAGTCGTTAAAAAAAGCAAAACATTTCAGCTGAAAAGTTGCTGTTTGTTGGGGGCGGGGGAGGGAGTTGGCGAAAAGTTGGAATTTTCTGCCGAAATCACACACTTCCCGTGAAAAACTGTGTTTAGCTGAAAACCAGATGTTTTGGCAAAAAAAACCCAAAACAGTTTTGATAGAAAATTTTGAACCAGGTCCAGGGTTGAGCTCTTTTGAAAATTCTCCAGCAGCCTCTCAGAGGGAGCTGTCCGCTTCTGAAAAACCTGGCCCTGGCTGGGGGCACTAGGGTGACGAGATGTCCCGGTTTGATAGGGACAGTCCCAATGTTGGGGTCTTTTTCTTATATAGGCTCCTATTACCCCCACCCCCATCCCGATTTTTCACATTTGCTGTCTGGTCACCCTAGTGGGCACTGACTACTTGGAAATATGGCCTTAGCGGTGACAGCGGAGGCTGGAGTGGCTGATTATCCTGCATTCTCATAGCTTGCAGCCCTTGTTTCCTGCTCCTCTAGGTCTTCCGTGAGTCCTTTTGAAACCCCAGACACTGAGGTGAAACCCTTACTGAATTCCCAGGGCTCTACCAGCCAAGCAAACAAACTCACTCCCCTGATTACGTTCCTGATAGATACTGGAAAGGTTCTCAGCATTGGCAGCCCAGTGTCGCTGCGGCTGCAGCAGGGGATGCGAAAAGCTCCCCATGAAACTTGTTTGATTTTTGCTAAGCAGTGTTTGAAATTCAGATGTATCTACCCTATTTGCCCAGTGTGAGACAAACACTAACGTTAGCATTCACTCAGCTGCTTGCCAGACTGCATTCTTAGCCTCTGTTTCCTTTCACCCGTAGAGTTATCACATGTCTTATAGGCAGCATGTTCAGTCTCCTGCCCTCCCTGGCAGGGGTGCAGCTAGAAGTATGAACAGTGTCTACCATACCCCAGCTGCTCTGTCCTTTGTCCCTGGCCCTGCCCACTGGCTGCAACAAACCAGGGATCCCTGCCAGAAGACATGTCATTGCTACAGATGCATGAGCTGTTTCGAGGGAAATAGCCTGCCCGAGCTGCTGTGTAAAATGCAAACCAAACCTTTTAAAGGAAAGCAATGACCTTCCTGCTAACTTTGCATTGTTGTTGGGTTCCTCTGGTTTCCAGACAGGCCTGAGTCTCCTCTTAGTTACACCAGCATCAGTGAGAAGTAACCCCACTGAAGGCAATGGACTGACAGCAGTGTAAAACAGGTGTACGTTAGAGAGGACCCAACCCTGTTTGGTTGAAGCAGGGAGCACCAGGCCTCTCCTGGTGTTTTGCAGCCTCTGCAGACCCAAGTGGTGCACGTTAAACATCTCTTGAGTTTTTGGTTGCTTCTCTGAACCTTAACACAGGCCCTTTGGCAGTTGGCCTGTCACTAATCATTACACACACTCTGATCGATAGCTAACACCTGGCTTCCTGGAGCTCGCCCGCTGATTAACCCTTAGCTCCCCAAGGACAACAGACGTGAGCTAAGGAGACTGCAGTGAGGACAAGCACTATCTTGGTCACCTTTCCCCACCCTAACCCCCAACCCAAGAGCAGCCCCCCATCACACCCACTTCCCTCCCTTTCCCTTCTTTAAAACAGATCACATCAGACTGTTACCACTTCCCAGCACACATGGGGCAGGGAGCCTCACATTCCTCTCCTAGAATACTGGGCCATTCTGGGTGGATGCTCGGTCTAAGAGAGCCTTGGCAGCAATTCCAGCAGGCCCCCCACCATGTGGGAAATGAGTCCTGCTGTATAACGGCCAGGACTGACCTGTAACCAGACTAATGGTGAAATGCCCAGACCTTGCAGGACAGACAGCAAACATGTTCGGCCGCAATTGGAGAAGCCAAGGCAGAACCTATCTATGGGGGACATGGCTGCTCTGCCTGAGTTCCTTCTGAGGGCGTTTCTGACCTTGCCCTACAGTCTTCTCTCATCCTCCCCCTCCATGTTTACGCTGCTTCCATTCTGCTGTGACACGGGTGTGCTGCCCTGACTGCCTGTGACCCGAGTGATGTGCCCCGCTGCAGGGTTCCTAAGCAACTGGCGGCTGGAGGCCAAAGGAGGCGGGCTCCATCCATCCCACGCTGCTGCATCGCGTTGGGATTCTCCTGAGACCGCTCCGTGCTGGGCCTGCATTGGTCCCACCTTCCCCTTCCACTAGGTTATTTTACTTCTGCACCGTCTGGGTGCCAGACAATCAAGCCTCTCTGTCACCAGGTGGAGCAGCCAGAGCTGTTGGGGCAGGATTTCCAGCTCGCTGGGGTGCGGTTGGTGGCACTCTGCTTTATGATTTAATAGCCCAGTTTGATTAGTGTGGCTAGACATAAAAAGAAATGGGAAAATATCTCTGTTCTCACCTGCGTATTTGCTCCCTGCAAGTCACAGCTGCTCACTTTTCCTCCACTTAGCCCTGCAGAGCCAAAGACAGGGAACGGCTTTCTCTTCTGCCTCATACACCAAGCAAGCTGTCAGCTCCCATCCCCCATCTCCAGCCAATCCCTGAAGCATGTTTGCTCCACTTGCAGCTAATGTACTCCGTGAGCCATCCAGTCAATACCCAGGGATAGCTTTAATGAAGAGTACTGCCCCAAAGGATTCTGGATAGGCAGGTGATGGATGTAGAGGTCCTGGTATGGAAGAGGTTGAGGCGACTGAATTGGCCAATTACTTATAAATACTTAGTTCTTGGTATCCATAGATCTCACAGTAACTATCATTAACCCCTACTTCACACATGGGGAAACTGAGGCACAGAGCAGGGAAGTGGCGCATCCAAGATCACACAAAGAGTCAGCGGCAGAGGTGGGACTAGAACACGGATCCCCCATCACCAGCCTTACATGGAATCCGTTTGACCATAGCTACACAGCTTGAGCCTGGCGCAGCTGCATGACTCACAGCCCTTTGGTGCCAGGCAAGTAACAGATAGCGGAGTCTCCCTCAAGTTTGCTAATGCCCTATAAGCACTTACATTAAAGGCTTAGGGCTTGTCTACATGGGGAGTTATTCTGGAATAGCTATTCCTGATTAACTGCCTGTGTGGAGACTCTTATTCTGGAATAAGAGTGTCTTATTGTGAATTAGTTCAATCCACTTCTCACAGGGGAAGGGCCATGCACCATCAGTATTAAAGCACTGCAATACATTTTCAGAACTTTATGATTGTAGCTTCTGCCAACCCCAGTCATGGCCCAGGACTCTGCAGGTGCAAGGTGCTGTACAATCACAGAACAAAAAGGCAGTCTCTGTACCAAAGAGCTTGCAGTCTAAGCATCTGATGAAAGACAACGGGTGGATGTAAAACACAGACAGGGAGAGTGCAAGCTGAAGTGCCCAGCCCTGTGCTTCCTTGTCCCTGAAGGTGGCCTGTGAGCCATAGATTGTGACAGAGTCTCACTTTCGAAACTTGTCCTTTTATTTGAAGTTCAGCCTTGTGCACACATTCCCCACCCTCGGAGCCTGGGAGGAGGTTTCTCCTCACTGCCCCAAGAGCCTTCCAGGATGTGCATGTGTCACGTTTTATTTATAGCTGGATTTGAATCAAACACAGTTTGGAAGCTGAATTCGGGGGGTGGAGGGCACGCAAAAGGGTGCTGCTGCTGTAGCAGTGTTAACTTCAGGGAGACTTAATTAAACAAAAGCCAAGAAAGATCATGTGGCCAAGCTTTTGGTAAGGAAGACTGGGGCATATAGATCAATCCAGCTTAAGAACATACCACTTAGCCTCTTGGTCAATGACCGTGTCAACCCAGGGCAGACTAAAATATCTTTTTACTAAAACAGGCTGACAGCCAGCCTGCCTAGTGGGGAAAAAGCAACCCTATCTGCAGACATCTCAAGAGGCTTGGATTCCCCCTCTCTGCTTCCATGGATAAGAGAAACAGAATCACTCTCCAAGTGTGCACTGGGCTGGGAGTGCATTCTAAGCTGACCTCTTCCACCGACGGTAGCTTATTTTTGTGTGCACTTTAAGACCTTTATCCTTTAACATGGTTTCATATGCCTTTACCCTAAAAAGGGAGGCAGGTATCACCCCCCTACTCTCAACCTCTTTTCACAATAAATGAGATGGCAAATGATCACTCTGGCAGAAGCAGGAAGAGAACCCAGACCTCTAACATGGCAGGACCAAGTTGCAGACCTGCTGCCTTTCAGAACGTGTGTCCTAAATCCCTGTGCTTGGCAATGCTGTCTGTAAGCGGCAGTCCACACTGCTCTCCCAGGAGCAGAAACAGAATCCAGGAATCCTGATTCCCCCAGCATTCTACTGCTGTTTGGCAAAGAGCTTTGTAAACTCCTGGGGCTGTGCACCCTCCCCCTGCAGCGGCTTCCCTTCCCAATCCATCCTCTGCAGTATGACAGGGTAGGAAAGCAGGTAGCTTGTTGCTGATGATGCTTACAGCCCCATTTACCTAGAGAAGGAACTGGAGGCAGCCCTGTGGGACTGCAGAGAATGGGTCAGAGAGACCTCTGGCTGCTTTGCCCAAGTCTGGGCCTCAGGCCAGACCCACATTACAGTTTGTATTGGACAGCCCTGCCTCCTGAGCAGATAATATTCTCCCACAGCAGCTGTGCACAGCAGGAGCAGTCACAGGGATTAGGATGGCTATGGAGCTGGATGACTGCAGAGCTGTGGCGTAGTCTGCACCCCGCAGCTTATTTACTGCTCTTCGCGGTGGCGGCGGAAGGAGTCCAAGCGCAGCAGTCAGAGACCACACAAATGGGGGCTGCAGGGAAACAGTGACAGTTGCTTTGAATGAAAAGGACCACAAAGGCCTCCTCCATCCTACAGTGGAACCCACGCTAGCGGCACTGGTCCGAGAAACCAGCCTGCAGCCCTGCTATAGTCACAACTGTATTGACACCCGAGCAAAGAAATCTGCAACAAAGCTCGCACATTGCAGGAGATTTAAGGATGGTTTTCACTTAGTGCTGTTTTAGTTACTTTAACAATGCAAAGCCTTTCCTGGGTTGAATGAAAGGCATCTTTTTTTCCTTGCTTTCGCTGGATCCCAGTACGTCAGTTCCATCCCCTGCTAGTAACACCTGCCTAGAAACATGCATGTGAGAAGGCTTATGCCATGTGCATTTGAACATGCAGAGACTATCCATAAACACAGGCATATTCAGACTCGTGTATGTTCATGAATATGCAGAAATTCACACCCCCACACATATCTAGAGACACAGGTACTTAATACATAAATACTGTTATGGCAGGAGTCACCAGGAGTTACACGTGGTCTTAGGGCCTGCCTACACAGTGTGGCAATGTGCAACAGTGGGTTGTGAATTTGAATGTGCACCAACTAGCTCGTGTAGACCCTGCTGGCGTGCTCTAGAAACTCCCTAGTGTGCATTAAGGGAGTACTGGTGCGTCACCACAGGTACGCATTACGGCACCACGTAGAGAAGCCTTTATAAATTCTAACAACGAGGAGTCTTTGTGGCACCTTAGAGACGAACAAATTTATTTGGGCATAAGCTTTTGTGGGCTAGAACCTACTTCATTAGATGGATGGAGTGAAAAATACAGGAGCAAGTATAAATACATGAAAGGATGGGGGTTGCTTTACCAAGTATGAAGTCAGTCTAATGAGATAAATCAATTAGCAGGATACCAAGGGAGGAAAAATAACTATTGAAATGGTAAGAAAGTGGCCCATTACAGACAGCTGACAAGGTGTGAGTAACAGTAGGGAGAAATTAGTATTGGGGAAATTAGGTTTAGGTTTTGTAATAAGGTCTGTTTCTTAGCACATGAGCATTGTTCAATGTTTGGAGACGTGCTGTGTTGCTGTTAGCTCTGTGACATAATTTTGTACTGAAGAGCTGTTGCAAAAATCAAGAGTTTGCTCTCTGCCTTAATGTTTCCAATGGGAAACTGACCTGCAAGACCCCAACATCCACTGTCATGGCAGCAATACAGATATCCACACACATGTACAGCGTACCCCATTCATACGCACACACTTGTGCACGTGTGCACCCCTGAGACGTGTACAACTCTCAGTTTGCAAACCTGAACAATGCCCAATCCCCCAGTCTGAATCGGAATCATTTATTTTACTGCCTGTATTAAGATCAAACAGGTAAATACAACCTAAGGAGCTGTGGGATAAAGTGCTGTGTTGTATACAAACAATCTGACATGGAGATTGTTTTGGAGCCAGGATTGCAAGGAGAATTTCCATGGGGACTTGCTCCAGCAACCCAGCTGCAGGGGTGGCAGAGCAGCAAAGTAGCCAACAACCCAGCCCAGAGTCAATGATTACTAGATGAAGCAGGAAACCTGGAACATTGACTCAACAAGGAAATATTTCACGAACCATCTCGGTCATTTTTCTGCAGAAGTTTGTAGTCAAACCAGCTGATCTGGAATCTTTTTTTTTTCTTTCCTTTCCCTTTCCCACCTCTGTTATAAAAGCATTGATGGCCTGATAAGAAGATGTTTGCTTCAGGTAAACACCATGGACCCTGTTTATAGAACACTGTGCAAATATTTCCCAGTGTTTATTCTGAAAGATTTGCACCATGGAAGCAGGAAGTGATCACAGAAGGAAGGCGCTCCAGCTACGTTCATTCACAAAGCGCTGGCTGGAGGCAGCTGTTAGATATGCTAAATCCTTGCCTGATGACATAGATGGCTTTTTGGGGCCCTCAGGCTCATAACAAAGACGGCAAAAACCATCCCCCTGCCTGGAACAGGATACAACCCTTAAGGTTTATTGAACTGATACTATGGGAGTGTCAGAATAAGGATGCCGCTCTGTAAATGAAGGAAAAGGGAAGATGTGGCAAGAAACACGTGGGAGGCTGTGTTCTGCACGTGCAGCCCACCCAAGACAGATGGCTTGGCACGGGGTGGTCATGTAGCTACAACAGATATTTACTTAACTCCATCCTAATGGCCTGTCTTTTCTCTCTCCCCTGTCCTGTCCTGTCCACCCCTTTCTATTTCCCCACCCATCCTTCCAGGAAGAGATGAGTTCTGCACAGTTCTAGGAGCCAGGAACTCTAGTGTTCTAATCCCAGCTGTGACACTGATTTCTGTCTAACAATCCTGATCTGCCTCACACGGGAGCTGTGATGATTATCTATATAATGGAGAAATATTCACCTCTTGCTCGGCTCCATCAACTCACACCCAAGGGATGAATGGGGCAATATTTAAAAAAAAAATGGTTTGATAAATTCTATTATCACTGATGTTTCAGTTTCAGCCCCAGTAGCCCAGAAAACCTAGCACAGGGTCACTGACATTCAGCAAAGCACTTCTTTATCCAGGGAAAAACGGGGCCTTAGCCTCAGGATGAAGCACGCAACATCATTGGAAACCCCAGAGCAGCTATCCTAGATGTTGGCTCCCTCTGTCTGATAGACTGAGCGCTCAGTTGATGTAATGGGCACTGTCAGAATGGGATCAGAGTAGTTTCCACAACAGCACTAGACAAAATATACAATTCTCAATATTCCCATTTATAAGGAGCATAAATCTCATCCGGAAATGGACTCAGCTGTCCATAATTTGGATTTATAGGGAAACCTATCAAATGTCAATGCCCAGATGTCAGTGCTGGAAAAAGTCACCTAGATCTGCTACCCCAGTTAATGGAGGATTGGTCCCTACCACATATTCTCTAATGGTTTATCCAGTAGTTTTAACAGGTAGGGAAAGTAAAGCATAGCAAGGGTAAGTAACTAGGCCAGATGAGTGAGGAAAGTCTGCAGCACGGCAGGGAATAAAACTTACAGCACCTCTTGATTCTTCGATTAAAAGCTAAAGAAAATATTTGAGCTAAGCTGAAGCCCAAGCTCTTGTCAAATACTCTAGTTTACATGCAAATTTTGAATTCAAAAAAATCATGTCAGCGACTAAGTTACAGGGGTCAAATCAATGAGGGCAGTTATGCTCTTACGCTAATACAGCTTGATATAGAGTTTATGGACATTTAGAATTGTCTACCAGCACGGATTATTAACCCATGACTTATGTCAGGTCAGGCTCAGCTACATTCGGGGGGGGGGGGGAGGGGGAGGCAAAATGCAGTAATTTATAGTGTTCAGAGTGGAGCCAAGATGCCTGGATGGACAACTTACTGCACTGTGTAACCTCGGCCAAGTAACTTCAACTGTTGTCTCAGTTTATTATCTGCAGTTTACACATGGCAAAACAGAAAAAAAAAATCCTAACTTTGCAGGGATGAGAAAAAGCTCAAATGATCTCGCTATAAAACACTGAGACCTTTGGCTGAAAGTCAGCAGAAAGAGCAAAGTATTACAAGTAGTATGTATTAACTTCATCTCAGAAAAGGGGACAGGACAGTTCTCATGACCCTAAACTCCCCCATTCATCAAAAATGTTTGAAAAGGGAAATGTTTGTAGTGTACAAAGTTAACAGAACCCAGTGCCGAGAAACCTCTAATTGATAACGCTAACTAAAAACTCCCACCAAGGCCTAATATCTAGTTAGAACTGCTATGGGACAGAGATAGTGTGACAACAGGAAATTCATTGCTGTTGGGAACAGCATCTTATCTATCAAAACATGAATGGATGTTATTCAACCTGAAAGACAAAGTGATTAAAATAAAATACCAGCCTCCTTTGAGAGAGACACTTGGAAATGAATGTCAAATTGGGAGTTAAAGCACAATTTATAACTATGGAATATAAATGAAATGCCAATAAAACCCCTTCCCAAAATTTGTACAGAATTGCATCTATATTTCATTCCAGGACATCCTTCATTGTTCATCAAAAATCCTGTGCAGACAGAGGACCAAAGTGAAGTTAGTGGGAATTGCAGGAGTTTAAGCTAAGTGCAGAACCTGACCTACAGTTTACTCACTGGTGAGTTTAAAAAGAGGCATCTAGTTTATTGATCTCTTTAGTTCTAAGGCTAGCTATTGGTGTTCATAGTGAAGACGGGTCCAATGCCTAACCCCCAGGGGGCATAACAGAATTGGAATAGTAACCTATGCCTATAGAAAGAAAACCAAAAAGTCTAGCATTTCCTGATCTATATGAACTCCAGAGTTGGAAATGTTTTAGCCCACAATGTTATTACCAAGCTAATAAGAAAACACTCTCAGATCGTATCTCAGGTTTTATACATTTAGTGCTCTTATTTAATGCATGAGGTGTACAGGAGACATATACCCTTTTCAGACGCATGTCTCCTCTTTATTCCATATTCCCCAGGGCAGTCTTTCCCCACATTACAGGGGGCTCCAGGTATCTCTACTAGCATCTTTCTAGGCTTGATTCACCTTGACCGCTTGCCACATGGCCCCCAGGCTTCAGTGAAAGATTAAAAGTAGTTATTTTTGCCAAGTGACACATGGCAAACCGTACCTAAGAAATTAGCCACCACAAGATGCTGGTTTGCTCAGACATCTCTCACTTTCCGCAAGGATAAAAGAAAGGCAGTCTCAGCCCAGCTAGATGATACAGTAAGAACAGAAAGATGGGGTGTTAAATTATTCTCTTCATTGTGCCCTGTATCAAAAAATCATAGCTTATTATTAAAGGCCATGAAACAGCGATATCACTACTGCTTTACTAAGAGTCTATATTCTTCACTAGGATGGAGGGCCTCTAGCTCACTTATTTTTATGAGCCTGTTACCATATACTATGAAAGGTTTGAACTGGGCTGCTCCAGAGGCAGACTTTCATTACAGGATATGCACTTAACAATGGACAGTCCTGTTGTCATATTCGGTGCTGGGGATCCGTTCATCCAGAGACAGCAGGCACTGTAGCCATGACAACTCCTGAAAGAGAACTTATTTGACTTCAATATTGCTCCCGTTACTTCCCCACCCCACACATCCTTCACTAATGGTACTTATCCCTAGATAACAGTACTTTTCCCCCCAGACCCAAAGCCACTATATTTTTGTGTCTTTCAGCACAGCTTCTGCAAAAAACAAGATAGCAGGAAGGAAGATGCTTAGCCCGTTACATCTGAAGATTCAATAGAGGGGAGGAAGACAGCTAAAAGCCTTAACACACAGGTCCCGAACCCCTATTAGATGTGATGCTTTGTGCATGAATAAAGAGTTTGTTGCAGGTATCTACACTGTGCTAAGCTAAAAAAAATCCTGTAGTTTCAACTGGATGCAACACTCCTGATTTATTGTTCCACACAGCTGTATGTACACATTGCAGTGCTTGAACAATTGAAAAAAAAGCTTTGAGATCCTAATGCTGCAAGAGAGATCCCAACAACCCTATGTTGGAAAGGGCATTGCCAGAGGGCAATCCTGCACCTAAAGCACTGCTTGAAAATAATCTGGTCAGCCAGCCCCTGGCTTCACATATTTATACTTTGCACCACTGAAGACAGTATTTGTTTGCCAGGCCAAAAAAATGCTGCAGCACATGCTACTGGCCTCCCATCCTCTACTGAAGCAGAGTAACAATGTTTAAGGATTATAAAAACTACAGCCACAGCTGCATTCAAAAAGGAACCAATTTCAAGGGACTCTATGCAACAAGTTAAATGAGCAATGAGTTAGTATACCTGCCAAGGGCAGGAAATTGGGGGGCATTCAGAGGGGAAGAGAGCTGATATGCTTGAGTATCAGCTGGAAGCCAAATATATAGCTATGCAATGTGCTTATATATGTTACTGCACAGTAGAGAGGGTAATTCAGAACAGTTAGAGGAACTTAACAGCCAGATCCTGTTTTACCACTATAAATGGGAATTCAAGTTCTATTAACACCGAGATATGACAATGCACAAGCAACAGCAGCGTTTGAAAGCAGATGTTTACAGGAAATGGCATGAATCAGTCCACACTGCAATTTGGAATATAACTACCAGGTATTTCAGGGGAGTGGTAAGACCCCATACATAGGCCCCAATTCAGCAAAACACTTAAGGATGTACCCAAGTGCTCTGCTGAATAATGATGAATGCAGGCACTTAGCCATCCATTGTGGCCCTGATATAATTTTGCAAGAGACTTATGGTTGGTCCTATGCCCAGAGAGGAAGCAGGTGGCATCCATCCTGAAGCATGAGGACGGACACTCCTGATCGGACCGGCAAGATGCCACAAGATTTAACAAACTGATGATCTAGAGTTGAATATTTCCAGTTTTCACTTGTTTGAAATAGGCCTTGTAAAATGTACCAGAGCAACTGCCAGATCACAAAACAGAAAAAAAAAAAAAGCTTATTGCAATACAGCACATTGTGAAACACACAACTCACAAGCTATTTGTACTAGGAGGGGAAAAAAAAATTGTGATAAGAGGTCAAGTTACGCCCTCTGCTGCATGAAAGGAATATTTGCACTGCAAGTGTTGCAAGGTGACCGTGCCTCCTCATGGCAACTTTTTAGAAATTGACAGTGATTACAGTCCCAGGAATGTTAAAAAGTGGTGGACTAAGCTTAATTTGCGCAAAACAAGACTGGTCAACTTTTTTGGCTTTAAACTTTCTAAGATAAAGATGAAATATTTTTGTAGCAGATTGGAGGGAATTTATCTATACGATAGGTGGCAACACACCTAGAAATACTGAATGTATTTTGGCACATGCTTACCTTAATTTGAACTGTCACATTAAGGACACACAATGTGCACATGCTGGCTAAATTCTGCTGGGTTCCCTCATCTGACAACCACAGATGAAGAATTAATGTATGATAGTATGTAGCGTTACTGGTAGGAAATATCAGGAAAGGCTAGCGATTGCTGCAGGAAGCCCAAAGATGTGTAATATGCAAAGTTAAACAGTGTTCTCTCCTCTTCATTGATTTCCATTAAGTTTTCAACACATTTCTAATTCGTAAAGCATGACCCACCACCTCATCTTGCAAAGGAACAGCTGTGTGGGAAGCAGGGTGTGTGCGCTTTGCTCACAAGCAGGAAGGGAATTAGATTCTTTCAATCACTCCTCAGATTGAAGCAGCAAAACTACACTGGCCAAAGGACCAACTAGCCTCTGAAGATGAAAAGTAAAGCACAAATCTTGCAAAGGAGATGAATTAATAGGTTTACAGTGTTTCAGACATCACTACTGGTCACAAAACAAATGCAGAATAGCTACTATACACCAGAAAACAATCAATAGCTACTGCCTTAGAACAGCAGAAAAATTACACAAGGCATATTTATGGGTTATAAAAGCCCTTTTATAAAGCCATTTTTAAACAAAACCAAAAAGTTTACAAAAGAAAATAAAAGATACAGAAGAATAAGTTGCTTAATATATTCCAAAAAGAGAAAAATAAGAGGGGACACAATTCCAACATGCTGAACGATAAAGGGTTTTTTCTTTCTTTTTTTTCTTTTTTAATACAAAATACAAGCGAAGGATACACATACTTAAAACAGAGCTCGGGAGCAGGTACGCAGTCCTGGGAACCCCTCAATAAAAGCAAAGCAGGGTTTTGTTACTTTTTTCTTTTTTGCAGGTACATACAGAGACTGGAATATGTAAAATTAAGTAGCACAAAAGACCATCACACAATTCTACCAATGCAGTTGCATCTATAATTCACGAACATGGTCAACGAAGTCATGTTCACTTCAACCCCTTTATTAAAAAAAATAAAAATTAAGCATTAACTTTACATTCAAACTTAACTCCTAGTACCATGCTGCAGATCTCATATTGTCAAGGTATTGCAAGGACTGCCAACCCTTACGAGGGTTTTGTGCCCAGCGATGACAGACCCACGTTTAGCAACACTCTCAGGTCATGGACCAGTAGAAAGAGTCCTTTATTTGCAGCCCCTCTCCTTTTTCTGGCCACTAATGGGGAAAGAGGTGCAGAACGTGATGGGGGTTTATTTTAACAAAAGCCCAACAGGGTTGTGAATACACAAGACAAATATTCATTGCATACCACTGAGTGATGCCTTGCTGAGGTTAAGAGCCCAATGCCCGACCAGCAGTCTCTTCCTCCTTTGTTTCAGGGTAGTTATTTAGGGTTTGCTGTGACATGTTCATGGTAAAACAAATTATGTAGCTCTTATTTACATTTTTTGTAACAATTGCTTCTGCAGGAAAAAGTAAAATTCAAATTTCCAGAACAGAGGGATAAAGTTATCAGACGCTCCCATGCGCACGCGCGCACACACACAAAATACTTCAGGGGCTTTTACACACATTGGTGTGGCTTAAGTTGACTGAGTATTTCTCCATCCCACCCTGCCCTTCCATATATATATATATATGCAACCCTTGCCCCTGACATACAAAGCATATGCACCATGATGTCTTGCAGCCATACTGAGCATGCTCAGACTGATGGAACCATTCAATTCCCTGCAGTTGTATGGGGCAGGCAGCTTACAGAGATCTTTCCAATAGTGGTTGATACATAGAGTCAGCACACAGGGAGAACTTGACTAGACTTAGAAAGAGAAACATTTATGTTTTCATAAAGATTTTAAATGAAAAAGGACATTCAAATGCCAGTCATCGACTGAGGTGGGGAAACCTAAAAGGAGGACACGGTAGATTTTGGAAGGTGCTTTCCAAGGACAGTATCAGTGTCATTATTGTTCTGAGAAGTTTGTAATAGCTGAAGTCAGGGATTAATTTGTGTTTTTTAAAAACCATGTTCACTAGTATGATTTGTTATAAAAATAAACCTTCCACAAAAAAATTACATAAAGCAAAGCACCAATTTCTACAGCTCAAAAGCTTCCAGCATGTTAGTTTCTCCCCAACACAAGCACCTCAGCTAACTGTCCAGGGTACATTTGGGTTAACAGCCGTTGAAAAGTCAAATATATCTTCTGCTCCCGCCCCCGTACAAACAGTTCTTTGCTCCCTGATGCAGCCACATGGTGGTGCAGAAACTGAGCATGCTTAGAACAATTACCTACCCACCCTTTCATTCACTCCAGGACAGCAGTACAGCTACTCAAGGAGGTACACCATTTCCTCTCCCCCACCCACTTCTCTGCTTTAACATGATAGTTTGATCGAACACTGAAATTATTAAAAGCTTCCCAAACTGTTCCCCACATCTAAATTCTGCTCTCACCCCCAACCCACTCCAAATCCTAACCCCATCTAATTTTAACTTGAAAAAGAAAAATCCTCCACCAAAGGGAATTTTGACACTCGTTGAATTTGTCTTATGGATTTAAACAGAAATTAAATACAGCTGTATTTGTTTGCCTACTAAATCCTAACATCAATCTCCACGCATCAGTGAAATCTTGTTTGTAAACCTTTGCTGGCCACACCGAATGGACTGTTAAAGACATTACTGTTTGTATACAAATGCAAACTCAAATGTTGTAGTGGGATCCTGAAGCAGAAAGCTCTGATGGAAGTTAATGGATAAGCTGCCATTTTAGGATGGAAACCAGGACAGGTGCTAGATTAGTGTAACTTTGGAAGCAACCCATTCACTTCAGTGGAGGTGCTCCAAAGGTACACCTAGTACTACTCTTCACTGACCTGGGGAGATTGGAGGGGTGGGGGATGTGTGTGGAAAAGAGGCAGAAGCCGCAATCTGTTTTGTTCATTGTTTTTAAAGCCTTCTCATAGGAATGAAACTATTTCTGCTCTTTGAAGTAGGAACCCAGTCCTATCCTCCTCCTAAAAAGAGGCACCCTATTACTTTCCTTCATGGAATTAAAATGCTTGAAAACAAAACTTTTAAAAGGACATGTTTAAAAAAAAAAGTTAGTCTACAGCTAATCAGAAATGCTCAATTTGTCTTAAAAACAACAAAAAATTTGTCTTCACAATTTTCTTATCTGCAGGAAAAATGACCCGCTCTATTTCCAAATGGAGAGGGTAACCCTGGAGACAAGTGGCTCTAGACCACTATGATTTAGTGTTTGCATGTACTACCAAAACACTAGTCTACAGAGAAATAGTTACAAAGATCCAAACAAAAATGTACCATTTACATAGTGTTCAGATTGTGACAGATTCAAAATTAAGAATCCTACCATCCTGTCATGTCAGCCATTAGTCATGAATACACAAGCAGAACAACAATTTTACAAAGATTCAGGGCCATAATTGGCAGGTATGAGAGAATCCATAGTCCAAAGACTTGAGTTCATAACTGAGGTCTAGTCTGAACATTGAATTTCCAGGTTTCAGGTATGTATCACAGCCTGGACATTAGTTTAACTTGTTAAAAAGGAAAAAATGCTTTAATGGAAACTACAAAACGTACACCCTTCAGAACAGATCTGGTCTAGGGGTGAAGTGTATTTAGACATTTAAAAATACATTTAGCTGATTGACCAGATCTACTACTGGAGGCAATCTACTCTTAGGTAAATCTAGTACACTTAAAAAAAAAAAAGAAAAAAAAAAGCCAAAAAAACACAAGTGTGAACGAACAACCCAACAGACAAGAAAGGCTTAAGTGTGTATACTTGTAGTTTGTATTGAGAGGGACTATCTGCATGGATCAGAAAGTCATTCATGGAGGAACATGTTACCAAAAGAGTCAATTTACATGCACAGTGTCCACATAGCTGACCATTAGGAAGTTGTCCATTTAATTTTTTTCTCCATTACTAAAGAATTACAGGACTATGATCTGAAAAGTTTCTTTTGCTCTCCTAATATTTGGATGGGAAAATTATACATTCACTTCTTGCTCAAGTCAGTCACATCACAGCCCAGCCTGAAGTTGTACTGCAAAGTTAAACCCCTAAAAGTAGAGATTTACAATGGAAACACTGATAGCCTTTATTATAGTGGCAGTGTTAGTCTCCTAGTTGAGAGTTAGAAAACTTAAGATGTATACGCCAAGATAATGTACAGCCTCCCAATGAAGTTCACAGCCATGAATCAGATAAGACAACGACTTGGTTGCTATTAACATTTCATTCGGTGTCTTTAGCTCCACATTTAGCTCAGTGTCTGTAGACTCCATGGGATACTCTGCCAGGTCTCCTCCCAGATCATAGTAGTGCATCCCATCTGAAAGCTTTCAGAAATCTAACAGCCTTAAAAATCCAACACAAGACCAGAAATCCAACTCCCTAGCTGTCTTGTTACCTTGAAGAGGCTGGTTTAAGAACATATATAATTGACTGAAAAGATTATGACTGTCAAGCTTGCCAGCTATGAGAGAATGTGCAATATACATAGAAAACAAAAAAGGTTAAAAAGATGTCAAGTCCAGTTTTTATGTTTCCACCAACAAATACTGCAGTCCCTGTATCAAGGTTTCAAGGAAAAATCCTGTGTACTTTTATTCCTAAGGGTTAAAGGAGATATGGCTGCTTTGATAAAAGCACATTAAAATGCCACTGCACAGACATCAAGTGTCTTGAACTTGGTGGGACAGCCTGCTTTTGTATGCACCACAGTCCTGCTACACTGCCATCAACACTGTTCCCTCCCAGTTTTATCCTATTAGTGCTCCAATTCCCACTCCGCCAGTGTTTTGGCTTCAATAGCAGAATGCTGACTCATTAGGCGCAGATATACGGGTGTGGGATCAGCATGAAGAGCACTCCCACGCTGCAGGAAGGAGGAGAGAAGAAATAGAAGTGATGGTGGGGTAAAGTTATGTTCTATACTGGTGGGAGTCTGCCATCCAAACACTACAGCTGGAGAGGGTTGAGAGGTATGACTACACAGCCTTTCTGAGGACAGACGGAAAGAGAGGAGAGAAACACTTAAGCATGACTCATGGGATCTGAGACTGTGGCATTACAGGAATCCATTGCTTCACATTTATAAAAAGGCTACCCCCTCATCCCCATAACTAGAGTTTAGTTTGAGATTAAGTTAATTTTTTGCTTAAAATACTAAGAAAAAACTCCCATACCATCATAAGAAAACCAGGCTTTAAAATTTTGTTTTAAAACTTTCTCCCATGTTCTGCCTAACTATATCCAGCCATGAAAAGTGACAGGAGTAATGGGTATGAGCAGCTGGTGGGTTGCAGGTCTGGAGCCTAATGAATGCACTTTGCCAAGAGCAGAATGCAATTCTACCCAGGCAGAGACAAAGGATATCACATCCCTATTGGATAAGTCCTTTTTATGTATTATAAGTCTCCTGAATATTGCCTAATAGTTGCATGAACCCAACAAGCTCAAATATGAGTAATAAAGATCTTATTTAGAATTAATTAACCTCCTTTTTTCTGAGGGAATGAATTTATGTCAACTGAAACCACATGATGGAAGGTGAATTTGGAACAGTAGTTTTAAAGACCCTTTTCAGCTTTGGGAAATCTATGCTATTTGATGATTTGTAAGTATAATTTTTAAGTATCAGCCTCATATGCTATTGCTTCACAACTGCAACATCCCTTCAAAAATATATATTTTTAGTAAGTGACCCATTTAGTTTTAAATGGCTTTCAGATTTGGTGGGGGACAAGAGCAGAATGGCCAATAGAGAACAGTGACTTCAAAAAACATTACTGTATAAGGGTTTTTTCTTTTAAAAAAAGGATACTGTATTAAACAGTCGAAAGCAAAGACAGCATTCAAAGCCCATGAGTCAAGCCACAGCCAAAACCGTGTTCTACCGCTAAGTATGTTTTCTTTTCCTCTTATTTAAAAACAAAAAACAGAACAAAAAAAAAAAACAAGCTCCCCAAACTGCCATTTAATCTTCACCAGAGGCTGCTTCATCTTCAGACCCTTCATCCCCCGATTTCTCTGGTGGAGGGCTGGCTGATTTTTTCTTCTTTTCTGGGGGACTCTCAGGCTCTTCATCTTCTTCTTTGGGAGATGGGGTCTTCTCTTTTGATGCCTTTGAAGCTGTGGGGCGACCTGCTTTCCCTTTGCCTTTCACCGGACTGGGTGTCACTAAAGAAAGCAAAGCACCAGTTTCATGAGATCAGCTACAATTACATAAATAAAGAGAATTCACACAGCTTTACACAAACAACCTCTACTTGGAAAATGTATTCTCCAAACAAAATTCAGGTTGTTTTTTGTAAGATGATACTTGCAATGGTGAGTCCTGCATTATTGCCGTTGGAGCAACAATCTGTTAATGTGGATAATGATGCCATACCCAAAATAACAGATGACTTGAGCAATGAGAAATCGGCAGAAGCAGGAAAGCAACTGAAAAGAAAAATCCATAATTCTCATTTACTTTCAGATAAGCTGACAGGAGATAGTACGGGATAGGCAAATCAGTAGAAGTGCTGAATTTGGCACATACAGTAAAAACTCCATCTTTTCATTTTCAATCAGATGAAACTCCAATTTATTGGTTGAAGAAGGGTGCCCTCACTTTTATAGTTGAAGTTATTTACATCAGAAAACGAGACTTGTGAAGCACAAGAAACAAATCTGACAGTATTTTAGTTTTGTGATATTAATTTTACTTGGGTCCATCACCTTGAGTGTGTCACATATTTCAGCCCACACTTGAGCTGGCTTTGACAAGCTAACAGGCACCATCTTTGGTGCAAGTGAATGCCAATCTACTTATAGTTAATGGCATGCTATGAGGCCCGTCTCCTGAAGCTTACCCTGAGTGGGAAAAATTACTTTAGGACCAGACTACTATTTTATTATGGGTCCATTTGAATGTTTGTAGGCATTCAGAGGAAAATAAAAAAAAAAGTGTTAAGACAGATGACTGATAGATCTAAAAAGGACATTTTACTCTTATGCAAGATTATTTAAGAGCCTTAACTCAATGGAAATTTTTTCTAAAAGATATTTACAAACCATTTAATTACAAGATTTAATGAGCTGCTGGATGGCAGCACTGTGGCATCAAAGTAAAGCAGCTACCTGCAGCACAAAAGCTGAACTCCATGGCATCTCAGAGAGAGAGAGAGAGAGAGAGACAAACCTCACTTCCACAAAACAATGGAGCTCATGGGCATCCCCTCTCAAAAAAAACAAGACAGTTCAAATCCCAATGCTAGTATTCTAAGCTCCCAGGAGCCAACAATATATTATGAACCAAATATCTTTTGAACTTTTCTCCACAAGCATGAAAGTTACAAAACATGGTTTTTCCCCTTTCTTTTTAAGAAAGCTGCAATTCTGAAGCACAATTTTGCAACATGTTCAGTAGCTGTGAAAAACATAGGTAAGGTCATAGTAGTAATGCTATAGTTTATGGCTGCAAAGGCACTTTCATCATAGACTCCTATTTCAAGGCATTTTCATTTGTTGAAAAGCTTCCTTTAGGTTAAAATTTCTCATGCTCACGGTCAGCTAGATACATGGAATAAAAATGCATTCAGTAATTTGAATATCTGTGCACCTCTATATAGCTATGCCTACATCCAGAGGTCTGCATACTGAAATAAATGAAGTGGTTATTCAAGGTTGTTAGGCCCAAGTGTAAACTACTTTAAGTCACCACAGGACAAGCTGACTAGAGACAGGACTGGAAGCTAAGAACTCAGGAGTTCTCATCCCAACATTGCCACTGGCATGATTTTTTTTTGTCTCAATTTCCCTCTCAGTAAAACTGATTTAATTCTTATTTACTTCACAAGGCTGTTAATTTTGAAGCATTAAGTAGTTTAAAAATCTAATTATGCTTTATTAATCTCCAGAAAAGCAATGATGAAAATCATTTGACTAATGTTCCTTTAAGCAGATGAACGGTTAGGAAAGAGTGACATTTACACACTCAGACACAGCCTTGCTAACTGATCCTTACAGCTGCAAAAATACTCATTTTTTTGAAGCAAGTGGCTTCCCGTCCAGTAAGCTCACCTGTAGCCTTTAGCCTGGGCTTAGGCATTTTCTTTTCTTTCCTCTCTGGCTTGGATTTCTTGGCCACCTTTTTTTTGTTCTTTTTTGAACTGCCATAATCACTATCATCATCATCTTCCATGAGGAAGTCTTCATCACTGCCAGAATCTTCTGCAGGGACAGAGAAAGGAAGTGTGTGTTTGTGAAGAAGCCTTTATCTCTCTTCCAAGTGCAAAGAAAGGAAAGTGGTCTAGCAATTAGACTGGTGCATGGGAGAGGAGTAAGAGTCAGGACACCCTAGTTCTAAGCTGTCACATACTTGTGTCATCTTGGGCAAGTCATTTTACCACTGTGCCTCAGTTTATCATCTGTAAATATTTCATAGCAGATGACAATGTTTGTAAAGATACCTATTTTATGGTGATGACTTAGTATTTGTAAATGGATAGTGTATCAAGTCATGCACCTCTTTGACCTGAGCTTAAGACAAAAAAAGGATACACTCTACACTACAGCTAAACTTGATTCATCCCTTGAACAGATATGCCTTAACCCTGAATGCATTAGTGAGCCGTCTGCACCCAATGCCCAAGAAGTTAACTACATGTAAGTCACACTACTCCAAACAGCTGCTTTAGTATGTTTTTCATTACAATCCCCATCTACTTACTCTCCTGGAATGGTGCCTCCTCCTCCTCCTGCTCTTCCTCCTCACTGCCCACATCATCCATAAGCATCTCTCGTTGCTTGGAAGCTGCTTTGGATGCTGCCTGCCGCTGCTGGCGCACGTTTTTGTGGTCTTCTTTCTCATCCTCACTGTCCTCTGTAACACAAAATTCACCATGTTGCAATAACTCATGACATACCACATATTCCTGGCTTGCAATAGAAGCTAAGAGCAAAATGAAGGCCAAAAGAATTCCTAATAAAGCAGGAGAACCGAGAGGCTTGCTGGGTAACTATCATGGCTGGTTATTTGAGTGTGGTCAAGATTCTCCCTACAAGCATGTGTGTTGAAAGGGCTCAACCTTGAGGTTATGTCCATTAACCATGAACTTACGAACCAGGACACTTTTTCATAACAGGAATATTTCCCCAGCATCCTGCACCGACCCATTCTTAATACAGAGCAGAGTGCTGCTTAGTGAAAACGTGCTTCCGAGATCCTTTGTAACGAAAGGTGCTCTATAAATGTCAGATATCATTAACGTAAATTTAAAAGCAAATGCTATTGTACAATATGACAGTTATGGTTCCCACAGTGAACATAACTGAACACTGACTCAAATTGTTCAAGTCAATGTTGCATTGTAGTACTATATTTTTCATTGTAAAAACATTTCACTCAGTTATAGACTGTGTGCTCATAAGATATTTTTGTGATTCTAGAGCAGCATAAACTGGGAAATACTGTAGTAAGTTATTTAAACTCTCCTCATTTCCATCCAGCTGACAGACTGAAGCTTGAATAAAAATGCGGAAAAGCAGAAGAATCTCAGTACTAACGCTGGGGAGTGAGGTCAGGGAACAGCTTCACACTAGTCAACGATCCTTGAGCTTCCCCATCTCCCATGTAAAACCCACTTGCCCAAAGCTTAGGGATAAAAAGTGGGGGCATAGGACAGCAGGGGTTTCATACTTTTCATCTAAAGGAGGGGTGGAGGGAAGGAAGAGCACATAACTTGCAAGAGAGATAGAGCAAAGAGTATACTTCATTCCTAACTTCGGATTTTGCTTTCTGGATCTTTGGCATTCAGTCACAACATTTAGGCCAACTCAGGACTGATTTCAGGGCAACATACCCGAAACAGTCACTTAACAGATCTTTGTTTTTACCCTCTTTACCTGCAGCCCTTTTCCTGGATTTGGAGGCTCTCTTGTTCTTTTCAGGTTTGGCTTTTTTTGCTTTTTTGCTTTTTTGCGAGCTCTCATAGTCACTGTCAGCTTTGCCATCATCTGCTCCTAAGTCATCATCCTCACTGCCAAAGTCTTCATCTAGGAGAAAATAGTGACAAAATGAGGTCTCAAATACTTCTCAATGGAACATATGCATTGGAGCCATAAGAGAGTGGCAGGCACAATGGACTAATATTCTTGGCCTTCCCTGCTGGAAGCATTACTCTAGCATTACACGAGCAAGAGCTCTGTATAGCTCAAAAGCATGTCTGCCTCACCAACAGAAGTTGGTCCAATAAAAGTATGACCTCATCTACCTTGTCTTAGTAGTACTATATCACAAAGGAAGAAAATCTGGTAGTCTAGTCCACCAGGACTAGAAAGAACAGGAGAATCAAAGATAGCATCCAAGTTAAGGTGCAACAGCAGAGCTATGTATTATGAACACTACTCCTGTCGGCATCATTAGTCCTTTAACTTTAATATAATCCTTGTAATATTATTACAAGGATGATATTCCTATAATAAGCCTACTTGGCGATGTTAGCAGCTGGGTAACTACCTGGTGAGTGTGAATCATCTTTCTTGGTCTTCACATCTTTTTCTTCTGAATCCTCACTGCAAAGGAGAGAAGGAGAAAGTTTTATCACTGTTTTCAAGGATGGATCTGCTGTACTGGGTAAGCCTGTGTTAACTGGGTGAACTGGTACTTTTAGAGGCTGCCACTTTGTGCTTCAGAATCTAAGCTCTTGTTAAAAAAAAAGTTATGTAGTCATTATGGTTGTATAAATAACCACAATTTGAAGGTGAAGCAAGTGTAAACTGACTGACAGCTGAAACAACAGCTCTCAGAAATGAGCTGCACAGTTCAGCTCAATAAACTGTTAGCTCTGAAATGTAAAGTAATTACTATTGTAATTAGCTAGAAGAAACAACATGGAGTGAAAGCATCTTCCTTTCAGATGCTAAAGGGTGTTAAGCCAACACTGCAAACCTAGCCTAAGGGTAAACAGTTTTAAATAGGACTGGTGAAAACACAGGTAAAAGCCAGTAATGGTGAAACAAATATGCTCCAGACTACTGAAAGGTTGTGCCAATGGCAAGAATGGATAGGGGACTGTAGAACACAACTAGTTCTAAATTGAAATTTAACACCACACATTTCTGAAGCATGTTTTGATTACTTGAATAAGCTAGTTTGTTTACAAGTTCAAGTCTTGTGGGAACAATAATTAAGTTTGTATCACATACCCATATTTGCCACACACTGAGAAGGAACAGAACCAGTGGCTCTCATAGCAATCAACATTTAGATGCTTTCAGATCTGCTTCTCTGGTAAATTATATCATCTGAAAGTGGCCGAAAATATCTAGATTCCAGTAATATTTGGGAGTAATTCCTGGACGGAAATCTTGGCCTCCAATATTTCTAAGCTACTGGAGCACAGGTAAGTAGAAAACACAGCAGCAGCAGATGTAGACTGCAGCAGTTCTCACAACACTGCATCCTGCAAGCAAAGGCTAAAACAAAAACCACCCAGGAAAATCGTACAAGTGCCAGCACTAAAAAGCCCCTTGGGTCAGATTCCTACTTACTATTTATGTTGCCGTATTGTGCTAAGATGTTTGTCAAACAGAATATCACCCTTCCCTGAAGGACCTAGCATAAAAAGGTCAACATCTCAGACGCAAATGTCCATGCCTCTACGTTAGCTACTGAAGTTCAAAGCCAGACTGAAATATTTCTCCTCTGTCCCACCCACACCAAGACAGCACTTGGGCACACACCACTACCCACTTAATCCTACAACTGCCACCAGCGCTCCTCCTTACTGCCCAGAAACGTAAAAGCACCTCAAACCTTTGTGGAAGAAAACACAGTCTTCACTCTTAGGTTGTTTGCAACAATTCAGAGACAGTTTATTCTCAAGCAATTGCAAGGGGGAGAGTATGCACAGACAGGGACTTCCCCCTTCCTAGACAGGTCTCCGCCTGATAAACAGTTAGGGCAAGCATTTATACCTTTTGTTGCATACAATAATGATCAACAGCCGCGTCTTGTTTATACATATTCCTTCCTGATATCTTTACTTTTCTCAGCAGTTTCTGCTACAGTCTGCATTCCGTTCTTATCTAACACAAGGTTAAAACAGTATCTCTTAAAGTTTTTTCCCCACTAGCCCAGGCCCTGCCTCAAAGTCTCGCATTATTAGAGTTAGTTTCTAGGAAGAGCGCAAGAGTCAGGCTAACACTAAGATATCTGCATTCAAATTCCCTTTATCTTTTTCCACTTCCACACCTTGAAGTAAAATGTTAATTATTAACATTTTTTATAGTGCTTTTATCCAAAGTGCTTTACAATAGTTAGCTAATGGTACAAACAACAACATTTGGAAAGATTATTAAGTGGCCCGCCAACACTCTCAGCAATTTTCAAGTGGTCCACGAAAAAGTTTGACAGCCACTGCCTTAGACAGCAGCCTCCATTAATAAATGTCAATGTCCAGTTAGTCACTTGCAAGTGGAAATTCACGTACAGTCTGGAGGCTGATTCTCCAGATTCTCTCAAGAGTAGAAGAATGTCAAACAGGGTGGAAAAAAAAAGAAAAAGCACCACACATTCCTAGCCCTTTGAAAGAGGTCTGGCACACTATTTAACTGGAGATGCCTACACACCCTAAGCTTCACATAACTGAGCCTTAGATGCAAGGTAAGGGGACCATTCCATGATTAAGATTTCTTTACTCTTTCTAGAACCCCTTGAAAGCTCATCACCATACCAACTAGCATTGAAGGCTCCAGTGCAATGAAGTGCACATCACTTCGATTGTTGCTACCTACATGGCAAGTTTGGTTTAGCTAATGTTGGGCTATAAGAAGTAACTTCTTACCTGTCCTCCTGAGAATTCTTTCCAGGCCGCCTCTTATTTTTAGCCTCCCGGGGAGATGAACGGATTTTCTTGGCTGGAGGGCCAGAATCTCTTCCATAATCTTCATCTGGACAGTACAGCAGAGGAAATGGTTTTGAAAAGAAGTGAACTATGCTATAACTTCCAGCAATCCAAATAGCCAATGGAGTACTACCTCTTCAAGTACACCTCTACCCCAATATAACACAACCCAATATAACATCAATTCGGATACAACGTGGTAAAGCAGCGCTCCACGGGGTTGGGCTGCACGCTCCAGCAGATCAAAGCAAGTTCGATATAACGCGGTTTCACCTATAACGCAGTAAGATTTTTTGGTTCCCGAGGACAGCGTTATATCGGGGTAGAGGTGTATATTTAAAAGTTACCAATCCATGTCATTTTTAAGGAGGTCAGATCAGCATCCTGTCAAAAATCCAAGTGTTCAAAACTTGGATTCAACTTTACAAAAGTGAAACATTATACTCAACCTGTATATCCGCAAACTGCATAATAAGTTAACAAGTTTAAGATGCAGAAGTCATAGGAAATACTGCAGAAAAGGCTTTATGGCCAGAGAAAAGTTGATGAGTTTTATTGAAAATCAGAACCGTATATTCTTGTATTCAGAATCACACACAAATCCATTAAAATTTGCACCTATTTCTTATCTTAGGTGCTCCGAAAAGAAACACTGTTTAGATATGACAAAAATAGTCAGGTGTAAGGTCTTTCACAAAATCATTTTAGTTCCAAATTATGCATAATGATTACAGGATACTACCAATAGTACTGCAGTTAAGAACTAGGCAAGTTTCAGTCATACTTTCTTTCCACTAAGTGTCAATATAACCTCAATTAGCAGAGCAGCAGCATGTCTACTTTCCAAGAAAATAAAACATTATGATATTTTTGGAAGCCATATGGATAATCTAATTCTAAATCTAATGAATATGCAAATAACTAAAAAAGGATGATTCACAGAAAAGCCTGCGTGCTAGGATCAACTAATAAATTGGCTGTGGTAAAATACGAGGAAGTAATTTCAGGAAGATTCTGCCAATAACAAACCAAGAAAGGCCGTTAGAGCTGTCACAATAAGTGCATTAAAATAGATTTTTACTACATTTAAAAAATATTGGGGTACATATTTACATTTTCAAACCCTTATCAATTCATGGCCATGGTAAAGAGTGAACAATTTTTTTCTGAAAAAGAACAAAAATAGTTTACCAGCATCGTCTGATTCCTGAAACTGTGAATAATCGACCACCTTCCTGTTCCTGTTTAAAAAAGAAAAAAGTTAAGTTTAGTTAACAATTTATGATCTTGGAAAGACAGCTTTTTCAAACTAACAAAAAAGCACCACTCTTGTTTTCCGATATACAATTCAAAGTCTGCAAAGTCACTACTCACCAATACCTCCAAAGGGCAACTCTAAAAGCACTTCCAGAAACACAGCCATCTGTATCTTATCCCTCAGAAATTAACGCAGGATCAACGCTCTAGCACAGGAGTTCTCAAACTTCATTGCACCGCAACCTCCTTCTAACAACAAAAATTACTACATGATGCCAGGAGAGGGGACCGAAGCCTGAGCCCGACGGAGCCCTGCTGCCCAGGGTGGGGAGGCCAAAGGGCTTCAGCCCCAGGTTGGAGGCCTGTAACCTGAGCCCTACCATCCAGGACTGAAGCTGTGAGGCGCAGGCCCCTGCAAATCTAACGACAGCCTTGGCGACTCCATTAAAACAGGATTGCGACCAACTTTGGGGTCCTGACCCTAGTTTCAAAACTGCTGCTCTAGCAACTTCATCTGGAGCCCTTAGGATTTATTTTATATATGGTAAATTTCCAGTTTCTATTAGAGATTGCTAACAGGTATCCATCACTTTGCCTTTGCCACTAAGTTTTTGAACAGTATTCTTTGTGCAGCTTAAGAGCCAATTAACAGAACCACCCTCACCTGTGCATACATAGTTCCTCTACACTACAATGAAATCATATCCAGTGTTGTGTTGCTGTAATATATTCAGCTACAGTTCTTGAGAAGCATCTTTAAAGCACCAGTAGCACCCTAAGATTAAAGTGAGTTTTCACTACCCCTTTGAAAAAAACAAACCACCCTGTTCAGAGGTCAGGAAACATTCAGTTTAGTCAATAACTAGTTTTAGATATTTTCTATCTACCTCCCTATTGATACTGCATTTATTACACTAGTTACGTATTAGGGTTTATCAACATCTAGAAGTTGCACTATTTCAAATTAAAATAGTTAACCCCCCACCCCCAAACACCTTTAGTTAGGGTATGTCTATATGTACAGCGCTGTAGTTGTACCATACAGATGTGATGCTGCAGTGCATCTGGTGAAGACACTCAAAAAAAAAAAAAGCCCACCTCCGCAAGCGGCCGAAGCTCTCCTGCTGACGTAGTGCTGTACACGAGCGCTTATGTTGGTGTAACTTATGTCACTCAGCGGGGTAGAACATTCACACCTTGAGTGACAAAGTTTTGCCAACATAGACCTTAGACATAGCCTGAAACAGGTGGAACTTTGTTTAGACCAGACCTAGGAGTTCCTACATCCGTCTGTATCTCCCCCTTTACCCCCCAAAAACCTTTAGCCTCAGATGTGAAACAGTTGCTGTAGAAACAGTATCAAAGATTGACTTCCAGGTACAGACTGAGCAGGTGAACTGACAATGTCATGCACATGCCATTAATACAGGAAGCCTCAAGACATGGTAAACTGCTTGTACAAAAATAAAGTTGTCCATAGGGTATCAGCTGCTCTTTACACAAAATTCAGTGACCTCCAACTGAATTTTTAAACAGGACAGTGAGCGGGAAGCTGTAAATGTTTTTGTTTTGTTAAATAAAAGATAACAGTGACAAAGACTGTCATTTCACAATGCTTTGGCCATTATATTTGAAGCTTCTTCACAGAATAAGCCTACAATCAAAATATTTGAATATGCCAAGCAGACAAATATAGCATTTTCAAGATTAAGAAAGTCAGTCCTTGAATAGGAAGAGAAAAAGATTTGTGCTCCCTCCTCCTTGTTTTTAATTTCTTTTGGGATATATAAAGAATGCCTGAAAGGTTTAAAAAAATGCAGATTCCACCTATCCTTTAAGACTTCATAATGACAAGAGAACAATGAGGCAAGAGTGAAAGCTGACAAGAGTGAAAGTTGGGTTTTTACAGAATCATGTTTAAGTTGGTGTTAACCATGAGAAACCAAAATTTTAATTTCAGTGATAAAATAAAAATTTGGAAGAAAAAAAATTACACTGGACCTTTGTGAGTTCAACGTATCACTACCCCTCCCTCTGATTGAAGCAGCAGTTAGGAGCAACTTTTTATTGGAATTCAACTAGTGACAAGGATAGAGAAGTGCCCATCACACAGCTTCTGTGGAGACTTCCCTACTTAGTCGTCTGGAGAGTGAGGGAACAAGTAGATCAATGTGACTTCCATTAGGGGCTCTCTGGGTATACAATGTACCCTACCAGTTGGCTATTTTGAGATTGTAGCCCTGCAAATGAGGTGCTCCTGTGGTGAACTGTATTATGGACAGCCCCAGAAAGGGAAAGACAGTTTTAAGAAGCTGTTCACAGTATGTTTGAGTGGAGAGCTGAGCATGGATGCTGTATCTTAGAGTTTCACTTTCTCCCTCATGCCCCATGGCTCTTATCCTTCCCAGAAGTTATGAGAAAGATCTGGCAACCTCCAGAGAGGGAACACTTAGTTAAGGTATGCCCTCATACCTAATCCACACCTCAGCAAAGTCAGGGACAACCAGACCTTACATTCATGGTATTTCTTGTGTTAAAGCTTTTCTTGGAAAACCCTTTCTGGTTCTCCTTCTACATTACTACCAAAAAGGACAAAACAAAATGGGGCACAAGGCATGTTTCAAATATTCTGATAGACAATTATGCTTGATTAGAAAAAGTAAGTAGTTATAGCTGTAACAATGCACTATGAGCTCCAATTTTTGGCAGATTTGGTTGTCTAATACCATAGAAATGACTTAGCAGACACTTCCCAATTCCTCCTCATTTGCCTAGAAAATGTAAGACCTGTACTTAATAGATGAAGTCTAAAAAAAATTATATTAAAATGTCATTTATTGAGATCTAAGTAGAGATCATATTCAACATCTGACTCATTTACATTAGTGATGAGGTATTACTACTTTTCAGTTCTGTTAGCCCTGTACAACCAATACAACTACGCAAGTGCTCACTGGATTCTATTCAGGCTCATAAAATAATATTATTACTGAAGTTCCAATTGCAGGGCCAGATTCTGACTTTGCGATCTAATATCAGTGATTGACTTAGATTCTAGGTTAAGCAGCAGGTAGGACAGTCCTTTAAAAAAAAAAATCTAAAAAAGCATGGGCTTTTATGACAATCACTGCAGTATCAGAAATCCAAAAGTGATGAGGAACTTATCCTCACAAATGCATTTATGAGGTTGGGTAGTTTTCACTTTTACAGATGCCAAGAGTGAAGTTTAAGACATTAAGTGACTTGCCCAATATTACACAGACTGGAAGAGTGCTATGATTAGAAAGCAGCTCTGAGACTCAAACCTGCACCTGAACCACAACTCCATCCCTCCCATCCTCCTCTTAAATTTCACATGGAGCCACTAATTCAAACAGAACCACACAATGCCATTTTACATGCACTTTCCAGAAAGGAGCAGCACTTTCAGATTAATACAACGTACTCTTGGCAAGGCTTTTTGCTAGGATACCCCTAAAAATCATACTTTGACTACAGCTGTCAACTCCTTCATATTCCTTCTAAGCTTCCTTTCTTGGCATGCACCTCAATTCACAGCTATTAGGAACAGCCTTAGAGAAAGAGGAAGTACCATAATTCAATTAAACCAAACCTACCAAACCCCCTCAAAAAAAGATTTAAGAGGTGGACAGTCAGACTTTTGCAATGTTGAATCCAATGCAAGTGACAAGAGGGGATTTAAGTACAGCTGCAATGTATCACACTGCCCACTCATCTGTAGTCTGAACATTGTAAAATATGAATTTGGGAATATAACTACTGGCAGGATTCACGGAGAAGGATAGAGGCCAGGCCACAAAAAACTCTTCTTCTAATTTCAGTTTCAACAATTAGCTTTCCTGGGGGCCTAACTCCGCTTTTTCGCTGTGAAGCGGGACAAGGATTTACATTTTTTAAATATGTAAAGAGAAGCTCAAGCACTAAATGATGAGATAAAGGTTAATCTTGTGCACGTCCACTTATTTTGTGTGCATGAGCTGAACAGACATTTCCCCCTTAAAACAAAAACTGAGGGTAATTTTGCTGCACACTCAGTCTATCAATTTCATAAGGCAATTGTCTTCACATTTCACTAACCTACTGAGCACAATGTAAATTGCAGGATAAGCACCTTGCAAAAAACAAGCAGTCATAAAGGGCTTCACCTAGCTTATTCATAGTATTAGAATATAACGTAGCATACACATTTAAAACGCAAAATATTATTTTAGGCAAATAAAAACATTCTAAGCTTCTTTCCTGGTTCCAAGCACTAAGCCCTACAGGTTGAGCTAGCAAGATGGTCCCTACTGTGCTCCCTCATTACATTGTCTACAGCAATATTGATTTTTAGAGAAAGTGTGATAAAAATCAGTAGACAACTGTACAGTGAAGGCTGTTCCCTTTTGCCTTGCAGGAGAGAACAACAACAGAGACATAAGAGGGTAGATACAGAAAGATAAGAAACTTCTGGAAAGGAGTCTTCACAAAAGAACAGGTGCAAAGAGCACACAAACATTCAAGGACTGTTTAACTATCGCTGTTGTCTCTACAAACTGAAGTAAAGCACAAACTGTTCTTCAGTCTAGCATTCTTATTCATGGCTCAACATTCACTACATCTACCATCCCTATGTCATGTTTATATCATCTAAGGTGAGCATAAATACAGTCTCTAACAGCCATTGGCAGAAAAATGGCAAAGGTGTCATGAAGACAGAAGGTGCTAGAACACAGAAGCCATTCTAATACTTCCAAGGGACAAGACAGTATGTTTGTGTATAGTGTTGAATGTTGGCTCACTAGGTAAGTATATGCATATAGATGAATTTCTTAAGAACATTCTGTCCAAGAAGCCCTTTGTGTAATCCTCATAGTACACCTCATTGGACCACTACACACCAGTTTTAAGAGTTTTTTTGCCTGTGGAGGAAAGACCATTGTCACACACTTAGAACCAAGAAGTTGGCTGTACAATATATTTTTAAGTATTGCTTGAGTAGTTGTATGCCATCTTCAGCAAAAAAGGCACTCCCAGACTCAATATTAGTGCATACGAGTCACCCTGTTAGCAGATAAAAGCTCAATAGGGCGGCATGTGGACATCTTAGGAAGGCAGATTAGAATGATTTATCCCTGCCTTATGAGGTGCTTAATCTCAAGGTCTCTCCCTGGCACTACAGTGACATATGAAGTTTGAAATTCAAATTAAAAGAAGAAAAGAAAACCTCCAAGAAAACTTGGCTCATGACTGCAGAGGGAATGCAGCTGGCAGAGTCATCCCATCCCTAGGACAGATCGTAGCAATCACCCCAGGCTTTGGGGCCAGGGAAGCCTGAAAGGTTAGCGGGGGGCCTGGCGCCGGCAGCAGCGAGTGACCTGGCGCCAGCCTGCCCCACTGCCATTGCTTGAGGGAGACAGCAGAAGCCAGAAAGAAGCAGGACAGGGGTTTGGGGGAAAAGGGGTGGAATGGGGGCAGGGAGGGGGCAGAGCAGGGGTGGGAAAGAGATGGGGCCTGGGCCGGAGGGGGTTGTCCCGGGCCCTGCACCAGGACAGCCCTGGCAGCTGGGGAAAGAAGAGTAAATCCTAAAAAGCCAGCAACTGGCTACATTGCCTAGCAAATTTGTTAAATGAATGCTGGCAGAAACACACAGTTACATCTCAGGTAATGCCAGAGAATAAAATATGAGCAAGACTAATTAGGTAGACAGATCAGAGACTGTTAAGGTAAGTAATTCAAAAAATATTATTCAGTGTTCAGCTAACACCATTCTAAATAACATGAAATATTTATTAAAACATAGGTAAGCTTTTCACCAATTTATGCTACTGCCTTTTTGGATTCCATTCAGCCTGGAGTGCTAAACAGAAGTGTTCAGTTTCACTTTCTGGTTCTCATCCAGTTGACGGGGAGCCGTAGTTTGGTTTCAACAACAGCACAGGGAAGTGTTCCCATATGGGTGTTTTACATCTAAGAAATATTTCTATATTTGTTTTGCCACACTGGAATATAATGCTATATTTCTGGCCTTGACTAAATAGACAAACTTATAACAAATCTTTATTTCCAATGCTTATGCCTATCAGTTATTTGCCTAAGACAACTCACTATTTGAGTGAGGGATAATCTATGCTAGAATTGCTACAGCAGCACAGCTGCATCAACGCAGCTGTAGCACTGCTAGTGCAGACGCTCTAAGCCAATGGGAGAGAGGATCTGCCATTAGCATAAATCCACTTCTGGTAGCTATGTCAGAGGGAGAAGCACCCCCATCCACATAGCGCTGTCCACTCCGGCACTTAGGTCGGTGTAATTTATGTTGCTCAGGGAGTGGCTTTTTCACATCCCTACGTGACATCAGTTATACTGACATAAGTGCTAAGGCGTACAATTCTCTTTAAAACGACATAACTGTACTCAAATAAGATTAACGGCCTAGAGGCCCCCAACTACAGAAAGTGATCATTTAGGCCTGGACCTGGTGCAACAAACCATCTAACTCTGGGCACTGATGGTCGTATCTGCAATTTTCGGGATATGTCTGACTTGCAACTCCATAAAAAACATTTAAGTGATTTACGCAGTAACAGTTTTAAGCAGCCTTGTGCATATCCTCCATTTAAGCCAACTACTGAGGAGAATATTTAGGAAAAAGAAGAGAAATATTATGAGGATAAAAAAGTACAGGAAAGATACAACTGACTTTCAGCCACACGTGCTATTTGGGTGTTACTTTATGTATGCTGTACCGCTTACCACTACCCTTTGCCTGTCTCTTTAAAGCATGAACACCTGAGCACTGGGATCATGTCTTTTTCCCTCCCCATTAGAAAAGTATCTGGCACATTGTGGACACTACCAGAAATAATCTATCTCACTCTGAAGGGTAAGCAAGGAAGGGACAATTCTAAGGAAAAGGGGAGCAGGGAAGCTATATTTAAGTTTTCAAGAAGCACTCCATCTTAGTTTGAGCATTTGTTTCTTAGATGGCCCAGGTATAGTATTAGGAGTTATATGGTCACATGTAAGTTTTGACCTTAACACCTCTAACTAGGGGAATACTTTCCCTAACACTCTGGCAGGAGCACTACCTTAGCAGTAAACATCTACACCAATGAAAGACCTAGAGTATTATTTACCATTGAAGGGACATGAAAGTTAGACTTGCGTCCAAAAATCAATGCTTTGTGAAATTCAAAGTTTTACATAACTTTTAAAATAGAAACATATGTATTGATTCAAAGATCTTATTTCAAACATACTGGATTTAGACATTTGCCTGCAGCATTTTATTCTAGAACATTATATGTGCAAGTAAAAGTGACTAGAATTGTGACAAGTGAAACTGACAATTGAGTGAAAGGCAGAAGTGCCCTGCATTAATTTAAAACAAAAACAAAAAAAACCACATACAAGATTTAATAATGCAAGGAAATATAAAAGCTGTCTAATTTAACAGCACATAAGAGTTACACTTTTAATATCAATTTACACATCAGAATAGATGAGACAAATACGAGATGATACAACCATGTGCTGTAAATGACCTAGATATTATTTAGAAATTGTTTGTCATATTATGCAAAGATCCTAGAACATCCTTTATTTTATCCTTGCAATGTTGTATTGATATTGGTATTAGCATCACTGCACACCTCAAAGACACAGATATTTTTGAAGAAGGACGCTAGCAAAATCAATACAATTAAGTAAGTAGTATTCTACTCCAGGGCACCAAAAATACTAGGTCTGGTGTTAGGTTTTTTTTTGGATGCCCGTGAAAAGGAAGAAATTGCAAATAAATCAAAACTTTTTTTTTTGTTAAAAGTCAATTTTAGCATTGATTCAGGCTTTGAGACCAAAGTCCTCTAACTACCAGCAGAATAAAGTGGCAGTTCAAACTTCCCCCACTATCCCAATACTGGTTTATCCCCATATTCCATTTAGGGTGATATTTTTTAAATGGATACTTCTTCAGCCAGAAGCAAACTGAGACCACAAATTCATTTCACACAGGCCACTGAATATTTTAATATTACATCATCGCTGACCTTGGATAAGTTCACCTGTATCTCCCATTAACAATACAAGAAGAAGAAGAGCTTTGTATAAAATTGAAAGCTTGTCTCTTGCACCAACAGAAGCTGCTCCACTAAAGATACTGCCTTACCCCCCTAGTCTCATTAACAGTACAGTAACAGATCCAATCTGCAGGTAAATCATACATATTTTCAAACCAAGAGCTTTAAAATTATGTGCAGTTTTCCAATTAACTAACACTGGAGGGGCATGTTGAACACATTTGCAGTTGGAAGATTTCTCTTCTATTTTTCATAGGCCTGTTAAGTCCAGCTAGACTGTGGATTGCTGGCTCCAATTTTGCAACATCCCAGCAGGTATTCTGCTGTTAACATCCCACTGAACTCGGACACTCAACTCTGCTGAAGGCTAATGCTTGTCTACACATATTAAGGCAAGCTGCATCTTTTACAACTGTGTATGGTTTTCCATTTTTTTTTGTTTAAAGTTGGTTATAATAAAGAATTATGGGTTATTTAATATAAACAAAATTTAGAAACCATACTCTAAAAAAATATACATGTTCCTTACCTGTAGTCAGGTTCCAATATTGGCAATTAAGTCACCAGTGGAATGTATACTATATCACACTGAGCAGCAAAGTAGTATCATCACTGTATTCCAGGACACAGGCATTGTCATTCAAGCTCAGACCACTAATCTATCTAGTACAGCATCCTGTCCTGCAAAAGGCTAAGGATGCTTCAGACCCTATTAATGTAGCTGGGCAACTAAGTGTTTCATAAAGCAAGAGGAAAAAAAACCCTTCTGGACCCTGGGCAATTACTTTCAGGCCTGACCTATGAGATACAATCGCCCTTATCTTGGCATGCACAAATTATTGGTCAAAATACACATGAGACCTGAAGGCTTATTATTATTACTACAACTAATAATACAGCTAATACAACTATCAGTGTACTTAATGTCCCTTTTATCCTCCCCATCTGGGGACATTCAGCAAAAATCTAGACTAGACAAACTTGAATCCCACCTTTAAAACACACAAAACTTCTACAGTTCATATTATATTTGTTATTCTAAATTAAAAGTCAAGCTAATGCATATTACAATCCTCTTCCACAAACAAAAAGTGTGCTATGTTTCAAGACTGGAAAGACAATCACTAATTTACACTACAATTTCAAGTGCTATGCGCAATATCAATCAATATAGGCAGGCTACAATAATTTACCACGAAAAAACGTCAAAGAATTTTACATTTGCAACTATCACAATTCAACATTGTAGTTTATACTCCCTGGAAACGCTATCAGAACCCAGGCCCAACCCCATTTAACAGGAGTCCTACCTGCTTTTAAACTGGGGAGAAGAAAGCCTGACTAGGGACGAACTTCACTGTTTCCTCATCCCCGAGCCCACAATTTAATGACAGGTCTTTCAGGGACTCGGGAATAGTAGGAAACCCACTCTAAGAGGAATGTTGTTTTACGGCAAAGGAAAAATAAGGGGAGTGTGTTCAAATACCGCTCCCCGCCCGTCCCAGGTGGGCGGCTCCTCCTAACTCCTCCCCCAAACGTGAGGCAAGTTGGCGGCAGCTGTGCCTAACGGAAGCGGACTCGGAGCCCATCAAAACCTCTCCGTGCCGTGATCATTATGGCATATTGCATGCATGTCCCCCTCCCAAGAAAACCGTAGAGCATGGTCTGCCCTTCACTGCCACTCTACTCCTCCCGCCTAAGCAAATGCAGCAAGGTATACTGCATGCCTCTTCCCTGAAAGTGTTAAATACATCCCACTGCATCCAGGTACTCCGCATGCTTCCCCCTAAAGTGGGTCATGGCATGCTGCAAATTTTCACCGTTCATCCCGAGCCATAAGATGAGGGACAGCTCCCAGTAACCGCACTGCATGCCCTGTTCTCCTCCACCCAATAAGCTTGCAGCAACGCACGTTACCCTTCCACCAAGCGTGCAACAAGGTATGCTGCATGCCTACACCCCTTCCCCCACTACAAGCATGCTGTGTTCACGCCACTACCCCCAACCTGGGCGAAGCACGCTACATGCACACACACTCCTCCTCCCGCAGTCCTCCTACAGGGTGCAGAAGGGCACGCACACGCTCCTCCCCCTAATGAGCATGTAGCCGCCCCGTCCCCCTTACAGGGTGCAGAAGAGCACCACGCTGCAAGCATGTATCCGTCCCTCCCTCCAACGAGCAAGCAGCCTCCCCCTACGGGGTGCACAAGGGCACGCTGCAAAGATGTAGCCCTCCCTCCCCCTCCAGTGCGCAGCAATGCACGCTACCTCCATGCATGCCTCCCCTCGGCATGGCCTGCAGCAGGCCGCCTGCCCATCCCACGCCAGAGGATGCAGCGGGGCAGGGCCTAGTCCACCCGTCCCGCTCTCCCCGCAGGGAGGGGGGGCACTGGAGGAGCGCGGAGCACGAGAAGGGGGTTGGGAGTGGGGGCCTCCCCCTCTCCCCACCGCGCTCGCTCCCCCAGACTCACCTGACCGGCCTGGACATTTTCTCCAACCCAATCGGGGCCCGAATCGGGCGATGTCGGCCAAGGGGCGGGGGGGTGGAAATCGACTAGCCTCGATTCGGTGACGGACCCGTCCCCTCCCTCCCGGGAGCAAGCGGGATCCCTGGGCCCAGCGCCTCGGGCCGCGCCGCCGGAACCGCCTTTCCCTCAGCCGCGGCAGGCCCCGCTCCCGTCCCCGCCGGAAGGTGCGCCCCGTCCGCACGCCCCTCTCTCCGCTCCCAACGCCCTCAGTCTGGGTCCCCGCTACTCGCCGCTTCGCTTCCCTCCCCCCCCCGCAAAATGGTCGCGTTCGCCCAGCCGAGGATATGCGCCGAACGGAGAGGCGGTACAACCTAGCCCGCTGGCACCTCCTCCTTCTCTCATTGGCCGACTGAGCAGCCCGTCCAACGCAATTGGTCCGTTCGAACCATCACGGCGGTTCGGCTCCACCCCTTCCTCCCCGCGGGGAGGGGGGAGAGGAGGACGCCCCACACTCAAGCTGCTATGAGAGGGAACATCCGATAACAGCCCGCGAGCCCAAGCTGGGATCTCTGCGGCTGTAGATTCGCCACGGGTCGCCCTGCCCGTCGAGCAGCCCTGCGGTGGGGCCCGGCCCCACTTACAGGCCCCCGTCCCCGTCAGGTGTATTCGGACCCGATTTTATTATTGGTACGGGGTGTGCGATGGGCCGGGAGATGGCACCGGATCAGCAGATTCGGCACGCGGCCTGTCTTGCGTAGATTTTGGAGGGAAAATGTAGTCAGGCTGAGCCCCTCCCCACACACACCGACCTTGATCCTCTCATACCTTAACACCGCCCCCCCCCCCCCTCTGCCCCTGTCCCAGTACCTGAGCACTGCAAGAGCTTGGCTATGCCCTGAGCCCCTCTCAGTCCCTATCCATCATCCATGCCTCCTTCCCTTCCCCAGATCTACCCCAGGCCCATACCTTGCTGATTGCCCACCCCATCATCTCTGGCCCGCCAGTCTCTCTCCCTCGATGTGAATAATACTTTAATGTTTGGGAGGCAGTCACGTGCTACACTATGAAGCAATCAACGCCTATAATGACTGGCAGAACCTTTGTTTCTGGTGACAGCAGATGTGCAAAAATCCAGCTTACCCCCCAAACAGAATCTAAAAAAAAAACTCCATGTCCCTATTTGTAAATAGAACATTTCATAATTAAATTACCAAAACACAGGTATGGAAACTCAGGGTGGTAATATTTTTAGTTACCTTTAGAATCATGCAGCTTTTTAGGTTGACCATCCTTTTACACCTTCATTTCCCTCAATCCCCTCAAGTTATACTCTAACACAAAATGTCTACTGGATGGTCTCATGAAATATGATCAATAGCTATGAGAAGCTTATATCAGTACATCACTGCTGATTTGCATCTATTGCTTCATGTGGAATCAAGGAACGTGCAAGTAGATAATTTTGGCTGGTTTTGATTTCATTGTTGCACCAATGGTAGGTACTATTTTCCTAAGCTAGCTCAGCTTTAGTAGAGAATAAGCACAACATTGACAGCATGTAGAAATTAGGCAAAATGCAGGAGTCAGGGCTGTGTTTCAGCTGCAGGTCTTGGCTCATTTGAATCCAAAATACATGGTGAAATTCAACAGCTGCAAACGCTGCTCTGTTCGAAAGAGTACTGATGTGATATAATATAATGACTTTGTCATATCCACAGGCACTGTTGTCCAAAATGGTTTTGGGCCTCAAATGTGAGCAGAGATGAAAAATGCTGATCTGTGGGTACAGTTGCTAACTCATCTCCTCCTACTTTGGTTCCCCTAAATAGTGCAGTTTCCCAATATAAACACAGCTAAAGGGACACAAGCTATGATCACCACAAAATACCAGTGCAGTACATAAGAAAACTATAGGTGAAGCTGCAGACTCCTTAGAGACAGCAGAGCTTAAAAGACTCAGACTATGTTGACATTACAAATTACTTCAGTATAACTTACATCGCTCACAGGTGTGAATAAGGCATCCTTCTGAGTGACGTAAGTTATACCAACCTAAGCGCCAGTGTAGGCATTGCTATGTCGGCGGGAGAGCTTCTCCCGCTGACATAGCTATGGGCCTCTCGCAGAGGCAGGAGTTATTAAGCCAATGGGAGAGCTCTCTCTTACCAGAAGTGCTACAGCAGTGCCGCTGTAAATGATGTAGTGTAGACACAGCCTCAGAGTAGTACATGGAAATTTAAATCTCTGGATTCATAAGAGTCAACAACTTTAACAGCAAATATAACCCTTAAACACAATATCATAACACCAGTGTATTTACATGAAACAGACCCATTTGTGTTGCTGGCCTTGTAGGACAGAAATCTTATTTTTGGGGCAGAGAGGGAACAGTTCAATGTTCACACACAATTTTCTTTACTGATACGGTTGTTGACAGTGAAATATTTTTGTTTTGGACTTGTGAACTCATCTGCTGTTAGAACTGTTTAGACAGGAAACCAATAACTAATACATAAGCAAGAGTAAAAAAGTCAGAATTTTTATTACAAATTTGTTTTAATGTTTGCAATACTGCCTTGGTTACTGATTATTACAGAAGAAATCACCAGCTTTTTCCTTTTTATATAAACAAAATAATATTGTAACAAACACTAACCAGAATCTTGTCTATTAAAAAAAAAATCCTTGCAAGACTTTTAAACAAAGTAACAAAAAACAAACAAACAAAAAAAGAATTCAATTTATATGGTTGACTGGCCCTTTGAACTGTATTCTCTCCTCATCACCTGGAAGTTTTACTGCAGTACAATTTTCTAGTTATTGGTAGATTTGTAGTAATCCAAGTTTCACAATTTAAAAATGTGTAACTAAATCTAACATAATCTGAGTCCCATGGCTACAGACCAAAGATCTCTGATATTAAGCAATAATGTGGGGGAAAGAGAAGAGAGGTCAGTTGGCATAGAATCATGCAAAAAGAGTACAAAGTTGTAATAAGCATCGATGAGATGAAAATTCAGCCTCTTTGCTTAAAAACAGTTTCCTACCATGTTTCTGATAGAACAGCTATACAAGCCTGCATAGATGGGGCATAACTTTGTTAATAAAATTAAAAATTATTATTTTTTTTAAACAAACTTTGATCTCACATTAAAACACCCAACAAACTTAAGCTAAAGTATCCCAACCACCATGGACGGGACAATCACATTAGCAGAAAAGAGTTTCACAAAGCATTGTTTAAGACTGGTTGCCTAACATAGCGAAACCTGAGTTTAGATGGGGTCTTTGAACCCGAGTTTGTTTTGCAGAAGAACTAAACTGAGGTTAACAACAAGCTTGCTTTTTTGTTTTAAGTGCCTTGTGTGTCAGAGAGGCAGCTCTAAAAAAACACATTTGCACAGTCAGATTGTTTTCCTGTTTGGCTGAGTTTTTAAACAGTTCTCAAGCAAAGGCCATTCTTTGTTGCACTGGGTTGATTTTTGACACTATTTTTTTTTCTATTGCGCCTATTGAGCGATTACCAAACAGTGAATTATGTGTGAAAACAAAAAAACCAAACCTGTGCACATAACATTCCACAACTCTTGGGCAGATCTTTATGTCTTGCATATGAGAAACCTTTAAAGGATTTCAAGTTTTTTACTTATTTTTGAGTGGCAGTTACTTATGCAAAATTAAGAGGCCCAGGCACTGTAGAGCTGCTGCTGAATATCAGGTTAAAGTGCATCACCACATGTGATGAAATCTATTCCTCCAGGCAATGTAGCCTACTGGGTAGGGCACTGGACTTACCTCAGGAAAGCTGAGTTCAATTCTTGGCTCTGCTACTTTCTTATTGTGCCATTATGGGCAAATCACTTCCTTCCCTGTGCATCAGTTTCCCATCTGTAAAATGGGAATATTAATAGTGATCTCCCTAGTAAAGCACTTTGAGATCTATGGATGCTGAGTGCTAGGTATTATCATCATGAACATCAGAGGAATGCTGTCAAGATCAACTCTTTTAAAAACAAGACCTTTTCCTTTTCCTATTTAATCTTCCTATTTTTAGAAGTCTAGATTTTTAAAATCCAATGTACTTATATTTTAGGCTGTTTACTTAAAAAAAATATATGAGGATATACCTATCTCATAGAACTGGAAGGGACCCTGAAAGATCATTGAGTCTAGCCCCCTGCCTTCACTAGCAGGAACAGATACTGATTTTGCTCCAGATCCCTAAGTGGCCCCCACAAGGATTGAACTCACAACCCTGGGTTTAGGAGGCCAGTGCTCAAACCACTGAGCTATCCCACCCATTTTTATATTATACTTTGCTTGGATAATAAAATTAAACTGGTCAGTTCCACTTCATTGCTGGTTAGTTCCTCTTTCCAGTTTTCACATACCTTCTGCACAGTATGGGTTCACTGTGAATCCTGACTGCATGGTGATGGCATATTTAAATGCATTTAACACAACAAAATCCTTGAATTTTGCTTGTGTCCTATTCTCATATGGATTTTATCCTTTAACAAAATGCTGGGCCTAAATTCCTTATCACTCATCATTTATATAGAACTTTTAAAGTCCAAAGTACATTACAAGCACTCTTTAATCTTCAGCTCTTTGTGGTAGTAGGGTAATTAGTCCCATTTTTGTATATAAATGGAAGGGTGAAGTAGTTTACTAAAGGCCACAGAAAAGATCACTCCCAGAGCAAGCAATAGATCCCATATGTTCCTGGCTCAAAGTCCTGTGTTCAGATCACTCTCTTATTTGACAGTAGTCCTTTAATATCCTTCACCCAAACAGTCTTCTTATTGAATCTGCCACAGAAAAATGCCACCCCTGTTTCAGAGGATTAATTTTGCCCTTATTTAAAATTAAGATTAAAAACCCACTCCATCAATCCCACTCCATGTAACCACTGCTTTACTGGGCTGAGGTCTATATTAACTCCTTTATTGGAAACTGCCAAACATGTGCTTTCATGAAACCATCTGAATGTTTTTGCCCAAAAGTCAGTCAGCAGCCATGATCACATGTAGAATATGCAGGGAGAATAACAGGCATCAAAAGGGCAAAGAGGAGTTTTCTCCATTATTTCCTTCTGACCAGTTAAGTCCCTTTCTTTGCTTTTCCTAGGATCACTAAAAGCAGCAGTTGGGCTTTCAGTGAGCACACCACGACTTCCACCAAAGACGCTGCAGAATGGTTGCAAGGAAGTAATTCATCAGCATTTGTAAAGCTATTTGAGATCACAGAATGGAAGGTGCTATAAAAGCAAAGAGTACTGTTGTTCTACAACACAAGAGGGTTTACAACCTTTTTCTCATTCACTGCTGGATGCCCTAATAAAGTGGCATCAGAAGAGTTATATGTACGGGGCACAGGGACAAAAAGGGATAACTGGCAAAAGGCAACTGGACAATTCTTGAGACAGAGCAGAAGGCAGGGACAAATTAAGCACTGCAATCAATGTACACCCATGAAAGCTGTGCTATAGAATCTCCCAAATTCACACCAATCCATTTTGCACATCAGGCAACACCACAGTGGTTGCTAGTAGGTATTATGGCTACCCGTAAGTGTCCTCTTTCAACCCAAGGGTGATTGCCACAGCTGACAAAGAGTCCTGGGCATTTCCACAACAGATACGTTAGTCATACGCAGATCCAGAGTGTGAAATAATGAGGAGTTACTGTAACACCATCTCAGCAATCAGGAGACACGTGCAAATCGCTAGATCTTCACTTTCAGAACAGAAGATCATTGTAACCGTCCCTTCTGGAACAATCCCTCTATGTATAGCTGGGAGTTAGTGGTATATATTGAAATATTACCTTTCCCTCTCAAGTCCAGTCACTTGTTACAGAAGTAAGTGGAGCACTCTTACTTCAGAGGTGTTAACCCAAACCATGCAGCTGAACAAGACGATACAAGCAGCAGATAGCTTTACCTAGCTTTAGCCACGGTGTTGGAATAAAGAGGAATTCTCCCACAGTCATTGACAGCAATGCTTTACTGAGAGTCAATGTGTGCTGAACAGGAGACAATTCTTCATCACTTAATAAAGCCAATTATCAGTGAAAAAGACATTCCCTTTTGCTCTGACGCAGACGGAGAAGTGAGCAAAGCTAACAGCATCCCCAGCCAGGTGGGGAAGCATCTTTTATGTTAATATAATCCCCGCGGCCAGAAACAGAGAGGTCTCCATCACCCGTGGACGACGCCATCATCTTTTCAATAAGGACTCTAGGAAACAACACACATGTTGTAACAATCAGCAAGAGACTACACCCCTACAGTCTGGTACACAACTGGATATAGCCACCATTCCTGTGGGAGAAACACCACCCACCAGGACAGAGCTGGCTGCTGTGGACTTAAAGGGACAATACTAGGTAATACAAATTAGAGCTCTTAATCCAATTCCCTGGGGGCAACCGTTCCCAGCACAAACAGCACTATCAGGGACACTAGCTGGCTCATATGCTGGCAGCATCACTAGAGAGGCCAGTGACTGAATGAACCATAGAGACTGAAGTACCCTCCCCACCTCTGGAGGTGAGCCCCTCCTGTTCCAGACCAAGGCACAGCAGCAGGCTTGGATGGGGAAGTCTGTGTTTTCCTGCCATAGCCACTATGTGAGCAGAGAGCAGTGCCCAGGAATGAGAATCCAACACTTTTTCATAAACCCTCGGAAAAGTAAAAGGGCCAAGTTCTCTGCTGGGCAGGGGCGGCTCTAGCTATTTCGCCACCCCAAGCACGGCAGCATGCTGCGGGGGGCGCTCTGCCGGTCGCTGGTCCCGCAGCTCCGGTGGACCTCCCACAGATGTGCCTGTGGAGAGTCCAATGGTCCCACGGCTCCAGTGGACCTGCCGCAGGCGTGCCTCTGGATGCTCCACCGGAGCCGCGGGACCAGCAGACCCTCCACAGGCACGCCTGCGGGAGGTCCACCGGAGCCGCCTGCCGCCCTCCTGGTGACCGGCAGAGCGCCCCCGGCGGCATGCCGCCCCAAGCACGTGCTTGGCGTGCTGGGGCCTGGAGCCGCCCCTGCTGCTGGGATAACTCCACTGAAGGATGACTATGTTACAAACAGATGTCCAGTCTCTTGCACCCCGCTCTTATTCTCCCAATAGAGACCAGCAGATGAAAAATATCTGCTGTATTTTGTTAAACCCTGTATTTCCCAATACCTGTCACAGCTTAGACATGGGCACGATAACTTCTGACCTTTCCGGCTGCAGTTTCCCTTCAGATTGACTTGCACATTATTACTGCTCTATGGTAAATGCCAACAGTGTGCTCAGTTCCTTAAGAGGTTAACCCTTTAGAGCAGTGATTCTCAGACCTCAGTGATTCAGGAGCCAAATTAGTGATCAACATTACCCCAAAGAGACACAGTCGTGTGAATTCACTGTTTCACTTACTATTTTTTACATATATTTTTATAGATATATAATTCTCAGAGCAAAATGACTGACCAAGTATTATGTTATCAACTACAATTGGTTAATAACATAGTAAAAGCATCCTGATTGGTTAATAACTTTGATTGGTTAATAATTAAATCACATGGTGTTTTAATATCATGTGCAGCAAGGAGCCGCAGGAGACACATTAAAGAGCCACTTGCAGCTTCTGAGCCTCAATCTGAGTATTCCTGCTTTAGAGGCACTCTGAGAAGCCATCATACCTACCTCATAGACTCATTAATATTCTTGTTTTCCTTGACAGATGTTTCAGTCCAGCCAGAGAACCCGTTCTCTTTGCTGAACCGATCAATCTCTTCCCTGGTCACTGCCCATGGGGAAAGGTCGCACTGTAAAACAAGAGTTGGTCACTTTAAAAGGAGTCGTTTTATTTATTTATTTTAAACAAAAGGAGCAGCCCTCCTTCACCCATCCCAACTTGCTCATGTTAAGACATCATGGAGTGCCAGCCCTTCCCATACTTGAGAGCATGATCGGACAGGGGTTCCTAGTGGGATGATGTAACTGCCAGTATGTTTATCTGGTTTGAGAGTAATCTGGCACAAGCATGCATGTGCTGGGGATCTCTCCAGAGTGAGACTGCAAACAGTGGGGCAGAGAAATGTTCTCCCTCATCCAGGCTAGGTAACACTCTGTCTACATCAAGAAAATTCACATCAACCTAACCACACTTATGCAGTTACACTGATGCTAATATAGAGAAATAAGGTGCAGTGCATCTCCATTAGGGGTTTGCACTGGCACAGTTACACTGGTGCAGATTTTCTTAGTGTAGACAGAGCCTGCGTTCTTTAAACTCTGCTGTCAGGAGGAGGTGTTGTCCCCAATGAGAAGAAGAATGACTGTATAACATGCTGTCCCCTTTATCATGCCTTTGATAACCAGCTCTTGGCTAATCTTGAATTTTAGACCTTATCACTCAAGCTAGACAAATCTCACCAATCTGGACCTTGAAGGGGCCACAGAGCTGATAGCACAAAGAAGGGACACCCCTGTCACCACAGAAGATGTATTTAAAAAAAAAAAACAAAGAGAAATAAATCATCAAACAAAGCAGCAAACGATTCGAACAATGAAACATGACACTGTGCACCAATACACAAATGGCATCTCTCTCAGCAAGGGAAGTATCAGGTCACCCATATAGGTGACCTCACTTGAATACGAACCCGTTTGTCCTAACCTGGTGCAAATTAAAGATCTGTGTGGACAGAAAAGCTTTGCAACCCTCTGAAAGCCACCATGCTCTGGCTCTGATCGCGCAGCAGAGGGAGCAGATTCCAGAGATGGAGCCCCCGTGGGAGAGCTCTCTGCTGCCGGTTCTGAAAGCGATACCTGCCAATCTGAACTAGTGCTGCCCATGGGACAAGACATGGGCAGCCGCCTGACAGCGCATAGCAAACCACACTCCAGTGGAAGATGAGGAAGCAACTCAGAATATTGGGCATCGGCCAAAGCTCTGTCTACATAAGGCTGGCACTGACATTGGCTAACCAGCCTCAGAGAGTTTTATTAAGCCCGACTAATTCTGTTTCAACACAGAACTTGGCCAACGAGACCCTTTTTAAGCTCAGTTTATAAATCGCATTGTAGCCTAAGCGGCAAGTGAGGCTAGAGCCCAGTCTAAACATGGTATGGCTCCGTCCAAAATGGACAGCCCAACCATATTTAAGTATTAGCCTGGACTGGTTAAAAGTGCTTTTCAAGATGGTTTTGCAAACAGTTCAAACCCCCAGCAGGGTGCGATCTGAAAATCTTCTCACAAAAGGACGTAACAATCCCTCTCTTCTGACCAATCTTCACTGAACCATTTTGCTGACTCACCAATTCCACAAGGAGAATCATGGAAACCAGGTGTGGAAGGTGCTCAGATACTGCAGTGATGGGTGGCTGTATAAACCCCAAGGAGAAGAGGGTCTATTAGATCCCATTCAATCTATCCTTCCTGACAATGCAGGATTGTCTCCTCGAACACATTCTCCAGTGTTTAGCCCAGGCTAGAAAAAAAGTCACTCTGCTTATGTCAGACTCAATGTTTTAAAAGCAGCAAGGAGTCCTGTGGCACCTTATAGACTAACAGATGTATTGAGCATGAGCTTTCGTGGGTGAATACCCACTTCGTCGGATGCAAGCTCATGCTCCAACACGTCTGTTAGTCTATAAGGTGTCACAGGACTCTTTGCTGCTTTTACAGATCCAGACTAACACGGCTACCCCTCTGATACTTGACTCAATGTTTTAAATAAGTTGTAAACAAAGTGGAAGTGAGAAATGCTAACGGGAGCCAGTCACAAATCAGACCAGAGGAAGGAAATCTAGCTATGCAGAGGCTGATCTTGCATACACATCGAGGGGGAAAAAGCTCAAGCAGAACTAACCAATCTGTCTGGATGATTTCCACCTCACAAGCTTATCTAACACCCACCTAAATACAAGTGGTTTGAGAGGTATTTGAAGAGACTCCCAGCTGGGCCCCATTTTCTCTTCACTCTTCCCTATACCCAAATTGTTCCTGGGATCACTTTTCTCAGAGAAAAAATAACGATGCCACTTTCAACCTAGAGATATATCTACACTGCAAGTGAAGGGGTGGTTGTAGTGCAGGCAGGTATACCCATACTAGCTTTAATTTAGCTTGCACTGAGAACAATAGTAGAGAAGATGCAGTGGGATGGGCGTTAGCAAAGTACGAGGCAGCTGGGAACCCTACGTATGTACTCTGGTACGTATGTACTCTGGTTCCTAGCCCGTGCGTGCCACTGCGTCTTCACTGCTACTGTTAGCTGCACTAGCTAGATTAAATGCCCATGTTATAATCACACCTTCCTGGGCAGTACAGACATACCCTAGGAGCCAGTATTGTCCGAATGTCTGCCCAGCCAAGAAACGACTAGGTCTCCTGAACTGATCCACTTCCCTCAAACCTTTACAAGCTAAGTAAAAATAATACCATTTAAGGAGCAGCACTGTCCTGGCTCAGCATTTTAATAACAAGATCCTTGCCAGATAAAGGTGAATGATCAGGAAAGGGATTAGCAAGACCACAAGATACGTAACAGCTCTGACGAAGTCTAAAGGAGAAGGCGATCTTCCTCACTTCAGTTTAAACCCCCTTTCCCCAAATACACATACACTGGAGGTCCACCTAGACTTGCTCACCTTATTAGCCAGCAGCAAGCAGGGCACCGGGCTTCCATCTGGCAGCGTGAGCTTGCTGTCCAAATCCTGCTTCCACCTCTGGCTGTTGCTGAACGTGCTGAAGTTAGTGACATCAAACATGATAATGCAGGCCGATGCCTCTCTGTAGTACAGCCGGGTCATGGACGTGAAGCGTTCCTGCCCTGCAGGGGCGGGGAGGAAGAAAAGAGGGGGAAGATGTTTTTTAAAGATCGTCTCTTTGGATTGGTCCATGCCGAGGATTTCATAGAATCATAGAATCTCAGGGTTGGAAGGGACCTCAGGAGGTCATCTAGTCCAACCCTGCTCAAAGCAGGACCAAACCCAACTAAATCATCCCAGCCAGGGCTTTGTCAAGCCTGACCTTAAAAACCTCTAAGGAAGGAGATTCCACCACCTCCCTAGGTAACCCATTCCAGTTCTTCACCACCCTACTAGTGAAAAAGTTTTTCCTAATGTCCAACCTAAACCTCCCCCTCTGCAACTTGAGACTATTACTCCTTGTTCTGTCATCTTCTACCACTGAGGCCTGGTCTACACTAGGACTTTAAATCGAATTTAGCAGCATTAATTCGAATTAACCGTGCACCCGTCCACACCAGGAAGCCATTTAATTCGACCTAGAGGGCTCTTTAGTTTGAATTCGGTACTCCACCCCGACGAGGGGAGTAGCGCTAAATTCGAATGGCTATGTCGAATTAGGCTAGGTGTGGATGCAAATCGAACTTACTAGCTTCGGGAGCTATCCCACACTGCACCACTCTGTTGACGCTCTGGACAGCAGTCCGAGCTCAGATGTTCTGATCAGCCATACAGGAAAAGCACCGGGAAAATTTGAATTCCTTTTCCTGTCTGGCCAGTTTGAATCTCATTTCCTGTGTGGACGTCGTGGCGAGCTCAGCAACACTGGCAGCGATGCAGAGCTCTCCAGCAGAGGAGTCCATGCAATCTCAGAGTAGAAAGAGGGCCCCAGCATGGACTGACCGGGAAGGCTTGGATCTGATCGCTGTGTGGGGCGATGAGTCTGTGCTTTCGGAGCTGCGCTCCAAAAAACGGAATGCAAAGACCTACGAGAAGGTCTCCAAAGCCATGGCACTCAGAGGATACAGCCGGGATGCAACGCAGTGCCGCGTGAAAATCAAGGACCTGAGACAAGGCTACCAAAAAATCAAAGCGGCAAACGGACGCTCCGGAGCCCAGCCCCAGACATGCCGCTTCTACGAGGCACTGCATGCCATTCTCGGTGGGTCTGCCACCACTGCCCCACCAGTGACCGTGGACTCTGAGGATAGGATAGTGTCGAGGGGCAGTTTCTCGGCGATGTTCGCCGATGGGGAAGATGAGGAAGGGTTTGTGGAGGACGAGGCAGGCGACAGCGGTTACAATACTGCTTTCCCCGACAGCCAGGATCTCTTCATCACCCTCACAGAGATCCCCTACCAAACCTCCCCGGCCGTTAACCCGGACTCCGAATCAGGGGAAGGATCAGTCGGTAAGTGCTATAAACATGTAAACATTTATTTTTTAACAAAACAGGAATGAAAACTATATAAAAAGAAGGTCAATGCATACAGGGATCGAACAGAAATCCTCTTGGGACAGTTCTACGAAGCTCTCGGAGAGGTACTCGAAAAGCCTCCGCAGGAGGTTCCTGGGGAGAGGTGCCTTGTTGGGTGCTCCGTGGAAGCACACTCTTCCGCGCCAGGCCATCCTGAGGTATAATGGGAGCATTGCCTCGACCAGCATGGCAACATAGGGCCCTGGTCTGTGCAGGGATTCACGCAGCATGCGCTCTCTGTTTCTCCTGGAGACCCGCCTCAGGGTGATCTCGCTCGGCGACTGCTGCATCTAATTAGGGGAATTACTTTAATGTTACTATTGTGAATGCTTGACTTTTCCTTTGCATAACAATGACCATCGTTTAACAGCCACGTGCTGGAGGCTGCAGAGGAAAAGCATACAGGGATCTTTCCCGGGGACAGCCGCGAGGGGCTGGAACAGGGTCAGACTTTATGCTTTCCAGATTGCCTGCAGCAGGAGGGCACTGCTATCCATTAACTGTTAAGCAGCCTAAAGTTTACGGCTTACCAGGCCTGGCTGCTACACAGATTCTGCTGTCCTGCCCCGCTTGTCCGATCTCCAGTGCAAGACCCCAGGCAATGAAAGCGAATGCCGAAAATTCGAACTTGTCCTGAGAGCACATGAGATTAGGTGCCCTGTATGGTCTTGTTCACAGAAACTGAGTAGACTGTGTTCAGTGTTCGCAAACATGTATCTTTGCAAGGAAATCACTTCCTTTTTCCCATCACACAGCTGCGGCTCTTTCCCGAACTGCCCCGGCATCCACCTCACAGAGGCTGGCGCAGATTAGGCGGCGAAAGAAAAAGACTCGGGACGAGATGTTCGCTGAACTGATGGCCTGCTCCAGAGCCGAGGCGGCCCAGCAGAGCCAGTGGAGGGACACCCTCTCTCAGCAGCAGCGCTCACACAGCGAACGGGAGGACAGGTGGCGGCAGGAAGACCAGCAGGCGACTCAAACGCTGCTTGGACTAATGAGGGAGCAAACGGACACGCTCCGGCGCCTTGTGGATGTTCTGCAGGACCGCAGGCAGGAGCAGAGAGCCCCCCTGAACTGTATCTGCAACCGCCCTCCCCCGCCACAAAGTCCTGTCACCCCCTCACCCAAAATCACAAGAAGGAGGGGCACTAGGGGCCGTGAAAACTGTCACTCCACCCCAGCAGAGCGCTCATGTACCAAACAGCTCTCATTCCCTAAAGTATGAGAATTGCTTGCCTTCCTGGCTCACCCGATCCCAAATCCCAGTTTCATCCCCCAACTGTGTAGTTGAGTATTAAAAATAGTTTGCTGTTCATTACTGTTTCCGTCATGTTTCTTTGCAGAAGACTTTGTGTGAAGGGGGGGGGAAGGGTTTGTTAATTACATAGGACAGCCACCATTAACAGGGTACAGACATGGGGGCAGGATCAACAGCAGGTCACACACAGAGTGCAGTCACTAGGCACCCGGGTCACTCTGCGAGGTGTCTGCTGCCACAGGTCAGTCTGGGAGGTGTATGTTGCCCCAGGGTCCGAGCGCCTGGCATCCACAAATGGCAAGGCAGGCTGCCCTTACCATGCCCTTCCACCCTAGCCATGAACCTCTCCGATGCCCTGAGCCCCAGCCAGAGCCATCATCCCCCCACACCTACTCACCCTTCCCACACACCCCTCACCCCTTCCTGCAAACCCACCCCTTCCTGCACACCCTCCGGTAACCGTCCTCCCCCCAGAGACCGCTGTAGGAGCAGGAGCCTGTCAGTCCTCGAGTGTAGAAGCGGTCTGTACATCACTGCACACCGTACCCACCACAGTCTGCGTCCCTGTTGGAACCCTTGAACGAGAATTCGTTAGTAAAGAAAACTTTGTTAATTAAAAATGTTCCAATAACTTTATTTTTAAACGTCTGTTGGAAGGGGGGAAACCTGGTGAACGGGGTATGTAACCGCTGAAAAAAGTCAATAGTAACTGAAACAGGGGCAGGTTCAGCTTCTCTGTAAAGAGACTGGACAGTCATAGGTTACTCTGCTCTCTGAGGAACCTGGCTTTCAAAGCCTCCCGGATGCACAGCGCTTCCCGCTGGGCTCTTATAATCGCATGGGTGTCTGGCTGAGCGTAATCAGCAGCCATGCGATTTGCCTCAACCTCCCATTCCGCCATAAAGGTCTCCCCCTTGCTCTCACAGAGATTGTGGAGCACACAGCAAGCTGCAATGACAATGGGGATATTGGTTTCGCTGAGATCCGAGCGAGTGAGTAAGCTCCTCCATCTCCCCTTGAGACGTCCGAAAGCACACTCCACCACCATTCTGCACTTGCTCAGCCGGTAGTTGAAGAGCTCCTTGTCACTGTCCAGGGCGCCTGTATAGGGCTTCATGAGCCAGGGCATTAGCGGGTAGGCTGGGTCCCCGAGGATCACTGTAGGCATCTCCACATCCCCAACACTTACTTTGTGGTCCGGGAAGAAACTACCTTCCTGCAGGCGTCTAAACAGACCAGAGTTCCTGAACACACGCGCGTCATGAACCTTGCCCGGCCACCCAACGTAGATGTTGGTAAAACATCCCCTATGGTCCACCAGTGCTTGCAGCACCATTGAAAAGTAGCCCTTTCGGTTAATATACTGGCTGGCCTGGTGGGCCGGTCCCAGGATAGGGATGTGAGTGCCATCTATAGCCCCACCGCAGTTTGGGAATCCCATCGCGGCGAAGCCATCTATGACGACCTGGACGTTTCCCAGGGTCACTACCTTTGAGAGCAGTAGGTCAACGATTGCATGGGCTGCTTGCATCACAGCAACCCCCACGGTAGATTTGCCCACGCCAAAGTGGTTCGCTACTGAACGGTAGCTGTCTGGCGTTGCAAGTTTCCAGAGGGCTATGGCCACTCGCTTCTGCACACTCAGGGCTGCTCGCATCCGGGTGTCCTGGCGCTTCAGGGCAGGGGCCAGCAAGTCTCACAGTTCAAGGAAAGTGCCCTTACGCATCCTGAAGTTTCGCAGCCACTGTGATTCATCCCAGACCTGCAGCACTATGCAGTCCCACCAGTCCGTGCTTGTTTCCCGGGCCCAGAATCGCCGTCCCATAGCATGAACGTGACCCATTGCCACCATGATCTCCGCGGCGCGGGATCCCGTGCTTTGTGAGAGGTCTGTGCCACTCTCACACTTCATGTCCTCACCGCGCTGCCGGAGCCTCCTCGCCCGATTTCTCAGCAGCTGACTGTGGAAGAGGTGTTCGATAAGGTGCGAGGAGTTGACAACGGCCATAAGTGCAGCGATGATCGCAGCGGGCTCCATGCTCACAGTGCTGTGGCGTCCGCGCTGTCACTGACCAGAAAAGTGCGCGAACAGAGTTCCCGCCGGCGCTTTCAAGGAGAGAGGGCGGGAGTGACGGTTGAATGACGACAGTTACCCAAAACCACCCTCGACACATTTTTCCCCCAGAAGGCATTGGGGGCTCTACCCAGCATTCCAATGGGAAGCGGGGACTGCGGGAACTGTGAGATAGCTGCCCAGAATGCACCGCTTCCAATGTCGACACTTGCCCCGTTAGTGTGGCCTCACAAAGTCGAATTAGTGTCCTTAGTGTGGATACACAAATTCGAATTCATCAGGTCGAATCCACAAATTCGACCTAAGTTAAATCGAACTACTCTTGTAGTGTAGACATACCCTGAGAACAGTCTAGATCCATCCTCTTTGGAACCCCCTTTCAGGTAGTTGAAAGCAGCTATCAAATCCCCCCTCATTCTTCTCTTCTGCAGGCTAAACAATCTCAGTTTCCTCAGCCTCTCCTCATAAGTCATGTGCTCCAGCCCCCTAATTTGCCCCAGTTAAAGCCAGCTAGTGCTAGCCACCTCACACTGTGCCTCCAAGTACCCCTCTGAAGAAGGAAGGACCACTATCCTCATTTTAGAGATGAGGAAATTGAGTCACAGAGAAGATAAGTGTCTTGCCCAAGCAATTCAGCAGCACAGCTCATATTAGAGCTTAGAAGTTCCTGACCACCCACCATCCCCCCACCAATGTGCTCAAGTCACATGTCTCCCAAGCCTCTGTTTTCCAGCCACTTTCCTCTCGCTGTTATTTTTGTGGCCATTTAAGCCCATCTCATTTCCCACCTGCAGCTTGACCTCATCCCTGGTGAAGCCTGGCTAACAGCAGCAATACTTTGTCTAAACACAGCTGTTCGGAGGGTTCTAGTAACATTCTTCCCCGATCAGTCTTCACAGGGATTTTTTCCGAAATATGTGCTAGCACAACAGTGCTACAGGCTACATGCTATATACATCTTGTAATGTTATGAACACTGTTCTCAGAAAATAACCTATCCATGTTAGTTAGAGGAACTGCTAGGACCCTGGTAACTACGCAGTTTGTGCAGTACAGTTTTAACCACAGGATGAACAAGCCCTTTGGGCCTTACTATGCTACCAAAACGAGTGTAGCTATGTCTACAATACCATTTACGTCGATATAATTTATGTCGCTCAGGGGTCTGAATAAGCCATCCTCTGAACAATATAACTTACTCCGACTTAAGTGCCGGCATGGACTGTGCTATGTCAGCAGGAGAGCTTCTCCCGCTGACCATAGCTACCACCACTCATTGGGGGTGGATTAATTAAGTCAACGAGAGAGCTCTCCCACCGGCTTAGAGCGGCTCCACTAGTGAGTTGACAGCAGCGCAGCTGCATCGCTGTAAACCCTCTAGGTAGCCACAGTCTGTGTCTAAACAGTGCCTCACCCCGTAGACAGGACATTTCTGTTACATGCTTCACTAACACAACTGAAATGGGACTTGGTCAAATCTACACAGACCAACCCTTATATACCACGGGATGGATGATGATTGTGTTGTAACAACACAGCACTGTAGGTTTGGTAGCATTTACAGGCTCTTACGCTGGCAAGGGGTCAGCAATAATACATTCTCTACTTACCTCCCAACTGCTATTTTCCCTGTGTGCCTTTTAGTCTGTAAGCACAGCAGGGCAGGAACTGGCAGTGTCTGAGAGTCTTGTACAGCCCTGAGCACATGGCTGGGGGTTAAACAACAATGCAGCAGCCATTAGTCCCACAAACCATAAATGGCCTCTTGGGTTTTCAGCTGGCATCTGCATGCTACTGCAATTGGAACAACTTCTCCTTTTTTAATGATTAGATTGATGCCTGTGACACACTCACACCGGAAATACTGAAACAGGATAAAGCCACAGCTAGGAGTTTCACCAGTCACCCAGTCCCACAATTCCATGCTCCAACCCCCTACCCTGCCCCCCCTCGACGCTGCTCTGTCTCCTTTCTTTTTTGCTGCTAAGCTTTGATAGAGCTGGAAGCGGAGTTCTTCTGGTTCTCTACAGAGGCAGCTGCAATGGAAGTTTTCTCCATCCCACTGTCTCCCAGACACTGTGCCTCACCCCAACCCAGACTCACCAACTCCAGGGCCTGTAGGGGAATCCTGTCTCCATGATCACTTGATTGCTGTCTCTGATATGGACACTTATTCTCTAGGAAACCACTGCCCTTTTCACACAGGCCACCAAACAGCTGTCAGATGGTAACTTTCAGGGCCCAATTCTTTTCTCATAGCAGTGGGAATTTCTCCTGATTTAGCACTGAGGGCGAGGAGAATCAGCACTCTACTCATGGCAACCAGCCCGTGCTGTATTCCGACAGGGGTTCTAGAGAGGTGAAAAACGCTCCATCCAGATACACATCACCTTCCCTCTCTCCCCATTCAGTCTGTGTTCCTTTTAAATAGTGGAAAGCATGCTGTGGAATTTATCAATCCATGCTGCTGGTTCTCTCTAGACTAGCCACATGAGTCAACGTTTAATCACCATGGGGGGCGGGGGATGTACACCACAAAACAGAACCTTTGTTTTTTCCAACCCAAAATAAAGTCGTTGGGGTTTTTAAGGGTCTTTCGCTGAAGAAGAAAAAAAAGTCAAACAAGCTGGACACTTGGAAACTCTGTCCTCTACTGACTCCAGAGGCTTGTATGAGCTCACCTGCGATGTCCCATAGCTGAAGTCGCACCGTCTCGGACTCTGACCACTGCACCACCTTCAGAGCAAAATCCACTGTGAGGCCCCAAAGAGAGAAGAAATCTGATCAGGGATTGTGCGTTTCCCCCACCCATTTCTATCATTGGTTACAGGCATCTTGCTTTACAACTGATGGATGCTTTACTAGCAATGGCAATTTGTAGTGGACTGTAGCATGAATGCCACACGACTTTTCTCCTTCTAAACCCTGCTATTATTTACTCTTTCCCTGGGCACAGCCAACCCCATGGCCACCCTGCTCCCTCTGCATCATGCAGGCTAGAGCTTCGCCTACATCAGCATTTTGTGGGAAATCTCCTGCCATTGCAGCTCTACCAGTACTGGCTGCAGCAGGAGCACTAGCATAGAAAAAGCTTTGGGATTTTCACTGCCATGTTGTTTATAGCCACAGGGTTAGATAACCCAATGGGGGGAGGGACAGCTCAGTGGTTTGAGCATTTGCCTGCTAAACCCAAGGTTGTGAGCTCAATCCTTGAGGGAGCCACTTAGGGATCTAGGGCAAAAATCAGTGCTTGGTCCTGCTAGTGAAGGCAGGGGGCTGGACTCAATGACCTTCCAGTTCTAGGAGATAGGTATCTCTCTTATTATTATTACTCCCACTTGCTAGCACTGCTGGAGCTGATCTGGTGCAAGATATCGCCCCAAACTGTGGCATAGATGCAGTCATGCTGTCATTTAGGAAAGAGGAAAGCAAGGTGGGATTAGCTCGCTGTTGGACTAACTCTGCTCCCGCCAAAGCCAGCACTGACTTCAATGGGATCAGTATTCGGGCCACCACTCAGGTTTGTGAAAAATCCCACCCAAAGCTCTTGATTTGCAGAATGGGACTCAAAACCCTACTTGTAAGTCTTATGCTCAACTAGCAATGCTGGGCAAGCACCGTGGCTTGAGTCTTTTGGGGCAGAGAGAGCCTTTTTGTTCACAGTTTGCACAGTGCCTCGCACAACAGCGGCCTGGCTGGGGTTCTTAGGTGCTACAGTAGAGGAAATAATAAACGGGATCATCAAAGGAAGATTAAATTCGCAGGGAGAGTTCTGAAGAATAAGCCTTCTCCAGCACCTGATCTTGAGAAATAACAATGTAAACTAAAAAAATAACACAGGTAATCTTATTACACAGAGAGCTTTACAGGAGACCTCCCCTCCCCCCAGTCATCCAGATTTACTTTTCATTTCAGTCAAGTGTATTTGGATTGCACATTTTGTGCCCTTGATACACAGTTTCAATGGCAGGCAGGACTAATCAGATCATTTTGATTAGGGGCCAATATACACAATGGGGATAGTTTAAAATGAAAAGTCAGCCTTGCTAATCTTGCTTTTTTTAAAACTGATTGATCCTAGATCAAAACGAAAGAAAATGGCAATTAAACAGCTATGTTTAGTAATCTTTTTAATAAAGCAAAATGTATCAACGCATTAAAAATAAGCACTGCCATCTGTCAGAATCTAGCATTGGTTCTTCATAAACGCACAAGAATTTGCAAAATTAGCCAATTTTTTTGTTTTGTTTTTACTTGTCTCCATTTTGTGCTGCCTGAAACAATGCAGATGTGTTATTTGGGGAGCAGTTTTTCCTTTCACACACAACCTCCGCACTCCAAACCAAATCAATCCCAAGTGCCCAGTGAGCATAAATACACACACCTGACCTACATTTTTCAGGAGTGACACAAATCTGATGGGCTGCAATCCAAAGGAAGGCTGTCCAGTTGAGCTAATATCTAATTCAGTGGTTCTGAAACTTTCTGAAGCTAGAGATTTATTTTCTAACGATTGAGGACAGAGAGAGAATGCATCACCCCTGCTGCTGCAAATGATCAAAGCTGTGTGTAAGTGCACGTTTTGCAAGGCCAAATCCAGGCACTTTGTACATCACTGTCTCAGTGGGGTGCAGGCCCCCAGTTTGAGAACCTCTGACCTAGTTCTTCATCTTGGATTCTCCAGCAGAGAGATTAAAGTAAGCGTGTGCTTTGAAAAAGAGGAAAAGCACCAACACTGGCCTCTATTATTCTGTCCCACTCGGACACCGTTTGGACTGAGCCTTAGTGCCTCCTGCACTTGGCCTGTTATTCAACCCTGCTATGTTAGCGTTTATAGCTGGGCTGGACGATGTTTTCAAACATAGGATTGTTTCCACACACTATTAAGGTCCTGCATGCAAAAGTCAACTGTGTTGCGAGTCTCTGTTATGATGCGCTTGTCCTAAAGTCTATACTTAAATGTTTAGTAGTGATTTAACAATGCTACATAACACAGCCTTAAATTCTAGCATAAACAGGACACAGACATTTGCATTATAGAACAAATATTTGGGCTGCGGCTACACCAGACTTTACAACTGAGTTAATTAACACATCATACCACAACTAAAAATTCAAGGGCCCACTTAGCCTTTAAAGTGTCAGACACTCTTAACTGTGTTCCCCAACCCTGCTAACCTTGTGCTCATTCAAAATCTCTCCTCTGAGGAATTCAGGATGAAAGACTATTGCAGGGGTCAGCAACCTCTGGCACGCGGCTCGCCAGGGTAAGCACATCCTGATGAGTTCCAACTCTGAGGTCTCTGATCATTACAAACTGCCCAATGAGAACCTGAAGCCAACTTCTCTTTAAGGCCCTCCCTATGCTGGGAGCACCAGCTATGGTTGGTTATCACGTATGGGAACTACTTTGGAATACATTTTCCAAGGTGCCTCTAATCACCGTGGTCATGTTGCCTGTGGCGGAAAGGAATATTGTTTAAATGGCTATCCTAGCAGCATTGCAGCTATAGACAAACCTGCTAGCGAATAGTCCAACCCCTGGACTATTGCGATCCTGTCTACGTGGGAGACATCTGTCTATCCCAGTTTGCTACAAGGTGTTCAAAGTATAGATACCATTCTTACCGGGAAGCCACGGCCAAGCACATCCCTCGGCGCTTCCCGCTGCCCCCATTGGCCTGGGACAGCGAACCGCGGCCAGTGGGAGCCGCAATCCACCGAACCTGCCGACGTGGCAGGTAAACAAACTGGCCCGGCCCGCCAGCGTGCTTACCCTGGCGAGCTGCGTGCCAGAGGTTGCCGACCCCTGAACTATTGCGATCCTGTCTATGTGGGAGACATCTGTCTATCCCGGTTTGCTACAAGGTGTTCAAAGTATAGATACCATTCTTGACAGCAGTCTTCCAACCTGGCCATAACTAGCATGGTTTCATTGCACACAGAAATTTAGTTTCTGCTAGAGTGGCTTCAACTATGTTATAAAATAGGGAACAAGGCCAAGGCCAAGCATTAACCATGTCATGGGACTAAGGTGCCGTCACCAGGTCCTCCAACACAGCTGGTTTTACAGTGGAGACAGGACCTCAAACTGTTACCTAGCAGTGTTAAGAGGTTGTAACATACATTCGCTAGCAGGTTTGTCTATAGCTGCAATGCTGCTAGGATAGCCATTTAAACAATATTCCTTTCCCCCACAGGCAACAAGACCACGGCGATTAGAGGCACCTTGGAAAATGTATTCCAAAGTAGTTTCCATACCTGATAACCAACCATAGCTGGTGCTCCCAGCATAGGGAGGGCCTTAAAGAGAAGTTGGCTTCAGGTTCTCATTGGGCAGTTTGTAATGATCAGAGACCTCAGAGTTGGAACTCATCAGGATGTGTTTGTGCTCAAGTGGCTAGAGTCAGACTGCCCAGATCCTTTCCTGTAGGATCAGAAAAATTACTAGCCCATCTGTCAACAGGGGGCTAATTAAATAACAGGTGTAAAACAACATGAAGTCCTCAATTGTAAGATGCTGCAGGAACTGCAAAAGATTATACTTGCAGGCTGAAAACTGCTCCTTTTATTGAGTTACTTCAGGTTTTTACTGCTGGGGGGGTATAGGAGAAACAATTTTCACATCTCAGCCTGTGAGCAAAGGTCCCTCAATAAATAAGAATAATACAACAGCTTTCATCTTAAAATGACCCCAGAGCACTTAACAAACACAAGATAAATTATGGCCTACATTTTCAAGAGTGACTAGTGATTCTGGGAGCCCAATATAAAAGGACCTACTTTTCAGAAAGTCCCAGGCATCCACCCTCTAAAAATCTGGCCTCTTTGCACCCCAAATCTCTTTTGAAAATGTAGACCACAAACTACTTCAACCAGCACTGAAATGTTGGCATTTCTGGGGTGGAACATGGAACACAACAGCTATTTAATGGCACACAGCAACACTAGGCCGCAGTGGTCCACTCATATAGTAAGTGCTAAGAGGCAACCATCCTAATTTCCCCCTTTATGCCAATAGTAATTCCTTCCACACATCAATCCTTCATTAAAACAATCCATTAAAACTCCTTGCCTTCTCATGGAGACAGCTCACCCTGTTGACAAAAATCCTTGTTGACAAATATGCAGTGGTAAAAGATGTCCAAGGTATCTTCCTTTCGGATAGCTGCTCCCCACTACCATCTTTCTGGGGATCAAATCCTGCAGCTCTTGCTCAGGTCAAACTCTCACTGACATCAATAGGAGTTTGCCTGTATATATACACTGCAGAATTTGCCCCAGTAAGACACTGTTGATGGGAAGGCAATGGAAGCCCTAGCAAGGAAAGGGAAGTCACACAAAGGACTTCTAATTACAAACCAGCATGTTCTAATAAGCTTAATAATACTCCACAGTGGCATAGTGCTTCCAATCTTCAAAGCAGTGCACAAACATTATAATTTAGCAAATGACAATGCAATCCACAGAAAAATATAGCAAGAGGAGAGGGAAATATACATCCCAAACCAGGAAAATATTCCACATGTAGAAACACTGAACATATAGTTTAGAACAGAGTGAAGGAGTATTGGACAGTTTTGCTGATTTCCCCCCTTACAAATAGATCGCTGCAGGCCGCTATCTTTTGATAATCACTCACCTCCCACGGTGGATTTGTAGTGCTTGTTGAAGCTGTCGTTGGCATATCGCTGGACCAGCGACGTCTTCCCAACCGTGGCATCTCCAACAATGAGAACTTTAAACATATGGTCATTATACCCCATTTTTGTACCAAGCAAACACAACCACCCTCTCTTTATTATTCAAGCATCTTTAGTCTAATCTGAGCACACGTAACCCAAGGGAGATGGGGGAACCGAAAACCACTTTCTCCTGTGGAAAACTCTTACAGAAGTAGACACGTGCTAGCCAAAGTTTGGAAATACTTATTTCCCCTCTCACAGCCACAATCTGCTCTGCACAACACACGCAGACAGAGTGGTCTAGTTTCTGTATAACTTTCTGCTCTTCCCTGGAGATGCAGGGTTTTGTACAAAATGCCCTTCACTTAGAGAGAGGGGCACACCATTACCTAGCTACAGTACATAACTTTCTGCTTCCTCCTGCAAGCATGGCCTTCGCTGTACCGCTCACTCAGAGAGACAGATCTAGCTTCTTAATAACTTCTGCTCCCTCTTGCAGACACACGCCCCTCTGTTCGGCTTGCAGTGAAAGCACGTTAAAAAATAACTAGTCCCAAAGAAGAATTATCCACAGGATGAAGGAGGATAACATAAAATAAATCAACAGCCAAACCCAGAAGGTTTCCTGGAATTTCAGTCTTCATGCAGTTGCACTGGCGGGAGAGCTGAGCCCTGCCACACTCATCACACAAGTTGGGGGGAAAGCTTCCCCACGCTACGCAATGGTTGTTTCCTCTGCTTACTACTAGGGAGGATGGAGGTAAAGACCGAGCCCTGCTTCCGCCTAGTGGGACAGAGCCGAAGCTGCTCCTCCTTCAGCAGCCGCCAGCCCCTTTGCCAGCTGCTGTCATGTGAGAACGTCAGGGGGCTGCACTAGCCCCGCCCCGCCTAGAAAACTGCATTACCCATCAGGCACCTCGGGGAAAAGTGAGCCAGAGAGGGGAGTCTGTGGGCGCAGGGGCTGGTGGGAAGTGTAGTCTGTAGGGAGAAGCGTGACCGCTCTCTATTCTTAAAGGGACACGCTGTGCTTTTTGTAAAGCTACTTCTCCCTCTCTCTCTACTGTTGGATCAGTGCCCTTTTTTTAGTAAAAGAGCGGCCCCTACACAGGATTACATTTAGGACATTTACCCAGCACTGTGTGTGGTGCAGAAGTAAACTTTGCAGACTGAGAGCCAGGACTCCTGGGTTCTAGTTCCATCTCGGAGAGGCAGTGTAGCCTATAGGTAGAGCAGTGGGGGTACAAGACTCATGGGATTAGGGTGACAAGACAGCAAGTGTGAAAAATCGGGATGGAGGGTAATAGGAGCCTATATAAGAAAAAGTCCCAAAAATCAGGACTGTCCCTATAAAATTGGGACATCTGGTCACCCTACATGGGATCTAATCTCACCTCTGTGACTCCCTTGATGCAGCCTAGGGGATAGTGTGTGGGATGGACTCAGGACTCCTGCATTCTTTTGCCAGACTTGCCACTGGCCAGCTGAGTGCCCTTGGACAAGCCACTTCCCCACCCCGTGCCTCAGTTTTCCAGTCTGTAAAAGGGGGATAATGACACCGACCACCTTTGTAAAGTACTTTGAGAGCTACTGATGAAAAGGTCTAATAGGTATGATTGTTGCTTAATGACTTTTTTATTCAAGTCCTTTGTGTGACTTCCCTTTCCTTGCTGAAATTCATTTATTCCACAAAGGCATGGTCATGGACCTCCACCCCACCCAATGATTTTTTTTATTTCAGTTATTGACATTTTTTAAACTTTGATTTTTCAACGTTATCACTGAAATTTCAAATATAAAAAAGGATGAATGTATCACACCCCCACACCTCCAAAGTCACAAATAATTCACCCAGCTTCTCTTCCAATTTGGTATGAGGTCAACATTTTCTGAATTTTGATGAAAAAATGTTTGGTTCAAATTTTGACCAAAAAAGGTAGATATTTTCCCAGTTTCTTTCCCATATTTTCCAATATTTTTTATTAATTAATGCGCTCCTATGAAATGATATCTTCAACCCATGTATCACATGTCTGAATTGTATTTGCCATATCCAGTTGGCAGTAAATACTGTGAGCTCTTCAAAGACATAGTAACTTCTATGGGTGTATGCACCTGAGTACACAGACAGCATTCAATAATCACATTGCTTACTGACTTCAAAGGGATGAAGTGCGGTTTAATTAAGAGCTGCAAAAGATATGGAAATTGTCAGAAGAAAGATACTATGTAAGCACATATTGTAATGAACTGCTGCCACGGTCCTTATGCTGTGTAGAATGCAGTCATAGGCCCTATAGTGCTAAGAGCTAATGGAGATGCTCCTTCAGCTCAGGTGGTAAGGGCTTGTGCATTTAAAGCAGGAGGAACTGCATTTGATCCTGGGTACAAAGTCTCAACTGGGCACAGACCAGGAATTTCAGCATTAGTTAAGATTAAGTATAAACTGCACTTGTATGCTGTTTGGAGCAGGGACTGTTTTTCACACTGTATGTTTCTATTACACAGTGAGGTACTCCCATGGTTGAGACCTGTAGACACTATCACACTCTAAATGTTAAATAATGATTAAACACAAAGGGTAGATTGAAGAAATAATCATGAAAAAAGTTCTCCTAGAATCTGGGTCAAGGATAAAGGAATTTTGATTTGTTAAAATTTTGTCGTAAAGAAAGAACCTAGCAAGTTTGTAGGTTTTGCTCCCATGTCTCAGGCCTTGCTCAGTCCAGCTTCCAATCAGGTATCAGACTGTTGGTGGCACCAGGCATGGCCCAGTGTTGACAGAGGGGTGGAAAATGACAGTGCCAATGAAGGCTCTCTGTATTAGGCCTCTGCTTGTCTGAACCGCTTCCATGTTTAAACTTTAATTAACCCCACAGGCTAGATGGAAAGAATGGAATGTGTGGCAACTAGTTATCAGTACCAGGAGGCAATTATACAGCCTGCTTGCACCTGGCTAAAGGGAGTGAAACAGAATGACCGGTCAAGAAAAGTTACTAACGAGATAATATATTTTTTGCCAAGTATGATCTAACCTGTTTAGAGTAATTGCTACGTTATAATGTATTTGCTGTATGGGAACTAAAAAGGAGGGAGAAGAGGGGGAGGGGGGGGGAGCTGGGCATTGGGGGTAATAGACATGCTTAGCTAAGATCATGTATAAAGACAGAGAGCTGCTTGTCTGGGGTGTGCTTGATCTGAGACCTTTCTGTGTCTCCAAGCATCCTGCGCTTTGAGATCTCAAATAAACTTTTTTTGCTTCTCCACCCTGGTGTGTCTAATTGGAGCGAGGCACTCCAGGCAACGAATCACTGTTGCTGTAGCCTCAGGCCTTTTGTGCCGGCAACAGTTTTGGCGTCCCTGGGTGGGCTTGAGGCTAAATTTAGCCTTGCCCGGACCCCTCCTGGAGGTCGACGGATTGCGGCGACGACCGATGCCTAGCGCGCACCGGTGACTTCATCGGGGGCCTCGGCGGAGACGCGGTGTGGTCAACCCCGGAGGGCACTACGGTGCAACGCGCTCAGATAGTGGAGAAGCAGCTGCGGGCGACGGTGGGGAACCGGTCTCGTGGATAAGGTAGGAACAGTCCAGTGCTGTTAACCTTTTGTTTGCCTGTTAAGACCTGGGGACGCCCAGTGTCTTCCCATAGGTATGGGGCAGGGACAGAGTACAGGCAGGGTACGGTGTACACCCTTAGAATGCATTCTGATGAATTGGAAAGTGTTTGAAAAAGATCCATTGACTAAAAGTAAACTGAAAAGATTCTGTACAGTAAACTGGCCTCAGTATCAGCTAGAGGGCCAGGAAAGGTGGCCACCGGAGGGATCACTTAATTACAACACGATCCTTCAGTTAGCTTTGTTTTGTCAGCGAATGAATAAGTGGAATGAATTTATGTATGCACAGTTGTTTATGTTGTTGAGAGATAGGTCAGATCTGTTGCAAGAGTGTAATCTGACTCCGACAGGCTCGGCAGTCACTGTTGTTAGTTCCCCGAACCCCTCCCCGGTTGTAATGGCAGAGTCGGTGTCCCCTTTGGCTCCTACACCCCCACCGTATAAAGACCAGGTGCCTCGGGTTTCAGAGATTGCTCCTTCAGTGGGACTTTATCCGTTGATTACTGAGACTGTGGTGGCTCGCCCGGGAGCGGAGGGGCGCCGGGGCACTACTATGCTAGTTTACTCACATGTGCCTTTTAACCCAGTGGACCTAGCAGCCTTTAAGGCACAGGCAGGGGAATTCTCCACGAATCCCAGCAAGTTTATTTCGGTTTTTGAGGGATGTTTTGCCAGTCACAAGCCTGACTGGGATGACTGTAATATCCTTATGAGGACCCTGTTGTCTGAAGTGGAGAGGAATCAGGTTATAGCTAAGGCAAGAGAAGAAGCACAACTAAGGCATGATCGGGATCCAGCTAATGTTGCCACTCCTGCCAATATGGTCCCCCTAGCAGATCCTAGGTGGAATCCTAATGAGCCTAATGGTCAGACCCGCCTCACTGTGTACAAGGAGCTGCTCTTGCTAGGACTCCGACGCTCAGCTGTTCGCCATAACAATTGGGCCAAGCCTTATGAGCTCATACAGGAGCCTAAGGAAAGTCCGGTCGCTTTTCTGCAGCGCATCCGGGATACCATTCGGCAAAACACTAACGCAGACCCTGATAATGCAGCAACTGAGGCAATTATAAAAGGTATTTTTACCAGCCGTGCTGCCCCTGACATTAAAAGGAAATTGCAGAAAAAGGAGGATTTGATGGGCATGTCTGTGGCACAGATTTTGGAAACTGCAAACAGGGCTTACAGCCTTAGAGAGGGAGAGAAGGAAAAGAGGCAAGTGAAGATGATGGTTGCAGCAGTACAGGCTGGTGACAAAAGAAAGTTTCAGGAAGGAGGTGGAAGGGGCCGGGGAATGAGAGGTTGTGGACGTGGGCGCCCTGGCTCACAGGAAAGGCGTTTGGGTCGCAATCAGTGTGCCATATGCCGAAAGGAGGGACACTGGAAAAATGAGTGCCCCGAGAGGGAAGATACCCCTATGATGGCAGCAGAGAATCAAGACTAGGGGTGTCAGGGGAGACGGACTATCCTGCCCCCGGAACCCCGAGTAAAAATGCGGGTGGGAAATTCTGAAATAGACTTTTTAGTAGACTCTGGAGCAGCTCGAACCGCTGTAAATCAACCCCTCCAGCTGCCTGTGGCAGATTCCCTCACTGTGGTCGGCGCTACAGGAAAAGGAATCAAATGTCCAGTGTATGCCCCAGCAGAATGTGCTTTGGGAGACAGAACTCTCTCCCACAAGCTGGTTTACCTCCCCGACTGCCCAACGCCTCTACTGGGACGGGATCTGCTTTGTCGCTTAGGTGCCACCCTGCACTTCACCCAAGATGAAATCACCCTCACCTTGCCCCCAGAGAATGCCTGGATAATGACTCTTGCAGTTGAGCCCTCAGCCATGCAAGCCCCAGAGTGGAGCCAGTGGGAGGACCAGGTTTTTCCTCTAGTATGGGCATCGGGGGTCCCAGGAAAGGCAGCACATCACACCCCCATTAAGGTTCAGCTCCTGCCAGGAAAAGGTCCGGTGCAAATCAAGCAGTATCCGATCAAGAGGGAGGCCAGAGAAGGGCTGCAGGAAACTATAAATCAGTTTCTGAAGTACGGGGTACTGCGAGAATGCCAGTCAGCCTGGAACACCCCCATCCTGCCTGTTCGAAAGCCCAATGGCACCTATCGGCTGGTCCAGGACCTGAGGGCAGGTTAGGGCTTAGTCCCTTCGAGATTATGTTTGGGAGGGCATGGCCTATGAATGGTACACCGGTTCTGTTAGGGGAGTGGGAGGTAGGCTGCGGTTTCTTATCTCAGTACATGTGCTCTCTGTCTGCTGTTCTCTGTTCTCTCCACAGGTATACCAAAGATTTGCAGCCTCTCCCGCTGGATGCCCCTGTCCACTCCCTGCAGCCTGGTGACTCCGTTCTCGTTCGTACCTGGAAGGACGAGCCTCTCCAAGAGAAGTGGAAGGGACCTCACACCGTCCTGCTGATCACCCACACAGCAGCAAAGGTCGAGGGATACAAGAACTGGATCCACTACTCCCGTCTGAAAGCAGTGCCAGCTCCTGAACGGTGGACCGTCCAACCTGCGGAGAAGACTGCCAACGACGATCTGGGACTTAAGCTGTTATTCAGGCGACAGTAAGGCCTGCTGGGAATGCCCTGTGACCCCTTTGGACAGTTACAGCGCACTCCCCGTGAACACTCTGAGCGTTGGCTGTGTTTATTTTCACAGGGCCAGCCTAACCTGTGGGCCTGGTCCCTTTTGTTTTTAATCTGCTTGTTAGTAGTACAGTAGTAGTAATTTTGTGGGTATTTGGGGAATTGTAATTGTTAGGCCTTAAGATCACTGGCCCAGTATGGATCCAGGCCTAGGGTTTGCCACAATGTTACTCTTTGCTATGGGAACACTCCTCTCGTTAACTCCCGTTTCTCCCCAGGCACATGCGGGATGGAGGGGAATCCCTAACAAATTAGAGTCAAATACATATGAGAACCTGAAGATTTGCTTTGCCCAAGAGTTTAATCTCTCTAACTGCTCCTCCGTAAACTTTGTACCCCCCGTGCCCCGAAGGTCCCTATGTACCCTCTCATTGACAGCCCCAGCTCCATAGAACTCAATTACGTTTTGTCCACAGTATATGAGAACACTCAGCCAAAGGTTTGTTGAGTATTCTCAAAGGAGGGAATTGTTGGTGGCACCAGGCATGGCCCAGTGTTGACAGAGGGGTGGAAAATGACAGTGCCAATGAAGGCTCCCTGTATTAGGCCTCTGCTTGTCTGAACCGCTTCCATGTTTAAACTTTAATTAACCCCACAGGCTAGATGGAAAGAATGGAATGTGTGGCAACTAGTTATCAGTACCAGGAGGCAATTATACAGCCTGCTTGCACCTGGCTAAAAGGAGTGAAACAGAATGACCGGTCAAGAAAAGTTACTAACGAGATAATATATTTTTTGCCAAGTATGATCTAACCTGTTTAGAGTAATTGCTACGTTATAATGTATTTGCTGTATGGGAACTAAAAAGGAGGGAGAAGAGGGGGAGGGAGGGGGGAGCTGGGCATTGGGGGTAATAGACATGCTTAGCTAAGATCATGTATAAAGACAGAGAGCTGCTTGTCTGGGGTGTGCTTGATCTGAGACCTTTCTGTGTCTCCAAGCATCCTGCGCTTTGAGATCTCAAATAAACTTTTTTTGCTTCTCCACCCTGGTGTGTCTAATTGGAGCGAGGCACTCCGGGCAACGAATCACTGTTGCTGTAGCCTCAGGCCTTTTGTGCCGGCAACAAGACCACCTGTTCTAATGTTAAATTCACTAGGAACAACACAGAGGAGAGTAAGAGCAGTGGGCATGAGCAAGATGTAAGCAGCTTGCCGTAACGCCAGCTTTTGTGATATCTGGCCCCAGCTTCTGGAGTCTTGCGATCACAGGATCTCACTTTAAAAAAAAAAAAAAAGAAATTTAAGTTGTAGCCCTTGCAGTTGTATAGAAAAATTAGAAAATGCCCTAATGGCTGAAAAATGAGAAGGCAAATAAAAATAACTCAACATTAGGAAAAAAAATCTCATGATTTTTAAGAGAGTCTGACTCAAGGGCAGGATTTCATCCAAGATTTTTGAACACTCAGGGTTGGCGTAAAGGACCAAAAGCAAGGTTCTGTCTGAAAAAACAGCCATTAAGAAATCTTCTCACAGATTCCAGTGAATAAATAGATAGTGGCAAGAGACCTCTTTGGTTTTTATTCATAGTGGGCTGTTAGTTAGAGGAAGCAGAGTGATGGGTACTTCCAATTAAAGGGGACTTTGCAAAACAAAAGTTACTTCTCACCTGCAAATGCCGGCTTCTGCTTTTTCTGTAAAATGTATACATTTCTCTCTCTCTGTCTCTCTCTCACACACACACACACACACACACACACGGGAGAATCAGAACTCAAGAATGACAAGTTATGCGGCATGATATAGATTCAGATAAGAGAGACTTTGGGAGTAAATGAAGTCTCACTGGTTTTCACTTGTCCTTAATGCAGTGAGACCGCTTGGGTTGGTTTCAGAAAACACAAGGTGACCCTTGCTCAGACGAGCAGTCAAAAAGCACATCCATACAGGATAAGAAATGGTCCATGGTCTTTAAAAAAAAAAAATAAAAAGGCTGCAGCTGTAAGGAACGCAGCACTGGTTGTGGGCTCCAGTACCAGCAGGTCTGGGAGGTTGCTTAGCATTCACTGTGCATGGGCCCGAGTGTCCTTAGCTGGCATAGACCTTGACAAACAGATTACGGGAGAAGAGGAGATACATGTTAATAGAGATGCCCTGCCATCAGAGATTGTGATTACAAAAACAGCAAAGGGTTCTGATGCACATCATGTGGCTGAAAAAACAGCATTCTCTGCCTAGAACTCACGCTGAATTTATAGGAAGCCATCTGAATGCAGCGCTATGGCTGGGATGGGTAGAGGCTGGTGGGCTGCAATCATGGGACACGTGTGGCTTGCTGTGTGTACAAATTTTTACATATATTCCATTGATTGTTACAACACTGAGTTGCTAGAGAGCTTTAGTGAGAGCCAAGATGAGCTCAGAGAAAGATCTTTAATCAAGTGGCTGCTGGACTTGATATACATTAAAGCACAATGTACTAGGCAAGATGTTATTAATTCAGACAATGTACCATGTTCCATATCAATTATTAAGCCAGATGTGCCACATGAATAAGCCACTCATGCAAACCGCTTAGCATAAACAAGGACAAGAGAGCAACCTTTGACCAACCGCGTGAACTCCTGCCTTTTGAAATCCACTGAGAATAGACATCAGCTTCCTGGCTGTCCACTTGGTGACCCTGCCACAGGGCTAGCCAAGTGGCTAAGCTGCCAGAGCTTCCTTGTTCAAGTTTATAATGCTTGAATCAAAAGGTTATCCTTAAAGCTGACTGGCAAGCTGTTTTGCACATACACTCCCTTCACTCACATTTTTTTTTCCAACAACCCCTCCACAATGTTAAAAAGTGTTTTTTTGTGTGTGTGTTGTAAAAGTTCCCATTTTGTTGAAAAGCCATTTCTATTTAAAAGATGGAACTATTTCAACCAGTTATGTCTCTCTCCGATGCAAGCAGGGACAGCTGCATGCTTCTCCCTTCCGAAATAGGGGTAGGGATCCAGACTGTTGACTATCTGGGACCTTGCTCCAGCAGGGGCCAGGCAGCTCCCTTCCTCAAGGACATCCTCAGCTTGTAGGATCTAGTCCTGTGGGTGACTTTCAGCCGGCCTCTGTTTGCATTACGTAACTATTAGAGAGCAGCTTGGCATGATCTGTAAGAGTAGGGGCCTGTCCTGGCAGCCCAAAATGCCCTGTGTGTGCTGGTTTGGTGTTTTCCTTCAGCCCTGTGGTAGCTGAATGTGAAGTAATGGTGTAAATTCTTTGGGATCCTCTATAGAAACTGCAATAGAATTTCCCCAGTCCTCCCTCTGCTAGCCTGCAGATCCAAGTCATCTATCTGTAACCTTGCCTTTCCTCTCCTCAGCTGAGCCAGTGCTGCAGGGAAGCCTTGTATCACACTAAGGACTTTTACATGGTTAGGCTACAGCACACATGAAGTATTTAATGTTAAATTCCCAATACTCTTGTCAAAGTAAAGGAGCATAGCCCAGTTTGTGATTCAGTCTCTTTGGAGACTCTCATAGAATGAAGTGTTAAGACTGGACTATCCAGTTCAGTTCTCTACTAACACAAAGATGTTCCCTGAATTTTCTAGGGTGGAGTCTGGTTTTAAGTGCCTCAGACAATGGGGTTCCCACCACTTCACTTGGGAGACTACACCACTCTAAAAAAAGTCTCCCACGCAGAGGAAATCTTCCTCAATATTAATCTTACATTTCCCTTTTCCCAACTTTTAGGGATTTTGTCTGTGCCCAATCCGGCACACAAAGCTTATATCACTCTGGAGGGCGCTTTCTCGGTGATTGAGCTGCTTTTCCACAACTACACTAATTTGCCTCACAACCAATTCATACCAAAGGCGATCTATTCTAGTTTTATGTCGAAAGAGAGCATATACTAGTGTTATTCAATGGCCAATTCCTTATCAGACAAGACTGTACGTGTCAGCATCAAACCTGTAACCTTGGCTAGCAATAGCCTATGAACTAGATTTCTCTCTCACTTCCTGTTTACAGAAAAGTGTAACTATCTCCACTGAAGATACATCAGGGTAGAATTAGTAGCAGTGTGAACAAAATCAGTTTTCAACTAATGGACAGGGTGAGCGGTGTTCACAAATGATGACTTGAAGGAAAAAAGTAGGCCACAATCCACATAAATAAATGCCATCTTTATTTTACCAAATATAATTTAAAATCAGTTAAGTTGACATTTGTCAATTCAGTTATATCAACTATAAATATTTAAGACAGTCTTTTTTTAATTTTCATACAAAGAGGAACCCAATATTCTCTTCATTTGCAGCCAGATCTAAAGTACACATGCATTCATGTTCAATTGGTGAAGGGGGAGGAGAAAAAAAAAAGAGTTGTCCTTCAAAGCTTTTTAAAATTTAAATATAAATTAAGTTCTTACTCTCTCTGCCCATCCTCCCTTCCCTCAACCTGGTAAAAATTTAGGTACCTCACCCAAGTAGAACTATGGCTCTTAAAACAATCACCTCTTCCTCCCTCAGTTTTTCAGCTGAGACCATGGAGGGTTTGTCTCTTTCACTGGCACAAGTCTTTACTTAGGGAACTGAAGAGGCATATAAAATAGTAGGAAGGGGTCTACTAAAAGCTTAAGTGTTAGGGAAGGGAAATCTCAAATGTATCCCTCAATACTGGGCATGGAAGCAAGTGAACAGTTTTTTGCATCTGTTAACATTGGGGTGCAGGAGAAGGTCTCCAAGAAATTGAGACTTCAGTGCAGCAAAATTTCGACAGACGCCCTGGACAAGTTAGATTCGTGAGAAGTCGCTGGGGTGAAGAGATGTGAATTTCAGAGCTACAATCACAAGTGACATTTGAAGAGAGCAGTTCTGAGGCTTTCTAACCTAGGAATGAAAGCCCTCTGGAAACACACTCCCTACTAGCGCAGGGTCTGCGAGACAGCACTCTATTAAGAACTGCAATTCTGTGATTTAAGGCAGTCTTTATTTAAGCCAGGTCTCCCAAATACCCTGTACAGTTAAGGCCATAAAAAAGAGGCATCCCTCAGTGTGAAACAGGAAACGATTCTTCTACAAGTACCTTTAGACAGTGGTCCCTCAGATCTTATCTTTTTGGCACGCAAGAAACTAAATGTGGTTTGGTTTAGACATCTATATAGGTTCCTGTATTTTTTGGCAGCCCACGATGGAACTCCCCTTTTAGTTTCAAATCTGTCAACATGCCTGGCCTTAAATCAGGTCTCTAGCTCTGAACTGCAGGGAAAGCTCTGAGCCAGTTCCAGACTGGAATTTTGCAGCATGAGTCTATTGCTGGTCATGACAGATACACTTGGCCGGGCTGTTGCGGTCTTGCTTGGCCCACGGTAAGGGCAAGGTGGGGTGGTCTTCCAAGCAAACCACTCCCTCCCAAGAGAGTCAAGACGGCCATACTTATGTGGCTGTGGTAGAGTGCCAATATACTGAGCAGCAACCATCACCCCCTGAAACTGAGCCTCACTTAGGATCGAAGAAGGTCAAAATCTACACAACACATCGAGTATCACTTCACACTTGTTGAACGTAATACCCAGCTCTCTGGGAAAAGCCAAAAAGGAGAAAAACAGCATTGTTTTAAGGAGCTTGTGGGAGAGACAGAGAAGCCGACCCAGTATCAGAAAATAAGAGCCACTACAAGAGTGCAGGGTGTGTGTTCTGGAACGAGGAATGCATTTCAGACTTTTTTTTTTGGTTGTTGTTAAAGGGGAAAACTAAAGCCCTACATACAATTAAAAATCCAGCAACGTTAGGGTTATGTTTTAAAGCCTCAAATAAACCGGGTGAACGTTCCTTATAAGCATCTGGGGGTGGGAGTGGATGTCTAAAAGGGATCTTTCTAGCACACTCAAGCTAGTTCTCTAACCAGAATCTTCTTTGATTTAGAATCCAGGCATAACGTGGGGCTTTGGGGGAGGATCTGGGGATGTTCCTGATCCTAGTTTATAGGGTGTTCCCCTCCTGGGAGGTGCCTGAATCTTATCTTGAACATTGAATGCTTATGAACCAAAGGAGTGACCCTTCACCTCTAGTGAGGGGTGCGGGTTTCCTTTATGATCCGACTACTCAATCAACATTTCCAATAGAACCTTGGTTCAGATGCTACTGCTATAAAATTGCACTTGGTGATTGTCTCTTACACTTTTTTTTTGTCCTTCCTAAAACTAGATTTTTCTGTACAAACTGGGCTTGAAATATAAAGCACATAAAATTCCCATTGAAAATAATGAGAATCCAGGATCAAAGCTGAAGTCCCAAGAGAGACAGAAGGACGGGAAGGAGGAAAGAAGGGGATGATGGGGGGAGCTAGTCTCCCACGTCCGTGTCCCGGTCACCGATGAGCCAGAGAATGTGGAAACTGAGAGCCAAGAGACCCGTCCCAAGCAGGTCACCCAGTGCCGTCAAGTAAGGGATGGAAAAGTTGTCAGGATCCAGACCCCTACCCCACATCCAATGCACCATCCAGTCGGCAATGTAGAGTAGAATGAGAACCTGGAAAACAGACAAGAGGAAAGAGCCATATTAGCTACTAATCCAGACTTTCACGGCCCTTTCTTCCCCAGGACAAAGCTTTCCAAGTTCCTCTATATTCAGGCACTTGCAATTCAGCCTGATCGAAGTGCTAGCCCCTATTAATCCCATTCAGGCCTAAGGAATAGCTCAGAGAAGTAAGAGATGGGGCTTGTTGTTAAGAGGAACATCCTCAAGTAAGGGAAAACCAAAGATTTGATTGTGGGTACATTTCAGATTGTGGGTGGAGAGGGGCATGCCTGCAAGGGAGCATTTAGGGGGCACAAGAAGATGCGAGCTGGGTTTTTAATTCCCCTATGTGCCTTTGAAAATCTCCCCTTACCGCTCTATGCCCAATGCATCACCATTAGTTTATTTTAGGTGTACGAGAGAGTTCACTGCATGTGGGCTGAAAGCCTCCAAAATGAAGAGGCTCTGACCCAGATCCAAGTTTTGCAGCTCAAGTCACAACTCTAACCAAAAAGAGAGAGGAGCAAGTGGACACAGAGCCAGGGAAGTAGAGGCAGGATACAATCCACAGTTCACACCAGGGTGCCTCAGAGGCGAGCAGAAAGCCCAGCGAAAGGGGAGCAGAGTTGGAGCAGCACAATCCTGGCTTCCTGGGGGCAGGAGAGCATCTCCGAGCAGTGACATGATGGTCATGTTCTCACCTTTGCTCTAGGACAACACTGAGGGTATCCCAAGTCAGTGGTTCACACTGAGTCCTAAGCAGGAGAAATGCTCACAAATGCATCTAGCAGATCAGGTACAGACATTTAAAGCCATCAACTTGTGACCGGAGTGAGGGCTGGAAGGATTAGGCCAAGGTTTCCTCCTTCACTACAATCCATTTAATTACCCACGAGCCCCCACTCTGCTCACAGGCCTGTAGCTTCCCACAATGCACCTCACTCTCTGCAGGGGGAAGAGCACCAGGGATTTTAGAAAGTGGTTGCTAATGGACTTCCCTTCACATGTCCAGCACATAGCAGGGGCTCGCGACAGACTAGCAGCCTTGTCTAGCGCGCGCTGTTTCTCTTTCTTGTGGATGCTCTGACTCATTTCCTGGAGCTCAGCTCGGTTGTTGATTTTAGGGGGATGCTAAAACCAGCAACAACTTCCACAAGCACCAGGAGGTGGCTGTGTTTAGTAGGATAACTCCTTGGCCACAGTCTCCCCTCTGTCTGCCTGTGTAGGAGGGGAGGGACATATTGGCTGCCTAAGTTCCCTGAAGTGCCAAAAATCCCCCCTTACATCCCTGAGTGCACACTCCTCACCTCAAGCACTGATTGTTATTTTACACAGAATCGGTTAGGAGCATGGGAGCCCAATGCTGGCAGCCCAGCCAGATTTCGCGTATGTGGGAAAGGCCCGGGAAGGGAGGAAGAGCCCTACGAGTCACGGGAGACACTGCTCACGTCACATCCTGTTTTCTCTGCCAAGCCGTTTGAACACCGCTACAGCCCCACTAGGGGCTCATGGCTCTTTCCAGCCAAGGAAGCGAGATCCTGCTCCTGAGGATTTTAAAAGCCAAGTGTAGGCTGCAAAGCTACGGAAAGCAGCAGGTAAGCAGAACGAGTGCCCTGAGCACGGAAGGGAGTCTAATGCACTCATCTTCACAGGGCTGCCGAAGCAGACGGAAGCGCCTCAGTTTACGACGTGCTGCTCTGTTCTATGGGAATTGTAATTCTACTCCTGTGACAACCATTTGTGAGATAGTGGGTTCCCTGCAGGGTAGGCGCTGTAGGGAGGAACGTAACAACAGATGAGGATAGAGAGAGGCACCCTGAACCAGCCAGCCCCATCTGACTGTTCCAGCTACAAAGGTTCTTTGGCCGCCTGCAGCACCGTAGTATCCAAACGCCTCTCAGTCACGCGTTAAGTGAGGTGACTGGCGTCTGTCACACGTGGCTTGATCTCGCCCCCTCCCGAGGGAGGGTCGTGTGTGCAGTGCAGTGTTCGGAACAGCAAGGAGCACGCTGCGCATCCCAGACTTCTCTGTTCTCTGAGGGGCATTTGGGATGCAAGAGGAGTGCTAGCTCGGGGCCAGGAGATGCCTATTTCATGCCCTCTCTAGTGAAGGGAAGGGGTATTTTGTGTAAGCTCCCTGGGATAGGGATAGTCTTTGTGCTGCGGCTATACAGCGCCGAGCACAATGGGGTCCTGCACCGTGACTGGGGCTAGCAGGCCTTATACTAAATGCAAATAATAAAGGGATATTTTGTATTTGTCCCAGGTGCAAGAATCATGTCATCTGTACTTATAGCTCTGTGCCGTGCAGATTCCCCTTACTGAGGAGAAAGTGCCTCACTCCATCCCACTTCTGAGGTCTGTCTACACTGAGGAGCAGCTGCCAATGGGTCCCACTGAACTGGTGCGGAAACCGTTTTCTCTGCGACTCTTAATGAGACAAACCCTGTGTTTAGGAGCATGGGAGGTGACCCCTTTGCAGCAGTTGGCCAGTTTTCTACTACAGGTGGTGCGTTTGTGTCCGTTATTCTAGCACGGGGATCACAGTCCGTGCAACAATTCATTCAGAGGAGACGGGTCAGGCAAAGCCAGCTCTTACCTGGAGAAGTGCAGCTGTCATGTAGAAGACTACAAAGATCAGGGTGAGCGTGGTGTGCCCGCCTTGCATGGAGCTGATGGTGTAGAGGAAAACCAAGTGCCCAGGAACCACCAGGAGAAAGAGCACACGGGCAGAGCGGGAATTCACATCTGGAGGGAAATTAAGAGGATGGCGCTCAGGATTTAAACAGATAATGGAACTCTGCAGCCAGCTCCCTGGGTTCCAGCATGGATATGTCCACTAATCAGCAGACTACGTTTTAGTCGATCACCGGCCACAGCGTATTGGATCCATACCTCTATGTGCTAAATGCAAGGAGCGTAACAGAAATGCCCCGGAGCTCTGAACACTGGCTTAGAGACCCACCCGTACTGGGATCAGTTAGAGATGACGCACTTCTGCGCCTAGCACAGACAGGGTCAAAAGGGACAGGCAAACGAAGAGGCTCTACCCAGATCCCAGTGGCCACAGCAGTGGCACCTTTCAGCAGCTGCTCAGTACGCAGCTTTCCGTAATTCACTGGAAGGCTGAATTTACTAAGGGGAATTCATAAGAGCAACTAAAGCAAGGTGCTTGGTGCTCCCAAGGGCTGTACCTGCCCCCTTTTGGGGCTCATTTTTCCAACCCTCTGTCCAGCACAGCCACACCGGACGTCTCCCAACACACATTGTAACAGATAATGCTGACATCCGAGACCATAAAGCACTGGGCTCAGCGGCACGAGGCCACTCTTCTGGGGGCTGCCTTGCCCCCAGAGGCCAGCCCAGTTCATTCCCAGGCTACGGGCTGCCCCAGGCATGGTAGAGAATAAATCTCAGCACATGCACGGCATGAAATGCAAGTCAGGATTCCCACTGCAACGTTCCACCCCACCCCCACGTCCATCCTCACTTGAAATGTCTGGGTCTGCAGCTAAATAATGGAAACATTATGGAGCCTCTATTAACAGGAACCTTTTCTGGAGCTTCAGTTATACTGGCAGGCCAAGCCGAGCCACTGGCTAGGAGCTTCTGCAGCCCAAAAGCACTTTGTGAGAATTTAGAAGGTGGCGGGGAAGAAGTTATTCCAGTGCTGGGGAGTCAGAGGCACACCTGCCACTAAGGCGGCCTTCTTTTCCTAACCCAGCGGGGACGCTCCACCTCACCAAAACATCACTGACACTGTCTCTGTAAGCAAGAGCAAAGGCCAGGCCAGCACCTGGTCTTTCTGCCTCCCAGCAGATCTCAGCTCCCATTTCCCTTCCTTGCTGCTTAGTGACCCCTCCCTCAGTGCAAGCTGAGCCAGCTAATCGTCAAGCCATTTCACAATGCGGGTGAAGTGAACTGGAAGTCCCCTAGCTCAGAAAGCCCCAGCGCATGGCGTTGGGTAGAAGGAACAGATACCTGAGCTGAAGAATGTGCTGCAGGGGGTGGGGCACTTGCGTGGGGCCAGCCCTGAGCTCTCGCCAGGGATTCCGCTCATGTGGAGGTAAGTGGAGATGCGACTAGCCTGGACAGCCACCAGGTTGCCACCGACACCTGCAGACCAGAAATGGAGCAGTGAGAGCGGGTGCGTAACTCAACTCCCGCAGCACTTGGGTGCACTTGAGACTTCAGGAGCCAAGTTAAACTCTATTGACCTTTGCACTTCAACCCTTTTCATGCCTCCGGAACAGTCAGAGCAGCAGGTGAACAAGTCCTCTCTTGCTCCTCACAGGCAGAATTCTTTTGATGTGTTGTCAGAAAGCAGCTGCAACTGCTTCAGTTACAATCAAGCTGTCAGCCCTACGACAGGATTTCTGGCCCACATTCCACTTTTGCAGGATGCAAAAAGCCAGAGAGACAGAGAGAAAGGACACTGCTCCACAACCCCCCTTTACAACCCCTGCTGCAACTGCATTATTGTAGAGCCTTAAGTGCAGTGCGCGGGGCACAAAAACAATGGGCCAGTCAGGGCCGTAAGTTGAAAACTGCTAAGAATTTTGTTTGAAACATAGCGCATAACCTGCGGAACTCATTGCCACAAGCCCAAGAGATTCATAGCATTTTTTAAAAAGTGTGCGACATACAGATAATGAGCAGACCCACAGTTCTATTAGCAAAGGAGCCTAAGGCACTAGAAGTTTCAGACCCAAGCTCAAGGAATAGGGAAGGGGCATCAGATTGGATAAAATATTCAAAGACACTTACGTGCATAGGTGCATCTTTGCTGAAGTATCAACTCAAAGGTAGATCACTTGAGATGCTTCTCTCATGTTAATCTATCACCAGGAGGAGCAGCCGAGTTGCTCCAACACCCTGTCTCAAGCCTAGGAGCCAAAATCCCACTGACATCTACAGATGCAATCTCCTAAATCACTTTTGAAAATGGGCCTTGGGCGCTTTTGAAGATTCTACCCACTGTCTGGCAGGGACTGCTGAGAGGCTCATTGGCAGAGCAGAAGGGAACTCACCATTAATCACCGGCGTAAAGACAGCTATCCCTGCAAAGTTTGGATCCGACACAGTTTTGTCCAATATTAACCCTCCAACACTGCAAGGGAAGACATTGAAGGAGTTGATGCCCAAGAGAAAATGACCACTCAGAACATCCAGAGACTCCCAAGCAATTATGATGGTCATACTTATGTAGGCATGAGAAGCAGTGCCCACTGTTTGTGAGGCTGGTTACTGCAACTGTGCACACTTCACAGGCATCTATACCCATTTACACAATGGCAGCAGTTGCACCATTGCAACTCTGAGGCCTCTTAAAGCTGGTGCATAATATCACAGCCTCGAGGGAAAAGGGTTACTAGCGTGTCACAGTAAAAGACAGTTTTGGCAGGAGCCGCAGAGTCAGGTAGGGGGTGCTTTCCCACGATGCAAGCTGCATTTTGGCACACATCACACCAGCTGGTTTGTAAGTTTCAGTCAGACAAAATTCCCCAATAGGAACAGAGATTGTAAATCCTTGTGTACCTAGTGCAGAAAGAGCCTTTTGTTGTAACAAACCTGTCTGCGGCAGTCACTTCCCAGAGACGGCTCTTGTGGTGAAGGCGCTAGCCTTGGACTCAGGAGGTCTGGGTTAAATTTCTGGCTGTGCCGCAGACTCTCTCTGTGATTGTGGGCAAGTCACTAGATCTCTCTGTCTCTCAGCTCCCCCCGTGTAGAACAGGGATAACAATACTTTCTTCCCCCCACTCTTTGGGACAGGGACTGTCTCATTATGGGTGTAGAGTGCCCAGCTTGGTGTGGCCCTAATCCCAGGTGGGACCCTTAGATGCTAAGATGACAGCAAACAAACAGGTACTTGAGGGCCCTGTTTTAGGAGATACTTGTTTGGTGCACGTTAAAATCTGTTTGACATACAGCGGGTGAAATCCTGCCTCAGCTCTCCTCCAACAGTTCCATAGGTTTAGGAGCAGAATTAGCCCACTTATGCTGGAGGGATGTGCCATTGTTGCTCTATTCCTAGAGAGGGGCCTGGGCTGTAGATCTGAACTTTAACATTTGAAGGAGTTGGGTTCCACCATCTCCGTTTCTTATGCACAGCGTGCACCATTCGGGCAAGCGCCTGAAGGGAAGCCAGGGTGTCCCTTTCTGGCAGGGCTGGGGCAAAACAGTAATTTCATGCCTTCCTACCTGCTAATAGCCATGGCAATGATGACTGGCTCCCACCCAGAGTACAGCACCTCCCGGGTTACTGGATTCCTCTTGGCAATGATGATCCAGAGCGGTAGCAGGGCTATGAAGAAGGCACACACCAAAGGATTCACGTACGCTTTGTCCTCTGAAAAGAGAAGCAACAGGTCAACGAGTCCTCCCGCCAGCATGCCATGGGGTCACTACTCAACAGCAGTGTTGGAGAGCAGACCTGGTCCCATTTCCCCTCTGACCTCAGGCCCTGGGAGTCTGCGAGAGCCAGACATGGCCACCCCACCTTCAGGAGGTATGCTATTGTCAAGGCTGCCCTCTCTGGATCAGCTCTTACCGCTGCTGACGACGTGCCCTCTAGGAAAAGCCTGATTTCCAGCCTCTCACCCCGTCCAGCCTTCACCTGCTGGGCGAAACCTAGCAGCCACGCCTGCCCTCTCCTTGGAACGTCGTTGAAGACATGTCCCAGCCAAGGAGAAAGCCACAGCTCTGCTACTAGGGACCCTCCCAAGCCTTACGCCAAGGATGCTTTCTAGCTTCTGGCAGTTGCCAAAAAGCACCCCTTGCCTGTCTGACAGTAGGGTGCACCCAGAGCACCCCCAAGCCTCTCCACACCTGTGTGGTCTATGAAGATCCTTTACATTACTGTTTCTCAACCCCTCCCCCCCCCCACCCCCCACCGGGCCCCAGTCATCTCTGAATATGCCTTAGAGAGGCAGCCTCAAGATCAGGCATTAAGTAGCTGGAATGGAGGGCAAGATGCCAGGGAAATGCTGCAGCGCACGTTAGGAGGGGATATGCATCTCTCACGTCTCACCCAGCTCTATGTAGAGGCCCCAGCTGATCCCTGAAAGCAGCGCCAAGGTGATGAGGTCCCCCAGGCTGGCAGCAATGGGCGTGGCCACGTTATCCGGGTTGATCCCTATCTTTCTGGATCCAACGATGACTCCAATCATGATCATTCCTAGGCCCAGAGGAAGAAGTGGCGTGAGCCGAAGGACACCGCTGCTCAGACTGAGCGAGTGTGACCGAGGGTTTAGGCTTACCCAGCACGAGTGAAGCTATGAAGGCCGTGGCAACGCTACTGGCACAGAGCAGGATGGCGTGGCCAATGCTGAAGTGCCCATCTGGGATCCAGCCAAATATCACGGCAGCAATCGAAGCCAGGAAACCAACCACTGTAGCTTGAACCTAGCACACACGAGGAGTTAAACCAGACACGGGTTGGGAAGAGAGAGAAACCAGTCCCACTTCCACCTGGATTAGCTGGGAGGAGGAAGAGACCGCAATATACCAGTGGGGGAAACTTTTAGGAAGGATTAATTGCGGCACAAGAAGTCACCATTTGCTTTTCCACCAGACACTCAGCATCAGTATTTAAACTCTCCTTCCAGTGTCACTGCTGCACAGCCCCCAAAGCCAGCCTCATTTCCCCCAGTTTACCTGAATCAGAGCCATGTTCCCCATTATCATCCTCCAGAGCTCCTTGGGTGTGTCTATGTGCCCGATGTTAGCCTGTAGGAAGAGAGCATGGTATCGGTTAGACTGAACCCCTCTCAGATGGCTAGCGCTCAGGAAACTTGTTCACAGTGGCGGTACATTTGTCGTGGGGCAAGGGAGAACAATTCGAGACCCAAGCTCTCCAGGAGGGTGGTTCAAGAGGAGAAAAAATGAGCATTCCATCGCCATTCGTGACGGCTCGTGACATTCCTAACAGCCCCACAGGTCAGCCAGGCAACAGGAACAGAGCAGCAGGATGCGGACAAGAGCAAGGTGGCCAATCACCTCCCACCTCCAGCTGAGAAGGGAATGAGCTGCAGAGTCAAGAGGGCTTCCTCTATTGCTTTCGGGGTTCCCAAGGTCCTCAATTCTTGCAGACAAAAGAGAATCCTGCACCCAACGGCTGACAGATAAGTGAAGGAGGAGCTGGGCATCAGCTGTCTTGGCCTACTGCTCTGAGCACAGAACAGGGGTGGCAGGAATGCGCCATTTCTAAGCCCAGAGCCACACTCCAGTCCCCCTTAATTGCCTCCATTCTCCTAGCTGCAGAAGCCGGGTTAACACGTATGCCACAAGGGCAGAGCAAGGATTTAGGGTTTGCCACATGCTCTGGAGACCAGGGTCTACAAAGACTTTGCCAGTGAATCTGGGACCGTGGCAGAACCTCCTCCATTTCCCCTTTAGCACACGCTGGAATGGGGAGAGAGACATTGCAGATGCTTTCCCAACGAAGCTCCTAATACCACGTCTCGCTACCAATTCTGGCTCACACCCATCTGGGTCATGCTGTTCCTGCAGCTGGCCAAAGGGCTCAATACCCCAGCTCTGCTATCAGATCGGACCCTAAGCTCTGATAAGGAAGGCCAGGGTGATGGCAATGAGCGTTTTCCCTTTTAAATAACGTTAGGTAAACAAAGCCAATGCTCCGTGGAAGCCTGGTGAGTGCTGGGAAGCAGCCACAGCACATGGGGGTCTTTTGGCACCAGGATGGCTACAAAAGACACTAATCAGCTTAAACAGAACAGACTGAAAGTTGCTGTAATCTGGCAGCAGACAACTTTGCTGTTTTGCAACATTTGAGCAGAGTTACTGCAGAAGGCCCTGCCAACCTGTCCCTTGCAGGTCTCTATGCGATTTAGAGACACTAAGTATCACAGCACTCCCTAGAGATGCAGAGCAAGGATTGTGGGGCCCAATTTAATAACAGAAACTGATGCACAGAGAGGAGAAATGACAAACCAAAGGTTATAGTGACCGAGTGTCAGAAACAGAACCCAGGCGTCCTGACTGCTAGCCCCTGGTTCAAGCCACGAGCCTATGCAGATCCAGCAGAACAGCCGATGAAGTGGGTTCTAGCCCACAAAGGCTTACGCCCAAATACATTTGTTAGTCTCGATGCCACAAGGACGCCTCGTTGTTTTTGCTGATACAGACTAACATGGCTGCCACTCTGAAGTGTGAAAAGGGTTCCCTAAAGCACAAGCAAGGCTGTTAACAGCTAGAAGGGATGTGGTGGCAGTTTCCTTCCCTCCAGTTTCTGTGCCAGAGAGAAATCATGGTCAAGCAGCTCAAATCAGCATTCTTTCCCCACTGCCCAGTCCCTGCCACTTCTTGAACATTTCCATAGCATCTTCCAAACCAGCGATTGCAGAGGCTCTGACAAAGCACTTCATCCACTACTGAAATGCAGCCACTTCTGGGGTGGAGCACGGCAACTCTAAACTGTTCAGGACAGGAAGGGAAGAAAAACAACGTAGCCAACTGAGTCGGCCAGGTCAATTTAGTAAAAGAGAACAGCTGCCCAAGTCGGACTGTGGCCATGGCTCCAGGGCAACAACCCTCCTCTCATGGCATTTGACTCATTTGAAATCTGTCCCCAGGCCTCAAGTTACCAGGGCACATGGCATGTGGGTAGAAGGATACAGGACCATTCTCTTCAGGAAGGAAGAGCATCCATGCCCGAAAAAAAGTCTTCAGACACTAACGGAGCCTGGGTTTAAGGAGCATTCTCAGGAATTTCTGCAGTCTGGCCAGTTCAACACCGGGGGGGGGGGGGGGAATGCAACTACAGGGACAATCAGCACATACCCCACAGGTATTTTAGCTCAGTATGAAGCTGGATCTTAAATTCCTGCCCTCAGGTCAGGATTAACATAACCTGGCTGTAGTCAGTAGCAACAAGATTTTAATCCCCCAACAGGAAAGTTTTGCTTCCTAATGGTGAAAGGAACTGGCCGGGGAGCCTTAATGAGGAATATGCAGCCTGCGGAAGCCATTCCAGGCTGCTGTCCTGCAGAGCCAGCACAGTGACCACGTCCCAAGCGATTCCTTTGAGAAGGCCTCTCCGCTGCCACTCTACAGGTGGCCTCCTACGCCTAGGAAGGAGCAGAGCAAGAGGGGAATAGAAAGCAAGCCAGATGGGTCGTGGGATCCCATCACACGTGTATGCCGAAGGGACCCCAAGGAGGCCAGCAGGGAGTTGAACAGTTTAAAGGGCAGTGTGTCATTCCCCCCCCCATGCACCAAGCTCTAACTGACCCCCTATGGGCCGGAAGCCATGCTAATTTCTCCACACTAGTCAGATCAAGGTCATGGCATGTCAGTAGGCAGCACAAGGAGACCCAGCTGGCACGGACAGGGCTGGAGCGTCAGAGGGAGGCAGATAGGCCGGGTCATTGCTCTCTCTGTGCCCTGGTCCTCTTGTGGCCCTGCTGTGGACATGGAGGGAGATGGGAAAGTTTGGCATTCCGGTGACTTTCTGCACAGTCTCGATTCCCCGCCAAGGCCCCAGCCCTGGGCCAGCACCACTGCTGGGAAGGTGGGGGATGGAGGAAGCGGTGCACTCCGCCTTTGTCCCAGAAGAGCTAAGCTCTGATCCCAGCCACGCAGAGGGGGCTGCATGCTTAGTGCGTGGCTGGACGGAGCCAAGCCAGCCAGCCCCGCTCCTCCACCCCACCCCACCCCCACAAAAGACCTCACATCCCTTACATGCTCCAAACAACAAGGATGAAACAAAGGGATTTGTTTCCCCAAGTGGAGGAGCAAACCAAGTCTGGCCTGCACCGACATTAGCTTCACCACTCAGCCTTTGCCTCTGGCAGAATCGCAGCTGGCTTCTGCTCCCACCTGGCACAACACGGAGGGGAAAGCTTGTTCCCACCATCAGCTGGAGGCAAGGAACCTTGGCACCGAGACGACAGCCTCGGCAGCAGGCGCAGCGTGCCAGCCGGTACTTGGCAATGTCATTTCCCGGCCAGATCTCCGCTTGCTTCTTAGGAGCAAGGGCACCAGGGCCAAGAGCTGCAGAGGCTGGATTCAAGGAGGAGGAGGAGTTGTTCTAGTCAGCGGTAACCGGCTGGGGGGTTGTAGTGGTAGGATGCCCTCTGTGCTTCACCGCACATGCAGAGCTGAACCAAGAGCTAATCCCGATAGAGCCTCTTTCTCGCTACCCACCCCGATGTTGGCCGGGGAGCCCTGATTCTGACGTGGGGGCTAGAGACTAAGCAACCCACCTCTCTGCAAACTAGACGCCTCCAGAACACTGAGCCAGCGTGACGCGGTAACACAAACGTCACCGTGCACCAGAGCAGGGTCCTGCAGGACACGTGGAAATGTGGCGGCTGTTCAGAGCAGGAGAGGGGCTGCAGCAGGAAAGAGCAGAAGACAAAGGCAAGAAGAGTTTGAGAGCCTGCTCTTCTGCCTGCAAGGAAGAGCCGCGCACTTGGCCTGCTGGCATCGGGGCACAACAGGGGCCACACGAGTCACAGTCAGGGAGGCAGCTGCTCTCGGAACCATAGCTGGCATTGCTCCCCCTGGGTCAGGGCTCAGACGTACTAAAGAGGCCTGGCAGAGACAGAGACACGTGCAACTCCCCCCAGGCTTTCTGCCAGCTGTGCTCACTGCTCCCCTCCAACCTGGCAGTGCTCGATGGCGTCCTGCGAATGCCTCGCCCCCCCAATCCTCCCTGGGTAGCAGTCTGAGTCAGCCATTTCTGAGCACAGTTTCCTGTGCCTCTGTCCCCTGAAGACCAGGTCCGGGCTGTTTGCTTTGAGGGCTGCACTCTGAATGTGTTAATTCAGAGGGCAGAGAGAGGAAAGAGATGAGCTGCAGGTACTGTTGTGCTTGAAGAATCACAGCTGTGGACCCATTGTGGGGTGCGCTGTGAGGCATGAAAACATCCAACAGTCACCTGTTGGCACGCCCTGGAAGAACGGGCTTTATGGAAAGGGAGGAGAATTTCCAGTCCCTAACAGGAAAGGATTCCAGGCCTCCTGCCCAGCTCAGCTACAGGGACAGAACGCTCTGTTAGTGCCAGAGCACTGACGAGAAGCAGTTCGGTTATAAACTGCGCTTAGCCTAGTCCTGTCTTGGCAGTCTGGAGCGCCTGCCCCCATCTCAGTCGGGAAGCTATTTTATGGATCTGGCCATTACACTCACAAAGAGGCAATGCCCGATCTTGCCCTTCCATTGGCTTCCAGAGGTTTTCAGCTAGGATGCCAATGCTCTCTACAGGATTCCACAGGACAGGAGAACTTGCCTCCAACCTTGTCCCTGCAGCACAATTCTCTCAAAGCCCTGCAGCCTCTGCCACTCACAGGCTTTCCCCAGCCTGCTTTTGGGGCATTTCTGTATTTAGTTCCCTGAAGCACAAGTCAGATCCCTTTCAATTAGATCAGAACTCTCCCAGCTAAACACGCCCACACCCCTCTTCTGGATCCAGCAGTTCTTCCAGGCAGAGCAGCACGCAGGGCAGGGGAGGGGAGAGCCGTACACCAGGCGTTAGGACTTTAAACAGTCTTCCTGCTCGACTCATATTCAAAAGTCCTTCCTGAACTGCCAGGCACTTGACAAAGTGGCCACTGTGACAGAGAGCAATTTCCCGCAATATTCTGGACACAACTTATCAAATTAAGTTTAATACCTTCAGGGTCCATGGTATTAAACATGAAATTGTTGATGTGTTATTGTAGGATTGCATGCAACTAACTTTTCCAGGAGACTGACTAATGTAAACCCTGGGGAAATGTTAGGAACTTCAAAAAAAAATAATTTTTTTTGTGACAATGTGTGTGAAGTAGGCTTCATGGAAGGTACTAGAGAGGCCTTTTTAAGCTATGCCCTGGGGAGAAAAATCCACTGTCTTCTGAATACCTGCTCCTGGAAACTCCAATTCAAAGACCCCTGAACTGTATAAAAGATGGATTAAACTTCACATGAGTGAGCTAGTGCTGAACTGAGGCTGTTACGAACCTGTACCCAGAAAAGAAACCCCCCTTTGTAGGGTTTAAAGGACGATCAACTGGCAGAGCCCATGGCGGAGTTGGGGTGAGCTCTGGGAAGCTTATTAGCATGTGTGTAGGTTCTTTTATTGTTTTTAATAGTTTCTCTCTGTAATGATTTTACCCTAAAAATAAAGTAGCCTAACTGTGTCAGTTACTCTGTTCTTAGTCTCGGTGCTGGGGTCTGCTTAGACAGTCTCTCTTGAGCTAGGAATAACACAGTGAAGGCAGGGAACTGTTCAGCCTGAAGATACCCCAGTCAGAAGGGAGAGAAGCGTGTCTCCATCCACGCATGGCAACAGCCAGTGCGTGCCCTTGCCGGACCACTGAGGGGCAAAACAGGTGTAGTTGCCATGAACTGCGACAGGCACCTCTTTTGCTGACTGCTCATCTGACTTGATCCCAAAGGCCCCTGCTTATGGGAGATGCTCCCATCATCTCTTCACTTCCACACACCCCCCCCACCCCATCCCAAAAAGGGGTTCTTCTCTCTCATGACTCAGTACCCCGCTAATCAAAGCAGGGCAGGGGCGATAGCTGCATGAGCTGGCGTCCTGGGCACGGGATACCCGTGAAGATAGTTGGGGACAAAGAGAGAGAGGGCAGACAGGCAAGGTCTCGACTGCTCTGACTGGATGGAATCACGAAGAGGAGGGGTAACATTTATCCGGACTCCAGGAACACTCACTACCGTGTAATACTGAAAGCTCACTGAGAAGCACAGCGAGGTCCCCCCTCGGGGGAGGGAGCCAAATGAATGGACTGGCAGTGGCACTGGCCAGGGGAAGAGCTGGTGCAGCCTGGGACAGAGAGAGGAAACCGGTGGAGCCCTGGAGACTGGCAAACCCACAGTGATACAGTTCAGAGCAACTGCATAACATCTAGGCAAATCCATCAGGGATTTAGGCCACCACAAAGTGAGTGGAAGGTGCAAAGGAGTCCACGGGCAGCGGCTACATGCCCCCCCCCCCCCGCCAGCTCTCTTTTCCCCTCCTCTCCATAGACAAACACAAGCAGACATGGAATTTCCCTCCCCGTCCCCCAGCCCATCCCAGATAACTCACAGCTGTAGAAAGACGAGACGCCAGTGTCATCTCTAGGTTCCCCTTCAGTCCCAGCAACGCAGGAACCAGGATAAATACTTCAGTCACATTTTTGAACACGGCCCAGTGCTGCAAGACGAAGAGAGTTTATGTATTATTCTTAGTGTGTACACACACACGCGCTCTCTCAAAGAATCTTGGTACAAGGTAACAGCTGCAGGTGGTAAGCTCTTTGGGGGCAAGGATGGTCTTTTTGTTCTGTTTGGACGACACCTAGCACAATGGGTTCCTGCTCCATGACTGGGATTACAAGGCACTTCAGTAGAATACCAGCCAGACTGTAGAAAAGCTTAATGTCTAGCTCTCCTTCCCTCAGAAGTACATCTGTGGCAAGTGAAACACAGAACTGGTAATAACTAACTCCCAGCCTCAAATGCTTTGATTATATACCCCCAGCTCTGGCTCCATTCTTTCCCTGTTTCAAGACCACGGGACTGCCAAGCTCTTTGCAAAGTGGACCCAAGCGTTGGAAAGCCTCTGTTTTCCTATGGCAATGACTGGAGTCGTCCTCCACCTCCTACTGCAGCACAAAGAGCAGGGGCAGGATTTGAACACTGTGCCTCTCCCTGTCAATGGTAAGAGCAGCGGCGTAGCCAGGTGGAACGAACAGGGGGAGTGATCACAAAAAAAGGCGTCACCCGCTGCGGCGCTTTTACTCACCCGCTGCGGTGCTTTTACTGACAGGGCGGCGCTCCGGGATTTCGGCGGCAGGTTCTTCACTGGCTCCGTGGGTCTTTGGCAGCATTTCGGCGGCGGGTCCTTCAGTGTCGCCGAACACATCCGGAGCGAGTGAAGGACCTGCCGCCGAAGTGCTGCCGAAGACCCAGAGGGCCGCCAAGTGAGTAAAAAAATTACCGTTAAGAGCCTGCTCGACTGCTGATCAAGCGTCTATCTACTGAGACCAATAGGCCCTGCTCTTATGAACGGACGCAGACCGGTGACAGAGTCAGTTATCGGAGACGCCTAACTGTGCTACACCTTCGTTCGGAAGTGAATTTCAGGAAAGCTATTTCATTATTTACGCAGTTGGACATTTTGACTCCATGTGGCCGGTGAATACACAAACCTAGAACAAACCTTCTCTGGGACGCTGCAGGCCCAGCCGAGATCACAGCTTCACTGTGCGAGGGGCTGTATATACACCTCGTAAGAGAGGGTCCTGCCCTGGAAAGCTCATGCTCTAAACAGACAAGACATTTTACAAACACGGAAACGGAGGCGCAGAGAGATCCAGTGTTGGACAGTTACTTGAAGTATTTGGCAGAGCCAGGAACTGGACCCAGGTCTCAGTCCCAGTCCAGTGCCCCACCCACAAGACCATCCCCTCTGCGTGTGGAGTGCAAACACAGACGTTATGCTGCCAAAATTCCCACTGCCTTCCTCCTCCGCCAACCCCAGAAAAAGACAGCATCACATGCTCTTGGCTTCTGCTGGAGCAGGACAGACTGATTTATTCTGCTAAGGGAGGGAGCCTGCCCTCCCTCGCTCTGGAACCTGCATTGCTAAGAGACATGCTGCTGCCTACTCCGCCCCCACAGCCAACTCGGTTTCCTTGTGCTAGAGACAGAGCTAACAACACTGGGCTGTTCAGGAAAGAGATGAAGAGTAATTGCAGGGTAAAGAGCCCAACAGCAGAGCAGCTGGCTTCCTAAGACAGGATGGGGAAAAAAACCACCAAGACCAGAGCTGAAAAACGGAAGGCTTAGAAAAGCCTCAAGGGGTCAATCCTTTACTTTCATAAGCATTGAGCAAAAGGCTTCTTTGCTCTTTCTATTGCCGAGTTCCTGCCTGCCCGCAAGGGGAGCTAAGCACCATTGGAATAGATCCTGATGGCAATCGTGGTGCCCCAATCTCGGAGTAAGGCCCATCTGCCTTCCCAGCAATACGTACGTTATGCAGCTTCCCTTAGGCAACACTACAGAGAACGCCATGAGTTGCCTTTCTCCTGACAGGATGGTGGGGACGCAGACAGGACGCTTTTCCCTTCCTGAGGTGGCACATGCTGGTATCTCAAAGATGGGGGCACTCTGACCCTTGTAGAACTAATGAATGAAATTGTTTTTAAATTTTTCACTTTATTAATGTAACTTCATAAGTAAAGTTTTATGAATGAAACAACATTCATTCATAAAACTGGTTACCCCAATAACTGGCTAATTGACAATGAAGATGCTTGTTAAGAGCCATAGCTGTTCAGTCCGGTGCCTTTGTAAGTTTCACTATCAATCCAATTCCTGCTTAAATTACTGAGACTTGCACTATTTCAGTATTGTAACTTCTGTTCACCATTTATTACACTTGCCTACATTGTAACTTCTGTTCACTGTTTGCCATATTGTATTCAAACTTCATTTTAAAATGCTTACTCCATTTTGTAAAAGCTTGCTGCAACCTTCATTTTTGCAAACCCTGCTGTAATCTTAGGGTAGGTTTACACTTACCGCGTCGACCCGGAAGGTGAGTTTGACTTCTCGGAGCGCTGCGGTCGACTCCGGTACTCCACCACTGCAAATGGCGGTGGCGGAGTCAACGGGGGAGCCGCGGAGTTCGACTCCGCCGCGTCTGGATGGGTGAGTAGGTTGAACTAGGGTACTTCGAATTCAGCTACGCTATTCATGTAGCTGAATTTGCATACCCTAGTTCGACCCCCCCTTCTTAGTGTAGACCAGGCCTTACTAGTTTAGTTTAGATGTGTGAATGAGGTATGTATGGATGAGGGAATCAACCTCCAGCCCCAGCCTGTCCTGATGAAATAGAGTTCAAACCCCATCGGCTGAAGATGCAGACAAGAGCCCTAACAAAGTAAGATAGTCCACCCTAAAAAGAAAAGATACAATAGAAGGAAGATCAAAGCCAGGTCCGAGGGCTGAAAGTCACATCTGCAATTGATGGGTGATCAATCACCAAACCCAGAGGCAGCGTGACACAGCAAGACCTATAGACTCTGGATTCAAACTAAAGCCTACAAACAGGATGGATTAGATGGAAGACTTTGGAGGGTAACATTCTGTTGCCAGCATGGAAGGGCATCGGTGCATGCCCAACAGAGACCCAGCCCTTCCTTGTGCCTGGCTTTCCTGGCCAGTTAGCTGCCACAAGCTACAAACCCAAGCTGCAAAATCAAGCCACAAACTCAAGCTATGTTCAGGACTGGTAACTATGCAGCAGCTGCAGAACATCTGATGGATGGGTGTATGTGTGAATGTGGATGTGTGTGTGTGTGTATATAGGTATTAGGTATAATGTGTGTGTATAAGAATTAAGATATTAGTTATTGGTTATAAATCAAATTATCATAATAAATGTGGCATCTTTGTCTTACCCCCTGAAAAGATCCTGTGTAGTCTTGTCTGTATAACACCCTGAGCACGGGTCAAAAACCAAGTCTGAATGTAAAATTGTTTCATTGCGTCCTGGCAGTCCCCCATCCAGCTGTACCTACCTCTTGTCTCCAGTCTAACACCTGGACTGTAAGTTCTTGGGGGCAGGGACTGTCTTTGTGTTCTGTGTTTGTACAGCGCCTAGCACGGGGGGGTCCTGGTCCATAGTTAGGGCTTCCGGGTGCTATGGTAACACACATTAGTAACAGCAAAGGCTGGGCAAGACTCGTACAGGTGCAACGGCACCAGCATTACCGTGCTCTCTAGAAAGCTGCCACTGGAGGTTCCCACAGTTAACATATTTGCAGCCACGGCCCCTGCTGCTCTCACGATATTCCCTAAGGCCTTGACTAGGATGGGCTGTTTAGATCTCCCACAGCTGCACTGCCACTGGTGCAGCTCTAGACTGGCAGAGATCCCAATAGCTGGCCAGATGTGTGCTCTTGTCTATTACAAGGAGCCCTGCACACTTAACACTTACTGCAAACAGAGAGCTCTCTAGCTGCATTAATAACCCCTTCCCTCGGGGAAGGATTTCAATCACCTTGTTTATTTTTCCATTTTTTGTGCCCTTTACCTTCAGTGGTGGGACAACAGGAGTCAGGGAGGAAAGTTTCTCTGCCAGGTTCTCAGCACTGCAGTGTTTGGCTTACTCCTGGCAGGAGAGCGGCGGTTTGAGAGGAACTGTTTCCAATGGAATTAAGAAAACATCATGGCAACATCTCTATCAGTCTGCAGTTTATTTTAAGAACAGTCATCCAGATCTGGGGCCAAAGCAAAACCAAAGGCTTCACTTAAACCACCTGCAAACCCTGCAGGTTCAGTAATGAACAGGGTCATTGGCCCATCCCTCCCACTTGCCTTGTCGCTGCCCTTCCCAGAATCACACAGAACACAGCTCGGGGGCTGGATTTGTCTCACTGTTTTTAATGTACTGAGAGGAAGGATTGTCCCGTGGTTAGAGCAGCAGCCTGAGACTTAAGCCCAGGTTTAATTCCTTGCTCAGCCACAGACTTCCTGTTTGACCGAGTGCAAGTCACTTGGTCTCTCCATGCTGCAGTTCCCAATGGAGACATTCCTTCCCGGCCTCCCCAGGGTGTTGCTAGCATTCTTTAAAGATCGACAATGGATATGGATGAGTCTGGTTGCACGTGGGGCCTAAAACATGTCCCACTTTCCTCAGAGGGTCTCCAACCTGAATTGAGTGGGATTTTCCCTAGGCACCGTAGCAATTTAGGAGCATCGTAAGCCTTCTAGCGTTCCTGTGAGATGGGCATGGGTTAGCCCCATTTTGCAGATGTGAAGAACGGAGCAGGTCAGTTACCTGCAGCCCTTCCCCCAAACCTAGTTACATAGCAACTCCACGGCAGAGTGGGGACAAGCACCCAGGCCTCTGCTGCCCTTCAACAGCCTGAGCAAAATCCTCCCGGCTCCCATTCTGGATGCCATAAGGAGCTGAAGCCAGTGCATTTGAGCAGCCTAGTCAAGCGATCGTTCTCAGCTCTTGGTCCAGGGACCTTTGCATCGCCGCGGAGGGCTTTGTTAAACGGCACAGTTTCAGGGTCAGTACTTGAGCACATCTGGGAAAGGGGGTGTCAATCTCAGTGCCTGAGGGGGTAGGGAGGAGCAGCAGCAGTGCCCTCAAACATTTTGTTGGCCACAGGGCTTGTCAGGCTGGCCTCCTTTAAGGTCACAGATAGGAGTGGCTGAGCTCCGCTTCCTCCTTTTAAGCTTGCAGTAGGAGATGCTGCGGTTGTTGCACTGCCAGCTCTGCGGGGGCCGGCCCTATCAGCACACACATGCACTCAATCGCTGGTTACCGTGCTTCCCCCACACAAGCCAAGGGAGTCAGGTGTCCCTGGGGCTGCTCAGGGAAGACAACACGCTCATGTTCAATCACAAGTTGGACCAGGAGGAGATCACTGGGCAAAGTTCCATGACCTGTGTTATGCAGGTCAGACTAGATCATCTGAAGGGTCCCTTCTGGGCTTAAAAAGTCTATGGATACAGCCGGACATATGGGCACTTGCCTCTCTAAAGATCCTTTCGTCAGAGTGGGAACAAGGTCTGGGAATCAGAATTCCTGGGTTCTAATCCCAACCCTAACACTTAGTGACCAAATCATTTCACCTCCATGTCTGTTGCTCCATCCATTTAGTGGGGATAATGACAACTTGACCTCCTTCATCGGAGATGGATTTCAGAGATGCTGAGCACCTGCAGCTCCCACTGACTCAGTTCTGCAGGTCACCTTTAAAGCACTGGAGGTTGCGAGCGGTCAGCACTTTTGGAAACAGAGCTCAGCTATTTATTATTTTATCTGGGGCTCAGTGTGGCCAAGGGGACTGCTGCTCCGGGGCTTTGGAAAACCTCCCCCATCTACCAAGTCCAAGCCAGGCCCTGTGGCAACAGTAGGCAGCACAAGCATAAGCCTGGGAGCTAGAGAACAAGAGAACGCCACAGGGTCAGTCTGTATCCAGCAGCCCCTTTGTATCAATTATACAAGATCCCTGCCTTTGTCGCAAGGGACACTACAGCAGGGGGTCAGGCGGCAGCAAGAGGAACCTCCAGCCCTCCCCCTCTCTTGACCACGTATACTGCCATTGTACATTGACCTTTAAAAGTCTACACCAGGAGTTCTCAAACGGAGGGTCGCGAGGTTACTACATGAGGGAGGTTGAGAGCTGTCAGCATCCATCCCAAACCCCATTTTGCATCCAGCGTTTATAATGGTGTTAAATCTATTTAAGAGTGTTTTTAATTAATAAGGTGGGTCGCACTCAGAGGCCTGCAATGTGAAAGGGGTCACCAGTACAAAAAGTTTGAGAACCACTAGTGCCAGGAGAGCTGCTGTAACTTGTAACCAGAACCTGCTACAGCACATTCCCTCGGCAGGGCAGACACTGGGCCAAGTCAGGGATGTTCCTAGAAGAAGGGAGGGAAAAAAAAAAAAAAAAGCCGTTCCCAAGGAGGGAAAACAAGACTTTCCACCTGCATCAGCAGCTTGCTTGCTGCAGAGGGCAGGACCCACGGGCTCCTGCCAACTTTCTTATTATAAGATGTTACACAAGCCCAACGTACGGGCATATTTATATCAGCCCCAATGGCTCCTATGGGGCACAAAGCTCGCTGCAGTGGAGTGTGCCCAATGAACAGGCCTTTGGGGGATAATGCAACTCCCCCTCCCCGGCTTAAGTGCTATTGTGCACAGACCTTCAGGAGAGACCCACGCCATTGATAGAGTCATTCAAATCCCCTCTCGCCCCTGTCAACAGCAGGAGAAAGTGTTTCTAAGGCTGAAGAGGGGAATCAGACAGTCAAGAGGAAGGTCTAACAGATCCTGGCAGTCTCAGCTGCCTGCTGACACATCTGCTGACCTGAAACTTGGGCAGTGCTTGATCTGTGCCAGGGTTTGCCAGGGCTGAGCCCCGGCACCTGTAGGCTTGGCAGTTCATAGCCCCGGCACCACTGGGCTCGCTGCATCAGTTATGAATGTAAAATAATTGCCTGAGCCCTGGCACCTCTTTCATTACAAATTAAACACTGAACTTGAAGGAAGATTTTCAGATGCGCAAGAACCTAAATCCCTTTTGCAAAACATGACTTAGGCGCTTTGGAACCCAACTTTAAATCCCATTCACTTTCATTGAAAGTCAAGTCTCATTTTGAAAAGCGCCTTTGGAACCCATGTGCTTCTGAAAGCTTTACCAAGTCAAGCTTTTAAATTCCTGGTCGTTACGGGAGATAAAAAGACAGCGAGACGTGGACTCTATTCTGCTTCACATAGTACACTGTCAGGTAAGCTCCCCAGCAGAGAGTATTATGGGTGATCAGTCATAGAAGACACAAGGGGTAAACTGCTTCCTGGTCAAACCACAGGATGTATTTGCAGCCCTAGCAGTTAGGAAAATAGGAGCGCCTGGAGACTGAAACCCCTGAGAATAAATATGGAACCATATCAAAACATTTTTTTATTTTCAAGTCACACAAACTTCCAACAGTAGCCGCACTTTAAGGTCACGGACTATACTTGTAAAGTTCAGGAGCTAGCACATGCCATCAAAAGCCACCCACCTGCCAAGTGGAGCTTTTACAACAGTCTTGCTGAATAAGAGATGGCCCAGGCCTGTGCAAAAGTGCTGTTACTTCAAGGACAACAGCTGCATCTAAAACTCCGTCATGGGTTTTGGGTAACCATATTTGGGTGTTTCAGAGCAGCACAGTTCTGAACAGGAGCAGGGTCTCCTCATTCAGAGGAGACTCCAGCAGCATGATGTTTAGTGATCCCTTGAAAGGAAGGGGTGAAGCACCCTGGGGAGGACACAGGTTAGGCCAGGGAGCACTTGTCCCCATGCCATGTCCCTCACGACACCCCTAGAGTGTTAGGTCAAGGGGCTGGGCCTCAACCTCTACCCAAAACCAAACCCAGAAGTCAGGCCTCAGGTCACCTGTAAATACTTGGTGCTACCTGCAACCTGGGAAAACATAGTTGTTTCAACACCACTGACCCCAAAATTCAGGGTGTGTGCGTGTGACATGCAGGTGACAAGGAGGTTTCATGTCATGTGCGGTTCTCCTCGTGAATTACAGGCATGTGCAGGGACCACGACCCCATTCCATATCTTACATAATTTTCTATGGGCTGGACAATGATCAAGGAGAGCAAACATGTGATGCCCACCTAGCTCCTTCCCTCTCCCTTCACGCCCCCTCTCCAGCCCAATCCCCGCTGGCAGAGTCAAGCTGTGCTTAGATCATGTTACAAGCCACGTGGACAGATCGTGATCCACTAGCTCAGCTCCAAACCCGATGTTCCATCAGAGAGCGGGTTAGTTCTTATGTATTTCTCCTATTATACAGCATACTTGGCATGCCCTATAGTTACATATCATCCCTCATGCCAATTACGGTCGTACCTAAGCCTCTGGAACAACAGGCCACGGAGATGCTCTCACTGGACTACAGCCAGTCATGGTGGGTACGTCAAAAGCAACATAACAGGCATGGCAAATAAAGAGACGCCCACCCCCAGAGAGACACGATCCTCCCTGCTCAGCACACCCCCAGAGGGGGAGCAGACAAGCCTTGTGGCATGCCCAGATGGCATAGTCAACAAACCAGGAATCTGTGGATGGAAGGGGGCTGTCCCCGTGGCTTCCTGCTGTAGGAGTGCCACAGGCTTTGCACACTGGTCAGAACCCTACCTTCCAGGAGCACAAAGGGGTAGAGGCCTCTGATCCCAGAGGGGGTTCCCCCTGCTGAATGGCAAATTCTCAGCATGCTCCCGTGTTAGTAGCAGGAACGGCTCAACAGGGCAAGCCCACAGTGCTAGCTTTCACTGGGCAGAGACCAATACACCCAGCAGGGAAGACGCTTTCCTCCCCAACGGTCCCCTCTGGAACTGCCGTGCGCAATGGGTGAGCAATCCCTCTGCACCGGGAGCATTCTGGTCAAGATAACAAAGGCACCGCGAGGGCTACCCCCACATCTTGCAGGACAGCAAGTCAAAAAGGCAGACTGCCCGGGTTTTTGTCCCATGGCCTTTAGATCGATCATTTAATACCAAGGCTAAAGGGAGCTACTGAGGAGTTGGCAGCACACGCTGCATAGTTAGTCGAGCTGCCAGGTTACTGAAGAATGATGAAATTTGATTTGCTGCCTTCAGAAATAAAAGAGCGCTACCAACCCAGGGAGCTGCTGCGTTACCTTCTCCTCCACCTCCCACCGTGTTACTCGCACCTCCACCCCCACTGTCATTAGGGCAGATCTTTGTTTAGAGGAACCTTCGGGTTGATTTTGGGCTTCAAAAAGAGCAGGGGCTCAAACCCGGTGACTAAAAACGTTTCGAAGGGGTGGGTCTTTTTAAAAAATAAACGGCCCAGTAAAGCCATAGGAATTGTCACACCGGATGAGACAGAGGGTCCATCCGGTGGCCAGTACTAGCTGCTCCGAAAGGAGGCACACAAATGGCTTTAAAGGACAGGTCTGCAGTGAACTGGAGGGAGAGTGGGAAGGAGAAATATCATTCTAACCCCTGGTAGGTAAGGCTCACAAAACCGAGATTTCTGTTTTGATTTAAACATTCCCCGGCAGCTCAGACATGGAAGAACTAGTGTGCTAAACCCAAGAACGAAACTACCAGGTGTGCTGTCTCCGTGCTGTGCAAATCAAAAGCCAGCCAGAATGATAAGTGACCGCAGTTAAAGTATTTTCATGTTGAATGATCTAAGGTGTTGCATACCACAGCGGGCCAGCTGTGTGAGGATTTTCAAAACTGGATTTTTATTTTGACAGCAACTCTTCATGAGGACGACTGTATTTTGCTCAGATAAATAACCTCACACACCCACAGCGAACTGGTACCTTATTCCCGGCATCAGTTTTTACTTCCCTTCAGCTGATGCATGTTTTTGCTGTGTGACATTACAGCGAAAGACAGATCGAAGAAGTCCCTTTTCTATCTTGTTCTGGGTGTTCAGGAAGCTGATTCACAACACCAGCCCTTCAGGACAGCTGGGAAATGGTTAAGCTGCTGATCAGCTGCCAAGGACACAAGTGCTGGGAACACCAGGGTCAGAGTGTGTGACTTTGGCACCAGATCTATGGTCAGTTAGGTCACTTTCCCCACACAAAATCCAAGCAAACTGCACAGCTTGTTCACCTTGCAATGCAAGTCACCACTCTCAGGGGCTGTTATGAAACTCTCCAAGTCCAAGAGATTCAGGTAGCCGCAATACCACACTACAATAAAATCAGATACTCTAGCTTTCTCAGGGAAGCCTTCCCACTGCTCTGCTAGAGTCACTGCTGGAATGGTCAGAGGAATCTAATGTGCATTGCCAATATCACGCAGGGCAAACCCACCCACCCACCAAAGGCAGTGTCCCAAGTTGCTGAGTTTTAGAACTAGCGTTCCCCAGTCACATTCCCAGAAAGCTGTTTCCAACTCAGCCCTTTAGCATTTTTCAGGGAAAGATCGATTTTATTTTTTAACTCTGTTCAGATCAGGTTGGTCTCCAACCCAGCCCTTGGGGCAACATCAGGACGGAGCCAGTCTCCTCGGATAACGAGAGGGCTTTCTGGCTGCACACAGCCCCCTAACTCCTCCCAGTTTTAATGCAGATCAGGTAGCCGACAGAACCATGGTGCTCTTGAAAAAGAGCATTCAAGCACAGCAGAGGGTGAACTCCACAACAGCTGCTCCAGCTGCACGCGTGTTCACTGCTACGCTGACTCTAGCCCCAAACACACAGGAAGTTTCTCTAATAGCATTGCTCTCTGGTTCTAACAATTCCAGATTCAGAACAGAATGGGACGTGGCTGCGTCGAAATGGAAGCAGATGCCTAAATTCCAACCCTTCCCAAGTTACGAGTTTACCTTAAAGCACTGGAGCAAGAAGTTTGCCATTGGTACTTCTATGGCCCCCATCACCGCAGTAGCCAACCGTCTCACAAATCCCAGGCATTTATCCCTTCCTGTGAGGCACGGCAGTGCTCTTACCCCCCTTGTACAGACGGGAGAACGAGGCACAGAGGCTAAGTGACTTGCCCAAGCTCTCTTGGCAGAGGTGGGAACTCACCACTGACCCTTCCCTTTATACACAGAGAAGTGTGCCCTGGGTTAGGGAAAGCTTCCCACATCCTCCTTTGCCAGCGAGCTCTTGCCTTGACAGACCCCTGTTAGGCAACTTGGGGCAATTCATTCCTAGCCCGCACGCCCAGCCCAACTAGCACTGTGGAGTGCTCAGCCCAGAACTGGATAGCAATGCCACATTTCACACAAGCCACCCAGTCATCACCACATGCCATGGTCCTAGCATTTGAGTCACCACGCTCTTGGGGTAGAATCAAGCCAGGGAACAGGATTCGGAGCCCAAGCTATGCAGAGTCCCCAAAGTAACAGTAGGTTTTAGCCTTACCTGTACGATGTCCAGCACCATGCCAGCAGCTACCGTCCCAAACCCAGCCAGCAGGAAAGGGAAGAGGACCTGCAGCCCGATGGAGAAGGAGGTCTCCTTGAGAGGGGAGACAGGCTCGGGGCCCTGATCCGTACTGGTGTCGTCGCTCTCATTGCTCTGGCTGCCGTTCTCCAACAGGGCGTCCTCTTCTCGCACCCCTTTGGCGTTGGCCTGGGAGTCCAGCACCACTACTTCCACCCCTTCCCCGTCAGGCTCCAAGAACTCCGAGGGCTCCATGAGCTGCTGCCGCTCCGGACTGGCCAGGCAGTCCACGGGCACAGCCACGATTGGCAGCACCACCCCATTGGTCTGGTGAGCCTCCTTCTGCTCCTGCTTGGAGGACATGCTGAAGGGTGGATGTCCCCCGACCTGCAACCTGGTGGGGCTACAGCAGGCAGCTGTCCCAGAAAAGACCTTCTGCCCGGGGCTTAAGCCAATGCCCCTTCCTGCATCTAGATGCCACGTCCTTTGTTCTTGTGCGCCTCCCCTCGACTGCAGAGGCTGATCCCCTAGCAGAGATCCCCATCAAGCACAATCCAGAAATGGGAGACACCAACCACCAAGCTGGTAGAGAAGCAGGAGGAGTTTCCAGATACAACCGCTTGGCTCTAGTTCCCCTGTTCCCAGAAGAAGGAGCCGTAGAAGCACACGCAGTCTCCCGGATTCTCTTCTTTGGTTCTTGACACCTTAGTGCATCTTCTTTCAACACGCAGCGTTCCCCCACCGAGCCCTGGCTCCAGCAGCTGGACTCGTGCTCAGTTGCTTTTAAGAGGAAGCGGGGCAAACATAAAACAGAGTCAAAGAGTCTTTCAAACCTGGGTGTTATAAAGCAGGATTTTAGAATAAAAAAGTTCAAAGGGAGTGGAATTTGAGTTCTCTCCTTTTAAAAGCATAAAGTTCCCCTGATTTCAGCTCCTTGGGTCGTTCCAGTTTAATTACTTAGCCAGGCAAGGAACTGGAAGGATCAGAGTTTAAAAATAAAGCACCGCCTGAATGAACTCTCTTCTTCGGAGCTACAGATCTGCTTTCTTCTTCCCGGGCACCTCGCTTTCATGGGGAGACAGTGCAGAGGAGTCTTGGTTGGTGTCTGGCAGCTGACAGCACTGGCCCTTTCATGCCGTGTAGCCTCTTTTCCCTGCTCTCTGCAGAACAGCTGGGTCACCAGCAAGCTCCAACTGCAGCAGTGAGCCTCTGCGTCCTCCTGTGTAAGGGAATCTCTCACCTTACAACACGTGGCAAGGATGACTCTTAACTAAAGGAACAGGAAGTTCCCAGATAGGGTTACTTGGTGAGCCTAGCTAGTGCTGGCAGGGATGCTGGCATTGAGAGACTGCCTGGCTCACACCCACGCTCCAGGGACTGCTGCGCTCTTTCACCTTAAAACAGGAGAGAAACAAGGGATACGAATATTTTATCTAACCTTTCCGCAGTCAGCACAATGGTGCATTCATTCAGCAACACTTCCCTCCCGTGCACTGGCCTTCAATGGCTTTACTATTCTGCTCTCCAGAACTACGCTGCTGAGCCAGTTAACCCTTCCCCACAACTCCTGGCACACACAGCAGTAGGACAATATCAAACGGAGGGGAGGAGGCACAGATCACATTGCTTATGCGGGGTGACCAATCTGCCCTGTTCTGTTCCCCGCACTGAGCCCATACATCTCCCATCACCTCCTCCCAGCCTGTAAAGTCCTGGGTGGGATGCTCATGCACCAAAGTCACGAGACAGGGTGAACAGATGTGGTCAGTCCAGAGGACAAATACCATTGTTCAGCCATTGAGAGCCACTGTTGCAACACCAGGCAAGCGGATGCGCACATGTCCCCAGATGGCCCGCTGCAGGCTCCAGACATGCCGGACAGCAGAGCGGAACATTTCCCCAGCTGACACGTGGGTCGGCAGCCGCCGAGTTCAAGAGCCAAGATTTCCCTGATACTTTGCAATAAGCATGAGAGCAAGCCATAGAGCAGGGGTGGGCAAAATACAGCCCGGATCTGGCCCATATAACATTTCTATCCGGCCTCCTCTGCCCGCTTGCGATCTCCAACTCCGAGCAGCTAGAAGTCCCACGGCGCAGCAGGGCGCTCAGGCAGGCCGCATGCCTGCCTGCGGTGGTCCCACGTCACTCCCAGAAGCAGCCGGCTGCTGCTGGCATGTCTCTGCATGCCCCGGGGCGGGAGGCCCGGCCCCCAGCACCATCCTCACACCGGAAACCAGCCAATGGGAGCTGCGGGGGCAGTGCTTGTGTGGTGCGGGCAGCACATGGAGACCCACTGCCCATCTTCCCCCCATGGGGCACGCAGAGATGTTCCAGCAGCAGCCTGCCACAGTCGCTTCCAGGAGTGGTGTGGGGCCACGGCATGCAGGCAGCCTGCCTGAGCCCTGCTGCACTGCCAGCCTGCACCTTGTACCCCCTCCGGCATCCCAACCCCCTGCCCCAGGTCAGAATCCCCTCCTGCATTAAACTCCCTCCAGAGCCCACACCCTCTCCTGCACCCCAACACTCTCTGCCCCAGCCCGGAGCTCCCTCCTGCACCCAGACCCCGCATCCCCTCCATTAATAGAGTAGAAATGTGCGGTCCGTGACGACTCACCAAAATCCGCAAAGTGGCCCCCCTGTGAAAATTATTGCCCGCCCCGGCCGTAGAGGGCTACCATGGTTAACGGGCATAGTCCTGAGCAGGCTGGTGTGTGCGCACTGCTGCCCTCTGCTGGACAGAATCACAAGTGCTCCATGGACACCATGGGCCTTGGATTGCTAGGGGAGCTGGAAGATCAGAGCTCTCTCCCTGCTACTGCAGTACAGTGAAGTAACTTTTGTTGTGGTACAAAACCCCCTAGCGAGTACCAAGTTCTGCTCAGCGCTGGCTGGGGGCTCAAGCACAAAATGAACACCTGCCCTTCTCCCCAGACACAATCCATTAAGTATCATATGTAATAATCGAAGACATTTTACCCCACTGAGCCATTACTACATGCAACTACAGTGCTATGACAAGCCACTCAGCTTGTAAGACATACCCTGAACACAGGGTACAGTGCCAAGTGCAAAGCTAGCTGGACCCCCCCAGAGGAAAAAACCCAGATGAAGCTACAGAGTTTCCACCTGCTACCTTGACAAGTCTTCCCAGTTTTGTCTCCCTTGTGCTGCAGGAATCTTTACTGAGGGTGGAGGAAAACTCATTGTGTTACATTCTGAAAATCACCCCCCAGTAATAGTGTCAATACACCAAGCAACGGACACTGGTGCTTAGTTAACCACTACCGGTTAGTGCTTCCTTTTCACCCTCCCTCTGACAGCCTGTGACTCAGGCAACGGGTCATTTATCATCATTACTAGCCATGCCAATGCCCACAGGTAGGCCAGCCTGTGATTCAGGAATCTGAGTAATCCAGCCAGCTCCACAAGGCCCCTCCTACCCCCTAGTCCAAACACATGTTTGAGTCACACCTCAAAAGCCTCAATCTCTCCCCACCTGTTTGGATTGACTATGTCTGTTACCTCCAATCGAAGAGTGGAACAGGACCCATCTCTCTCACACACCTCTCCCCCCCCCCACCATGTCATATTCTCCATGAATTAATCTCCTGCCTCTCTCTGGGTAATACTTATAACGCCCCTCCGATAACACCCCCCAATGCCATTGGCAAAACCCTCCTGCCCAGAACAAATGCCTTTTGAGTCAAGTACATCTAATATCCACCACAGCTATATCCCATTCAGATACAGAATTTTAAAGGGACTTGCTCCCCAAATCCATCACCCTCACAGCCTGCTCCCCTGCCCCCCGTCCATCACCCCCACAGCCTCTGTTGGGAAAGGATGCATCCAGTCTGGCATTTAGAGGGAAAGCTGGAGATTGACCAATAGGCCTCCTTCCCTAAGGAAAAACAAATGCATTCCCATCCCAATTCACCTCTCCTAGGCATGCTGTCCTTACGGTACATGCCTTGGCAACCCTGCGAAGGAGAACGCACCCCGGCACCATCCAGGCAGAGCCCCACCGTGGGGGTCCTATTATTGGGGCACATCCAGGGGAGCCAGAACAATTTGTATAGCCGGGATGCTGAGAGCCATAGAACCAAATCCTGTATCTGATGGAAACTACTTCAAGCCAGGGGGTGCTAGCTGCAGCACCCCCAGTTCCCGCACGTATGGGCACACCCCAGGCACTAGCAACAGCCAGAGGATGAGACTGACATACCGCAAGGAGGCTACATTGAACAGCGGCTCCTTCAGACACCACCAGCCCAGAGGCATGAAACTGAACTGCTTAAACCCCGAGGAGGATGCAGGTCCCCCCACCCAAATAAGAGTCCCCAGTGCCAGCAGGAATATGCACGGGGCAGATGGGAGGGGGGTGATAGGGACATACCCTGGAACAGGGCCGGGCACCTCCCCCAGCGGGTGACCAGCCCCCACCTCCACCCCAGTGACCCCCCACATCCCCAGCCGGTTGCACCCCGCTCCCCCCCCCCATTGTGCCTGGCTCCCGTCCAGCTGCAGGGCCCCCGCGCCGTGCACTGACCTGCCCCTGGGGGCTGCTGCCGGGGCCCGTCCGCTCCCTGCCTCTGCCCCTGCCCCGGCGCGGCCACCGCTACATCGCCACTGGCCCGGCCCAGCCTGCGCTCCCGCGGAGCCGCCGCGCTCAGAGCAGGGAGCTTGACATCACCAGCCTCCAATGGGGGCTCGGCGCCTGCGGCTCTGCCCCCTTGTGATTGGATGCCGCCTGCTGACCCAACAAGCAGCCCACCCCCGGCCGGCGACGAGTTCGATTGGCAGCATCTCTAGCCAACCGGAACTGGGAAGGAGGCCGGGGAGGCGGAGCGAGGGGGGCCTGCCCCTGTCACTGGGAGGCGGGGCTTCAGGGCGAAGGAGCCAATCACAGGCTGCCTGCAAAGCTCTCAGTTCCTGGCTGGGTGCAGCGGTGCTGCTGGTGCGCACGTGTCTGGCTGTCGCTTCCCCGAGCAGCGTGGTCTGGTCTCCGGGGGTGGGGGCTAGGAGCCCGGACGCCTGGGTTCTGTTCCTAGCCTCAGGGGTGGGGGAATTTGGAGCCTAGATGCCTGGGTTATAATCCCAGCGCTGGGGGCGGCATGAGGTCTAGTGGTAAGAGTGGGAGGCCTGTCTCCTGGTTCTGCTCCCAGTTTGGAGAGTGGGGTGGTCTGGGGGTTAGTGCTGGGAGCTGGGACTCCTGGGTTCTAGTCTGGCTTGGCCACTGATAGAAGAATACTTAGCAGCATCTCTTTATATTTCTAGAGATGAGCAGTGATGTTTTGAAGTTAATTGAGAATTTTATTGCAGAATCCTCATGGAGAAGTTGAGAGAAATGAGATGGCAACTGGCTATGGACTTTGTGGACCTGGAGAAGGTGTACAATCGTGTACCAAGAGAATTAATTGGGTGGAGTTTGTGATGGAAAGGTGTGCCAGAAAGCTATGTCCAGCTTATCCAGGATAGGTATGATGAAGTGACTACTGTAGTCCAGACTAAATGGAGCTACAGTAGAGAATTACCAGTAAACATTGGCCTGTATCAGTGCTCAGCGTCAAGCCTCTTTTTGTTTGCAATTGTCATGGATGTGATAAGTGAGACTATATGATGGCAGTTACCTTGGAACTTGCTGTTCTCTGTTGACTTAGTGATAGGTGCAGAAGATGGTGAGACCTTGGGAGCCAGTTTTGAACAGTGGCAACATAGTTTTGAGCGGGCTGGACTTAGAGTGAACGTTGGTAGACCAAGGCTATGATAACTGAGGAAGGAGGACTCACCAGGAAGGATATCACAGGCAGAAACCTTAGAAGAAGAGTGAAAGACTTTAAATACCTAGGATCAATGGATGCTGCTGATGGTGCCCTCCTGAGTGATGTCTGGCATTGTACTAAGCTTCGTGGGGCAAATGGTGTGAGCTGACTCCAGTTGTCTGTGACAAAAAGAAGCCAATATAGTTAAAAGATAGCATGTATACAATTGTAATTTGACCCATCTTAATGGAACAGAGACTTAGCCAGCCACAAGAAAGAAAATCAGTGTGTTCTCCACCACAGAGCTGAAGTTATTGAGATGGTCAAATGGTTGGACACCATGTTAGGATATGAAATGAAGTTTTGAGGGGTCTAATGCATTTTTTTCCAATAGAAGATGAGTTGAGGGAGACTAGGCTACCTTGGTAAGGGTTTATCCACTGGAGATCGGAAAGCTGTATTGGTAGGATGGCTTTTGCAATAATTGTGGATGGAAGATGACCAAGGGGAAGACCAAAGATTCAGTACGTGGGCTGGATATCAGTAGACCGCAGAGAGACCAGTCTGCATGACAGCCTGGCCTATGTTCATGAGTTTTGTATGAAGGCTATAAAAATCGCCAATCCTGAAGAGGGAAGTAGCACAAAAGAAGTAGTAGTCCTGACTTCTACTCCTCGACCCCATCCACCAGACCCCATTGAGTCTATCCAGTATAGCTGCAAAGGGGAAAATATACCGATAAGGAGATACATGTTCTCATTCCCAAATCCTGTTTATGGCAAACTCCCTCTTCCCCCCCCCCCCCACAAAAACACACCAAATGCAGTAATTCCTGCTGCTGAGAACTCATTGCTCACTGCTCTGTAGGATTCAATTTCTCTGAATGAAACCAGCTTCTCTGATTCAGACAGGTTTTTTTTTTTAACCTCACCAGTGGAACTTTTGACTAGTTGTTGTTTTTCCTTCCTGCCTTTCCTTTCCTCCCAGGAAATGGTCAACGGCAAGTTACTACCCAGAACTGATTACGTGATCCCAGGCTTGGTGCCTTAGAGACAGGTCCTGAACCAATGGCTTCTGCAGCACACTAGTGCAAGGGAGTGGGGAGAGGGAGAGGAAGAGGACGGGGGCGGGGTGCATCACAGGAACTGCTTCCCCACCACACACACAGTGAGTCAAATATTACTGGCACTAGTGACCTCATGTCTTAAAATACAGAAAACAAGGCCGTCGAGGTTATGGAGCAAGAAAGGTGTTCTGATGGAGACCTCTATAGAGTTATGTTTTGTGTTATTTAACCCCTCTGTGCTCAGGGAATTACAAGCTCGTTTTGCATGGGGAGTTGTTTTTCTTTTAGTATTTGGGATGGTTGTTTTGGAAGGGCACAGTGAATCGGACACCCTTTAAAGCGAGATTGGCATTAATAGCTAGAATTAAACACTAAGCTGTCAGGTGTCAGATAAGCTTTTCCCACAGCGCTCCACTGATGAAGGTTGATCTTGATACAGGTACCTATGCACAGCTCCACCAGTGCACCTTGGTCCCAGCACTTAATTCACATTGCCACTGAAGCCTTGCTCACAGCTCTGCCGGTGCACTTCAGTCCCAATTTTTATTCCTATTATTCCAGCGGGGTTCCTGCACACAGCTGTGCTGGTTTACCCATGGTCTGAACAGAGAACAATGGATTTCTGATCAGGTCACAAAACATACACCAAATGCCCTGCCTATATATAAATATATATATGTGTGTGTATATATTTTGGTCTAACCTGTGGTGAGTTGGCAGTTACTGTGGGCCCTAGATAGCCATCTAATCTACCTCTCTATTTTTTATATAGTGCTCATCCTTCTGGTATCTGGAATCTGAGATGATGGCAGAGGAGACTTTGGGAGCTTAGATCTTTAGCTGGTATAAATCAGCATAGCTCCATTGAGCACAATGGAGTGATTGCAGTGGAACTTCACCGATTTACACCAGATGAGGATCTCACCCATTAGCTCTTTGCTGATCTCCAAACTTGCCCTCCCCTATCCCTGGTCAACTCCTGTTTTCTTGATTGCTCTCCCAGACTCATGTGAAGTGGTGATCTGTCCTTTCTCTTTTTTTAAAAGAGCAATGGCATTGAATAAAAACCTGGATCCCAATATCCCTGAGCTGTGGGGAAGTTCAGCCCTGGATTCAGATCTGGTTTTGCAGTTTGGACACACCCCATCATTTTAGGAAAGTGCCACTCCCGCACTGCATGAAAAATGAAGACTGCGGTTTAAACTTTGCACACGTGTTTGCTCCAGCTTCACAAAGATCCACATAGGATTTGTATTTGCTTCGTTAATCTGGAAATAGTAGTAGAAGAGTGGGTGTATACGGTCACTTTGAAAATCAGCTGCATGATGCATGCAAACAATGTAATCTATCAACATGGCAGTTAATGTAAATGTTAATATAAACCTCTATTGGCTAAGAAGGCACCCGCCTTGTTTTGCTCTGTGCCCGAGATTTGGAAAGCATGTCGCTGCCAAGATAGCTGTATGAGGTATACGGAGCTAGCACTGCATCTACGATGTGTACATTTCTTTTCCATGCAGTGCTTGAATGACCAAATGAGGAACAGGGAAGGAACTCAGCAGCTGATCCTGGAGGTTACAGAGACAGCTGGTGGCATTTAAAATCCTGCTATCATTTACAGTGAGGAGGAAAATACAGCATTACTGGTGCCACTGAAAGGGAAATTTGCCCCATGTCTTAGACACAGACCAGAATCAAAACCCTACATCCAAATATCCCTGAACATTGGGAATGCCATACATTGGAGCCACACTTCACGGGGGAGCCTCATGTGTCCAAGGGAGTTTTGCCTTTAAATACAATGGAATCAGAGTGCTGTCTATGTACTTAGTTTTAATGGTGCTTAAATATTTCCCCATGCTTATCTCCCCCCCACCCCCGCCCCAGTTCCTTATATCTCCTTGTCAAGTGCTGGAAATGGGCCATTTTCATTATCTCTACAAACAGTTATTTTTCTCTCCTGCTGACAACAGCTCACCTTAACTGATCACGCTCCTTATAGTGTATATGGCAACACCCATTGTTTCATGTTCCCTGTGTATGTATATATCTTCCTTCTGTATTTTCCACTACATGCATCTGATGAAGTGAGCTGTAGCCCACAAAAGCTTATGCTACAATAAATGTGTTAGTCTCTAAGGTGCCACAAGTACTCCTATGATTTTTGCGGATACAGACTAACACGGTGACTACTCTGAAACCTGTCATAATAATCTCGCAACACACATCAGAGGTGTTTTCCCATTATTCCCATTTTTATTGATGGGGAAACAGAAACACAGAGGAACTAAGGCCCAGATCCTCCCAAGTATTTAGACACTTAATTTCCATTGAAATCAGTGGAAGTCAGAAGCTTCAGTACCTTTGAGGATCTGGGTCTAAATGACACAGGAGGTCTGTGGTGGAGCAGGAGCTTGAACCTAGGTTTCCTGTGTAGGGTGATCGGCTACTTCCTCTTCCTCCCTTGTCTGGTCAGCCAGCCATATCAAAACCCCAGCTCTGAACTATGGACGGGAGGGGATCCAGGTCCACTTTCCATCCCCCTCTCTGTGTAAGACGAAGCTGAGTTCTATTTTATGCTCCCTCCCTTAGGGGACTGATTCAAAATTGCTTCCTTCACAGTCAGGTTACAAAATGAATCGGTGTTTAATGGAACGATAAAAAGAAACCGTCTGGATTTATTTCCGCTAAAACGACACCATGCCAGATTTTCTAACCTTCTATAGCAAAGCCCTGAGGCCCTTTTAAAATACTTCCCTCCTTGGGGTGTGCAAGTGCTAGAGCCAAATCCTCAGCAGGTATAAATCAGCAGAGCTCCACTGGGTTTGATTGACAGTAGCTGGCCCTGGATCAGTAGCAATCATTCAATAACCTTGTGCCCACTTTTTACATCTCCCATTGACTTCACCGTGGGTGCTCACTCACCACCCCGCCACTGCACTCAAAATCGCAATGCAGAGAAGTGCAAGATCAGGCCGATTAGTTAATCCTCACAACCCCTCCACCCCGCTGTGAGGGAGGTAAGTATGAATCCCATTGTACAGCTGGGGAAAGTGAGGCACAGACAGGCCAAGTCACCCTCAAAGCCACATCATATTCATCCTAGAGTTGAGACAGAACCCAAGAGTCCTGACTCCTGCTTTGGTGCCTTGGCCACAAGATCATCTTACTTCTTTTGTTCAAGAGAACCTGACTTTTAGGACTCTCTTTGTTTCCCCCTTATCTATGCCTTTTGTACAGGTTTTGAAAATCCATGTGCTCTGAACGCTTGCTCTCCCCACCGAACACAAAAACAACACACACAGAAGTGTGACCTTGTTTATTAACGGCCGGGCCAGCTGCATGCTCAGGAAGTAGAAGCATGAAGGAAAAAACCCCTGAGACGAGAAAACAGAAATAGATAAAGTCCAAAAAGGCTGCATTGATGTGCAGAGATCACACAGGCAGGAGGATGAAAGGGCAGGAAATGGGTTTCCAATTGCTGGGCAGCAGGTACAAAAGGCACCAAAATGCTTTGGAAAGGAAACAATTTACAATCTGGCCACACTGGATCTCAGAAGATTAAACCCGTGCGTTTTACACCAGCCACATAATTTTTATCACTACTAAACTGTGACTCTGGAGAACTGAATTGTGCATGAGCCTAGTAATGGCCTGTGGAGTCATTAGCTACTAATTAGATCAAAATGGAGGGCCCATTGTGCTGTATGCTTTACAAACAAACAGAAAGTCCCTGCTCTGAAGAGCTAACAGACTAAATAAACAAGATGGACAAAGGGCAGGTAGCAGAAATTATCCCTGTTTCACAGATGGGGAACTGAGGCTCAGATGCTCAAAGGTACCCAATTCCCAGGTCTTAGAAAATTTGGGATAGAAAGATCGAGTGAGTTGACCAGGGTCACAAAGAACACCTGTAGCAGAGAGGGGGTTTAAACCTGCATCTCTTGTGTCTCAGTTCAGTGCCTTAGTCACAAGACTCTCCTACAGTTCCAAGTCACCAGACTGAATACAGCCTGGGTTGACAGTGACTGAGAATTCTGGTCTGTCGATAGCTGTGTGTGGAAGGAGGGTGCTAGAGCTCAATCTAATTCTTCATGGGCCAGGTGTTCATATTATGAAGAAACCCCACCGTGGTTAGCACTAACTGGCAGTCTCAGCAGAGAAGCCAAGGGCTGAATGGGTCATGGAGCCTGAATTACCCCTAGATGAGTCACTCCAGGACAGGGTCAATGTACATGGGCAGGAAGCATCGCCCTATTCTGTAGAAAAACACAGGACTTGAAGGCTGTGTTTACCAGCTCTCAAAGCAAAGGGGAGCACCCATCAACTTTTCTTTGCAGAGGGGCAGGTTGGGATGTGACTGCCCAGCTCTGATGTATTCAGCTTTGACCCGCATGCTGCGCATGGCCTGACGAATACAGTTAAGCGTCTCCCATGCAAATGTCCAGTGCTTTCCCTTGCGCTGAAGCATCTGGGCAGAGCACAGCCGGAAAGGCCCTCACTTCCTGTGTTCCGTGAAGCCAGGGGTTCCTGTGTCAACAGCTGCTGACTTGGCGACTGAGTGGCCACCTGTCGTGTAGAAACAGAGGACATGCCTCATTCTGGATACAGCCCGAGAGCTCATTTAGATTCATAAAATGGGCTGGAAACAGAATGTTATCGCAGGAGAACTCACAGGCCTGATCGGGGGGGAGGGACTAATATTAATGAGCCTGGAAACAACAGCAGTGCCGTTCAATGGCCCCACCCTTGATGGGGCTGCTGCCTTCCCACAAAGCCCCCAAGAAGCAGTGCTGGATTAATCTTTTGTGATGCCCTGGGTCAGCACTAAGGACATAGATAATGAGAGCACCCAGAACTGTAATAATAAGGATGAAGAACCCACGAGCTTTGGAAAGGATATAAACTCTCCTGCTTCAGGGTATAAGCCCACTAGCGGGGCTCAGGATGAAACTTCCCCTGGGTGCAGGTTAGCCCATAGCTAGCTCCTGGGCTTCACGCCTCTTCCTCTGAAGCAGCTGGTGCTAACCACTGTCAGAGCCAGGAGGCTGGACTGCATGGTGTGGTCTGGTGTAGCAATTTCTATGTGCTTATTTTGCTCTCCTCTGGTCTGCTCCAGCTAAGAGCAAGGTATGAAAATAACCTGTCCCACCCTTTGCATCATGAGCCAAATGGGTAGCTAGCATCCAGTTAGCCACATGGTTACCACTTACTCATCCTCTCGGTTATGGAGCTCCACCACAAGCTGGAGCTGGCTGATTAGATACCAGGTTAGCTGGCGGCCAGACTATCACCAGGTTCCTTGACGTGCTAGTATGTATAATGCAAGTTTGGGACACTGTGTCCAAGAGATGTTCGTGAGCATCCCCTGGGCTGTAGCAAAACACAACGGCGTTGGAGTAAAAGCACAATGGAAACTGTATCAAAAGCTGCCAGTGTCATATCTGGTGGCTTGGATGTTGACGCTCATGTCCCATCACCCCAGGCAATCCATCATTGCTGAAGAGCGCTTACTCTTTCGACTCCCCCCTGCTTGAACCGCCCCTGGATGCGGTCATTTTCCTTCCTGCTGAAAACTGGACAGAGCTTCCTCTGGAGCCCGTCATCACCGCTCTTAAATCAGTCATAGGGGTCTCTATTGAATGATGCTGGGCACTCCCTTCCCCACCATGCTGAGCTCATTATCTTTGCAGCCCCTGCTGTCCCAGGGAAGCCAGGAGACTGGAAACTAAACCCAAGCCTCCTGCATGGCAGCTTGGTGCAGGCAGGCATACGCCTGGCTGTGTAATTGAAAAAATTTCCCTGGGACAGTATTTCTGATGGCCACTAGCAGGATTTCTGCTCCATAGGAGGCCCTGTTGTTAACGCCCTGCTAGCTCTCTGCATCTCACTGACTGCACTGCAGGAGAAAGCCTACAGGGCACGACAGTATGGCTACATTGGGAGATTATAGGTAGAGTGTGAGTAGCAGGGACAATGGATCAGTTAGTGGCTATAAACATTTCAGCTTTCTAGCTCAGCTATATCCCTGAATGCATGGACTGGAATATCAGGGAACCAGGGCCGGCTCCAGGCACCAGCATTCCAAGCTGGTGCTTGGGGCGGCAATCTGCAAGGGGCGGCCGTCCCTGTTGTTTTGCCCCCAAGCAGCGTGCCGAATTGCCGCCGCGGGCGGCGGGGGCAGTCCGTGTGCCCTTAGGGCGGCACGCGCGTTTCCACGGTGGTGGTAATTCGGCAGCAGCTTCTATGTTTAGCTGTCCGTGGTGGCTTCAGCTAAACAGAAGCTGCCACCAAATTGCCGCCGCCGCGGAAATGCGCGTGCCGCCCTAAGGGCACACGGACTGCCCCCGCCATCTGCAGCGGCAATTCAGTGCGCTGCTTGGGGCGGCGAAAACTGTAGAGCCGGCCCTGCAGGGAGAAGTGCAGATTAGGACTAAAGTGCATTGGCAAGAATTCGTGTGTGGAGCTGTGATGGGATGTTTACCCCACACACACTGAGAAAAGTTAATCTGGATCTAAGAAGCCAATTAACCTGCCTGCTTGCATCTGGAGGATAGGCCAGGATGAACCTGTCCTAGATGACTGGCAGATAGCTAACGTGATGTTGATTTTTAAAAAAGGCGCCAGATGCAATCCTGACGACTACAGGCCAATAAGCCTAACTTCAGTATAGTTGGAGCTATAGTAAAGAACAGAATTATCAGACGCAGAGATGAACACGATTTGTTGGGGAAGAGTCAACATGGCTTTTGTAAAGAGAAATCATGCCTCACCAATCTGTTAGATTTCTGGGGGGGGGGGGAGCAACAAGCATGTGGACATGGATTATCCAATGGATATAGTGTACTTGGACTTTGAGGAAGCCTTTGATGAGGCTCTTAAGCAAGTAAGGAGTCATGGGATAAGAGGGTGTGATAGAGGGTGTACCCTCACACAGGCCCTGAAGGGGTTAATGTGGGATCTGGAGAGCCAGGCCTAAGTGAACAAGAATCCCAGCTGGGCAGGAGTAGGCTGGAGTGTAAATCTGGGAAGTTTGCAGTAGAAAGGGGCTGCATGGAGAGATTTTGCAGAGAGGAGAGGAGGAGAAAGACTGAAAATAAGCCCCTGGGTTCTAACCTGAGATGAAGGCCTCAGAGGTGTCTTAGGAAAAGGAAGCCTGAGAGGGCTAGGTAGGAAGAAGCTGAGGGAAATAGCAGTAAGGGGTAGGACTGTGCAGGCCTTGGCTGCTTGTTACAGGGTCCCTGTGCTGGAACTCACTGTAGAAAGTGGGCCTGGGTTCCCTATCAACCGCTGGGAACCGCAGGAGCATTGGAGATGCCAACTGGACAGCTGGTCGGGAGAGACCACGTTACCCCATGTAGTGATCCCTGGGCTGGGCGGGAGGCCACTTTGTATCGCTGCGTCTGGTAACCAGCAGTCACCTGGCAGTCTGCGGCTCTCACCCTCTGGCAGGCAGAGCAGTAAGAGGTACCAAGCCCAAGCTTCTGGGCTAGGGCAGGTGGCAATCACAGTCATGGGCTCTGGCCCTCAGGGCAGGGAGCAGACTTTTGCCTACGCCTCCTGGCTAAGGCAGCCAGCAAACACAGTCTAGGCCCACAAACAAAGCACAGGCCTCCTGGCCTAAGGGTGAATAGGCCACCACCCCAGGGGTGGTGTTGGCAACGGGGGGACCCAGACCCACCTCCACCAGTCTCAGCCCAGGGCCCTGACATTGGCAGATGGTTCCGCCACTGGGTCAGCAGAGATCCCACCAAAATACATTGTCTCAGGCGCTGGCAGTAAAACCGGGCTACAGTCTGGTTTCCCTGGGCTACTTCCTACCACAGTCTGGGCGTATGGCTCTGTATCCCCAGGGTCCTCCGGCTTCTCAGAGTACACGGCTGACAGCAGTCTGGGCAATTCCTCTCACGGGTCGGTCTTCTCTGGGGGCAGGGCGCTGCACAGTGCAGTTTCAGCTTCAGAGCTCTGCAGCAGGCTGGAGACACCTGCCTTGTTCTGTGGTAACAGCCCAAGTGAGCTGCAGGACCAGCCCTTTATACTTCCTACCACGCCCCTCTGCTTCCGGCACGGGGGCTGATTTGGAGATGCCAACTGGACAGATGGTCTGGAAAGACAATGTTACCCCATGTAGTGGTCCCTTGAGCTCAGGCTCGGAGGAAGGTCATTCTGCCTCACTACACCCCAGAAGGGGAGGATTATCTAGTGACCTGGCCGGAGGGCTGGGTCATGAAGAGGGAGCACCCCAAGCCATGAAGAAAGAGAAAGGGGTCACAGCTTGAGTAACTGACTGAAGAGGGTGCTAGACCTGGTGAAAGCTGATCCCCAGAGCACGACAAGAAGGTGCCACCTATGGTGAGTGAACTCCTTCATCGAGGGAAGGTCCTCGCATAGGTCAGTAGCTGGCTAGGCAACAAAGGGTAGGAATAAATGTTAAGTTTTCACAGTGGAGAGAGGCAGGGCCGGCTCCAGGTTTTCTGTCGCCCTAAGCGGCAAAAAAAAAAAAAAAGCCGCGGCAGCACGATGGCGCCGCTCCACAATTCGGCGGCAGGTTCTTCATTCAGTCAGGGACTGAGGGACCCGCTGCCGAAGACCCGGACGTGCTGCCCCCGTAGCGGCCAGAGTACCGTCCCTTGATATTGGCCGCCCCAAGCACCTGCTTCCTTAGCTGGTGCCTGGAGCCGGCCCTGGAGAGAGGTAAATAACAGGGTCCCCCAAAGATCTTTATGGGGACCTGTGTTGTTTAACATACTGATAAATGACCAGGAGAAGGGGGGTAAACAGTGAAGTGGCAAAGTTTGCAACCAATACAAAATGATTCAAGGTAGTTAAGTCAAACGCTGACGGCGAAGAGCTACAAAGGTATCTCACCAAACTGGATGACTGGGCAACAAAATGGCAGATTAAATTCAATGTTGATGAATGCGCATTGGAAAACATAATCCCAACTATACATAAAAAATGATGGGGTCTAAATTAGCTGTTACCACTCAAGAAAGAGATCTTGGAGCCATTGTGGATAGTTTTCTGAAAACATTTCTATGGCTCTGTCTGGCCCTGGAAGGGGCAGGAGTCTGCAAAGTGGACTGGCCAGAGGACCAGGACTCTCCTATGGTTGGAGTAGGCCAAAAGACAGCTGGGGAAACTGAGGCAAAAGTTGCTGCAGCACCACAGCCATCCAGGAGGGGACATGTTGGGCTGGCAATTTTTCCACAGGACCCATGCTCTAGAACAGGAGTGTCAAAGACCAGAACTGAAGGGCACTAGCAGAGCTGTGTATGTGGAACCCTTCTGTAGAATAGCAGGGATGCTGTATGCCAGAATTGAGGATCACTGACAGAGCTGTGAGGGGAACCCAGCTCTAAGATAGCAAGGGATGCTGCATGCTGGGATTGAGGGGCATTGCCTAAGCTGAGAGGGGACGTTCCCACAGTATCTGCATGAAAAAATGGTCTCACAAGCTCTACAATCTTAAAAGAAAAGGCAAGAGAAGGCAAAAGGGGAGCCAAGAAGGCAAGATGGCTGGAGGAAATGCTTTTGTAAATACTCTGTTCCTGCCTGCTCCTCTCACTCAGCGCTTGACAGTCATGGACAATCATCCACAGTCATCCAGGGCTCAAAATAAACCCGGCCCTTTTAAACAGAAGCCGGTAACAGCGCTTTCTTTAGAAAATGCAGATGTGGAATTTGGCCTTTCCTTAGCTCTGCATCAGTCAGCCCTGTATGCCCTGGTGTGATCCAGGCCCAGCTTGGCTGCTGCCTACCTGATGGCTGGTGGGGTTAGACAACCATAGACATGTTCATGTTCACTTTCGTTAACTATTGTCAGAGGATTGTGAGCTTCATGGACATGGGAAGGGGATGAGGGGAAAGGACAGAGCAAAGGTGAATACAATAGGGAGAGGAAACCTTCTCCACATACGTAAGAGGATCATAGTAGTTCATGATGTAACGAAACTGAGTCCAAGCTACAAAGTTGAGATTCAGAGCAGAAGTTTTCCAAAGTTCATGTGTACTTGGATCAGGAGTTCTGGCTTAGGCCCATTTCTCTACTGGATGATAGTCTGTTTCTCTACCATAGTACCTCATAGAGCATGTAAGAGAATGAAGCCATACCATCCAGCTAGGTTTCTATACTGCGCTCCATTCCATAATAAAAATTACTTACCCATGTCAGGCTACATTTGATCTTTACAAAAAAGGCCAATGAATCACCCTTACACTGCACTTTATGAATTACCTTAGATCTTAAATACCATTTAAATAGGAGGCATTTTAGGAGGCATATAACCAGCCCATGAGAAAGATTGTATGGGATGGAAAGAGAAGCTATTCTGTAGGGAGAGATTTATAGCTATCAGGGTGATGTGTAACCCTGTAAAAACCTAGACAGGTTAGCGAGACATGACAGCCAATAATGGCACTAGGGGGAAGGAGAATAGGTGTAGGGGAGTCCTGGCTGATGGGGAAAACCCCACGCTTACCATAAAAAAACGGCTCAGTTAGGAAGTGGGGCAGCTGGAGCAATGGGTTAATACTACAGGCTTGTACCACTAGAGACCTCAGGTTAAAGCCTATCAAAAGCACCTGAGTGTGGTGGTTTCAAGATGCATCTATGAACCTTTATCCAGGACAGACACTGCACAATCCCAGCTTTGGTTCTGGGCTGGAGGAGGAGGGCCTAACTGAGGCTCAGACCTGTGGTGCATTGGCAGGACGGCGTGGCACACGTTTACCCAGCACCTGCCCCAACCAACCCTGCCTGCCAGTGCTATTTGCCCTTCACTTCCCCTCACAGTGAAACGTGCTTCATTGAATCTCATTTAAAGACATAACCCTGCGTCAAGGCAGAGGGAAGTGAGGTTTGTGTGGTAGCCGGACACTACAAAATGTAAAGGACATTTTTGCCTGGCTTGCTTCCAGATTTTGCTCCGATTGCTACAGGCAACAGAGGGCAAATGCCTCTTTTCAGGCCCTGGTATTTGCTTGTACAACAATGTGACCTGAGTTAGGATTATGCAAACCTGCAGCACTCACTTTGTTTATGCCCTGCCAAGGCAAGAAGCTGAAACTTTCAGAGAAGAGACCATTGCTGGGGCCGGCCAGAGGAAGCTGCCTCCCACTTTGGGGGGGGGGGGGGAAGAGAAGAGGGAGGGAATGGGGTGTGCTACATTCGTATTCATTTTGTTGTTACAATGGGTGCAGGATTAATGAAATTATAGTATGTGGACTGAAATTACATGGGGGGGCAGATGACTGGAGCGAGTTCCTGCCCAACCTTACATATTGCAGTATGTCATGCCACAGACGCAACTAACGTCGGGCACTTAAAAATGAGTTAATGTGACTAAATACAACAAATACTTTAAAGTAATCTATACACCTCATTATGCCAGCTTTATTTCATTGTATCATCTTATAGTACAGGGCATTTACTTCTGCTGTGTACTAGTGGGAAAGGAGAATTGGAACCACGTTGTTTTCATATTGTTAGAGCAGGGGACTGCTCCGCTTTCATTTCCCCATGTAACCTTAGGTGTCATTTAGGCCGTTCCTGCAAAGCACTTGAGCACCTGCTCAAAGTACAGGAGAGATTGTACTGGCATCAGCAGGGATAGGTATAGTCCACTGCCTAAGTGCTTTGTTGAACTGGAGTCTTCGTCTCTATCTAAATTGTCCCATGTGTACCCTGGGAAATAACTCCCCTTACCTAACTTTGAAAGAGGTGTTATGAGACTGAACTAGCTCTTTGTAACTCATCTGGAGATACTTAGCTGAAAGTATGGCCCCTGGGCCAGGCACTATATTATTCTTATCTCCATATACATGTGTAAAGCCCTTAGCATCAGTAACTAATGTTTATTATATTCGCATTTATATCCTAAAGAATCATCTGTAAACTCCAGTACTTATACTCCTACATTTAATGGTTGCACAGCTCCCAAACCATCATTAAAGAGAGACTGAAGGATTAAGGGGTACAGCAGCACATTGTCCAGTTGCACTCCAGATACATGGTCAGCTTGAAGGATTTTTTGTCAATCCATAACCCACCTGATTCTTAAGGATAAGAGTTATCTTACTCAGGCCTTTGCACATCTCTCCCTTGCTGTTTCCCTGTCCAATGGGATGACACTTACCTATCTCACTGCAGATGGGTGCTTGTGAGAATCAGAGGACTTGATCCAAAGGCCATTGACGTCAGTGCATCTCCATTGACTTCAGCAGACATTGGATTGAGCAAACTAACTACTATTTGTTGAAGGGATATGAGCGGGACAAGATTGTATTTGTCAAGGCTGCAGAGAATAATTTGGATTTGTGCGGGTGGGAGAATCGGGGCGGGAGTTCAGGATGGAGCAGGGGAGAGGAACTGTCAGGAACTAATGAAGGCCCTGATCCCTCCATGGTTCTAAGCCCAGAGGCTGAGGTCTGCCCACCCAGAGCTCACTGCAGGACTGCAGCCAATTTAGTGCTAACAAAATGAAGATGAAACATGCTCTATTAAGCACTAAGTCTTATTAGAAGTCTGGCTGGGAGCTGCTCTTTAATTTACATTAACCTGATTAAGACAATTATGTGCAATGTGGAATGTTACTTTGTTTCATGCCCACTGCAAACAGGGCCAAATCCCAGGGAGAGCTGAGTGTACTCTACCACTTCAGACACGGTGAGGGGTCCACACAAGGCAAAGGCAGGGGAGAAGCAAAAGGCTACTTAGCAGATACCCCCGCCACTAAAGACTTAACGAAACCTCAACATTTTCTCTATTCCTTTCTAAACAAATCAATGGCGACATTTTGGGGTCATTCTGTTGCTCTTGGCTTAAGGCGGAATGCTGTGAAAGTGATGATTATGGTTTCTACACTTCTTAATCTTCCCCTTTGAAACATGACAGCTCCTGCCCAGTTAAATGGTGCTGCAACTTGGTGTGTCTGAATCAGTAAGGGAGGTGGTCTGCCTCCATCGCCAAGCCCCTGCCTACATGCGATTGCAGACACTGTTGCAACTGCATTGGTGCAAACCCCTAGTCTAAATAAGCAAAACTGCAATAAGCCACAGTGCATTAGTGCAGGTCACTCTCTGCTTGAAACCACATTAACCTGCACTGGTGCAAATGGCAGCTTAGCCCAGAACTTAGTGTGTTAACCACTAGGTGGTTCCCCCACACAAAGGTGTTTCCAACACCACCTAAACTATGAGATCACCATTTGGATTAGATGTCCATGTGCGTCTTCAATGTGCCGATCTCTGCTGCTGAAGGGTGAGTGTGGATGGGAATCACTGGTGTAACAGATACAACGGTCCTACTGCTGAGGGCTCCTGGCTGGTTCAACTACCAATGGTTCAAGTCTCTATTTTAGATTCAGACTGAGACTTCAGCTTCAGCCTGATACTTCAAGGGACAAGGGGGTTTCAGGGAAAAAGCTGTGTCATTGCAGCTTTCTAAGGCCACGCAGGTAGCTTGTGAAAGTTGACTTTGGGGTGGTAGTCTCCCTACTTGAGAGCTGGCACTCCAAGCATGACAGGTTTCTTCTCAAAGCCAGCCACGTGGTAGCACAAAGGAGAGAGACGCTTGATTAAAGACTTCTTGCTATCTAGCTCAGTGGGGGTGGGGAGTGTCAGGTTCCAGGGGAACCTCCTGTCACGGAAGTAGCAAATCCTGCTGGATATTTAGGCAGACCCCTAAACAGTTTATGGAAGGGAATAGACAAAATTAATTGACACAGGCTTCGTACAGAAAGGAGGGCACCAGGGAGGGGAGATGGTTGGAAATATGTGGGTTTTTTCCTGTTTTGGCAAAAATTTGTTTTGATGGAATTTTTTTGACTAGCTCTAATGAAGACCCAGGTGTGGAAATGACTGATGGCAGGGAAGAGATGAACCTCTTCCCAGCAATTATACATTCATGTTAGAATATTAAATAAAGACCGGGAAAGAATCTGCAATCCCAATTTTATTAGCTTCAAATCAAGAGCAGGTTTTATTTTTTATCAGTAATTTAATTTTAGTGCATCTGTTGCAAAAAAACCAGTGTGCATATAAACAGTTTGGTAAGAAGGAAAGTACACCTCTACCTCGATATAACGCTGTCCTCGGGAGCCAAAAAACCTTACTGTGTAATATCGAACTTGCTTTGATCCGCCGGAGTGCGCAGCCCTGCCCCCCCCCCCCCCCAGCACTGCTTTACCGTGTTATATCTGAATTTGTGTTATATTGGGGTAGAGGTGTACAAGAATCAGTTTCATTATTTAGTGTTTTCCAAGATGACATTTCATTGTAACCTACCTTATTCCTATATTTTCTTCACCAAGAATACAGAGAGCACTTTCCATTCCAAAGTACAATTTGACAGACATCTATGGAACAGTGCAGCTGAAAGAGGTTTTAGCTTGTTTCCAGCATTGCACTTCCTGTGTTAGTAGTGCATGAAGTGGCTTTCACCCTATTTGCACTTGGGGATAGCACCTGAATAAGATGCCACTTCTTGGCAATTGTTTGTTTGATTAATAATGGCAACTTTAGTGAAAGGGAACATTTTTGCAATAGCCTAAAAGAAGGATACTTAATCCTGGTCTACATTAGCACTTTCTGGGAAATCTCCCTCTGGTGCAAACCCCTGGGTGGTAACAATGATGAGTGCACTAGTGCAAAGCATGCAGGGTTAGATGACATGGTGGTAAAAATGCCAATGGCCTGTCTACACTTAGGCTGCCATCGTTACTAAGGCAAGGGTGGGTGATTTCCTGAAAAGTGCTAGTGTAGACAGTTTTAGTGTGCTAGGGACCTTTCCAATAAGGTGCAGTGTGTTCTCAGCTCCACCTGACTGGAAGGGAACTGGAATCATTCTGCACCATACAGAAACAAGCTAGGAACGGAAAACTAAAGATGAAAAGGGAAGAATATATCTCCTAGGTATCAACCTATTCAGTGAAAAGGGAAAATAGACAAACACACAATTTTGATTTATTTTTTCTTAAATCTGCAATTTATAATTCTGGCACCACGATCACATAGTGCCTCATGGAGCTTACCAAAGAGAGAGAGACAGAAATACTTAAATGCAACCAAAAAAAGGAAGAAAAGAAATCCGAGGCACCACCAGTTGGAACTATGTAATTCAATCTTTCGGAGATTTTTAAAATTATTGTAAATTATTACCAAGATTTTCAAATGTCTAGTGACTGGGAGATCCCTTAAATGGGATTTCAGAAAGTGCTGAACAGCCACCTTCTGAAAACCAGGCCCCTAAAAAGTGTTCCAGGTTGGGCCTCTGAAAGCACTAGTCTTTTCTGAAATGGCCACAGGCAGTAAATATACAGAGGGGGCTGAGGAGAGGGCATATGCTCCTGTGGCCTTATCAGTATGTTACTAGCACTCCTTGAGGCATATATATCCATCTGTTACACAGGTAAAACGCACCACAGCTCAGGAAAATTGTAACAATGGATGGCATGTGAGCATCAGGGAAAGTCAACTTAATGGCAAAAGCAAGCTTGCTGCAGTACCAGGGGCATTACACAGCATGCTCCACAGCATGCTCCACATACTACTGCGGGGGATGCATATTCAGCATTTCATGCTGTCTTTAAACTTCACAGCACCAGGATTTTCAGGCTTCTGGGGCTTGATCTTGCAAAGTGCTCGGTGGCAGCTTCCACTGACCTCAGCTCAGCACCTTGCAGATCGGCGCTTCAGTGTTTTGGGAATACATATAATGATCCATTTGGATGAAATTCGCCCGTGTAGAGGCCCAGGAAAAGGCGTAGGCACCACTTAAATCCTAATTAAATACCTACTTTAGTGGGACTTAAGCCCTCCAGATAGGACTTGGATGGTGCCTAGGCCTTGCACTGACCCTTTCCACAGGGGTGAACATTTTGTGGTACAGTAAAGGAGTGGGGTTATGAAAGGAGATGGATATTTCCAGAAAATAAATCTCTGTTTTCTGGCCATTTCCACCAGTTTTTCCATGTTGTGCTTGTTCTGTGTCTCCTTAACATTCCCTCCCCCCAAGCTCCATCCCACAGCACTTCCCTTTAATATTAGCATGTATCTAATGGCTGCAGGTGAAGGTAGGGAGATGAGGAGGTGTGGAGATCAGAGGCTTTTTCCATTGCTCCAATTCTCTTCTGCCATTTCAAGTTTCTCTTTACTTTTTGGCAGGCTTTGTATCTGCTGACAGCAGCCTCATTGCTTTTCATCTCTATGCAAATTACCATCCACAATAACCTAGTTCCAGAACACAGTGCAATGTCAATAAGTAGCTGCTTTGTATACCCCAAGTCGCTGCCATCCCATGATTCACCTCCATAGCGGCTCCTCTCCCCATCTCTTTTGTCTCACAGCTCGTGGGAGTTTATATGAGGCTCTGGGAGCTTGCTGATATCAGAGTTCTGAATCAGCTGGTAGAGAAACTCCACTTGTTTCTCATAGCCCTCAATTGAGATCCTCTCATTCAAGCCATGGACTCTGTTAAAGTGAGAAGAGTATTTTTCATTACAATATGCATGAGCCACCTACATGGGAACTGCAAACCCAGTCCAGACTGCTGATTCCCCAGTTCTCTTTATAAAGGCTCGGGAATGTCAGGACTTAAGTAGGAAACAGTGTGAGACAAATAAAAATCTACAGAACAATGCACTCCAAGCAAGATCTTTTCCTGAGGCCAGCATAAATGGCTTACTGATTCTAAGGCCAGAGCACAGTGGGTAAGACCATGGAGTGGGTGGATAGGGCAGGAAAGTGGAAGTATAGCAGGCACTGTCGGTCCCTGCATTAACCTACCACAGACCCTTTGAGTCAGAGTGCAGAACAGCTACCTGGACACACTGCTGCTATTTCAGTTACACTCGCATGGAAGATAAAATTGATACGCTAGCCAGTGAACCAACTCCTAGCACGGTTAATACTTTTGTATTCACATAACTCCCAGCTTTAAAAGGTTAATCAAGTGGGAGTAACCATGTTTGTGCCGGCATGTGGGCATCCATATTAAATAAGGGCTTCACACTAGAACCAAACCTTTCAGAACCCAGAAATTGTATTTGTGATCCAGCCAAGTTCAGCTGTCCCACTGGAAGGGATGTTTGAACCAGGTCCTGTCTACATTTTAAACAGAGACGAACCGGGGCTAACTCTCTCCCACAGCAGTTCTCACCCATTATGTGTGCAGCACCCAACGCTGCAGGAAATGGGTGGCTTTTGTGATTCTGAGGCACCCATACTGCCACACCACAGTATACAAAGTTTGGTTTCATTCTCTAGGCCAGCATATGCTAATTTTCTTTAATGGTAGTCCCTAGAGTATTCCCCACACCAGCAGAATACAATACCTTGGTAAATCATCCGGTTTAAAGACCAGTGGGTTAAATCGATAAATGGCATCTGTGAGATTAGTGAAGTGCCGGCTGTCTGTGTTTCCAATACAAATACCTGGAAAACAAACCCACAGGTCAGGTTGTCTCAGCACAAGTGAAACCAATTAGTCTTCAAGGAAAAAGGCTCGGCTGATGTTGCATTTCTACACTTTGAAAACTTAAACTCCTTTTTAAAACAAATTATTGTTCCCACATCAGCACAGGAAATAAAGAATGCTGGAACTCTTTCAGCAACAAGAGGAGCTGAGCACCACACCTCGTTGACTTCAATGGGAGTTGTGGTGCCCAGCATCTGTCAGTATCAGGCTCTTATTCTTCTATGTGTCAATTTCAAGCTTAAGTTCCTATCCCTTAAGCTGTAGCACCAGCGTGGAACAGCTTGCATGATAAGGACTTTAGATAGTAAGGTACAGTACAGAAGAAGAAAGATGATTTTGCCAGTCATGGAAGTGCAAACTGAAGTGCTAAGACGAGAAGACCTCCCCTGCCACTCCTTACATGCCTGAAGAGATTCCCTGGTATGTTTTGCAGGGAGACTCAATTCAAAGTTCATTGTTTCTGCCAGTTTCCTGTTTGCTTTTTTCTATTTCCACCATAACTCGCCCCATACACACACACACAGTTTAGAGAAGAGAGATGGAACCTAACAGAAGAGGGAACAACAGCAGTTTCCAGTCGTTAACAGCTGGGGTGAAGGGATACACAGAAATGGAAACAAAGCAATGGGTGGGAGGGGAGAGACAGGAATGTGGAAGTATAAGAGGAAACAATAATCATCATGTGTTTGCTCTTACCTGGAGCTACGCTGCTGACATCGGGGAAAACATCCAGTAGGGTTCTTCGGAAAATCTGGACTCCAAAGGCATGATTATCCCAGGGGCTGATAGGGAGTGGGTCAAAGGCGTCCTGTAGGTGTATCTTTACTCTGTCATCAGCAATAGTGTTTCGGACTATCTCTAGCACCTATGAACACACCCAGAGGAACAAATAAGCAAAGGAAATGAGAGTTTTCCTTGTGGATGTCTGTGCAGGTGCCAGTTTCAAGGCTTGCCTTGTAAATCAATTGCCAGCTATGGCTCCAAATGAAGACATACGATCAGGACAGGGGCCATGTAGTGGCCTCATGGTGGAAGTCTGTTTTCCTCTTACACAATGCGCTCCTGGCATTAAAGGTCGAAGTACTTCCAAGGCAATCACTTATGGGTCAGTGCCTCAAAAGGCCTTCCTTAACCCCTTCAGTACAAAAGCGCACCAATGTGTAGCTGGATCAGTCAAGTGAATGGAATCCAAAAAAGCTTTCAGCATGATTGTCCAGAGAGAGGGTCTGATATTATTCATAGATAATAGGCTATGTCAGACCTACTCAAGTGAGAGAGATCAGGTCACCTTCTAGTGGCTGCAACTGACAGAAGATAAGCCTTAATTCTATTACATAAGCATGTATGGTCCATGGCAAGATTCTCAAACCATGGATCACCATGTACCACTGGTAGTATGTGAGCTCGATGTTTCATCAATTCACTTCACAAATTTTTTAAGGCGGGGGTATGTGAACCAATGAAGTGTGGGAGCCACTTGTCTATGGGTTACTCTGAAGCAAGAGTGACTCCCAAAGGCTGCTTAACATAGCTGCAAGTCTATATTTCATAGAGGGTGTCCCTCAGAATCCGGGCTGTCTCCTGTTCGCCTCCATATTTAGAAGGTAGTGTTTAGAATCCAAAGTGAGTCTTCAAAAAGAGTCCTGTAAAACAAACAACTGAGGATCTCTCTCATTTATACTGCATTCATCACCGTGGTATCTGGCACATATAACAAACATTAAAGTAAACAACTGGCCCAAAGGGACAATCTCCCCTGGTTACAGGCCCAATAAAGAAAAAGACACAGTGGACACATGCATCTTATGCTATGTGCTCAAAGGGAAAAAAATCTTGGATAAACTTGGCTCTGGCAGACTGCAAATTGCAGAACACTCCCTTCTCCTAGACTCTAAACTTGGGAACAGCCAATGAGAGCTTTCTGATGGAAAAGACCTGCTGCAACAAGGGATAAGGTATTCTCAGCTGGTCAGATGCCATTACACTCAGAGATTTACAGAAGACAACCAATAGCTTGACTTGCACCTGGAAGCATAAAGGAAGCCAGCACAGAGCACAGATATTACATGCTCACATCTGTCATCTGCAAAATGTAGGCGGGCAATTTTGCACTATATGAAGCTGCTGAGAGGTCATCTATGGGAACCCTAGGTAGAGTGTATTACAACTGCGCAGTCTGGAGATGGCAGAGGCAAGATCCACAATGCAGAGGAAAGCTTGCAATCTCCAGACCAGTCAACAACTGTTTATTTCAAAGGTATAGGAAAGTTAAGTAAATGACATGTCAGGGACAAATTTCATGATGAAAAAAAATAGGTGAACAAATGTAACATGCAGACATTACCTCTTCAACCTTTTGTGATGGGTGGATCCGAAAATTCACAATTGCTTTTGCGGAAGGTGGGATGACATTGGACTAGGGGAAAAAAGAGGCTCAACCAATACAAAGAAAGCCATAAGCAGAGTCAAAGGCCAATCACAGAACTGCCACTACATCAGCCTGATATGCACTGCTGTCAAAAAGTTTAAACTATTGCTCTTGCAGTTCCAGGGCTCACAGTGTAAGGCCCCAACCAGCTCCTATTGAAATAAACGCCCAAACCTTCCACCATTTGATTACTGTAAACATTAGCCATTTACCACACAGGTAGTTATATAAGGATTAGGTGCTTTTCATTTAGAATTTTTTCTCTATGTGAGAAAGGGCTTGGCATTTTTTTTTTTAAATAATAACTTCATTTTATCTGATGTCACTCTTCCAAAAAATCCTCCTTTATAGCTGAGTCCATTTCCCCAAAGCACACCAGGCATGACCCATGTACGTCACTTAACAGCATCAGTAGAGATACAGAATTCCTGTTTTCTACAAAATATATTTTATACTTTGTTAAGTATGCAAGTTACACCGTCTTTGAACACACACAGTAAAAATGCAAACAACATGTTATTTCTCTTCTCACCACTCAGTGTCACTGTTTACCTATTACTTGTTTTCTAGACAAATGATCCTTTTCAGTAAAGATTTCCTTTGAGGAATGCAGAAAGTAGGCCCAAACTATTAATTGCTCTCACTGGTGTTCCAGAGCTGCAATTCTCAACCGTGCAGTTTATCAGGTTAAGACCTTGACTGTACCAGCCAGAACCGGCTGCCTCTCACTCTGCTGTGCTTGCTCTAACCCACTGTGGAGTTTAGGGATATCAGTCTTGTGATCATGGGACAAAGGTCCCATCTAGAGTAGGAAGTTGTCCTGTTGCTGACATTGGGTGGTCCAAAGTCTCAATCACGCACTGTGTAACAGGGTTGCAAATGTTTTTTATCCTGTCTACATTAGCACTTAAACCATTTTCAGCACCAGTTTAGAAAGAACTGGATAACAAATATTGTCATCAGTGAAACAATTTTCTGTTGTAAACCCTAAGGTGTGAACTGGGCTATACTTTCAGATGGAGTGAGGTTGGCAAAGCATGAAGGCCCAGTATAGAGGCTGAGTTTAAAATTAAGTGTAGGAGGAGACTACACCAACCATTCATAGTGGTACATCTAGTAGTATGTGGGAACCACCATTCTAAATAATACAAGCATTCTCCTCATGCTACATGGAGGAAAAATCAAATGCACACATGAAGCTACCTTGATTCCTGCATTAAACATGGTGATTGCTGTGGTGGTCCGAACCAAGGCATTAGTGGAGGGCTTCTGCTCCAAAATTCTGCATGAAAATAAGTTTTTAAAAGGAGTTTTGTATTTATAAAAGATATAAGTGACAAAAGTGAGAATTAAATTGATTAGACCAACCTATGCATTAACAGAGCAGCTACAGTATATTTCAATTATTAATTAAAGGTAAATGCTTTACAGTCTGATAAACTGAGAAACAGGATGGCTGATTCCCAGGGAAGATCAGGCTTACTGCCAAGAAAACTAGAGGACCAAAGTTTCTAAATGGACATTGGTTCCCATATTTCATGGGGGCAGAGGCTGGGAATGTGAAGAGGGGATGTGCTCCCTTTACCTGCTGACGATAGGGGAGAACAGCCACAGGTTGGTCATGATGAGATTGAGAGGAAAACGGAACTAGGTGGCAAAAGAAAACAAAGATACACCAATTATCAAAATTCCAGCTTTAGAGACTGAAGTGATGTCACGACTCAGAGCAGAACACGGGGCTAAGGGATCACTGCTACGTTCAGTTTAAGAGGGATGCTGCAGAGGGAGAACTATTGCACTTAAGCTTTGAATTCTCCTGAGTTAAATGATTTTAACAGAGACTAGGAAACCCCCCTAGGTAATCTGCGTCTGGGGCTACTTTTAATTTATTAACATTAATTATGTGAAACTTGAGAATGAAGCTACAGTTGAATACTCACCTCTGAAGCCAAGTGCTCAAGAATCATGATTTCTGGTCCATGGCCAAACAGATTGGGCATGGGATTCTGCTCCAACCTACAACAAGCAAATGAGCATTTGAAAAAAAACCTCATTCTACATTTTTGCAGAAAACAGACTGCATTCATAGATTTGACCAAGAGCCTGAAATGTAGCCATATCCCTCATAGCTCACAAATCAAGAACAACTTCACCCCAGATTTCAGAGCATTCCTGTCTCATCCCAAGATATTTTTTTGGGGAGGATGAAGAGCTAGCCAAGGTTGGCTCTCAATGGGAAGGAAAGGACAGTAAGGGAGATGTGGAAATCTATAAAAATGGTAGGCCAAAAAGCTAGCAAGTCTCTCTTTATTTCAGGCCCTTCTATCAAACAACACCCTTGCTCCCATCAATCTAGTCTGTATCCATTGGGATAGAGAGGCTGAGAAGCAGGAGCACTACCTTGTACCAGAACCTAGGGGATATAACATTTTGATACCACACCATGTTTATTTGCCTGCATAGATATCACCTGTAGGCAGCAGATACAGTCACAAAAGATTCTTGGAGAGAAATTCTGGCAACAGACAAAAGGATGGAACAAAAATAGATTCATGTCACCTTTGCAGATATCCAAATTCTAGGGCTACTGAGTGACATTTAGGCCCCTGGAGTAAGTCTGAGTAGCCCAAATGATCATCGAATTTATGCCTGGCTTTTCAGGGTCCCTAGGGACCATTCCAGGAAGTGTGACTAGCTGGAGTGCAGAGGTGCTCCAGCCACGCCCTCTTCCCCTGACCACAACCTCTCAGCCAGGGGTTGCATATCTGCACACTTATATGAGCCATAAGCTTCAGTTTTAAACATACACAGAGCGGTACAATATATAGCACTGAAGTCAAGTCTGTTTACGGAGATTTTGCATGACAATCTTAAGTCTGTTACACAGTCAGGTAAACTCTCACCTGGACAATGCTGCTGCAAGAATACCAATACTCGTCTCCTTAGGAGGGACAGAGGAATGACCTTGCTCTTTTTCCACGCTGAAGTTCGCTGTAATTGAACCCTTCTCTGTGATAGCTATTCTGATGAACAAGAAATAACTTCATCAAGCCGATTCCAAATATTACATAACCGGAGTTCTTCAGCCTCTACTGACTGTAGACAGAGGGGGCTGATATGCTTATTTTTTAGAACCAAACAAAAATACTCTAACAGCAGCAGCAACAACAAAAAGCATTTAAAGCCACACTTGAGTGGTAGGACCATTGTGGTTTTGGCTTTTTCTCCAAATTTCACATCACACAACTACTCTTGCTCTGGCACAGCTGCAGTACCCTGCTTGTGACAGCACTGCTCAGAGACTGAAAGTAAGTGCACTCGGAAGGCTCTTTGCTTACGTTTTGTACCACGGCTGCAGTATTAGTGACAGACCAAGTGTCTTAAAAACAAATGTCATTTAAGTATAACAAGAGCCTTTCATGGTAATTAAAATGAATTAATGTTTACAAACACCTTTGTGGAGGTAGACAATAGGAAATACTTATCCTATGCAGTGTTTTTAAAACCTTAAATGATAGCATTTTAATTCTTGTTTGATGTCAAGGGCCAATTGCTGTCTTATTAAATCTAAACTGCATTCATATTTCAATATATAGGTATCATATTTTCCACTGGGAAACTGGCCCATGCACTTGTCCCTTTTATATGCTCCCACAGCCAACACTAAGATTATGGGGGTCTCTTTTTGACTACAGTTCTGCATGAAAACCAGAATGCTCCCCACAAAGACTAAATTGCAGCTTTGGGGAAGGAAATGGATTTGTAAAACCCCTATACGCAGTCAGATATGACCCTTCTACCAACAGTGTCTGATAAAACAAATGTGATAAACATGGGCACTGTCACCAAGTTCTTTACATCACAATTCCACATCCTGTTAGTGCCTGGTTGTCTTTGCCCTGCTTTTTATAACAACAAATAAATGAGACTGAATCATCACAGGGCTTCCTAAATTAACCTCCAGCTCCAGGTGATATTTCTGCGAGGCCATTGAGGGATCCCAGGTCTTCAGAGGATTGTCTACCACAGAGGGAAAGGAACAGAATTCATAACTCAACAGATACCCCATTTCCTCATTCTTTCCTACTCAAGATAAAGGGTCACCCTTGCATTCCCTCAGAAAAGGTATGAATCAAATTTACAAGCTGCATACCAAAGACAAACTTCACAGCTAAATCAGGGTCGCTATCTAAGCCGACCAAAGAGAAATAGCATTGACTGCATGCCCTCATCCTGCCATTTGCACAACCAGCAAATGGCAGTCAGGAGGCTGAAACACGGATTGCCACAATGGTGAACCAGCCTCAGGTTCTGCTGCCAAAACCTTAACTGCACATCAAAGTTACTAAATTTTTATCTAAAGAAAAAAAAAATAAAATCCCTGGGCAGCTATAAATGACAGCCTAGAAGACGGCTGCGTATAAATATGGGCATCTCCATCCTCAGCCCTGTGACTCATCTGCAACCTAGCGAAACTCACCTACTCAAGTAAACAAAGAGGTATAACAACAGTGTGATTGGTGGGATGAAAACCTAAGGGTGGGTTTCCCAGCCAAGTGCTCTATGCATTAGCTAATCTTTGCAACACCCAATCTTTGCCCAATCTTTGCAACACCGAGGGCTGCAATGAAAATCTGACAGGAGCCTAAGAGCCATACACAAATGTATGTAAGTATGTAAATATACTTAATTCTTAAATACGCACACAGCCCGAACATTTGCTTGTATTTATATTTTCACTGAGATGAACAGAAACTGCAATCAAGCCACCAGTAATAAAACCCTGTAGTTCATTGGCTGTGTCATCACCAAGGAAGAAAAGAGCAGCTGCCATAGAGGGCCTTTATGTTGTATTATGGATACCGCTGCATTAGTCCAAACTAGCAGACTCTCATACTTACCCATAAAGCCAGGGATCAGGCTCATTGTGTTAAATTCTCTTCTTTCTTTACTTACACTGCTACTGGCTTCTTTATTCCCGCCAAGAACCCATCTAAGATAACGCTTCCCTCATCTAGCAGGAAAGAAAGCTTCACTCCTCTAGCTTTCAGCAGAGCCGCAATCTTCATTGCTCCCTTATGACCAGATACCTACAAGAGTCCAAATCAGAGGAACTGCCATGCTGAATCGTACAAGAAGTCCATCTAGTACAGTATCCTGACTCTGACAGTGACCAGTGCTACATGAGAAAGGTGCAAGAAACTACAGAGTGAGCAATTATGAAATAAACTGTCCATGGGATGAAGTTTCTTTCTAACCCCTGTCAATTAGTGGTTGCTTATGCTCTGAAGCAAGAGAGTTTACATCCAGTCTAATATAACTGAAGATGTTCTCATTATTCATGAGAAGCCTCAATGCTACCCCACAGCAATGAACTCTACAGCTTAATTAGGCATTGTTTAAAAAGGTATTTAATTTGATCATGTCTTGGCTTTCAATTTCACTGAATGCCCTTCTTGTCTTTATGAGAATGGGCAATTCTGCCACCCTATCATTCTCTATTTCTAGCTCTATGTCATTAATGAAGACTCTGTTAGATAACACTGTTCACCTGGAACAATCAAATACATCTTAACCTGGATTTTCACATTTCACTCATACACTGTACTTTTTTGTCTGACAGCCATACCAAAGAACAGTACAGATTTACCCTTTTCCTCTCTCTCCACTGAGCAAAACCCTGATGCCCAGGTCACTGAGAGCTGAACTGTCAATATATAGCTATGACTGCCGTGCGCTAAAGAGTGATTTGTCAATGCAACAATGATCATCAGGGGGTTTCACGGTAAATAATCCTTAGAAAGTTGATTTAGTCAAGTACAAGGGCAATGCAGGCAACTGGCTATCCAAGAATCATGCTTCTGTTATAGGAGGAAACAAGAGAGAGACAGACTGAGAGAAGAACAGGAGTACTTGTGGCACCTTAGAGACTAACAAATTTATTTAAGCATAAGCTTTCGTGGGCTACAGCCCACTTCATCGGATGCATGCCGACTGAGAGAAATACCTCTTCATCATGTCCAATGCCAATATAGAAAGACCTGCGAGGTCTGTAGTCTCTTCTCAGCAGGAATTCTAGAGCTTGCAGAATACCCTGTGGAACAGAGGCAGCATGTTAGCCACTGTGTCCTTTTGCTCTCTGAGGCTGCAAAGAAGAGCTACTTCATATGACAAAGAACATGAAGATGTAAAGGAAATCCAGTACTTTCACAGTCCTCAAGCAGGCTTCATTCTTTTAACTATTGCAGGTTTTTTTCACTCCACCTAGTTGATGATAATCATATTCTTTTGCAAGCACAATCCAAGAGATTTAATAATCCTTAAGACTCAGTGTGTTACATAATATCAGAATAAATATATAAAATAGTATAGGCTTGATCCTACTCCTACTGGAGGCCAAGGCAAACTCCAACTGACTTCAAAGGGAGCATGATTGGGGTCTCTATCTCTGAAAACCCCCACTTAATTGAGCCTTTAAATTACATCTAGACTGCATATGATATGGCTCTCGCTAGTTGTAGTAAAACCATTACTTTAATGAGGATTAACTTTTTCTACGAAAACATTACTAAGGAAGAACAAAGAAAAATAAGAACAGTGGGGATGAAGTTTGTCATCCATTGACACTTGTGTTTTTCCAGTCTCATCTATTTTTTTTTCCTTCCTAAACTGTGATCATTGTCTAATCAGCAGTGGTTAGTTTGCATTTCTGCTGTCTTGCCAGCATCCATTTTGCCTCACTGCAATGGTTAATTTTGATTTAGTTGTTTCTGGGATTATTACTGCCTTTCTCAATAGCTAGCTAGTTCCAAAACAGAAGTTCTCAAATCACAAAACTATGGGACTGTTAATTATTTACCCATCAGACCCTGAACAAAAACATTCCTTAGAGTTTTTCATCGCTCTGAAATGAGGTGACAGAGAAGACATACTATAGCAGAATTTTTGTTGTCCACTGTTCCTCGTCCATAGATGAAACCGTCAAGTTCCTTAGCCGAGAAAGGAGGGACATGCCACCCCTCTTGGGAAGCTGGGACTACATCCATGTGTGCAAGCAGCATGTAGGGCATGAGCTGGGGGTCAGAACCCTGGACAGTGAAGAGATGGCTGTATCCCCCAATGATCTCATGTTGAATGAACTTGGTAGAAAATACAGCAGGAAAGACTGTTTAAAAATAAAGTCAAAAGAAGAGAGAAATATACAAAGGAGAAAAATCAGCAAGATCTTTTCTATTCCACCACCAAAATTATTGGGAATATGACACAAACCCATTAGCAGAATTTTGCCACTGACTTTAATGGAAGCATGGTCTATAATGAATTTTAACACACATGGCAATAAGATACAAAGCTTGATCTGTTGCAGGCATCAAATATGAAAGCTTCCCTCAAACAGCTTTACCAAACTGTCCCAATCTGCAGTGGAAACCCTCACTAGAGTTTTGTCTCCCTTGGCAAAAACAGGACCTGTAATTCACCACCACTGCAGCTGTGTTGGACGATTGAACCTACAGACAGGGCTCAGACAGGTTTAGGCTTTTTTATCACAAGGTTGTCCAACTCTCTTCAGAGCAGGGTCATGACATGGAAGTAAAAAGACACCTATGCCCTGTCTATGCACAGTTTATACCATCAGTGGAGATACACCACAGTTGAACTGCAGGTCCCATTTTGGCCCCGATGGTAATACAGTTCCCTTTTGAGAAAAATCAAGATAAAAAGTGCTATGCCAAACACAGTACTATTCCATTATATTCAGAATCTAAACTTCTTCTCGACTTGTTGCCAATCTCCTGCCCTTTTATTAAAAATATGTAGGAATGTAAATTCTGTACCTTTTTGAATATAATTCCCAAATTCTGCCAAGGCTGTTGTATTTTGGTTCTCTGGAGAGAAGGAAACGGTTTGAATTTTGATGGCACCTTAAATGAAAATATGAAGTAGAGGATTTTTGGCAATGATGACAATCAGTCCGACAGTCCTTTTAACCGTAATTTGAATAGGTAGGAAAATTAAGATCCTGAGTATTTTGTAGACTTTACAGATCCCAAGACAGAAGGGTAGAGGTGGTATTACCCTCAAAGAATCGACCACATTTTAACCTCATTAAGTACATTCTGGCTACCCTATTAATGCCTGTGCAGTTTCATATAGCATGTTCTTCTTTATTACTTGTTCTAAATGGTTGTGTTTTGTTGTTGTGCACTGTTAAAAATGCTACGCTTTCCACTCTGGAAGCAGCTGCATTTCACTGGATTGTGAAGATTGATTCCTTGTCAACATAACGTTTTAGGATTAAATGCAAATATATTACTAGATGGGAATTCAAATATAATTGCACCATCTTTTTCAATAAGCTTCCTAATGAAAAACATTACTTTGGGCTCAAGCCTGAGTACACTCAACTCTCACTGAAGACAGCGCTTAGCACTTCACAGGAGCTTGTTGAGTGGAAAATGTGAGTTGCTTCATCAAATTTATATGGGAACAGTGGGGTTCACTAAATCATCCTTTACTTCAGACAGTGCTGCTCCATGATGGCTCATAATGCCCCACTATGGACCTGCTCCTGCTCCCATCTACTTCATCAAAGGTCTCTCTAAAGATTTTTTGGTTTCTAATTAAAAAAAAACATTTCCACCTGCGAGGTAATAATTCCATCAACTAAATATAGAAGAGCTTTTCCTCTATTTTAATAGTTGTAACTATTCTTTGATGCCTGTGTCTGGTTTTTTACTAGCTGCCAATCCTAATGTAATCCATATACCCCAGAGGTTTCCTGCAAGAGTCTTTGTGTCTGAAAGCACAAATACATTACCTCTATGACAGGATGCTTGCAAGGCAGGGGTACAAGATTTGAGCCAGAAAGGAAAAGGGGGCACTAATTTATTTAGTGTGCCAAAGGGACATCTGAAGATGTACAATTGGAGAATGCAGACAAACTGTGTTTTGTATGTAAGAGGGATGAGATATTGGAGAATACTGTCAGTGGGAGGAAACAAAGGCTGCAGGTGTGTGAAATTCTGGTCCCAGTTAAGACAAGAATATCTGCTGTGGGAAAGCATAATAGTTCATTTATTGCCAGGTTTCAGCTTTGCAGTACTTTCATTTGGCAAATTCTAAAACATTTATACAGCTTTCTGGGCTAGTTTTTCCCTGACATCCACTCCAAATATGGTGCAGCCTAATGGATTCACCTACTTCTTATCGTCCCTCTTCTATAGACTTAATATTATGTTTATGAACAAGGGATGAGGAATGGGCCAACCAACAACAGTAACAGCACCTTGCATTTAAAGATCATCTTTCATCCAAAGTGCTTTATAAACTAAAACAGCTATACCGCTCTGAGACACCCAGGCCCCTGGTTGTGGAATCCCTCAATATCCTGTCTTCCTTTTTCATTAATATCTACATTGGACCACTCAGCAAAATTGTCAGAGTCAGGTGTCACTGATACACAGATGACACTCAGATGTCTGTGTCCTCCACTATCTCCAAGACACATCTCCAGGTTTTGCTCAGGATATCTGTTGAGGTCAAAGTATATGGCTGCAAATGTAAACATACCAGGTATTTTGAGACAGGCACCATGTCATGCGGTGCTAAAGAATCTTAACTGATAACAAGCAATGAATTACACAGAAGAGATATTAAAACAATATTATTCCCTTCTTCCATTTGTCAGCAGAAGAAATAAATCCTCTTTTTTTTTTTAAGAAATGATTTTCAATCTTTTTCTTCTGCAGTTTTTCTTTCTTCCCTAACACCCATAGCATGTACTTTCTGTAGTGTCATGGAAGCAGGGCGGGGAGGGATGTAATACACAAGTTAAGTGCCTTATGGGGATAAAGGGAGGTTGTCAGTTTCAGGGTGGTGTCAGCTGCCTCAGTTGCTGGAGGGCAGTCAGTGGAGGGGTGTCAGAGCTTGAGGATGGGTTAGCTGTTTCCTTGGGAATGTGGCAGTGTCTGAGAAGAGGTGCTGGGAGGGGGGCAGACCAATATCTAAGCAAGCAATAAGGGGCTGAATAGATGCTTAAAAGTAAAGTGACACAATGGGAAGAAGACATTAGTGGAGGCGGGGGAATAGTGTCAGTTGAGGGAGCGCTAATGCTCAAGCAGTTTCTGTCTGTGCCTGAGGGTGCATGGTACACATGGGAGAGAAGTGCCCACTGAGGAAATTCTGCCAGGGACACCAGACTAGAGAGGTCAGTGCCCTGGGGGTCTTGGTAAATGGATGGCATTAGTAACTGATGAGGAGGCATCAGTACTTATGGGATTTCTGGGTGCTCAGTGTCTTCAGGGCAGTCTCAGACCCTGGAGAATTCAGCTGGAGGATGAGTCCTGGGTGAAGGGGGGTTTCAGAGCACTAAATCTCAAGAGGTCCCTGGGATGCGGTCTTAGCCCCAGAGGAAATGAGGGGAGGCAGCCTAGTAGAAGTTGCTTGGGGGAGGGTCATGATGGAGTTTTGGTGGCGAGAGGTGGGGCAGTTAGGGAATGTAACTTTAGGGATCCAAGGGGGTGCACTCCTCAGCAGAGATGGAGTGCTGGTCCTGGGGTGGGAGGAGGGAGAGACTTAGCCACAAAGGCGCAGGGGCTGAAAATGGTCCATCATTAGGGCAGATCAATCAGGGATGGGAGGAGTGGGGGTATTTGGGATGGGATTATAGTCTACAGGATTTCTCAAGGGGTGGAGGTGGTTCTGCTGGTGGGAGCCTGCCAGGAATAGGGGTTTGGCCCCAGGTGGTTAACCTGGTTTATGTGTGTGTATGTGGGGAGGAAGGTCTGTGGAAAGATTTAGTCTAGGAGCATGAGTTCTCGGGAGCAGTGTTAGTTTGGGGAATCCCTGGTGGGGGGGAGGCTAATCTGGGAGTGAGGAGTTGTTTGGTGGGAGAATGAGTCTGGAGGTGGGGGTCCCCCCAGGGGGTTTAGTCAGGGGCAGTTTCCCCTGGAGATCTGAAGGATAGTTTGAGGGGACCCCCTGGGTGAAGGTTAGTTGGGGGGCAGGGGGGTCCCAGGGTGTTGGCTGGGGGTACCCCAGGGGTGGGGCATGGGGATTAGTTGGGGGTCCCGAGGGGGGTTGGCTGGGGGTCCCCCAGGAGTGGGGTTTAGTTGGGGTTCCCGAGGGGGGTTGGCTGGGGGTCCCCCGGGGTGGGGTTTAGTTGGGGGTCCCGAGGGGGGTTGGCTGGGGGTCCCCCGGGGTGGGGTTTAGTTGGGGGTCCCGAGGGGGGTTGGCTGGGGGTCCCCCGGGGTGGGGTTTAGTTGGGGGTCCCGAGGGGGGTTGGCTGGGGGTCCCCCGGGGTGGGGTTTAGTTGGGGGTCCCGAGGGGGGTTGGCTGGGGGTCCCCCGGGGTGGGGTTTAGTTGGGGGTCCCGAGGGGGGTTGGCTGGGGGTCCCCCGGGGTGGGGTTTAGTTGGGGGTCCCGAGGGGGTTGGCTGGGGGTCCCCCGGGGTGGAAGTTAGCTGGGGGCCAGGGAGTCTCAGGGGCGGGGGGGGCTCCCCCGGGATGGGCTCTGAGGGGTCGCGGCCCCTTCACCTCTCAGCGCCTCCTTCAGCTCCTGTCTGTCGCGGGCGCTGAGCTGGAAGCCCAGCGCGGCACCCCGCTCCCAGAGCCGCGGGCCCGGCGGGGGGCGGAGGACGTAGGCCCGCACCAGCACCGCGGCCAGCAGGGCCAGCGCCACCCCGCACAGCCCCAGGCAGGCGGCCCAGGCCGCCCCCCGCAGCCGCCCCCTCCGCTCCGCCATGCCGCTCCGCGGGCCTCGCGCGCCACCCGCCGCCAACTCAGAGACACTGGCCAATAGGCGGCTTCGTTCGGCCTTCGCCGCAAGGCCTGCTGGGAGTTGGAGTTCCCTGGCCCTGACAGCGGTTTCCGGAAGCTTGACAGCTCACGTGCCGTGCCCAGAGCAGGGGGCTGGAGCCAGGGCTCTTGGGGACCGTTCCCAGCCGCGGGCAGAGTGTGGGGCCCACCCCAGGGGCTGGGGTCTGTTCCTGCTGACTCCCTTTGTGACCTCAGCCAATCACTTCACCTGAGTATCCCCATGTGTAAAATGGTAATCGTACCTACTGGCCAGGGATGTTTTGAAGCTTAATTAGTCACACAGTTTAATACACATCGGGATCTGCAAGTGAACACCACCATAGAAGTGTATAATTCTGTATGCCTAAGTCATGTTACATGTGTTGTGTTTGTTGCTGCCATTAGCGGCAGGAGAGCAAGATCTGTTCTCTAACATAACTCAGTTCACGCTCACCTAAATGCAATTGCAGTGTACCTCTTGTTGGGGCCAGCAGACCAGGAAATCCAGCTATGGTATTAACACTATTTCTAAAATGAGAGACCTCTTGAGAAAAAGGAGCACCCTTTGCTGATAAATAACCATGTGATTTATATAGGAGAGTTGTGTAGCATGGATTCTATAAGAGTCATTAATTCTGCAAAGGTGTAGAAGCATACAGAAACTCTAGGATAGCACTGGTAAAATAAATTAACTATAGGCATGCCTAAAGCTTTTATCACCATACTACCAAGTAGAATTGGCATAAGGGTTCTGGGAAAGTGTACTTCCAAATCAGTAGATAAAGCATATGATCAGTCACATATTGTTTATTATCAAAAAAAGAAGAACCAAACCAATATTAAATTAAATAAATTACACAAACATTTTGAGCTGGTTATGCATCATGCAGGTATCAAATAAGGCTTCAAAGTAATTACATATTAATATCACTAGACTTTCAGAAACATAAAAGGTCATTGGAAGTTTAGAATTTTCCACCCCAGTGGACTCTCTTTCTGAGTTTCTCTAGTTCCCTGGTCAAGATACCCTGGAAATGAAGCTTTCTGAGCTGGCCACATAGAACCTTTGAAAGAGAAATGCAAGTCATGCTAACTTGTCATTCTGTTTTGTTCAGATTGGTGAATGTAGCCTTCGAAACTAATGTTCGGGGACCCATAGGCTTGTCAGGGTTCTACATCTAAAACATTTGTGCTACTCAGTAGCAAAATGGTGACAGGAGTTATGCTTTCAAAAATACCTGTCAGCTGCTGAGGGCTGCATTTGTCACCAGAATTGACACTGGACTACAGAAACCAAGTATCCCTCTACCTGAGACTTCAAGGTGGCAGAGTATGTAATTATTGCCACTACTTTCATGGCATCATTCTTGACAGCCCATCTGGGAACTGCAAAGGAAACAATACATCCTTTGCACAGGGATCTGTCGCTCTGAGGTTTCCTGTATTTGAACTGATTCTTTGGCTGTCAGACCTATGGGACTGTGAACTGAATCTTTAGCAGACACTCTCTGATTCCTGAATTGCAATTAGGAATATCACTAATTCAAAGTTAGGTCACCACAGAACTTTTATTATAATTAAAAAGTCCCTTGTTCCGTTGCACCAAGCTGTTTGTTTATTCAAAACAGCAAGAAGGAGGAATGTTCAGGCAGCAGAGAAGTAGACCAAGAGTAATTAATTATGGTGCATTAGCCTCAAGGATAATTTGAAAGAATTAATATTCTGATCTTAGCTTGTAGGACATGACAGTCCCAGCAAAATTATGATTGTCTCACTAAGGTCAGAATGAAAAGTAACCTTTTTTTAGTGTGTTCTTCTTCTCCCATCTAAAGAAAACTGTACTTCTATTTGTTTAATAATTTTCTCCTGCACCATGTAATCAGAGACTGAGGTAGAGCAGTGGTGACTTAATTAATGAGGTGCCACACAAAACCCAGGCAGCTCTGATGTTATAACATGGAATGTTTGCATAGCCTGGATGAGTCATGCAGTTCTATTTTCATTGCAAGTGGGGCATCATTTATCTGGGAGCCACAGTACAGCTGCATTTTCTTTCCCTGATAATGTTATCTCAAAGACCCTTTTATCAGGGTGGTTTAAGAGTGTTTTATGAATTAAACAGATTTAAAACCGTATAGTAAAAACACAAAAGTGTGAACATCTTAGGTTATTAGAACAGAAATAACTTTTTTAAAGCAAATTTTCTTTGCATTTATTAAGGCTATTATTTATTTTTGCATTTCCCAAAAACAGACTAGTCAGTTTCACATTTGCTTCTAAGCAGTTTCATTTTCTGGCCCTTATGCTTTATCCCAAGGCTGGAAACACCACAGGGGAAGGTTTAAAATCCAGACAAAAAACTGTTTTCATCAGAACTTTAAAAATATCATAGACAAAATTCTGCTAATCTTAATTTGTGCAGAATTGTTTTTCACAAAACCTGAATTTGGGGCCTAAATGTATTAATAAGTGTCCCTTTAATCTTCAACATACAGTATTTTTCAGCGTTTACATATATTTTAAATGCATTTCCTCTAATCATAGGCTTCAGAGAATCAATATGGGGATGAAAGGAAGGAACTATAACAGAAAACTAAAATAGCAATAGTTATTAACATCACTCACGCTTTTATATATAAAAGTATTAGGATTTAAAAAAAAACATTAAAAAGATCTCATCTGTCTATGGGTTATCGAGTCAGGCTTGTTTGCCCGAGAGGTAGATTGTCCTGGTGGCATCAGTTTGTGGTGATTTTTATTCAAATTCATATAACACATGAGGGACCAGACACCATAGCAAACCCAGTAGATGAGCTTTCTCTTGTCACTTAGGTGATTACCTAAAATCTCTTCACCTGGAAGCTCCAAGTTTGGAGAGGTTAGTGCTGGATATCACAAGAGCTCCTGACTCCTGGCATACCCAAAATATGCTCAAACTTTAATTATACTGCTCCTGAGTTATAGCATCATCAAAAACCATTGGATGTTGCACTGAGCTAAAGGGTCTCTCTCCCCCTGTCCCTGAATTTGCTAGAGATGGGCAAACTGGTTAGGAAAACCCACTCACCCTGAAACACTTACCTATTTCCAGGGCTGCCCAGAGGGGGTGGCAAGTGGGGCAATTTGCCCCAGGCCCCCACGAGAATATAGTATTCTATAGTATTGCAACTTTTTTTTATGGAAGGGGCCCCCAAAATTGCTTTGCCCCAGGCCCCCTGAATCCTCTGGACGGCCCTGCCTATTTCTAGAGTTGAATCTAAACTGAACTTTTTAGTAATGTTCAGATACTGAGAATAGGAAGAGGAAGCATCAAAACACCACAGGAATGGCTGCTCACGTGATATTCCCAGACTAAAGGCCTGACCCAAATCCTGTTAAAGTACAAGGCAAGATTCTCCTTGACTTCAATGGGCTTTGAATCAGGCCCTAATTCTGCCGGTGTTTTGAATAAGCTTTATTTTAACTACCCAAACGATTGGGAAGGCCAGTGTGTGCATATAACTCCCACTAGAGCTGGTAGGAGCTCTTGGTCATGTTTGCTAAGGGTGCCTGATATCCAAAAATAGTCTGAGCATGTAATACAGAATGCAGCATTACTCCCACGCAGTGGTACCAAGGATTTTAGGGTAACAAAAACAGAGTACTGGCTCAGTAAATGGTACCTGGTAATAGACAGGACAGCGCAGGAGGACCTGTAGGATAATAGAGAATACAGAGGTGGTTTTGAGCGGCAACCCCAAGAAATTCACAGGCTTAAATTCAGTGTGCAGATTCCCCAAAAGTCAGTGCACATTTTAAAATATTATCACCAAGCAAACCTGCGTGACTGCATCTTGAGAGGGTTATTTTTGTGGTTGTGAATCAAAGCCAGGAAAGGCTTGTAAATTTCCTTATATTTCACCTCATTGGAAAAAGGAAGGAGAATAAAGGTGATGTCTAGGTTATGCAATCCATATGACTGGGTATGTGAGTGGGTTCTGGAGGAGGAGAGACATAGGGTTGACAACGATGCTGAATATTAATAATCCTTCTGCCTGGAGCCACTTGCCATTAAATGAAGTTGCTGCTCTTCTACATCTAGATGAACGTTATTTCCGAGTTCCTGCTTCTGTTGTGTTCTGCTACTTGCTCCAAGAGTCCGTTGCTCTGAATTCCACACACAGAGGGAAGGAGGAGAGAGGATATCAGGAGGAGAGGTGTGATGGCCCCTCGCCTCGCAAACTCACTGCTACCCCGGGTTGGAAGCACAGAAAGGCTGCTCTGTGCACCACTCAGACAGGGGAAGCGTCTTCATAAAGGAATATGTGAGAATAGTCAGTTCCGGAGGCTTTGCCGGCACTTTAACATTCCCCCAGGGACTCACAGCGCTGTCTGGGCCTCCGATCGGAACATGGTTCCAAACATCTCCTAAAGGGACAAGAAGATGGGTTTGGTTAGAACGGTACCAGCGATTTACACATGTTGGTGTCCTGCCACACAGCCACTACACTTGATCTCCACGTCTCTACCCAGCCTTACACCTTCTTCATTTCCTTTTGAGGGGTAAAGCTCAGGAAGGTTATTGGCATTGTGGCTGCCTGGTTTTTAGGGTTTCCTTTGCATTGTTCCATAATAGGCTGAAAGGGTCAATTTTCCAATGACTGTCTTTCTTGGGCTAGACCCTCAGCGGATGCAAACAGTTTAGCCCCCATAAAAGTCAATGGAGCTACACTGATCTATACCAGCTCAGGGCTGCCCGGGGGGGATGGGGGGGGGCAAGTGTGGCAATTTGCCCCGGGCCCCGCAGGGGCCCCCACGAGAGTTTTTCGGGGCCCCTGGAGCGGGGTCCTTCACTCGCTCCGGGAGCCTCAGAAAACTCTCGCAGGGCCCCCGGAGCTTCTTCCGCTCCTGGTCTTTGCTGGTGGGGGGTCCTTCTGCTCCGGGGCGGAAGGACCCCCCGCCACCAACTTACCACCGAAGCGGGACCCGCCGCCGAAGTGCAGCCGGGTCTTAGGCGGTAATTCAGCAGCGGGGGGTCCTTCCCCTCCAAGACCCGCAGCCGGAGTGCCCCAAAGACCCACTGCGGGGGCCCCCGCCGCCGAATTACTGCCAAAGACCCAGTGCACTTCGGCGGCGGGTCCCGCTTGGGCAGTAATTCAGCGGCGGGGGGCCCCCCGCCGCGGGTCTTTGGGGCACTTCAGCAGTGGGTCCTGGAGCGGAAGGACCCCCTGCCTTCGAATTACCGTCGAAGACCCCAGGCCCCCAGAATCCTCTGGGCGGCCCTGTACCAGCTGAGTGCTTGGACTGAGATCTAGTGATAGGCCTCATGCTCCACACTCTCCAAACTTTGGAGGCCTTCAGGACATGAACTTTGCAGCACAGGCCCATCTCTAATATGAACCCAGGAGTTCCTCTACTGGAATCGACCAACAGCCCATCTAACCCAGTATCCTGTGACACCCAGTGCCTGATGTTTCAGAGGAAAACATAAACCATCCACCACAGTGTGTAATACCATACCACGGAGGGTGAGGGTTTCTTCCGGTCCTCACCCCACCCCAAAAGCTTCTGCATTTAAGCATGAGGACTGATAGCCCACCAGCCTCCAGGCACATGACAGATAAAAGGCAGCAGACACAGCAGCAAAAGATGAATGAGTCTCTCATGAGAGGAAGGACGGTCTTATAGTCAAGAGATGCGGGCTCAGTTCCTGCTGCTGCCACAGACTAACCTCCCTGTGTGACCTTGGGCCACTAACTTCCTTACTCTGTGCCTCAGCTTCCCAGCTGCATACTGCATAACACCTCTCCCTCACCCTTGGTCTGTCTCATCTATAATGGTTCTAAGCTCTACGGGGCAGGGGCTTATTATGTGTATGTACAGCTCCCAGCATAATGCGGCATCAGTCTTAGTTGGGGCAGCTGGGTGCTACCACAATACAAAGTAATTCCTGGTCCTATTACTCACCTCCTCCAAGTTCTTGAATTCTGCACTGCTTTCATCCACAGATTCGTCATAGATAGAGAGCTCTGTCTGACTTGGTCTCTGCATGGGAAGAAGTCAAAATCAATGATTAGCAGGCACAGGACTGAAAGGGATAAAACTGTAGCTAACCCGAGAACAGCCCATGAAGTTGCCCTATATAGTTTGGAAGCACAAATTATTCTTCGACATGGGCGTGGACCAAAACATCAGACCCCAAAACCAGTAAAGTGGATACAGAAAATGGATTGGGCAAGTGCATTGGTCCTGATTTGCATTTACACTAGGGCTGAACTATACCACTCCAGCATTACATTTACATTACATTACATTTTGTGGTCCCTTTTGGCTGTGAAAGTGGTATAAAAAGGCATTAATGCAAATGAGAATCAGACCTATTGCCTTCTGGATCTTCTTTTTAAAAAAAACAACACCACCACCACATTTGTTCCAGTGTGAAACTACCTCTTTAAAGTACAATAACTGGAATCTGGGGAGTTAACAGTGACCCTGTAAGACACCCCCCACCCGCCCCAACATTTAGATTCAACAAACAAAACTAAAAAAGAGTCAGTTGTTTCCTTGTCCTAAAACTCAGTGGTAGCCAGGCGGTTTCACCTTCAGCAAATCTCTTAAAAAGCAAATAATTGCTGTGCGGCAGTGATAAGGTCTTTCCTAGGATCAGCCCAAGGTTGGGGCTGCAGAAGTTTTATCAGGTGTAGCAATGCAAATAAGTGGGCTGGGAGCAGCCCATGGCTGTGAGCAGCTAGTTACAGCATAGGCAAGGGAGAGGTCAGACCACAGTTCGCTTGTTCAGGGAATAGTGAACTGCAAGACTGGTGTTCAGAAGCGGTCGCTTAAAGCTGTGTGCACCACACTGTCTGTGTTGGTTCACTGTGGTGTCTGATTGCCTCTCCTTCAGCAGGAGAAGAACAAAACAAAATGATTGCACAGCTCAGTGTCTGTCTGTGAGTGCTGCTGATGCCCTCATCAGCACCGCAGATGCTATACTTAAAATTCCAGCTGCCCCATGGTTCCCTGGGACATCGCCCCAAGCTGCTCGCCCCAAGCCCTAGTGGAAGGCTGGCGTTGCCCCTTGCCCCCCCCCGCGCACATTCCTTCACACCCCACTTTTTTGACAAAAGTGGGCCTTTGTCCTGTTTGCTCTTGCCAACTGATCAAGTCAGCAAGAGCAAACAGGACAAATTCCTCCTTTTGGGGAAAAAAAAAACGAACGACTGGGACAGGGCTTAAAAAAGGAACTGTCCCAGCCAAAACTGGACGTATAGTCACCCTATAAGACTCTTCAGCCCAACCCCCTCCAGCCCCCCCATAAGACTCTCCAGTCTCACCATCCTATTGGTTGCTTTCCCTGCTACTCCCCTTGGGGTGTAAGGTGCACATATTGTGCGTACCCACTGAATGCCTCATTAGTGCACGGGCCACGATTCAGTCACATACGTTGTTTTAGGAAGGTTTTGCCCTTGTGCTGGGAGCTAAAAAAGCACACCATTTTTGTGCTTTTCAGGAGACAGCATAAGCTAGTGGATAGTGCCCTCGACTGGGATTCAGGAGGCCTGAGTTCTCTTCTGCCACTGTTGCCATGCCCATATCGCTTCATCTCTCTGTGCCTTTGTTTCCCCTCCAACCCTGTGTCTGCCTGTCTATTTAGGTTGCTAGCTCTTTGGGGCAGGGACTGTCTCTCAGTATGTGTGTATACAGCACCCAGGTCTCTAACAGCTACTGCAGTGTAAATAATATGGGGGTGATCAGTAAGGGAGTAGGTGGTGATTGACAGTGAGGGGAACAAGAGTTCCCAGAGTAATCATAATAATTCTTCTTCTTTCCAGGCTGCCATGGAGTCCTATAGTCCGTCTGCTGCTCTTTAGAAATGCTGCCCCACCCACTCCCCCCCCAACCCTCCGGTGGCGGTAGAAATACACTGGGAGAAGGGGCCCAAAGGGAAGCAGGGTTTCCAAAGGGGAACGTCTCTCGGTAGCGTATTTCCCCTGGCTGAGCTGCTGTTTGCGCACACGCATAGTAGCAAGTCTGGATGTTTTAACACGTTATCATGAGATAAACTCGGCAGCCTGGCCATTGTTTCCATTCGAGTTACTATGCAATAACCGGCCGGTATCTTACTAAATAACCTATGTCACCCCTGTATTTACAGCACGTGCCACATTGCTGCACGTCACTTTCCTTGCCCCTCCCATTGGTCGTCTCGGACGTGTTCTGCCTCTAGTTTCTATGGGCTGATCGCTGCCCTTGTTTGCATCTATGCCTCCCCATTGGTAATCAAATTATCCCCGTTACACCTGTGCAATGCTTCTGACTTCAACAGTGACCCCTATCTGCGTGTCTGGTCTATACCCTTGGCCCTCTACCACTTGAGCTAATGCAGGGTTCTCAAACTGGGGGTCGGGACCCCTCAGGGGGACGCGAGGTTATTACATGGGGGGGGGGGGTCACGAGCTGTCAGCATCCACCCCAAACCCCATACCCCATTTTGCCTCTAGCATTCATAAGGGTGTTCAATATATTTAAGAGTGTTTTTCATTTATAAACGGGGGGTCGCACTCAGAGGCTCGCAGTGTGAAAGGGGTCACCAGTACAAAAGTTTGAGAACCGCTGAGCTAATGGAATAACAGTAGTAGGCTCTTATCCTCTCATGTTAGTGCAGGTGTGTAGCTGAGGGCAGAATGCAGCCCTGCGGTTCTGCCCCCTGGTGGAAAGCCCAAGGCGTACCTCTTCTAAACCAGGAGGACGGAAGACTCCTTTGGCATTTGCCAGCGCAAACAGAACAGCATCGTGGATGGTCAAGAAGATGTGACTTGGGTCCAGGCCCCCTTCTTCGAAGACTCCGCCTGTGCTAATGTCATGGTACACCTGGGCTGCAGAAGGGGAAAAGACGCTATGAGCAGAGAGAAAGAGACTGAAGGAGGAGCTGTTTGAAAGTAAACGGGGCTGATGGAGAGTTCCTGAACCGGTAGCAATCCCGGTGGGCAGACGCTTACCAGATCAGAAAGGAAATGGTTGGGACTTCTCCCCAGAGCAGAGCAGAGTGCCTGCACAAAGCCTGTGCATTACTGGCGTCTCTTTTAAAGCCGGAGGGCCCACTGCTGTTGATGCACTTGCAGGTGTGTAAATGAGGGCAGAATTTTGTCCTACGTTCTGTGCTATGGTTGGTTTCTGAGGTTGTGACTGAAATGAGATGGTTTGTTGGGCTGAGCAGGAGGAAGGTGATTACACTGGCATCTCAGGGAGGGTTTTCAGTGGTTCATGGGGGGCAGCAGTGGAGAAGGCAGTTTTCCATGATTTTGGGATGGGGAGGATTCTGGCAGAATTTTTGTCCTGGGGTGAGCAGGTCAGTAGCGCAGGCAGGGTGGTTGGAAAAGAGAAAGGAAGGGTGAGGAGAGACAGATTTACTGCATATATATGTATTCTTATAGGTTCAAACTATGGAGGTACTACAGCTATAGCCAATCCCAGATAAGATGTTTACATTTATACACACCAAGCGCAGACTTTTTCCAGTCTACATTCCCCCTCCTTTCTCCGTCCCATCTGTTCTGATTTGCTCTGACATGTCAATTACACATTATTATGGAGAACAATGAAGCCAGGAAAGTCCAAGTATAATCCTGTCCTATTGTGGGCCAATAAGCTTGCATGTTTATAACCATTAGCCACAGCTGTTAAGCTCCAAAGAGAACACAACGGGGCCTGAAATAAATGTTTTCAAGCGGCAAACATATCCAAAAGCCTCAAGCCCAAAGAAAACCATCCCCCTTTTCATTTTGCCTTTGTGTAATAAAATAGCTCTGTAAACCCTTTCTTCTTGCTACAAGCTTGCTTTATTCTCAATGGCCCTGAGCTATGAAATCCCGCTTCCTAAAATAATCAGCATGGAGTGGCATGTGGCGGAAACCTCATCACTTAGGAGATTTCATAGTAGCAGTGGGGAATATACTGTAGGGACCAATCCTGCGTTAGTCACAGGAGAGGACTAGATAAATGAAAACTTCTTTGGTTCTCTACGGTTTCCTCCCACCCTTTCCATTGATTCAATATAAGAAATATATCACCACTACGCCTGTGTCTGAGAAATGGGGGAAAGAGCACAAAGAAATGTGCTATGCTTGGATGCTTACCATGCACGTTTGCCAGGAAGACTTTAATCCCAATCTTTTGATAGCTGGAACACAGCTGGACGGGAAGATGGAGAGAGAGGATAATAAGAAACAATAATAATATTTAGAGATGCTTTGGACTTATACAAGGCCTTTAATCCAAGGATCTGAACCCACTTTGCAGATGCTAATTCATACACCCTCACAAGCTGCAAGTGAGGAAGATAAGAGGAAATTACTAACCTGCAACTGGAGGTTCTTCAGGATGTGTGGTCCCTATCTGTATTCCACTGTATTCCTTCTCACTGGCTCCAGGCACATGGTGCACCCACGTAAACCCACAGTGGAATACAATAGGGACCATCACTTGAAGAAGTATCTTTATCCCCATTCCCTTCCATGCAAATAGAGTTGCAAAGAAGTGACTTGTCCAAGGATTCACATGCTGAATTAGTGGCAGAGAACTAACCTTCCCCAGAGCTTTTGTGCCCATCAGATCCACGAAGCACACTCCACTCATGTCCAGGATAATGGTGTGGAAGCTGACATAGGGCGGTGCTGTGATCATCGGGTCGACGTTTGCAGCTGGGATAACACTGCAAGTGCTGCCCCGATGGCTCGAGATGCTGCCCTGTTCACTTGAGGTATGGACCTGCCCGGCATTGTTTGCAGGGGGGTGGAATGTGATGTAGGAGATGCTGGTGCCGTTGGCAGTCGTTTGATTATTGTTGGTGTCCGTCGGAGAGGTGCTTTCAAAATCTTTCTGGAGCTCTTGCACTGACAAGGTCTGCAGTCAAACAAAGGCAACCAGGTCAGGATGCGATTAGCAGTGCTCTTGACCTACCTCATGAGGCCAGCATCCAGCCCAAATTTTGTGTTTGAGCTACAGCATATATTTTAGAAAGACATCCATCAGGCCAGTGTCATTGCTGGCATTACTCTATACGGTTCAGTGGAGTTACAGCAGGCACAAGCTGATTTTTGTCTGTGCCCAAAGGATCAGCCAGTTTGTCAAACATCGTCAACGTCTCAAACTGCAAGCTGCATTCTGGCCACAAAGCCCCACCCCCACTCGGCCCATTCGTTACCCTTGGCTGGGCATTCAAGGTACCCAGCGGGGAACAGGACATTTGACAGCCTCCCCGACCATGAAAAGAGAAGCCAAGGGGTGAGATATAGAAAGCCCTCAGGATCCAGTCAGGAGGAGAACAATGTGGAGGCACAGCCAGGGCTGATACAGCCTCTGCTTCCTGGATCCTCTAAGTTGTCTTCCCAGGTACCAATTACCTCAGCCAGCTGTGTTCCAACACGGGAGGCCACTTCGACAACTTGCCAAAAAATTCCTAAGGGCTTTATCTACTTTGCATATAAATATTCACATACATTTTAATAATCAAGACTGGATACACTGTGCCCATATTTGCCCCCTTCCATCACAGATGTCATTTTGGATTCACTAGCCACAACATGAAGAGGAGACCAGATCACTAACGGGTGATCTTTCCCTGCAGTTACAAGTTATGGGCTTCTGGGCTAGTCATTCCCGATCTAGACTCTCTGGGCAAATTGAGCTGAATCCTGCTCCTACTGAACTCAACGGGACTTTTGCCCCCGAGTTTGGTTTGGCCCTTTGTGTAGGTCACTGTCAGGGCCGGCTCCAGAGCCCAGTGGGGCAAGCACCTGCCTGGGGCGGCCCTTTCCCGGGGGGGTGGCAGGCTGGGCCGGCGGACCTGCCGCAGTCATGCCTGCGGGAGGTCCACCGGAGCCGCGGGAGCAGCGGACCTGCCGCAGGCATGACTGCGGAGGGGACGCTCGGCCGGCGGCTCCAGTGGACCTCCCGCAGGCATGAATGCGGACGGTTTGCTGGTCTCGCGGCTTGGCTGGACCTCCCGCAGGCATGCCTGCGGCAGCTCAACTGGAGCCGCCGGACCAGCGAACCGCCTGCAGCTGCGGGAGGTCCAGCCGAGCCGCGCGACCAGCGGACCCTCCGCAGTCATGCCCGCGGGAGGTCCGCTGCTCCCGCGGCTCGGGGGCGCCTCCCGGGCATGACTGCTTGGGGCGGCCAAATTTGTAGAGCCGCCCCTGGTCACTGTAGCATGCGCTGTAGGTAAGAGAGGGAATGGGGAAGCGCCACGGGGAGGTTGGACACATGGATGTACATGGGGCTATACAGCAATCAAAGAAACCCAGAGTGAGTTACCTTCTTGTTCCCAAAGAACAATTTTTGCAGCTTTGTTGTTTTTTGTGATGCCGCCTTCTTCTCCTGATGTTTCACGTATTTTTTCCTGGCTAAGTACACTTTGCTGGGGTCTACCCCAGTCTGCGGAGAAAAAGAGATAGTGAGTTGGGTTTGCTTATGTAGCTCATCTGTCAGTGATGTGAGCTCAAGAGCCTTGTACCCATATATGAGAAACAGAAAGGGAAACAGACCACTGCCCATGCTGGCACATGGTCTAACAACACTTCCCTTCTCAGGAGCACAAAATATAAAGGCAGCAGGACTAGAGGGGCTGGAATGGAACTAATTGTTCCCCCAGCTTACATACTCCCCATTTCAGGGTGAGTGTTTGCCTCAGCTGCTATGTTCACACTGCTATTTTTAGCGTGCTAGCTTGAGTCCTGCTAGTGTGAGTCTGTCCAGATGGGCTGGAAGACTTGCTCCCAGCTGCAGTGTAGACATACCCTGAACGGCTAAAGTCCCAAGCTCTTGTAGCAACATGCACAAAACTTGGATGGAGGAGCACAAGTTGCAAAAGGAGGGAAGAGTTTGGAGGAGGCACTGGGAAGTCAGTCTGTGTGCACATGGCTGGAATGCTAGCGGCCATTGCAGCACCTCTGGTAATAGTTGTTTTACTAAAGAGCCAGTTTAGTTTTGCAAGCATGGAATCATCTCATGTTATTACTCAGCATGTGGTACAGGAGATGCGATAGTAACAGTGGGATTACATTGCAGCTAGCACACTAGCTGTGTCTGAGTCAGGTGACAAAAAGTCACATGACAGCAGCCAGGAGGGTGCATCAGAGGAGAGTTGTAGAGAGACCCACTGACCAGGGAAGAAAAGGACTATGACCTGGAAGCGTAGAAGGGATTATTTATGAAACCCTGCTGATTGGGAAAGGAACTGCTGGTACCTGAGAAGGCAAATGAATTGCTTATGTTATGGAACCCGAAGGGCTTAATAAAGCAGGCCCATGCAGGGGAAACATTAATTAAACCTCCTGCGTGTTTGTGACATGATTGGATGGCTAAGCTGGAAAATGGAGGCTATGTTGCTATGCTGGGAGGTGGTCTGCTGTCGACCACACTCAGCAATGCTCCTTATCAGCAGAGGCCTCAGCTGAGCTCCCTTCCTAGCTAAGGTGACTGACATGAGAAATGGTCTCTGCCCTCAGAAACTGAACACACAGTCCCCCACGGTGTTCCCAGGCCGTGCTGGCTTTGGGCAGTCAGATCAGAGGCTGAGATCCACATACTTTTGAAACCAATTAGTGCTTTCCATCATCTCTGCAAACAGAAGCTGGCTAAAGTTTTCTTACCTTCGCTATAACCTTCTCCCTGAATATCTCTGAGTTGGCAAAGTACAGTGGGGAGCAGTAGGTCACAATTTTAATCCCATCAATTTCATGGACCTGCAACAGACATCAGAGATCAGACTATGCACAGCAACTCAAGCCTTTGCATGGGCTTGTTGGGTTTGGAGTTTTTGCAACAAGAGAAAATACAGGTGGGGTGAATAGATCTGGCAAAGAAATCTCAGGTAACCTTCAATAACTGCTTATCTGTGGGGAACACAACTAGAGCTGGACGAAAATTTTTGCCTGAGACTTCTTTTGGTGATAAATCCACATTCGGCAACACCAAAACATTTCACAAATTCATGTCTGTTTCGCCAAATTGTTTTGGCTGGGGGAAAAAAAAACAACAACCCCAAAACCTTAAAACAAAAAAAAAATCAGAAAAAAATAAAAAACATTTAATGTTGACATTTTTGAAACAAGATGTTTTAATTTTTTTTACTCCAAATGACTTTTTGTTTCAAAATTTCTTTAAGTTTTTATTAAAAATCAAAAACGTTTAAAAATGGACAAAATAAAAAAGGAAACCAAAAAAAAGGAAACGTTTTGCTAGACCCAAAGCAATTATTTCTGGGCATTGCCAATAAACTGAAAAATCAGTGATTTGCACAACTCTAGACACACCTGCCAGCTCCCTCAGCTTTACCATGGAGTAATAATGTAACCAATGAACCAGCCCTGCAGGTGGGGCAGACGGGTGGAAAATCTGGGGGCCTTCTGCTTAAAATGAGACCAACAGGTAGTAAATGATCACAAAGGCCTCCCCCAGAAGGAACAGATCTACTGTTATGGCTTCTGAAAAAAATAACAAGCAAATAACCCTGCTGAGCTGAATCAGGAGAGACAGTAACACAGCCTACACCCCTTTGAATCACTTATTGGTCAGGTCATGCAGGAATGAGAAACAGGGGGGCTTGCATTTTTTGTTGGGAGATTTTAGCTTCCACACTTACCTTATTATAGGTTTTGGGGTTCTTGTAAATGTCGGTGGAAGTTACCTGACCCAAGGCAGAGCCGTTACGACTAGGGGAAAAAAAAATACAACAGATAGATTAAATTTAAGACGAGGAAGAAAAATGCTGCTTCTCTTGCTGCCACGCATACAAGGATTATTGTTTATTTATATTATGGTAACACCTAGAGGCTCACACAGGACTGGGTGCCTCAGTGTGTTCGGTACTGGTGAGAGCAAGGTTAATTCACAAGACTGCTCTGTTCTTTGGCTGAAATTCACCCCTGTGCAGAGGCCTCCAGCTGGTCCTATGCACCAGTTAAGGCGTATGCTGAGGGGAGTAAGTAACACATAGGCTTTGTGCCAGACTTTGCAAAGGGTGGATTTCACCCTTTATGAGCAGTGGATTCCTTAGGGAAGGACACATGGAGCTGGTGTTTTTCTGGGCAGGGTAAATAGCAGCAGGTAAATACACACACTTTGGAGTGGGCACCTGAGTTACTGTGCACAGGAACAGAAACCAGGTAGTAATTAACAACTGACATTCCTGTTTGCACATTGAAATGGAAAGATTTGGAGCCTGCATTCTCCCAGGGCCTCCTGTCAGATCCTCCTTTGAAAATCTAGCTCGAAGGCCATTGATACAAAGACCCCCCCAGGTTGTTTTGTAACTGGAAAATGTTCTGCAGTTGCGTGGCCATATTGCAGCTTGGCACCGAGATGCTACTTACAACTGAGTGTGGAAAACCACTACCAGCACAGAAAATCCCACTCCGACAGCGAGTCCGAACGGCAGGCTCAAGAAGAAAGCTGACAGGAAACTCACCACCCAGACCAACTGTGGAAAGACGAGAATGGCAGGTCACTTCTCTCTGCCACAGGCAGTGGGCACTCTGACGAAACGTTTGCAAGGACAGATGGACCAGAACCAAAATACCTATGGCTTGGGCATTAAAAAACCTAAATCTAAATTTTGCAGCTTAGACCTTTTTCTAGTTGTAAATTGCTGTTTGGTGCACAAGTAAAGTTTTCATGTGCAGTGTCTGTTCTTGGGACACTGAGGCACAAATGCCATAAACTCAAGTTCCTCAGCTTTAGCAAGGTGTCAGTACATTTGTACAGTACTTCAGATACCCCTCAGTACCCAGACTAGCTCACTCACTACCTTGCTGACTAGTCAAGACAGGACTTTCGCTGCTTAGGCCCTTTTCTAATGTATTCATGCCTTTCTGAAAGCCCCTGCTGCTGCTGCTGCTGCTAAGTCTTTTAGTAGGGATGTACATATACTTGAAAACATTTTTTAACAGCTGGTATAAAAGACCTAGATATGTAACTGAAGCAGAAGCAATGCCCTTTGAGAAGCATTTTAGAATCCTCATCCCACCCACAACAGGAGTAATTGGCCTGATTCTGATTTCATCCACACCAGGGGGTAACGCCACTGAATTCAAATCCCAGATTTACTCTGGTATAAGAGAGAGGGTACGTCTTCACTACCGGCCGTATCGGTGGGTAGCAATCGATTTCTCGGGGATCGATATATCACGTCTCATCTAGACGCGATATATCGATCCCCAAACGCGCTCCTGTCGACTCCGGAACTCCACCAACGCGAACGGCGGTAGTGGAGTCGACATGGGGAGCCGCGGACATCGATCCCGCGCCGTGAGGACGGTAAGTAATTCGATCTAAGGTACTTCGACTTCAGCTACGCTATTCACGTAGCTGAAGTTGCATATCTTAGATCGATCCCCCCCCAGTGTAGACCAGCCCAGAGAAGCAGAACCAAAAGCTTTCATTTGATCAGTGACTTCCCTTCCTCAAAAGCCCTTTATAAACTATGTGATACCTGAAGAGTGATCCATGCAGCCAGCTCATGATAGCCATCTGATATCACATAGCAATGTCGTGACAACAGTTTAGGACAGGAAGTGGGGAAGGTCACTGTATCCAATTGAAATTCCAGGGAAAATTTAGGTCAGCAGAATGCAATTAACCTAACTGAAATTTGGCCAGGATACCGGGATCAACAGCCCTGTGTTACAAAAAAGGGTAGTGCAATCTTTCTTAACTACAGGTGACCAGAGCCCTGCTTTATTATCTGATCCAAAAGACAGCACAGCTTGGACCTATGTCAGTAAGATGGATCTGAACTCAAAAATTGGATCCAAGCCTCTTGAACTTTATGGAAGATCACAGATGGGATCCAAACTTTGGGTCTGTCTGGACTAAGGTGAAAACAGGTGTTTTTAAAATCGGGTTAGGTAATATGACTTGAGTTTGTCTTGACTAGGAAAAGTGGTCTGGTTTAGATGGAGTTCAGTGAACAAGTTGGCTAAGCCCAACCTAAACACAAATACTTTTAGTAGACAAGACAAATCTTTAGGCTCCAACAAAACCAGCTGGCAGCATTTTAAAAGAGTTAAACTGTGTCTAAACTAGCTACTGAAGTGGTGTTTCAAGTCAGGTGAGTTCACTTAGTTTAGAAATGTACCTTTTTGACTAGTCAAGACAGGTTGGGATGCTTAAAGGTTTTGTAGTTTTAACTATGCCACAGTGTGGCTGTAATTATACCAGTATAAAAAAGTGCGTATATAGGTATAGCTTATTTCAGTTCAGGCATTTAAATAAGCCATACAGGTATAAGGCACCTTTATGCCAATAGAACTGCATCCACACTAGGGCTTTTACTGGAATAACTATGAATATGTCTACACTACAAGTGCCACAGATGCAGCACCATAGTGTAGACAGTTACTACCATGATGGAAGGGGTTTTTCCCCTCACTGCAGTAAATCCACTCTGGAGGTGGTAGCTTGGTTGACGAAAGAATTCTACAGCTGCATCACAGACCTGAGCCATGCGGCTAGGTCGAACTAACTTTAGGCATAGACCAGGCCTTAGTATGCAAAACCAAATCACACTCCTAACTCATAGGCATTCTGGGACTGCTTTGAAATATAGATCAGTCCTTGGTAGCGCAGAGCCTTTGTTAATGTGTTGTGATGTGGTGCATTCACGGAATGGATTGAACTATTCACACCGCTTTAAAAGGCCCTGCCTGGAATCATCGCCCATCTCTCCAGCACCTGTTTGAACAGTATTTTAGGAAAGCTCAAGTCAGTCCTTTTGGATTCCTTGTTTCTCTGATAAAGCAGCTTCCTTGGGATTGGGCAGGCTATTCTGGCCCAGTTTGCACAGATACCACCCACCAGCATAAGTCCTGTTCAAACAAAATCTTTAAATGTCAGACGTTTCCAAATTCCTTTCTGTCTCCCCCATGCTCTCAGATTAGGTTTATATGTCAACCAGTGCCTGGGATCCTTATCTTTGATGATGGCCTCTCCTTCCCCTGGAGGGCTATTGGCTGAGTTTTTAAGTCATGACTCGGAGATATTGAGTAGGGCCGGTTTGGCTTGTTCTTGACAAACAGGCTCTTAAGGTTGATTGGCATTTAAATAGGGCAGGTAATAGTTCAGATCTCTGCATTACATGCATTAAGTGCGACAGGGCTCGACTAGACCAGACAAATTCTACATTGCACCTTACTTGTGATCATCAAGCTAAACGCCGACTAACACTGAGTCGGAGGCGTTATTGTGCTTATAGGGTGAAACTCACCCTTCTGCATGCGGCCAGCATGAGGCCTAGGCACTACTTAGGTCCTATCTAAGCCCTGCTTAGAGGGCTCAAGTGGTGGTGCCTATGTCTTGGGCTGCCCCACCACGCAGGGGTGAGTTTCACTCCTATTGAAAAACGTCATCAGATTCTGCTCCTTCTCCCCCAGGACTCTCGCGGTGAAGGACTCACACAGTCCAGCTTGCTTTTCTTCCACAGGTAGAAGGGATCAGCCAGCTGCTTGAGGGAGTTTTTCAGGTTCACTGCTATCAGGGCTCCCAGCACAGCCTGCCAAGGAGACGGTATCAAATTAGACTCCAAGACAGGAATCATGAAAGTGTTATTGCTTAAGGGGAAACTGCTTGTTGCAAATATCGCGTGCTCTCAGGTCTGGCTGCCAAGAGGGATTAGCAATGGGTGACGAAGCTAAGAAAGATCATGCTTGAATCTGGATCCAAAATAATTTGTTTTATCCCCACCAGTTCCTTTTCAACTGCCAGAGAATCAGTGTGGACATGCCCCCTTCACACTATGAAACTATGCTATGGGGTGGCTCGGTTTTTTATGCAGAGGCCAGGGGCCATCTTTTTCTTCTGTGTTTGTACAGCACCTAGCACAGGGGAATCTCAGTACATGATTAGGGCTGGTAGATGCTACTGTAGTACAGCTAATCATAAATAATTAACACTAGGTAAGCGTCATTATTAGAGACAGGCCTGAACCAAATACCTGGTTCTGAACACACCCAACACTGGAGCAGCTTGGCTTCAGTCTAAATAAATGGACCAAACCAATACCCTGAATCCAAACCCCCAGAAGTTTGGGGAACTTTGGGCCAGATTTCACAGCCCACACTTAGTTACTAAATAATCACATAATTACAATAGTAAATAATTTGTTCATAGAGCATCCTCCACCTGGATGTACATAACTAAAGTCAAAATGACGGGAAGAAAAAGGCAGCATGGTCTAATACTTCCCTGAACTCAATGCTTCATTTGTAATGAAAGAGGTGCCGGGACTCAAGCAATTAGGTGCCAGGACTCAAACAATTTGTTTACATTCATAACTGTTGCAGCAAGCCCAGAGGTGCCAGGGCTCTGACCTGCCAACCCCTGGCACAAATTAAGCCCTGTCCCAATCCCATCACTTTGCTCCCTCTGGATTTCAAGTTTTAATAAACCCAATTTCTAAACTCCAAGTTCACTCCAAGCCTTTCACTAGTTTTTGTGCTGAAACCAGCAATTAGCTCAGGTTCTCTTGACACTTGATCCAGATTCACTCAGTGGACCTGGTTTTGAGAAAACCCCAGATCAAGTGAGTTTCATGGGATGGGGAAGGAGGAGTGGGGAGGGGAGTGTTGTTTATGAGAGCTATGTGCAGCTTCATCTGATGGCTCTTTGATTTACAAACAGCAAGGAAGGCTGACCTGGTTTGGCTGGACATACACGACACAGGAAATGGAGCAGGTTAGCTATACCCCATGATGTCCCTACTTACATTCCCCCCCACCCTCCATGGCCCTCCTGGTTGCATGTGGTTTTACCTTTGGAAGGGGGTCGAGGTAGATTCCCAAAGCCAGCATGGTTATCATAACCACCAGTGCTACAAAGAAACTTGCCACCTGAGGAAACAAAAAGAATAATTACAGCGGTAACCTGGCATTTTTAAACCTTATGTCATTCCTTAAACTGGGGACCGATTAAATTGGGGCAACTATGGAGCTAATGGATTGAGTGTCAGGATGGGGCTGAGGATTCTGGGGTATCTTAGTCCTGCCACTGATTTGCAGTGAGGGCTGGGGCATGATACCTAATCTCTCTGCCCCTCAGTTCACTTGAGCTCTGTGCTTTTGCCCAAGACTTGTCCCCGTGACAGGCCCCCATTAAAAGTCACTGCTGTTGGTGCCAGATGAAACAAAAACAGCTAAATAGTGAAGAAGGGTCTGGCATCACATGACCAGTGCCCATCTGGAAATCATAAGGAGCAGAAAATTCTTCTCGGGGACCCAGTGGAATGACCAGCATGTTAGACACAGGAGTGCCTGCTGGCGTGGAGAAGAAGAGCTTTCACACTGAATGCATTTAGTATTGGTGAAATCTCCTGGATTAGCTGCAATGGAGAACAAAGTGCTTCCCTTATGCCTGAGCCTGGGAGGTGCTGAGCACCCACAATGCCCAGTGCAGTCCCAGGGAGCTGCCTACACTGAACAACCTTCAAGATCAACAGGTGCTTGCTCCACAGCATGGGCAGCAAAAGTGCCAGTACTAATGTCTGATGAGGAGGAACCCCCCTCTGTGGGAGAGAGGGCAGTTCGGTCTCGGTGGCCCATGTGTCCTTGACCTCTCTGCTGAGTCTGTCAGCACGACAGCCAGTCAGGAGCATGGTTTTGGTGATGTAGACCCTTGCTCACTGGAAAATGGGTTGAGATTCACCAAACCCATCCCATACAGAGGCCATTGGAGACATCCATCAGATGGTAACAACTTCCAGCCAGATAGAGACCCAGTCTGGATTCCAGCTGGCACTCTGGGGAGTAACAGCTCTATGACCATCATTAGTCATGTGATCCAGCTAGCCCCTCAGAAAAACAGCCTTCCGGTTCAAATTCTGCTCTCAGTGACAATGGTGTCAATCTGGAGTGACTTTGCTAAAGTCAGTGGAGTTACTCTGGATTAGCAACAGTGGAGTCTGAATCTCTGGCTCTGAATTTTAGCAGATAATGGCTCCACTGGACACATTTAGGTGCCCCTTCTGTGGCTGTCTATACGCTAATCGTGGAGGTGTCATCACAGTTGCTAGTGCGAAATTGGGCACCAGGAAGAAGAAAGTAATAACCTGAGATTTTCCTCCAGCCCCGTCCACAGCTAGGGTTACAGACAGAGCACAGCAGATCACATGGATTTTGAAAAAGGATCCAAAGAAGTTACTGCAGCCCAGGGCAAGCATTTCCTGTGGAGAGAAGAGGAAGGTGCTTGTCAGAGGAGGAAGGAAGCATCACTCTTGTGCCGGCTCCCTACTGTTTCCTCTAGCAGCAATTAAAGGGAGGTGAGAGAAGTAGGTCACGGGGATTCCCTTGCTCTGCTTGTGTGAGCAGCACTGTCCGCCCTGCACACAGCAGTCATTCCTGCCCCTTTTCCTCACCCAGAGGATTGTTCCTTCTCCTCCCAGAGGCATTGGTGGATTCCCTAAGTTATGCCCATGATGACACATCAACTCCAGCCAGTGCCTGGCAACAAGAGACCAGCTGGATTTCTCTATAAAAACTGTGTCTTTAGGAAGTTTTAACAAGTTGGCAAATCCTTGCCATGCAAACATCAGAAACAAAACAGTCATCACAGCCGTTAGCTTTTGTTTAAAGAGACATTATACAGGAATATAATCATCAGATCTTTCTGTTTCACAGGGTGTTACCATACTACAGAGTGAGCATCATTACAACACCTATAATATGTCATCTCTAGCGATTTTATTAATACTCCCAAAAACTGGACAGGTGCAAGAGGTTTTTTTGCAGGTGGATGTACTTTGTCTGAGTATTGAATAAAAGATAACCAAATATCTAAGTATCTATCTGTCCTCTGTCTATTTCCTAGGTACATAATTGGTGTGTTTCCCTAACCACAACCTCCCATTGTTTTTGAACCATTCCTCTATGGTTGGGCTATTTTTTCTTTTCCAAGGACGGCCTCAGCAGCCAAGCAGCTATTAGCAGATGAGAGATTAATTCTTCATTTCCTCTTGTTTGACCATTTCTGCTGGGAAGCCCCAAGAGGATTACCAAAGGTTCATTTGGTAACAGAGAGCCAAGGATTTGTGATATTTCGTTATAGCCTGCATCCAGGGCCGGCTCCAGACCCCAGCGCGCCAAGCGCGCGCTTGGGGCGGCATTTTGCCGGCAGGGTGGCAGCCGGCTCTGGCGGACCTTCCGCAGTCATGCCTGCGGGAGGTCCACCGGAGCTGCGGGACCAGTGGACCTCCCGCAGGCATGACTGCGGGAACAGTGCACCCTCCGCAGGCACGTCTGCCAGAGGTCTCCCGGAGCCACGGGACCGGTGACCGCCAGAGCGCGCCCCGCCGCGCCGCCCTGCTTGGGGCAGCGGGATTCCGAGAGTCGCCCCTGCCTGCATCCCAGTACTCTCTAATGACTGGACACGTGCACCATAGATACATAAAATCTCCTCTTTCACTGCAGTTTCTCCAACATTTATCCCTGTTCAATCTATATGTATTTTTTAGCCTGATGGGTTTGAGGTACCATTGAAACAGTATCTTAAAGAAATTTTATTTTATTGTGCTACAGACTGTGGTTGCTAGTCCTCCTTTCCAGATCAAACCCCATTCCTCTGGTGTCATTTTGTCTGTCTAGGTCCTTTCCCCAGCTGTTTCTCCACTTCTGGATGATTCAGTCCTGCACTGAGGCTGATAGCTGGACCCAGTTCCCAAATATCCTGCCTTAATTTGTGTCTGCGACCAGCTGCAGAGGCATTTTAAAAAGGAGGGACAATGAGGAATAACAAATGTTTGGAATCCCAAATGCCCTAAAAATCTTTACAAGGGTGCCTTCTGCATGAGTCAGACAGGCATAGTCTTCCCCTCCTTCGCACTCTGCCTGAAACACATGGCCGGAACAGAGAGCCATGTGCTGATCAGGGGTGTGCCTTCTGTAGCACGTGCAACCGTTTCCTTGCACGGGTCTCGAGCAGAGCAGGGAGCACTGATATTAGAGTGTCTGGGAAAGGAGGCCTCCCGATGTGGTCAGTTGGGCGGAAGAAGAGAGAGAGGTGGGACTGTCGTGGGGGGAAAGCAAAGCAGGGGGGATCACACCCTAAACTCCCCCCAGTCCTGTACAATCTCCCCCTAGCCCACAGACAATCTACATACAACAACAAACCAGTGCACTTAGCCCCAGAGTCATGAGCAACCCTACCACTATGCAAGTTTGAGCGTAAGAGAGAAAGACACAAATTTTAAAGAAACGGAGTGTGTTTAAAAGCTCCCAACTTATTAAATAGGCTTCCACTTTCACATCCGTTATACCCAGCTGTATCTTGACCAAAGGTGGGCAAACTATGGCCCTTGAGCTCCAGGCCGGGGAGGCTAGCCCCTGGCCCCTCCCCCGCTCTGGCCCACCACCCCAGCCGGGTAATGCAGCAGTGTGGCTGGCTCCGGCAGGGCTGCGAGCTCCTGCTGCTCTGAGCAGTATGGTAAGGGGGCGGGGAGCAGGGGGGTTGGATAAGGGGCAGAGAGTCCCGGGGGGCAGTCAGGGGACAGGGAGCAGGGGGCAGTTGGATGGGACAGAGGTTCGGGGCAGGGGCGGCTCTAGACATTTCGCTGCCCCAAGCAGGGTGGCACGCTGCGGGAGGCGCTCTGCCAGTCGCCGGTCCCGCGGCTCCAGTGGACCTCCCGCAGGCGTGCCTGCGGAGGGTCCACTGGTCCCACGGCTCCATCGAAGCCGCGCGGGACCAGCAGACCCTCCACAGACACACCTGTGGGAGGTCCACCGGAGCCACGGGACCAGCGAACCCTCCACAGGCACGCCTGCGGGAGGTCCACCGGAGCCGCCTGCCGCCCGCCCGGCGACTGGCAGAGCACCCCCCGCGGCATGCCGCCCCAAGCACGTGCTTGGCGTGCTGGGGCCTGGAGCCGCCCCTGGTTCCGGGGGGGGGAGTCAGGAGACGGGGAACGGGAGGGGTTGATAGGTGTGGGAGTCCCGGGGGGGCCTGTCAGGGGGCAGGGGTGTGTATAGGGGACAGGGAACAGGGGGATTGGATAGGGGGTGGGGCCTGGGGGGTGGTCAGGGGACAAAGAGCAGAGGGGGGGTTGGATGGGTCAGGGGTTCTGAGGGGGGCAGTCAGGGAGTGGGAAGTGGGAGGGGGCGGATAGGGGGTGGGGGCCAAGCTGTTTGGGGGGGCACAGCCTTCCCTACCCCGCCCTCCATACAGTTTCGCAACCCCAATGTGGCCCTTGGGCCAAAAAGTTTGCCCACCCCTGATCTTGCCTATATCTCTTTAAATAAATGTTACCTGGTTGGGGTCTACGTCATAGCCATGTTTGGTTCCCAGGGTGCGTCCCATGGCCAGGTTGATCACGTAGCCCACAATGGCAAGTGAGAAAGCTGTGCCAATCATATCTTTCCACTTGCTCACCAGTGGGAGTGTGGGGACTGGGAAGCTGCAGCCAAAGAATAGAGGAGAAAGCTGTCAAGACATAGGTGTTTAGAGATGGAGCCAGTGGACCACGATTTGACTTTATATATACAGGATTCACTTCACCCACTACCAAAATGCAGTCACCTCTGGGAGGAACACAGCAGCTGTTTAACGATGCACAGCTGCACTGCACAACTGTTCAGGAAGATGAGTGTAGAATGACATATCCAAATGAAACTGTGGGGGAAATTTAGGTCAGTGGACTCCAGCTGGGATTTGGTCAGGATGCTGGGGCTTTTGCAAAAAGTGCGAGAGGATTTTAAATGACCCCAAGTGACCACATCTTTTGCTCTCTCTTTAATCTGAAAGACTGCACCTCCAAGCAACACAGCCCCCTCTAGTGCCATGCAGAGCCATTGGCTCAGAACCGACCGACAGAGGAGTGCCAGGAATTGCATCACCAACACCAAAGAATTAGAGCTCCTCAAAAATTTTCCAGTAGAAGAGTCAGAAAATTTGACCAAATCGAAACATTTCACAGGAATGAGACAATGTCGATGAAATTTCATTTTGAAAAAAGATCAAAATGATTCATTTTGATAAGGTTGAAACAATGTTTTAACTTTCTCATTTTGAAACAACTTTTTCATTTTGACTTTTATTGTATATGATCGTATACTATGCAGTGTTGTTGTAGCTGTGTTGGTCCCAGGATATTAGAGAGACCAGGTGGGAGGTAATATTGTTTCTTGGCCCAACTTCTGTTGGGGAGAGAGACAAGCCTTTGAGCTTACACAAAGCTCTGCTTCAGGACTGAAGAAAAAAGAGTGGAGTGCCTCAAAAGCTTATATCTCCCACCAACACAAGTTTGTCCAAGAAAAGATATTACCTCCCACCTTGTCTCTCTGATATAATAATTGAAACACAACATTTCAATTGAACCTAAATGGAATAGATCTCTAAAAAGAATACTAGTGCCAACGTGCTCCCCAGGCTTACAGAACTTACCGTGCTTTGCACATGCTGAATACCCTAGACACAGTCCCAGCTCCAGCCTTGTTTATTATTTCGACACAGGACTGGTGCTGTGTGTCCCTTGTAATTATAAGATTGTGCAGCGCAGTACTGTATGCTTTACACAATTGTAGCTTGGTAATTATATGCTGCCCTTTATAATCCACTAATGCATTGACTCAGATAAAGAAAGAAGGATTAGGAGACATTTTCCACTCCAACCTGCCCTAGATTCTGTTCTATTTTGGTTCTCATGCCTCACCCAGCACAATGATATCTGAGTGCAGTGCAGCAGGACTATTGCTACAGCCTGGGGTTAGTCCTTATCCTAGGATATTGTAGGATGATTTACGAATGCTCAGGCAAATTAGTGGCCTCTTCGGATACCAATCACAAAAGACAGTCACTCCCTGCTGTAGTTATTATTACTTGTTACAAGTAACTTGTATTCTGGTAGCGCCTAGCGGCCCCAGCAAAAACTGTTGCCCCATTGTGCTGGGTGCTGCACAGACACAAAGTATAAGCCAGACAAAGGAAGGGAAGATTTTACATTTCCCAGATGGGAAACCAAGGCCTGGAAAGATAAAATGACTTGCCCAAGGTCACTCAGGGAGGCTGTGGCAGAGCTGGGACGCAAACCCAGGTCTCCTGCAATCACTGTACATTGGTCACACTGCAGACAATGGTCACATTCAGCTCCCGCCTTGTGCAGAACCTGAACCAGAGTGGAACCCCTCTCTACCCCCTCGTAGTGCCCAATGGTGCCTTTCTGCATGAGGCTGTTTGTTAGGGGCATAGATTTTGCTGGGGTCAAGGCAATCACTCAGGGAGAGCTATGGAGGAACCTCAGTAAACGGGGCCAGGGTCAGATTTGAGGAGAAGAAGAGACAATCGCAGTAATAAAATGGTGTCCCTTTCACTGAGTTCTCCACTTCGGCAATCAGTGTCCTTCATTATCTCTCACTTCGGTGGGGGTTGTATCTCAGCATGGGCTGGTAGGGGACTATCCCTGGTCCAGAGGGAATCAGCCCTTGGAAATGGAATCAGGCCTGCACACGCACTTACCCCATCTTAATCTTCCCAACGATTGGCATGTCGTATTTCTCAGGCATGTTCAAACAGCCAGAGACCGCAGTAGCTACTATGACCTGAAATCACAAAGAGTAAAGGAGCTGTAAGTGGAAGCAGCACTGTCAGATCCTTATGCAGCGTTGCACGGACTTAGCTGTGCGGGATGGTGAGATAGTGGCTAATGCCTACTACAGCCGAGAACGAGACCCATAAAGCCAAATTCAGCCCTGGATCAAGCGGGAGAAACATCCATCTGCTTCAATGGGTGTTATGTCCGTTTATGTCATGGATTAGTTTACCCCCACAGACATTAAAGGAGTGCACTGGCAATCCAAAATATGAGAAAGAAACAAAGGTTTGGAGGGGTTCTCCTCCTCTTGAGGATATAATAATACTTGGGCTTCCCTATCCCCTTTCATCACAGGATATCCATGATGAGTATTACTGGAGCCACACAAGACAAGGTTGATCAGTCATGTCATCCCCCATTTTGGAGAACTGAGACAGAGCCCCGAAATAGCAGCGAGCTGGGATAGTGTGAGGAATAGAACCCAAAGTTCCTGACCCCTAGTTTCCTGTCCTAAAATCTCGGTTATACTCTCTCCCCCATGGAAGCTTGTGGCCATTCTACACATGCTCTGAGGGGAGACTTAGCTTGTATATGGTTTAGAGAGAGCTCACAGCAGAAGTGTGGCTGGCAAGGCCTCTGCAGATATGAACCTAGCCTGCTGTGGCTCTGTTGGGGCTGGGGAGATGTATTGTTTGTCATGGTTTCACTTAGAGATGAACCACAACGGGGTGACTGAATCCGTCACACACACACCTGGGATTTGGGGGTCCCTGAGCCAAACTTTCTGACTCAGGCCCAACCCTCATTCTGACATGAAATTCAGCAGGATCAGCAGCTTCTCTCGGAGGTTTTGGAGCTGCTGCATTTCTGAAACTGAAGCCAAACTCAGGGGCCTTGATGTTCCATCGCCCTTGCATTGTGCACCCGGGCAAAGTGAGTGCAGGGTGTAAAATGCAACCAAATGAGAAGTGTAGTGCTCTACGCCCACTTTGTCCTGGTGTAAACGACCATGTCTTAGAGATGCACCTTCCTGCAAAGGCTGGGAAGAGATGAGGGGAAAAGGCTCTTTCAGGGAAAGGTGGTTTCCTCTCTCATGGACAGAGGATGACAAAGCTCGGGTGTCACTTACTATGACGATCTCCATGGGGATGGGCACCCGGATCTTCTTCATGTATTTCATGTTGAGCTCTTTCACAATAATCAGGAGCACAGTGCTGATCAGGGCGAAGATCAAGGAGGCCACGTTGGTCTTGGGGAGATTTTTGCAAATATCAATGAATGTCTAGAGGGGGGAGAAGGGACAGCAGTCAGCAAAATGTTGAGAAGGGCTACCTGGAATTCCAGTGGGCAAAGCAGAGAACTCACCCCCAGCCCACTCTGGCCGCCCCATGGACATCTCTGAGCCACAGGTGCTGGAACTAGGGGTGCTGGGGGTGCCTCTGGCTTGAAGTGGTTTCCATCATATCCAGGGTTTACAGTTTGGTTCAATGGCTCTCAGCCCCCTGACTCTACAAACCGTTCCAGCACCCCTGCTCTGAGCATATGAAACAGCACTGGGGAATGAAACAAGCACCAGAAATCCCAAGACAGCCTGCTTCTGTGTCTGGTTACTTCAGTTACGCAGCCAAACTTCCAGGTGCATAGAAGCCACTGAAGTCAATGGAAAGGACTATGGATCAGCCCCAGAGAGGGGCAGGGCCATCTCCTCAAGTTTGCGTAAAGCACATCTCCACTGACTTCAGTGCAGCTACCCCATTCATAGCTATTGAGGATCTGGGCCTATATGTTTAAAAACATTCAGTGCCTTTACCCATGCCCCAATGACATCTTCAGTTATTGAAACTCAAAGCATTTGAAAAAAACGGTCATTTATTTTCCATCGTTAGTGCTGACTGCATCCTTTTTTGTGTTGTTTCACTCATCTAGGACAGTGAAAATAGATTCACCAGGGCCTGATTCCCCTCTCCTACCAGTCTTATGCCACTGTCACTCCATTGCCATACATCAGTCAGAGGCGGATGAAATGTGGATCAACTCCATATGGGTCTCTCTTTTTTTTCCCCCTAGTCCCTAATTCTCATCCACTTCCCCAGTGCTGCAGTGCCTGACTTGCAAAGAATGCTGGGAAATGTTTACATCCAGACGGAATACCTGCGTTCATTGGAATACTAAAAATCAGGGAGGTGTCTCTAGAGATTGTAGGTTTGGATTTTCCTGCATTGGCCCCAGGGACGCTCTGACATGCCCAACTCTCTGCTGACTCATCTGATTCTGTGATTTCAAACCTAAACAGGGCTAAGGTCAATCCAGCAGTGTCGCCTTCAGTGAACCGAACCTTGCCTCAGAGTTACTGCCAGGCTGGACCAGACCAGGGGACCATTTAGTTCAGTGTCCCATCTCTGACAGTGGCCAGTACCAGATGGATCAGAGGAAGGCGCAAGAGGTCATATTTATGGGATAACCTGCAGCCACAGGTAGTTTCCCCCTGACCCCTAATAGCTAGAGGCTGTCTCGGGCCTTGAAGCAGGAGGCTAATATTCCTTCCAAAACTCCCTCAAGACCCATCAACGTTAATAATTAAAAACGATCAGGGCTCAGGTCTGATTGTGGTTTTATTTATGACAGTAACGGCACAAAGGACCCTGGGTACAAGCTGAGAGTGCTGGGAATGGAGCAGACTGCATTGTGCTTGCACCCTCTCAGTCCTCTGCTCATTTGATTTCGGATTCATTAAGTAACGTCCCCATGTATTTGCTGACGCAATGTCTGCAGCTTGCTAGCCCCTGGGCCGAGGTGTGGAGAGAATGTCCCTACTCCAGTGAGCTCACTTACATAGACGATGGCCAAGGGCCCAGTGTAGGCCGGGATTGTCAAGCCAAAGACATATTTGAGCACCGAGATGAGGATCTGGAGCCCTGCTGCAGTCATGAAGCCCCGGATGAAGGATTCCGAGAGGTAGATGGCAACGAAGCCAAACTGCACAAATCCCAGACAGATCTAAGGATGGACGGACGCACACATCACAGTGAAAACATACTGGAAACAGCCCAGACCCCGTCCCTGGGGCCATCACAGAGCTCATTAATGGAAAGCTGCTGCACGCGACAGGCTGGCCCCTGCAGTGTGGGGCAGCCATTTGGCACTGGGCACTGAGGCGGTCTGGACACAGAGCCAGCGTAAGTAGCCCAGGGAGAGTCATGCCAGGCTGGGAGCATTCTCTGGTGGCAAAGAGCCAATACAGAGGCTAGGGGAGTGTGGCTGGGATGCCATTTTGTTCTGTTGGGGCCACTAGTGTCACCTGGCGAGTGCTCTAACTAGCTCTGCTCACAGGATTGGGAGAGTGCACAGGGTGAGCTTTGCACCACCTTGGCATCTGCATCCTCCCCTCAGCCCTGCACCATGAGCCAGATGCCCGCTCTGAACACAGGCAGTGGAAATACTGACTATGTGTCTAGTGCACACCCTGCCTAGCACATGCCATGTCTAGCATACGCCATGTCTAGTATGGGCATTGCCACATGCTTCATTTTCTACCACCCCATGTGCTCCCATGCAAAGTGTCTTTGGAATAAAAATACACCTACAATTGCTATGAGCTGCTGCTCATGAAAGAACAGAGACCCCAATGTGCCTCTTTTTTGTTCAGAAACTTTAATATAGGATGGGTCCATCTATCCAGATCCCTATTATAGTTTAGGAATCACGATAGTGTCTGAGGTCCAGTGTTTCTGAAGTGGGGGCCAGGACCACAGGACCCTTCCAAACCCTTTGTCTCCAGGTATCACCTATTTGGAAACAGTCCCAATTGTTGCACCTGCTGGCACTGCCATCCCCTTCCTCGAGGGTGCACAAATGACAAAATCCTACTGCAGTTTTCCTGCATAACCAGTCACTGTTCAACTTCATACAAGGGGAAGGGTTAGGCGGCTTAGCTCAGGCAGTGGACACTACTGCAGCTTTAGTGCGGAGATGTCCTTACTTGTATGATGGCTGTCAGACAGGCTAATGTGGCAGAGATCTCCAGTCTGGCTGCCTCCATGGCTGTGTTGTTGATGTTTATCTCATTGGTGGTATGGTTAAAGTATTGGAAATCGGATTCAGGAGCCAGATCATGGCAGACGCTCCCAACAATAATGCTAATGACAGCAAATGTGCCTGCAAGACAAAACAGTAACAGGTGACTTGCAGGTATACAAAGCATCCCATCCTGAAAAGCATTAATGTAGATTGGGAATCACCCGTCACTGCAATGCAGCCACTTCTGTAGCAGAACATGGCAGTGGTTTATCAGTTCATGGCGCAATGCTATACAGCAGGCACCAGGGATCCAGGACCTTGATTAATGCACCAGAGAACAGGCTTGGTAAAACAGTGCCCTATCAGGAGATATGGTACAGCTGGAGGAGGTGCCCTCGGGCAATGAACGTAATTGGAATGTACAGACATTCAGATCTCAGAACTAGAAAGGGGAACTTACCTGGGACCATCTGGTGGACACCACCTAGGATGAAGTAGGGTATCAAAGGGAAGAAGGAGGAGTAGAGTCCATTGATGGGAGGCAGATTGGCAAGCAGCGCAAAGGCCATCCCTGAAAAATGCAAGTGAAATTGACTTCAGATCTTCCATCTCAGCTACAGCTGCGGTCCCTGGGAATTCCCTTACTGGCACGGAACAGTGGCCCAGCTAGTTCTGCAGCCTGTCTTTGACAATGTACTAAATGCAAGAAAGCCCATAATGGACATTTATGGAGTGGGCTACTGTACCAAGGCAGCAGGACCTATGCGCCTTCATAGGGATGCAGGACTCTTCTAGTAGTGGCTCATCCTGTTAGCGGAAGTTAAAAATCTGCACAAAGCTGCTGAGTCAGTTCTGCTGGGTCTTTGTGGTAAGTGCAGCTTGTTAACTCTCCCAGGCTATGAGATGTGACCCTCTGGTGAGAGGGAACTAGGGGCAGAGCCAGCTTTGAGGAGAAAGCTTTGGCTGAGGTTGTATGTTCTGTTGTTACTAATAAAGCCAACCCCAGGAAGGGGATAAAATCAGCCATCGACAGCATGTCCGAACTTTAATTGGAGCAAGGTGGGAATGTTCTCTCCTCACAGCTGCTCAAGGGGGGCGGGAAGTGACTTCCTAACCCCCACTAGGGAAAGGAAACCTGGTCTCACCTTGTGGCACTTGTATTGTCCCCGCACTGATTCCCCCGAGGACATCGGGCACAATGTAGTCTTTAAATTTATATTTGGGGAGCCAGACGAGTATTGGAAACAGACTGTAGATGATGACTTTGAATCTGGACGATGAACATCTAGAGAGGAAATGAACACAAGTAAGGAAGGAGGGTCCTGATAACAAGCTTTCTCCCTCCCTACAAGGTTTCCTATGCAAATGACAATGGTCCTGATTTTCATTGCCTCTTGCCTTAGGAAGTCATTTACATTAGACCGG